>NC_057813.1:80338039-80938039 GCF_018294505.1 Triticum aestivum | reverse complement strand
TCTAAAAATGATATAAAACTTTAAAAATTAATATAAAATAATCCGTAACTCGGATGAAAATACTTTGTACATGAAAGTTGCTCAGAACGATGAGGCGGATCCGGATACGCAGCCCGTTCGTCCGCCACACATCCCTAGCATAGCAAACATGTAACTTTCCCCTCCGGTTCATCTGTCCGAAAACGCGAATCACCGGGGATACTTTCCCGGATGTTTCCCCCTTTCGCCGGTACGACCTACTGCCGCGTTAGGGCACACCTAGCACCGCGTATTGCCAGGTTACGCTTTGTGATGCTTTGATTGCTCTGTTATTTATTGTGTTCCCCCTCCGTTACTTCTTTCCGGTAGACCCCGAGACTGCCGGCGACCCCAAGTTCGACTACGGAGCACCCGTCTCGCGCTCTACCGCGACACCCTCTCCCACCCCTTCCTTGCCCCCTCCTTTTGCCACCGCCCTTTCGCCACCGCCACCGCCACCGCCCCCCTTCTTCACTTAATTAATTTGTTTTTACTACATGTTTTCAGGATTGACATAATGGCGGACGATAGAGCTGACCCGATTATGGACAACTATGATCCGGACGGTGAAGCACATATGTTCGGCATCATAAACGGCGATATTCAATATGTGCCGACCGGAGAAGAAGAAGATGATATCTCTTCTTATCTGAACCTTGACGGTGAAGATGAAGGGCGCCGTCAGCAAGATGATGCCGAACAAACGTCGATAAGCGACGATCTTCAAATGGAAGTAGCAACCACCTCCAGCGCCGAGGTATATATATACATTGAGCCTCTGGTGATACAAACTAACTGATTTGAATAAATATGTGTGTACTAACGCGCGCGACTCTTTCTTATTTTAGCCCTCGGCCGGATCGTCGAAACAATCGAGTACGTCGTCAAAGCGTGGCGCAACCAAGACGATGAAACAAGGAGAAACATGCACCATCGAGGTTGTCGACAGTGCAACCGGCAGGCCGCTGGAGCCCCGCAAGAACGCCACCAAGTTTGTCAGCCAATGCGGAGCCATTGTTAGAGACAACGTCTCGATCACCGTCCAGGAGTGGAATGAGCCAAAGAAGGCACGAATTGATGGTTTCACTTTTGTCGATAAGAGAACAAAAAAAGATTGCTTCAAGAAGCTTATGGAACATTTCGTTCTACCTCCGGAATACAACAAATTCGATGAGGAGGGTAACAAGATTGAGGAAAACAAGGAGAGGAGGAGGCTAGTCAAACAGTTCGCTCTTCATAAGATGGCCGACGCATTCCGGAAATTCAAGCAAAATCTAGCCCATGACTTTGTCAAGCAGAACAAGACTCCGGATTTCAAAGGACAATATGAGAAACTGAAAGATGATTGGCCAGAATTTGTGAAGCAAAAGAAATCGGAGCAGTTCATTCAAATATCGAAAAAAAATAAGGAAAATGCGGCTAAGAAGGAGTACAATCATGTTATGGGGCCAGGAGGGTATCGCCTTTGGGAGCCTAGGTGGGAGAAGATGGAGAACGAGCTGAGGGCGCGAGGAATCCGTCCAGGTACGGAGGGATGGGACCCAAGGGCCAAAAGCTGGTGGTACGGGCATGGGGGAACGTTGAACCCGGAGACAGGGGAGTGTGTTTACCGGGGCAAATTAATTAAACCCACCCAAGCCCTTATTAACGCAATGAGGGATGCTCAACAGGGGAAGATCAAGTTCAACAGAGAGAACGACGCGCTGACAAAAGCCCTCGGGAATCCTGAACACGGAGGACGTGTACGAGGCATGGGGCACATTCCGTGGAAAATAGGGTTCCCCCAGAACGATGACCCGTACGGTTACAGAAGCCGTAAGAGAAAGATGGATCAGGAAGCAGATGTTGTGGCGCGGTTGGCATCGGAAATGGAGGTGATGAAGAAAACCATGAGTGTACTAGTAGCCGAAAGAGATGCAGCTCGGGTGCAGCATGAAGATCATCCAGCGGATCTCGGAAGCCAGCAGCGGAGAAGCAGCGTGGCTTCCACGGAGGCCCCACCGGAGCCTCTGGTGGTCCAAATTACTGCACCGGAGCCTCTGGTGGTCGAAATTACTTCATCGGAGCCTCCTCGCTACCCCGTGGACGATATAAAGGAGATGAAAGAATGTCATCTGTATTATCCTATCGGGAACATGTCCATGAAGGTAGCCATCGGCAGTGCTTTACCATGTTTACCTGGAGCACTCCACCACAACAACCCCATTCAAGATGGCTATGCTCGTGTCACGGTGGAGGACATAGTCCAAGGGTTTGAGGACCTGGAGATTGACATTGCTACACCTGAAGGGGAGAAAAGACTTGGAGATGTCAAGCGCCATTTCATTCTATGGCAAAAGAAGTTTATCAAGTTTCCAGGCGAGGCGCCAAGGACAACAAGTCCACCCCCCTACGGTGGTGGTGGTGCGGTGGCGGTGGCGGTGGTGGTGGTGGTGGTGGTGGTGGCGGTTCACCTACACCTCCGTCACGTCAGCCGACGCCGCCCCCCAGTCCACAACGTCCGGCGGGTGATCAGCCGCCGCCCCCCAGTCCTCGTCCGGCGGGTGATCAGACGCCGCCCCCCAATCCACCTCCGGCAAAGAAGCAGAAGCAGTCCTGGATTATTAACCCGGACCCTTATGTACCTAAGACCACAAAGGTACCGGAGCCATCACTGAAGCCTCTCCCCACAAGGCCTTGGGAACGTAGTGCCGAGGAAGTCGACGCGGCCGCGGCTGCTGATTTGGAGAAATGGAAGGCGGACTGCAAGAAGAAAACAGAGCCCGAGCCCAAGCCAGTATTTTCTGATGAGCAAAAGAAGTGGGCTAAGTCATTTTTGAGCACACCGTCCCAAGCCGCGAAGAATCTGCCTAACGACTATGCACGTGAACTTCGCAGGCAGGCACTCATGTTCAAGGAGAACAAAGAGCGGGAGAAGGCCGAAAGTAAAAAAAGCGGGAAACAAGTTGCCCAGCTCGGGGAACAAAGTAAACAATCGATTGCCCCGCTTATAGTGGAAGCCTTCTGTCCTGATGCCCCCGAGATCATACAAGCTGCGGCAGCACAGGGATTGACTGTAACGAGTGCCAGAGAACAAGCGGCCAACTTAGGTATTACTCTTCGTGAACTGTTAGGCCTTGATGAGGCGCCAGTGAAGGAGGTAGTAATTACATATGTCAAGAATGGGCCTCTCGTCGAGCCTGCGGAGGAAAAGGATCTACCTCCACAAATGAAAGGTCTGCTGAAATGGTACAAGGGTTACATAAAAAATAAAAACGCCAAAGAATATATTTATGCGGAAGTTAGACATGAGCATCACTTCAAACATTACTATGTACAAATTGAACTGAGTGAATTGTTCCAGCTTTTCAATCTGCGCGAGCTCGATAAATCTATCATCAGTTGCTACGTTCTGTAAGTGATTTATTAATTTCTACCCCATCTCGTTCATATTGCCTGCACTATATATATGTCCTAACTATATTGTTGTGTCCGCTATTATACATGCAGAATGAAGATTAAGGAATGCAGAGTAAGGAACATCCATGATGTTGGGTTCATTGACCCACACATCGTTAATGGACATGTGTTGGAGCGTTACCCCGCCGACGTGGAGGCAGACCTGTGGCAGTTTCTTACAAAGCAGGAACTCAAAAGTGATATTCTATTTCCTTACCATTTTGAGTGAGTGTTTCTGTCTTGAGCACATTCTCTTTTGTTTACTCCATGCATGGTATGTGGCCGGCTAATCGATGAGTTATGCATGACGTACTGTGCATGTATCGTGTCCGCAGGTTCCACTGGATTCTGCTAGTAATTAAAGTTAACACCTCAGAATGTCTCGTCCACGACTCTGTGAATATGGATCCAAAGCTTTGGGGCGGCATGAGAAGAATGCTGCAGAAGTAATTATTTTCATTCATTTGCGCTCTATATCGATCGGCCTATTTCGTTCATTTCCTAATATCAAGTAACTAATTAATAACTCTCTTGTTCATTTAATTTTCTTTGCCTCGTAGGGTTTGGAGACGGTTCGTAGATACAAAGGTCGGTGAATTCAAAAAAGAGCTAGAATTCAAAATGTTAAAGGCTAAGAATGCTGGGGATATTCAGCCACCGGAGACCAATCTATGTGGATACTATGTCTGTGAGATGATCCGGAGATACACCTCTGAGCGGGTTCCGAGTGATACCAATGCTAAGAGGAATAACCTCCGGTGGATGCTTAGTCCAGAAGCTCGCTTCCGACCACTTCAAGAGGAACTAGCTGGATGGTTCAGCAGGGAAGTCCTCCATCCTAAAGGAGAACACTATTACGAGGACGTAGAACTTTATATGCATTAAATCATGTATGGAAACTTGTTCAAAATTGTATATGGTCATCCGATGATATTGAATATATATTGTATATTCCTCTTGAATTCTTTTGGTTCTAATTTCAAATTTATTTGAAATTGTACATTCATATGCATGTATGTAGTACCGTAGAATATATGAAACTCCTTCAAAATTAAAATAAAGCACAAAAGAAATAAAACAATACAAATTAAACAGAAAACAGGTTTAAGGGGGGAGGTTTAGGGGGGGGGGGCTAAAACCCTAAACCTGCGGCGGCCTTTAGTCGCGGTTGGCCAGAAGAACCGCGACTAAAGGTCCTCCGCCCCGACGGCCACCTGGCGCCCACGTGGACGGGCCTTTAGTCGCGGTTCTTAAGCAACCGCGACTAAAGGGGGGGGCCTTTAGTCGCGCCCGGTCGGTCGCGGTTGCGCAACCGCGACTAATGGCAATTGCGAACCGCGACCAAAGGCCTTTTTTCCACCAGTGTAGTCCTAGAGGCAAGACTAGGAATCGATTGTTTAACCGTTTATCATTTCACACATGCATATGAGTTTTCCACTGAATCACATATTTCAGGATCATAGTAGTTATATCATCGAATATAAACTCCATAGTTATGAATATGAAAATATAATAATATAAATATTATTGCCTCTAGGGCGTATTTCCAACACAGTATACATCACAACTAGCTACCAATACAGTTTGTTGAAGACCCCCATGGCATGCTACCGGATCACAATTTCACAAATCGGCACCCAAATACAACCCTACCATGCTACAAGATGCTCACAGAAACCCTACAACAAGCTCGAACATCAAACCCTACCACATGGTCTTGGATCTAGCTACATTGAGTACAGAGAAGGGGGTGACTGAACTCACAGAGACCATCACTACAGCTCGAAGGAGAGGTGTTACTTGTGAGTTGCGTTGGGATTTTTCCCGAAGAGGAAGGGTGAAGCAATGTAGTAGAGGATAGTATTTTCCTCAGTAGAGAACCAAGGTTATCGAACCAATAGGAGAACCACACAAACAACCGTCAACAGTACCTACACATGCAAGAACAAATACTTGCACCCAACGTGGGCAAGAGGGTTGTCAATCCCCTTGTACTCGTTTATTGCAAGGATCAAATCTCGTAACAGGTGATAGATAAACTGCAAAGTAAAATAAAAGATAACAAATCGCAGCAAGGTATTTTTGTTTTTATTAATATGATTAAAATAAACCCCGGGGCTATAGTTTTCACTAGAGGCATCTCTCTCATAAAGATATTGTACGATGGATGGACAAATTACTGTTGGGCAATTGATAGAAAAGTGCATGGTTATGACGTTATTCATGTTATGATCATGTACATAGGCATTATGTCTGTGACAAGTAGACCGAATACTGCCTGCATCTACTACTATTACTCCACTTCAAGAGCGCTCTATGCTTGCCGCTCTACGCATTAAGTTCATGACAAACATAGTAATGCATGAAGTATGATGATATAATGTAGACATAATAAAATCAAACAATATGATTAAACCCCGTTGTTTTCTCCTTAGTAGCAACAACACAAATACATGTCTCGCTACCCTTGCTGTCACCGGGTGAGGACACTGCAAGATTGAACCTACCTCAAAGCACCTCTCCCACTGAAAATAAATCATTCTAGTTGGCCAAACCAAACGGATAGATCAGAGAGAAATACAAAGCTATAAAAACCACACATAATAAAGTTCAGAGAAGACTCAATTACTTCCAATGAATAATCTAATCGTAAAACCACAATTCATTGGATTCCAACAAACACATCGCAAAAGAAGATTACATCAAATAGAACTCTGAGGAGAACATTGTATTGAAGATCAAAGAGGGAGATAGCCATCTAGCTAATAACTATGGACTCATAGGTCCTGTGAAAACTAATCACACATCATTGGAGGTGCAGCAAGGTCGATGTAGAGGCCCTCCGCAATCGATTCCCCTTGTGGAAGAGTACATGCGAAGGCCTCCAGATGGGATCACGGAAGAACAAAGACTCTTGCGGCAGCAGAAAAATTGTTTGGGTGGTTGCTCTGGGGTTTCCAATATTTGCGAATTTATAGCACTGGAATTAGGTCAGACGGAGCCACGAGGGGTCCACAAGATATCAGGGCGCATCCTACCCCCCAGGGCCGACCCTGTTGCATTGCCGTCTCCTCATAGATCTTCTGACCCTTCCCTGAAGCTTCTAGGGTCTCTTATGTCCAGAAAAAATTGTCAAAAAGTTTCGTCGTGTTTGGACTCTGTTTGGTATAGATTTTCTGTAAGACCAAAAACAAGCAGACTGCAAGATTAAACTTCATTTGGACACCACAAGATTGAACCTACCATAAAGCACTTCTCCCGCTGGACACCGCAAGATTAAACCTACCACAAAAAACTTCTCCCGCTGAAGATAAGTCAATCTAGTTGGCTAAACCAAACGGATAGACCGGAGAGAAATAAAAAGCTATAACAACCACACATAATAAAGTTCAGAAAAGACTCAATTACTTTCAATGAATAATCTGATCATAAACCCATAATTCATCAAATCCCAACAAACACACCGCAAAAGAAGATTACATCAAATAGAACTCCGAGGAGAACATTGTATTGAAGATCAAAGAGGGAGAGAGAGCCATCTAGCTAATAGACCCATAGGTCCTGTGGCAACTACTCACACATCATCAGAGGTGTAGCAAGGTTAATGTAGAGGCCCTCCGCGATCGATTCCCCCTCCGACAGAGTACCAGCGAAGGCCTCCAGATGGGATCACGGAAGAACAGAGACTTGCGGCGGCGAAACAATTATTTTGATGGGTGCTCTGGGGTTTTTCCAATATTGAGAATTTATAACGCTGGAATTAGCTCAGACGGAGCCATGAGGGGCCCATAAGACATCTAGGCGCCCCTACCCCCAGGGTGCACCCCGTTGCTTTGCCATCTCCTTGTAGGTCTTCTGGCCCTCCACCAAAGCTTCTAGGGTCTCTTATGTCCAAAAAAATTTGTCAAAAAGTTGTGTCATGTTTGGACTCCATTTGGTATAGATTTCTGTAAAACCAAAACAAACAAAAACTGGCACTATGCACTAAGATTGATAATATAGTAGCATGAAACATTCCAAAAATATAGATAGTATGGAGACGCGTCAAGACGCCGAAACGGTTGAAGAAGATGAGGTCATGAGTCACCGCCGTTGGGGATCGTCAGACTCACAATGAGCGTTATTTACCTGTTTGTCGGTGCCGATGTGTGTCGGCGAGAAAGCTCGAAGGGGGGAGGGGAGTGTGGCAGGAGTTTAGGCGGCGAGGCGAAGGGGGCTATATAAGGCGACCGAATCGGTGGGAGGTGAGCCGAAATCCTCCGTCGATTTTCCAGGGACACGTGCGAGCTCGCGCCATCTTCGTGGTCGCACAAGCTCAGCGCCCCCCCCCTCGCCTCAGCCGAGGATGGCTCAGTAGAAGCTGTCGATTCGACAGTTCCTAGCGGGCCTGACTGGGAGGTGCTTTACCTTTGTGTGATGCGGGCCAAATAGTGTATGCGGGCAGCCAAACATCCCATTTTCGTCCCGTGCGGGCTTGGTTGGCCGCGGGCTACCAAACCATGTGTCACCATCGGAAGCACGTCGTCCATCGAGCCGCTTGAGACGATGAACCCAGCCGCCTAGATCGACCATCCTAACCAGTGACGAGGATCCGCTGACGTAGGCTATCCTACCATTGGGTCACTAAAATGTGGGTCCCACTTGTAAACGACCGAAAGGCAGGGTAAGGCAGGGATAGCTACGTTAGATGATCCATGTCGGCTAACCAGGGCCATCCCCTCCCCACAACAAAAGGCAAGGCCCGACCACCGCCTTCGGTCGGATGAGCTTCGTTCGACGGCTTTCTCCAGCGGAGGCAGGGAGAACAAAGGAGGAGAAGGTGGAGAGGGGCACGACGGGTAGGGTTTTCACCCGCGCCCCCCCCCCCCCCCCCCCCTAAGGATGATGCAACACATTTTTTTCTTTCGCTGTTCATTTTATTTCGGCTACTCAAAATGTTCTCGCTGTTCATTCTATTTCTCTCTCGTTCACCTTCTACTATATTCATCTATTATATTTTTTGGATAAATACGTTTTTATTGACTAAAAAATACCACCCCGAAGCGATGGAAATGCAACTGAGTTCACACACCTACCAAGATACACAAAATCCATACAGCAAATACTCAAAGTCTCAAAAAGGGAAAACCTACTAGTAACCGGGTTTTAGCAGAATCCGGACTACTCAAATCCACATCTACTTTTAGTTCACTGTAATAAGAAAACAAATGCAGTACAAGGATACAGTATTATGGCATCCCGAATCTTTGCATGCCGCTACACAATTTTGCAAACCCCTTACAGTCTTAGTGTCTTACTGAACCTAGCATGTGACCAACACATGCAGACGTGGCCTTCTTCAGCTCTGTGCGCTGCATTTCCATCTCCTCGAGCAACGCAGCTAGCTCGAACGTTCCCTCTGGACATCGATCAGCCTGTACAGATCCCCTCTACCCTGCGTTTCCAAAGGGAGGTTCGCCCTGCACAGATTTTTCCCTGACGCCTGAGCCCAAACAGAACACAATCGCAAGCACAAATTCCAAAAAGATGGATTTTGTACCTTACAGCTTCAACCAAAGACAGGTCGATCTCGCCGATGACGGTCGCGTCCTCGTGCCCTGCCGCCGCAAGAACCTCGCCAAACTAGTAGGACAAAAAAAAGTGGATGCCAACATGGTTAGCTTCACCTTTGGCTGGAGTCCAAATTATCACAATGGAGCGGTCAGCAGAACTCTGCGTCAGTGATGCGTGCGTAGTCTTACTGGTGCGATGAGGCTTGAGTTGCCCCAGAGCACGAATTCCGACGGCGAGTTGGGGTCTCGCGCAGGTGAGCAGGTCGCCACGAACAGCTGAAACCAAGACCGTTTAAGGGGATTGGTTTTTCCATGAATTTCAGTACAGTGAGGAACAACTGCAGGTCACAGTTAGTAGTAATCAATTGCTGATCACCTGATTGTCAACAGCCCTGACCGTGTGAAGTGGGCAGATCCATGGGGTAAAAATAAGAGAATTAGCTAAATATCTGGTAAAGAACTGACGGAAAAAGGTGACAGAACAGTTGGAGAAGAGAGATAACTGAACCTGGACTTCTGCATAAGGTCCCAGAGGAGCTGCCCGGTGCTCATGTTAAATGCAGAAGGGTAGCATATCAAGTGTGCACCTGCATGTTTCACAAGGGACTGGAATTTTACTGGACACGATAGACGCTTGCGTCGATTGGCATCAAGGACTGAACTTGCAAGGCATACCTCTTGATCGATACAGCATTGCCAGTTCTGGGAACCGGATATCATGACAAATCCCAATACCAATCCGTCCAACATCTGTAATAATAAGACTACAAGGATTGGTTATTATCATATACAAATAGATGAGGAGAGAAATTTAAACGGCGCATAAACTTCAGTAAATGTGCTAACGATGGGTAAAACTGTAGTAGTAGAATTTCAGGGAACATCATAAACACTGAAATATGACGCTCCAGTGCATTCTACTGACAAGCTCGATGCAGCTGCTACTTGTTTTCAAGTCAAAATATACAGTAAACTTGATCCAGAATTTTCAGTACACACGGTGAGCACACCTGTGTCAACCACGGTGGGTTCTTGCCCAGCAGTGAAGGTATCGAATTCCCTGAAAGTGATGTCTCCGGGGATGTCAATTCCAAACAGATGCAGCTGGAATATTTTTGCTGAAAGTTAGTCACTGCAAGTGACATGCGAAAAATTTGATGCAGAAGACGGCATAAGCCAGGCTCCTTTACCTTCCTGTGCTTGGCCTTGATCTCTCCGTCGGGACCGACCACGCAGCAGGTGTTGAACAGCTGCCCCGACGCCATCTCGGGCACGGATCCGCCGACGATGGTGATCTTCCTGGCAGCGGCCACCTCCGACAGCATCGAGACCGACGGCGACCGGCCGCCGTCGATGTCCTCGGCGTAGCTCGGCATGGTCTCCATCGCGTAGGGGCAGTTCCATATTTCCTGGAGCAGAGCAACGTCGTCAGAGAAGCGAGCTTCGTGAGCCTCCGTCAATTCTTCCTGGCTGCTTTGAGGTGAATCTCAGTTCCGTGGCCAGTAAGTAACAGAGGAGGAGGAAGGGGGCACTTGCCGGCAGGACGACGAGCTTGGCGCCGGCGGCCGCGGCGGCGTCGATGCGGGCGCGCGCGCGGGCGATGTTGCCGTGCTTGTCCGCGGTGACAGGCAGCTGGCACAGCGCGATCTTGTACTGTGCTACCTGTGGCATGGCACGAGAGATGAAACGAGCAAGCGCTGCGCCCTGGAAGGAGGAGACGGTGAATCAATACCGAGCAACCGAGATAAAATTAGAAGAGAGCACAAGATTGCTGGAGTAAAGTGGGAATGAGAAGTTGGAATAGAATAGTGAGAACCTGGTTATTGTACCCTGTTGGTTGGCCTTGGCCTGGAGAGGAGGGAGTGGGCGTGGCGAGATTGAAGACTCGATGCTGCGAGTGAAGAGAGAGGGGAGGTGGATGTTTTGAAGTCTTGAGGGTTGACTTCGTACTGTGTGGCTAGGCCAACTTTTTTTTTTCGAAAAGGGGACTTCCGGTCTCTGTATGAGAACGATGCATAGGGCCACATTTATAGATAAATAAAGGTGTTCAACAAGGTCGTATAGTCTGAAAACGAAATAACGGCGAGCTCATGAAGAGCCACAACGCCAAAAACAAAAGGTCCAAAAGGCACAACCGGCTGGCAAAACAAAGATAGGTAAACTAATTGCCTATCCTATTACATGACCGTCATCCAAACTGGTTGAAGATATCCCGCGCTACCATCTCCCACCGGATAGATCCAGTAACCAAACGCTCCCTGGCCTCCGTCGGAGTGAGTAACGACCACATACGGATCAACGCAGTAGCTCGGAATAAAACCTGCAAAAAATGAATATTCATTGTTCTGTTAAAAGCCAAATCATTTCTGTAATTCTAAATTGCCCACAACAAAGCACATACTCCTACACGAATGTGTCTAGCTGTTTCGGACTCTATCCCAACAAGCCACGTTCCAAATAACGTACTGACCGAATTCGGAGGAGTAATGTTAAAGGCAATATGCACCGTGTGCCACAAAACCTTTACCAAAGGGCAGTCAAAGAAGAGGTGCTTGATGGTTTCGTCCCGATCACAGAAACTACACCTAGTAGATCCTGTCCATTTGCGCTTAACCAAATTATCCTTTGTTAGAATGACTTGTTTATGTACAAACTATATAAACACTTTAATTTTCAAAGGCACTTTGACTTTCCAAGCCTCTTTGGAGCTAGGGATAACACTAGAGTTAATGACATCGATATACATCGACTTAACTGTGAACTCTCCAGACCTAGTAAGTTTCCAACACAACTGATCAGGCTGATGAGATAACTGAACCTCCATCAGTCTACTCACCAAATGAAGCCATGCTTTCCACCGGTCGCCCACAAGCGCCCTCCTAAACTGAATATTAAAGGGAATGGACTGCATAATTGTGGCAACAAGAGCATGACGTCTTTGAACAATACGATATAGGGACGGATACTAAAGCACCAACGGCGTTTCACCAAGCCAAGTATCCTCCCAGAAGCGAGTGGTGTTTTTTTTGAAACTGCACGACAGTGGGAGAGGCTCCCACTGACTTTGTATTACTCACAAGGGACCAATTACAACATAGTTACAAGTGGGGTGTGAGCCTCCCCGGGCATTACTTTTAGAGAAATATCTAGGCAACAACTACAAGCTTTGTATGTAGTTTTCCAGGGAGGGACGCAGGGCCTCCTTACAGTTGTGAACTAACAAAACCAAGAGCTCTTTGAACCTAGCTAGCCACGAGCGAAAAGAATGTGGGACCCCCTGAAATAAAGATTATTTCGCTCCTTCCATAAACTCCAAGCCGCCAGCAGGAAAATGTCCATGAACAACGGCCGGCGCCAACCCTCTTTGCCAGCATGTATGAGGGTTAATCTATTGCCAGAGATTGGCCATAGCATGCCAACTTTGTCCCAACAACGTCGGCTGAACGGGCAGTTGAAGAAGAGATGCTCGACAATTTCCTCGGGAGGGTTATGAGAGAGCATGCACGTGTAGATGTTCCCAGCCACTGCAAAATGGCGGCGCTTTAGCATATTTCTAGTGTTCAGGCGATCAACCATCAAAAGTAAACCGAACATTTTGAACTTGATTGGACTCTTGGCCTTCCATAACCACCCAAAAGCCTCGTCAGCTACCGTGTCTCTGAAGCAGTGATGATAGTATCTCTTGGAGGAGAAAGACCCGCCAAGGTTACAAACCCAGGAGTCATTGCAATCCACGTCAAGCACGACATGCATGGACCCGTGCTGAATAGCTCTGATCTCCTGTCTCGCTTGCGTGGAGAGAGGTAGATGAAAGATCAAACTGGGATCCGAGGCAGTCAGAATATTAACCACGGGCTCATCATCGTTTAGGCAGAAAGAGAAGGCCCCGGGGTAAAGCTCCATAAGAGGGGTGTCACGATCGTCGAACCATGCATCTTTCCAGAACAGAGAGTATGAGCCATTACCCAGCACAACCTTGGTGATCCCGCGAAACACATCACTAAGCTGCATAACATCACGCCACCAGAAAGAGCCCAACTGTTCCACTGCATGTGGGACCCTGTCAGTGTAATACGTGTCCCAGATCAGGGTCACCCATGGAACATCATGGTGGTTATAAAATTTGAACAGATGTTTTAGTAGGAGGGCAGCGTTCTGGGTCTTGATATCAATGACACCGAGACCCCCTTTGTTTTTGGGTCTACAGACCAACTCCCAAGTAGTGAGGGAATTATTTTTGATGCCATCATTAGAATTTTTCGCCCAAAGACAGTACCTGCGCAGCTTATCGAGGTGCTCAATAACTTTTGGGTGTAGTTTGATTGTACACATGGCGTAGATCAGCATGGATGTAACAAGAGAGTTGACCAGGGTTAGCTTGGCGCCCGAGGACATCAGCGCAAGGGCTGTTGACATTTTCCTTTCCACCCCGTGCACCAACGGCATGAGATCAAGCAGCGTCGGCCTTGTCGTGCCCATGGGGAGGCCAAGGTAAGTGAAAGGCATAGATCCAACAGAGTAGCCGAAAATTTGAGCCAAGTCCACCGCGTGCTACTGATCAAGGTTAATGGGTATAAGAGTGGACTTATGAAAGTTGATTTTTAGACCAACAGAGGCAGCATAATCCTCCAAGATTGATTTCATATGGGTAGCTTGGACAGGACACGCATGCATCACCAGAATGGTGTCATCTGCGTACTGCACCACCGGGTAATCACCATCACGACTACAAGGAATGGGTAGGTCGATCAGTCCTCGGGCAAAGGCGTCATTGACTGCAGCCTGGAGAAGATCTGCAGCGAGAACAAAAATCAGAGGAGAGAGGGGGTCGCCCTGGCGCACCCCGCATTTGCATTGGAATTTCCTGCCCGGAACCCCATTGAGCAAAACTGAAGACACACCAGAGCCGAAGATAGATCTCATCCACCCCAGCCACTTGTCATCAAAACCCATATGTTCCATGATCTCCATCATCGGGGCATGTTTGATGGTATCAAAGGCCTTGGCAAAGTCCAATTTTAGCAAAATAATCTCACGCGACGATCTCTGACACTGATGAATATATTCAAACGACCAAGCAAGGCAGTCTTGGATGGTCCTCCCCTTAATGAAGCCGTACTGG
Organism: Triticum aestivum; assembly: GCF_018294505.1. Taxonomy (NCBI): domain Eukaryota; kingdom Viridiplantae; phylum Streptophyta; class Magnoliopsida; order Poales; family Poaceae; genus Triticum; species Triticum aestivum. Next base: position 80,923,909 of record NC_057813.1, on the reverse strand, counting down.
TTTCTATGGACGATCGACATAATGACTTTCTGCAGACGGTTAGCCAGAATCTTAGTGATGATTTTCAGACAACAGTTCAGCAAGGTTATTGGTATGTAGTCATTGGCAGTTTCAGGAGAAGCAGATTTTGGAATCAAGGTTATAAACCCCTCACTGATGCTGTCAAGATCCAGGTTGCCATCATAGAATTCCTGGCACATTTTGTAAAAATCCTCCTTAATGATCGACCAGCAACTCTTGAGAAAACAACCATTAAAACCGTCAGGGCCCGGGGCACGGTCGGTTGGCATTTCCTTGACAACAGTGTCAATCTCGTCCTTAGAGAAAGGCTGAGGCAGCACATCCAGTCCAGGGACACATCTGATAATCTGGGGGAGATTGAAACGCATGGTAGTAGGTTTGGAGGATCCCAGACGCTCCTTGTAAGTTTTATACAAGATTCCTTCCTTGCCGACGTGATCAGAAACCACCACGCCACCATCCCGCAGGTTAGCGATCGAGTTATGCCGAAACCTCTCAGTAGCCAGAGATTGAAAGAGTTTGGTATTTTCATCAGCGAACCTGAAATATCTTACCATGCACCTTTTCCTCTAATATTCGTTCTGATACTTCAACAACCTGTTAAGATGTAATTTCAGTATGCGTCTGAAATTATTTTCCTGGATGACAAGAGCTCTCTTGTCTTCGATACTGTCCAGATGCACGAGAGCATCATTATTGTTCTGTATCAAGAGCTTGAGTTTTGAGATACCGCGGCTCCATCTCTTAAGCTCATAACGGAGGTTTTTCATTTTTTTGCAGATAAGAGCAGCAGCGTTTGGAGCGTGGCAGGGTTTGGACCAAGAACGAGCGACCACTTCAAAGAAACCCTCATGTTGTATCCAGTAGTTTTCAAACCGAAAGAGCTTGGACTTTGGGATTTTTGATTTGATGGTTACTACGCATGGGACGTGATCAGAGACTGGTTTACCAAGTGGCAGAACCACTGTGTTAGGGAAAACAATGGTCCAATTTGACGAAGAGAAGAACCAGTCGAGCTGCTCGAGCAATGGATCATCTTGCATGTTACTCCAAGTGAACGATCGTCCCTTAACAGGTAACTCCATAAGAGACTGTGCACGGATAAATTCATTAAACATGAGCATATCAGCAGCATCACCACCAGGTTTATTTCTATTATCCGGTGAGCGGATGAAGTTAAAGTCCCCCAGAATCAACCAATTCTCATTACTAGGTATGTTGAGATCAAATAACCATGAACTGTAATCCACCCGACGCTGACCAGAACAAGGACCATAAACATTAACTAAATTCCAGGTCTCATTCGATTGGGTGGAAACGAAAGAGACACCCACGGCATATGACTCGATCAGCCATGGTGACCCCAGAAAGAGGGAGCTATTCCAAACAGTTAGAATACCACCCGAAGCACCCACAGAGGGGGCAAACGCAAACTTATCAAATCTCTTAGGACAGAAAGTTTTAATAAAAGCATGATCAAAAGATTCGCGCTTAGTTTCTTGAATGCATAACACCGAACAACCACTAGAATCTATGGCATTACGAAGAGCCAAAAGTTTACTGTCAGAGTTAATTCCTCTGACATTCCAAGACAACACATTCCAGGATTTATTCATGGCCACAGGGGGAACTCAATCTTCAGAAGGAGGCGCCAACTGTTGTCCATCGAGCAGTTTCTCGATCGAAATATCATCAGGAGCAATTCCACATCGGCTACCCACTAGTTGGATTTCTTCAATTGAAGTAGGAGGTGGGCACGTGGAAGAAACGAGCTGAGCTGGCGCAGCAGCATTAGAGACTGCCAAAACAGAGGGCAATGCGCGAGCTCTCACCTTTGTCTTGGTTTGCTTTACGTCAGTAGCCTGGTTGATCTTGAAACCATCGTACTTGGTCGATCTGGTGCTCCTCCTGACAGCTGATGTGTCCAACGGCACAATCTTGCGCGAGTGGGTGGTCACAAAGAGAGAAGATGAGGCAAGCGCCTGAAGAGCAGTACCACTAGTGGGGATATCCATAGATAGATTATCAGAGCCAGCAAGCAATTCCGTAGTGATGGCCTTAAGCCCTGGCGATCGATCTGCCATGACCCACTCCACATCAGGCGTGTCCACCTTGTCCGTAGCTATCTCCTGCATCTGAGTGTAAGGAATGATGCAAGCACCCAGCTGAAAGTTAGCACCAAAGTAAACAGAAGGGAAGTCTAGTTCAGGCGACAACATAGAGATCCACCCAGCACAGACAGAGTCGAAGGTACTCTGAAACACTCTGAAAGGGTTAAGATGAAGCATCACTGGTTCGGACTGCAAATCAGGAAGAGCCCGAGTATAGATGCGCTTAAGCATGCCTCCGAACCAGCGAAGAAAATCTTGATCAAGAGCAATCAGCATATTGACTGAACCACCTCCAGCTCTGAAGAAAGCGTTGCGTGCCAAGGGATTTCCAAGAATAAAGCCATTTGCCAAAGCCTCCACCTGCTCAAATTCATCATCCGAGACCCAAACATCAGACAGCGTGTCCTGAATGTTGTGCTCAGGATCCACCCCGTCCATCAGAGACGGTCCATCATACTGAAAAAAGGTTCTGAAACTGAAACCTTGGTACGGCGGTGGAACGACAGGCCAGGCACGCCACCCATACTCCTGGAGCAGCTCAGGTTCCTGGACTGGTGGATTCCAAGCAGCTTCATTCAATGCATCCTGCGCAGCCATCTCATCAATTCTGGCCTGCTGCATCAAAGTATAGTATGGAAGTTGATACGGATGCGGTGATGCATTGAGTAGGGGAGGAACTTCTTCAGTGCCGACCAGCCCAGGGATGGTATTTCTTCCATTTAGAACATAAACAGGGACCGACCATGAGCGACCAAGGCCCGGCAGCATGCCAACATGAGTGACTAACAGGCTGTGTGGAACCTCTGCAACATCTTTTATGTGGCACTTGACAAGAACAGGCGCTTTGTTATGCCTGGGGCGCGGCCAGACCAGCAACTTGCCAAAACTTGAAACTGCTTTATGGACGTAATGCTCCGTCTGATAGTCCATGGGGAAAGCAAGGAGCATTATCCAAACTTCATATTCAAAAGCGGGCATGCGCATATTATGCCCCTCGTCATGGGAAACTAAAGAGAAGGTGGAATCCTGAGTTAGGGCATGCGGCCCCTCTCTAATCGCAGCATCTCTACTCTCCATATCCGCGAAAACTACACACCCAATCCCCAGTGGATAGATGAAATCATCAAGAAGCTCATACTCCAGATCAGCAACAATGATACGGCAAACTTCAGCTAGCCAATAATCCTTCAGATGATCCGGGACAGGGGGGTCAACAGAGACAATTGTGTATCTATCATGATTCAATGGAGGATCATCCACCACCATGACATGACACTGAACGCGGTGAGCAGGACCTCTGTCAAAAGTCGATCCAACTAGAGCAAAGTCAAACGGGCGCACAGGGAAGTTCGCCATCGCAGCAGGGCGCCGGTGAAGATCAGATGGGTTCTCTGGCGGCGAGGAGTCGATGGTGGTTTTTGGAGGAGGTGACAATGGTGGCGTGCTCGAGGGAGGCGGCTCTGCAAACGATTGGTGATTTTGGCAGGTGGAATTGACTAGACGAGGAGGAGGGAGTCGTATCGACAAGCAATGAGAAGCGGCCATGTCTGATGGGCTGGAGATATTCTGTTTCCGAATCCAAACTTTGTGCACCTGTGTATCCCGAATAGTATGGGCCATACCAACCTTCGCAGGATTATCTGCCATAGAAGATAGCGCGGTTTTCTTAGGTAGGATCTCATCAGAAACTGGAGCGTGCAAACTAGTATGTGCCCATCGCACTTTGGGCAGTCGGCCGCAAATATTGGGCCGATGGGCCCTATGGATAAGGTGATGACAAAGCGAGCAACGCCGAAGCCCAGGGCAGTTTATTGTCCTGTGACCATCAGATAAGCAAGCCAAGCACTTCCATGAAGATGTCAGGCGGCCCAATATGCATGGCTCATGACGTGAACGTGTCGGAACAGCAGGCTGGCTCGAGCCAGAGGAGTAACACAAGCAATTTCCAGACTCATCACTGCAACCTTGACAAAAAAACCCAGAGCAAGTTAAGGGTGAATGACCAAACCTATCACAATGAGAGCAATGCTTGAGCCGATCATAGATGTATTCCTTAGTGGGTATATTAGTAACATTCACCATTATCTTGACAGAATCATCATCATATCCGGCCTGCCACCCATCAAGGATATGGAAAAGAGTTTCATCAGGAATTTCATCCCGTAAACCCTGGAAGAATCGATGGCCACGGAAGGAAGAGAGTGAGATATGAGAATCGGCCAGATGTCGTACATCAAAACCCCCAAAACAGAAAAGTGATTCTGTTCCTAAGAATCCGGACCAGATAAACTTCCACGAGAAACCTCCGGTGGGATGGCGTCGCCGGAATGTGTTGCCGTCGGTGAGGTTAACAATCCCAAGTTATGAAAAACCTTGAGAAATGCAGAATCAATACAAATATTGGATGAGGGCCACTTGGATTTAATTGTCGGACCTGGCGAAGATGCCAAACCACTTAACTCAGTGTCTGCATGCCAACCAACCATCGGAGGTCTCGAATTGGCACCACGGTGCAGATGAAAATGACAAATGAAGTCCGTCCAGATGCGATCTCGTAGGCCAAAGATGAAATGTCCCACACGATTTGAAGCCATCGAGAACCAAAAACGGTGATCACCCAAGCGAATAACCTTGAAACCATCACTGAGGCCTCCAATACAAGATTGAAGAGCCAATCCAACAGATTCCACCGAGAGAGGAAAAGAGGCCGAGGAGAAAGAAACTTCAAGGAAGAACTCCTTGAAGTTAGGGTTGGGGACGAAGTGGACCGTAGATCCAAAATGTTTACGCACATAAAGAAGGAAGCTTTGACTCTCATAAGCCCCTTCCAAAACGACGAGTCTGTCGGTCTCACTGTCGCCTAGGACAACGTCTTGGACTGCAGATACTTACTACGTAGAATCTGTGCCCACGTGGCCTCAGTTTCAATTGAAAGTTTATACAGTCACTTACTGAGAAGACATCTGTTTTTGACTTCAAGATTCTCAATACCAAGGCCCCCCTGGTCCTTTGGTCGATAGATGATATCCCATTTGGCGAGTCAGTATTTTATCTTTAGTTCATCACTGTGCCAAAAGAACCGGGATCGATAGAAGTCCAGCCTTTTCCTAACACCAACTGGGACTTCGAAGAAAGATAAGAGAAACATAGGCATACTCGCGAGCACCGAATTAATAAGGATCAGTCGGCCTCCATATGACATGAGTTTGCCCTTCTAGCAGCTAAGTTTCTTCTCAAACCGGTCTTCGATGCTCTTCCATTCTCTGTTTGTTAGTTTACGATGGTGAATGGGTATACCTAAGTACATGAAAGGTAACGCCCCCAATTCGCATGCAAACAATTGCCTATAAGTCTCTTGTTCCTCATTGGCTCTACCAAAGCAGAACAACTCGCTTTTATGAAAATTGATCTTCAATCTAGTCAATTGTTCAAATAAGCATAACACCAACTTCATATTTCTCGCTTTTGCCAAGTCGTACTCCATAAAGATGATTGTATCATCAGCGTACTGCGGGAGGGACACACCACCATCAACTAGATGAGGCACCAAGACACCCACTTGACCGGCCTCCTTTGCCCTTCCTATCAGAATTGCCAACATGTCAACCACAATGTTGAACAAAATAGGATACACTGGATCACCTTGTCTCAGGCCCTTGTGTGTCTGGAAATAATGACCTATGTCGTCATTCACTTTAATTCCAATACTCCCTTTTTGTGTGAAAGATTCTACCTGGCGTCGCCAAGCTTCATCAAAACCCTTCACGCGTAAGGTCTGTTGAAAGAAAGGCCATTTGACTTTGTCGTACACTTTCTCGAAATCCACCTTGAAAACTACTTCATCTAGCTTTTTCGTGTGAATCTCATGGAGCGTTTCATGAAGGACCACAACCCCTTCAAGGATGTTCCTGTCCGGTATGAAAGCAGTTTGGGTAGGCTGCACCACAGCATGCGCGATCTGTGTGAGCCTATTAGTCCCGGCCTTGGTAAATTTTTTGAAACTAACATTAAGAAGATAGATGGGCCTGAATTGCTCAATTCTCACAGCCTCTGTTTTCTTAGGAAGAAGGGTTATCATTCCAAAATTCAGTTGAAAAAGCTTAAGCTGCCCAGAGAAGAGATCATTGAACAAAGGCAACAGATCCCCCTTAATAATATGCCAACACTTCTTATAAAACTCAGCCGAAAATCCATCCGGGCCGGGAGCCTTATTATTTTTCATTTGCGATATGGCCTCAAACACTTCTTTCTCGGTAAAAGGAGCCGCCAAAATATCGTTCTCCACTGCTGTTAGTTGAGGAACATCCTCAATCCTGGACTCATCCATAGACACACAGTTATCCTCTGGGGGTCCAAACAACTGCTTGTAATACTCGGTAATGTATAATTTTAGGTTTTCCTGTCCTAAAATTGTTCCTTCATCTTATTCAAGCTGAAAGATCCTCTTCTTTCTGTGTTTACCATTAGCGATCATGTGAAAGAATTGAGTGTTTGCGTCCCCCCGGACTACTCGTCGGACCTTAGCCCGCAACGCCTGAGGGAGTCCTGGATTAGGGGGTATTCATACAGCCGGACTGTATACTTTGGCCGGACTGTTGGACTATGAAGATACAAGATTGAAGACTTCGTCCCGTGTCCGGATGGGACTCTCCTTTGTGTGGAAGGCAAGCTTGGCAATTCGGATGTGTAGATCTCCTTCTCTGTAACCGACTCTGTGTAACCCTAGCCCCCTCTGGTGTCTATATAAACCGGACGGTTTAGTCCGTAGGACAAGAACAATCATAATCATCATAGGCTAGCTTCTAGGGTTTAGCCTCTACAATCTCGTGGTAGATCAACTCTTGTAATACTCATATCATCAAGATCAATCAAGTAGGAAGTAGGGTATTACCTCCATCGAGAGGGCCCAAACCTGGGTAAACATCGTGTCCCCAGCCTCCTGTTACCATTAGCCTTAGACGCACATTTCGGGACCCCCTACCCGAGATCCGCCAGTTTTGACACCGACATTGGTGCTTTCATTGAGAGTTCCACTGTGTCATCATGATAAGGCTTGATGGCTCCTTCAATCATCAACAACACTACGGTCCAGGGTGAGGTTTTCCTCCTCGGACAGATCTTCGTATTCGGCGGCTTCGCACTGCGGCCAACTCGGTTGGCCATCTGGAGCAGGTCGACAGCTACGCCCCTGGCCGTCAGGTCAGGTTTGGAAACTTGAACTACACGGCTGATATTTGCGGAGACTTGATCTTCGACGGATTCAAGCCTGTGTTAGGAGCGTCGAACAGTCACGACACGCATGACTAAGATCTGCCATTGGACGATGTTCGGGATATGCACCTATAGCTGCCCCGACCCTTAATCTAGAGCAGGTTGCGCCATCCGAGGACGGGTGGATCAACCCCGCCACGGAGGTCGCACATTCATCGGTGATGGAGCCGAACACAGACTCCACCTCTCAGGAAATCTGTGTCACCAGACCCCCGGACTTGTCTCCGGACTTAGGTTACAGACCGTGTGCATCCATGCCCATGGAATCTGATTGGGCACCGATCGTGGAGTTTACCTCCGCGGATATCTCTCAAAACTCACCCTTTGGTGACATGCTAAATTCATTGAGCTCTCTCTCTTTATCAGGAGACTCTTGGTCGAACTATGTCCGGCTCGAGTGGGATGCAGACGACGAAGAAATTCACTGCCCACCCACCACACACTTAATAGCCACTGTCGATGACTTAACCGACATGCTAGACTTCGACTCTGAAGACATCAACGGTATGGATGTCGATGCTGGAGATGATCAGGAACCACCACCCATGGGGTGTTGGACAGCCACCTCATCATATGATATATACATGGTGGACACACCCAAGGAGAACAATGGCGACAAAAAGGACGCCATAGAGGATAATCCCCTCGGGCAGAAACCAAAGCGACGGTGCAGGCGCCGCTCTAAGTCCAGCCACAGTAAAAATAGCAATGATGGCGCAAGGAAACGACGACCCCATGGACCCAGTGATGGAGCAGGATGAGCCAGGGCACGTCGAATATAATCCGGAGCAGACGCCCGATCACGACGACCCCGAGGGTAAAACTCATCAACCTGCCTCCGGAGAGGACAGTCCGGACGACGACACATTCATCCCGGAAAAACACTTGGAACAAGAGAACCTCCACAGAAGGCTTATGGCCACCGCGAGGAGCCTGAAGAAGTAGAAGCAAAGGCTTAAGGCCATGCAGGATACGCTCAACCGCAGATGGAACAAAGTGCTAGACTCTGAAGAAAAATATGGCGACGATCACCACACAAAGAGCTACCCAAAGCGCAAGCTGCTGCCCGAATTCGACGACGAGGCCATAGAGCCCATCCGGCCGAAGAATAATACGGCTGATCAGCCGGACCGACCACCTCGTGGCCGCGACAGAGCAGCTATTGACGTTGCACACAAGCCAGCACACGATTTACGTGAGCTCCTGGACAAAAAGGCTGGTGCGACCAGGTCCATCTATGGATCTAGAGGACGTTCTCTGGCGCAAGATCATAGCCACCAAAACGATCATATTAATCGAATACCAGTTCAGAATCAATCCCGAACACAACAACCGTCCACAGCATGCCACGACACATCCAATTACAGGGGTGCCGCACACCCCCTGTGCTTCACTGACGAAGTGTTGGATCATGAATTTCCACAGGGACTCAAACCCGTAAATATAGAGGCATACGACGGAACGACAGACCCTGGGGTCTGGATTGAGGACTTTATCCTTCATATCCACATGGCTCGTGGAGATGATCTCCATGCCATTAAATATCTGCCCCTCAAGTTGAAAGGACCAGCTCGACACTGGCTGAAAAGCCTCCCCGAAAACTCAATTGGAAGTTGGGAGGAACTTGAGGATGCTTTCAGGGTCAATTTTCAAGGGACCTATGTCCGACCCCCGGATGCACATGATTTAAGTCACATAATATAATAGCCCGGAGAGTCAGCCCGTAAGCTTTGGAACAGATTTCTCACTAAGAAGAATCAAATTGTTGATTGTACGGATGCCGAAGCCTTAGCGGCCTCAAGCACAGTATCCGAGATGAATGGCTCGCCAGACACCTCGGCCAAGAAAATCCGAGGACAATGGTGGCCCTAACAAGCCTTATGACCCGCTTTTGCGTGGGTGAGGGCAGCTGGTTGGCCCGTAGAGGCACCAGCGACTCAGGCACATCCGAAATTAGGGATGGCAAAGGGAAGCCACGACGCAATAAAAACAAGCGTCGAAACAACGATGAGAGTCCGGACAACACGATGGTCAATGCCGGATTCAGGGGCTCTCGACCTGGTCAACGGAAAAAGCCATTAAAGGCAGCAGGGATGGACCATCCAACCTAAATAAGGTTCTAGACAGATTATGTCAAATTCATGGCACCCCCGAAAAACCTGCAAACCACACCCACAAAGAATGTTGGGTCTTCAAGCAGGCCGGCAAGCTAAACGCTGAACAGAAAGGAAGGGAGACACCAAGTGAGGACGAGGATGAGCCTCGCTAGCCGAACACTGGGGGACATAAAAAATTCCCACCAGAAGTCAAAACAGTGAATATGATCTACGCAACTCATATACCGAAGAGAAGGCGCAAACGCACACTCAGAGGCGTATACACTGTAGAGCCCGTCGCCCCCAATTTCAACCCTTGGTCGGCCTGTCCGAAAAAATTCCCACCAGAAGTCAAAACAGTGAATATGATCTACGCAACTCATATACCGAAGAGAAGGCGCAAACGCGCACTCAGAGACGTATACGCTGTAGAGCCCGTCACCCCAAATTCAACCCTTGGTCGGCTTGTCCGATCACTTTTGATCACAGGGATCATCCGACTAGTATCTGATACGTCTCCAACGTATCTATAATTTATGAAGCATTCACGCTATTATATTATCTGTTTTGAATGATTATGGGCTTTATTATACACTTTTATATTACTTTTGGGACTAACCTATTAACCGGAGGCCCAGCCCATATTGCTATTTTATTGCCTATTTCAGTATTTCGAAGAAGAATATCAAACGGAGTCCAAATGGAATAAAACCTTCAGCAGCGTTATTTTTGGGAAGAATATCACCCATGAGACTTGGAGTTCACGTTAGAAGAGCCTCGAGGAGGCCATGAGATAGGAGGGCGCACCCCCCTACTGGGCGCGCCCCCCTGTCTCGTGGGCCCCTCGAGCACCTCCCGACTGACTTCTTTCGCCTATATAGTCCCACGTACCCTAAAAACATCCACGGAGAAGATAGATCGGGAGTTCCGCCGCTGCAAGCCTCTGTAGCCACCAAAAACCTCTCGGGAACCCTTCCCGGCACCCTGCCGGAGGGGGGATCCTTCACCGGTGGCCATCTTCATCATGTCGGCGCTCTCCATGACGAGGAGGGAGTAGTTCACCCTCGGGGCTGAGGGTATGTACCAGTAGCTATGTGTTTGATCTCTCTCTGTCGTGTTCTCTCTCATGTTCCCTCTATGGCACGATCTTGATGTATCCCGAGCTTTGCTATTGTAGTTGGATCTTATGATGTTTCTCCCCCTCTACTCTCTTGTGATGAATTGAGTTTCCCCTTTCAAGTTATCTTATCGGATTGAGTCTTTTATGAGAACACTTGATGTATGTCTTGCCATGCTTATCAGTAGTGACAATGGGATATCATGTGCCCTTGATGTATGTTTTGGTGACCAACTTGCGGGTTCCGCCCATGAACCTATGCATAGGGGTTGGCACACGTTCTTGACTCTCCGGTACAAACTTTGGGGCACTCTTTGAAGTACTTTGTGTTCGTTGAATAGATGAATCTGAGATTGTGTGATGCATATCGTATAATCATGCCCACAGATACTTGAGGTGACATTGGAGTATCTAGGTGACATTAGGGTTTTGTTTGATTTGTGTCTTAAGGTGTTATTCTAGTACGAACTCTTGAATAGATTGATCCGAAAGAATAACTTTGAGGTGGTTTCGTACCCTACCATAATCTCTACGTTTTTTCTCCGCTATTGGTGGCTTTGGAGTGACTCTTTGTTGCATGTTGAGGGATTGTTATATGATCTATCTATGTTATTATTGTTGAGAGAACTTGCACTAGTGAAAGTATGAACCCTAGGCCTTGTTTCCTAGCATTGCAATACCGTTTACGCTCACTTTTATTGCTCGTTACCTTGCTGTTTTTATTATTTCAGATTACAAAAACCTTTATCTACTATCTATTTTGCACTTGTATCACCATCTCTTCGCCGAACTAGTGCACCTATACAATTTACCATTGTATTGGGTGTGTTGGGGACACAAGAGACTCTTTGTTATTTGGTTGCAGGGTTGTTTGAGAGAGACCATCTTCATCCTATGCCTCCTACAGATTGATAAACCTTAGGTCATCCACTTGAGGGAAATTTGCTAATGTCCTACAAACATGTGCACTTGCAGGCCCAACAACGTCTACAAGAAGAAGGTTGTGTAGTAGACATCAAGCTCTTTTCTGGCGCCGTTGCCGGGGAGGTTAGCGCTTGAAGGTATATCTTAAGATCTTGCAATCGAATCTTTTTGTTTCTTGTTTTATCACTAGTTTAGTTTATAAAAGAAAACTACAAAAAAATGGAGTTAAGTTTGTCTCGTACGCTTCGTCTTTTTAATATCTTTCATGAGTATGATGGAAAGGAAAATTGTGCTCAAGTGCTAGAAGAAGAATGCTTTAAAATGCTTGGTACTAAATCTTTGAATGATGAGAATGATTGCAATGTTGTTAGTATAAACTCCTTGAATATCCATAGTATTAATGATGGTTGCTCTAGTCATGATGAAAATATCTCTTATGAGCATGTCAACTTTTGTGGAGTGCATGTTTGCATGAACACACCAAATAGAGAAGATATTTGTTTCAAGAGGCATAAGCATTTAGAAACTAAATGGTTGCATGAAAGGCTAGGTGTGAGTGCTGAAAATTTAAAATTCCTTTGCCGTACATGTGAACTTTGCAATGAACGTGGTCATTTACATCTCCTATGCAAATTGTTTCATGATTGAATCGTGTCCAAAAATTGTGATGATTTGATCTCCATTGCTCATTACAATGAACTTAGTTTGCTTTTGGGTTATGAAGAATTGAAACGTTTACTTAAGGACCTTCCAGAATTTGCCCATAAGAAATTCCTTGATATTGATCTAGAAAAGATTTATTTGTTTTGTGCGGAGAATTGCATTGAAAATCCTTATATTGCCAATTACCTAAAGAAAAGAAAGCAAATAGAAGATGATGAAATACTAATGAAAGGGAAGAGACTTCCCAATATCCTCCTATTATTTCTCATGATGAATCAGGTAACGAGGATGAGCTTTCTATTCAACAAATCTCATTAATAAGGAGCTCAAAGAGGAAGGTTGAACCCACACATAATATTAAGAAGAAAAAGAAAAGAAGGAGCAACAAAGGTAGAAAGGTATCCCTCCCATATGATGTTGCTCCGACTACTCATTGTGATGATGATAATTGCTATACTATTGGTGCTATCAATATTTTTAATGATGATAGTGATTATGCTTATGGTATGAAAGGGCCCAAGCTTGGGGAAGCTATGTTTGATGAGGATGAAATATTTGAGAATATATTTGCTAGAATTAATGTTTGTCCCAAGCTTGGGGATGCTATGTTTAATGAAGATGATATTTTTAACGTCCCAAGTTTTGATATGCAAAGTTGTTATGATGATAGCATGCCTCCTACTTATGATGATTATATTGATGAAAGTGGGTTTGGAAGAGTGTCAACTTTAGGAAGTAGTGATCCCACTATTTTGGAGGATGTTTAATCTTATTGTGATGAATATGAAAGTGGATTTGGAAGAGTGTCAACTTTATTTAATGATTTCACTATCTTGGGAGAGGTTTCCATCGATTATGATGAGAACGAAGTTGCTACTTATGATGATTATTGTGATGAAACTTATGCTATAAAAAGTAGTGATGATTATATTTATAAATCTTGTCATGATTATGATTACCCTTTTTCTGAACATTACTCTTTTAATGTGGAAACAATTTTTAGTGTTCAAGTCTCTTATGATACTCTCACTATTCCGAATGAGAAGAATTGCTTATGTGGAGAATAGTAAATTTTCTATGCTTGTAGATCATGAAAAGAATGCTTTAGGTGATGGTTATATTGTTGAATTCATTCATGATGCTACTGAAAATTATTATGAGGGAGGAATATATGCTTGTAGGAATTGCAATAATGTCAATTTTCCTCTCTATGTGCTTAAAATTTTGAAGTTATGCTTGTTGTGCCATCCTATGCTAGTTGATTATTGTTCCCATAAGTTGTTTGCTCACAAAATCCCTATGCATAGGAAGTGGGTTAGACTTAAATGTGTTAGTCATATTCTTCATGATGCTCTCCTTATGTTTCAATTCTTATCTTTTATGTGAGCATCATTGCCATCATCATGTCTAGCTAAAAAGGCATTAAAGAAAAGCGCTTGTTGGGAGACAACCCAATATTTATCCTTACTGTTTTTGTGTGTCCACATGATTATGATACTGTATTAATCATGTTTTATAGCTTTTGTTTCAATAAAGTACCAAGTAGAACCTTTGGGAAGACTTGGGTGAAGTTTATGTGATCTTGCTGTGAAAAACAGAAACTTTTGCACTCACGATATTAGCTTCCATTTTTTACTGGAGAGTGATTTTAGGTTGATTATTTTTTAAGATGATTAATAGATAAATTACTCAGATCCATCAATTTATTTCATAATTTTTGGAGTTCCAGAAGTATACATTTCATACAGATTACTACAGACTGTTCTATTTTTGACAGATTCTGTTTTCTATGTGTTGTTTGCTTATTTTGATGAATCTATGGCTAGTATTAAGTGGTATGAACCATAGAGAAGTTAGAATACAGTAGATATTACACCAATATGAATAAATAATGAGTTCATTACAGTACCTAAGTGGTGGTTTTATTTTCTTTTACTAACGAAGCTTACGAGTTTTGTTTTGAGTTTTGTGTGGTTGAAGTTTTCAAGTTTTGGGTAAAAGATTAAATGGACTATGGAATAAGGAGTGGAAAGAGCTTAAGCTTGGGGATGCCCAAGGCACCCCAAGGTAATATCCAAGGACAACCAAGAGCCTAAGCTTGGGGATGCCCCGGATGGCATCCCCTCTTTCGTCTTTGTTCATTGGTAACTTTACTTGGAGCTATATTTTTATTCACCACATGATATGTGTTTTGCTTGGAGCGTCATTTTATTTTGTTAGTATTTGCTTGCTGTTAGTTAGAATAATGTTTTGCATCTTTATTTTCAATAAAAATGTCAAGGATAGTCTTTACCATGCTTGTTTTGCTAGTATACATGTTGCTGTTTGAAAATAGAAAGTTTACCGCTGTTGCAAAAATTCCCTAGAAAAGTCAGAGGGTGGTATAATGTTGAATATTTTTGCATATTGAGCTCTGATAAATTTATTACAGTGGGAGTTTTCTCTCATAATTGTTGGAGTTAGGGAAGTATTGATACTCTTGCATTCTTTACAGACTGTACTGTTTTGGCAGATTGCTGTTATGTTTGTATTGTTTGCATATGTTTGCTTGTTTAATGATTCTATTTGAGGATAGGAGTATTAAATATGCAGATGCATTTAGTATGCAATGTTGAATAATAATGTTAGTGATTTGTTACAGTAGAAGATGATATGGTTTGCATTGGTTTATACTAACCTATCTCACGAGTTCTTTTTGAGTTTGTTGTGAATGAAGCTTTTGATAAAAAGACAAACCATGATATGAGAGGAATTAAGGAGACACAAAAGTTCAAGCTTGGGGATGCCCAAGGCACCCCAATATAATATTTCAAGAAGTTTGCATCTAAGCTTGGGAATGCCCCGGTAGGCATCCCACCTTTCTTCTCCAACAATCATCGGTTAGTATCGGTTGAGCCTAAGTTTTCGCTTCTTCACATGAGTTGTGCTATCCTTGCAATGTCATTTTATTTTGTTTTGCTTGCTTCCTGAATACAATACCAAGATTTGAAATTCTTTAATGAGAGAGAGTCTTCACATAGTTGCTTAATTATTTAGCTACTCATTGATCTACACTTATATCTTTTTGGAGTAGTTTTTCATTTACTCGTGTGCTTCACTTATATCCTATGAGTAAATGGTTGAATGAGTTGATTGTCATAAATATGAAATTATGCCTCATTTTCTTATCCCATGGGGAGTAATGACTTCACATCTAAGAAGTAGAGGATGTAAATTTATTGACGGTTAGCAAGCATTGTATTAGTCATTTGAACAATTCATGAAGAATATTGAAGGAAGGGAGATTCACATATAAATATATTATCATAGACATCTTTTATAATTGTGAGCACTCATTATGTATGACATGCTAAAGAGTTGATGTTGGACAAGGAAGACAACGTAATGGGTTATGTTTTCTCGCATCTCAGTTAAAGTATATTGTCATGGATCATTCAAACATGTTGAGCTTGCCTTCCCCCCTCATGCTAGCCAAAAATTCCTAGCACCAAGTAGAGATACTACTTGTGCTTCCAAATATCCTAAAACCCAGTTTTTGCCATGAGAGTCTACCATACCTACCTATGGATTGAGTAAGATCCTTCAAGTAAGTTGTCATCGGTGCAAGCAATAAAAATTGCTCTCTAAATATGCATGACTTATTAGTGTGGAGAAAATAAGCTTTGTACGAACTTGTTATGGAAGCAATAAAAGCGACGGACTGCATAATAAAGGTCCATATACAAGGGGCAATATAAAGTGACGTTCTTTCGCATTAAGATTTTGTGTATCCAACCCTAAAAGCGCATGACAACCTCTGCTTCCCTCTGCGAAGGGCCTATCTTTTACTTTATGTCTTTTACTTTATGCAAGAGTCAAGGTGATCTTCACCTTTCCCTTTTTCATTTTATCCTTTGGCAATCACTTTGTGTTAGGGTGATCCTGATATATATATCCAATTGGATGTATGTTAGCATGAACTATTATTGTTGAAATCACCCAAAGGTGAATACGTTTGGAGGCAACATTATAAGCCCCAATCTTTCTCTATGTCTGATTAAAACTTCATAACCACAAGTATTGCGTGAGTGTTAGCAATTGTAGAAGACTATATGATAGTTGAGTATGTGAAGTTTGCTAAATCAAAGCTCTGACATAGACTCTTCCTGAAAGTAAGATGAATTGCAATTGTTTGATGACTAAGAATGAAGTTTGCTAGTTTTCAAGAAAGTTTATGGTCTATGCTTTAACATGTGAATTGCTTGTTACTAGTTCATGAAAAGTTTTATGAGATGAACTACTGTTATGACATATAATCATGCTAGTAAAGGTGATTGAAATTATCATTGATCAAACTTGTGCACCTCTAGCATTCACACTTCATAAATTCTTTCTTTATCATTTACCTACTCGAGGACGAGTAGGAATTAAGCTTGGGGATGCTGATACGTCTCCAACGTATCTATAATTTATGAAGCATTCATGCTATTATATTATCTGTTTTGAATGATTATGGGCTTTATTATACACTTTTATATTACTTTTGGGACTAACCTATTAACCGGAGGCCCAGCCCATATTGCTGTTTTATTGCATGTTTCAGTATTTCGAAGAAAAGAAATATCAAACAGAGTCCAAACAGAATAAAACCTTTGGCAGCGTTATTTTTGGGAAGAATATCACCCAGGAGACTTGGAGTTCACGTCAGAAGAGCCTCGAGGAGCCCACAAGATAGGATGGCGCACCCTCCCTACTGGGCGCGTCCCCCTGTCTCGTGGGCCCCTCGAGCACCTCCCGACCGACTTCTTTTGCCTATATAGTCCCACGTACCCTAAAACATCCACGGAGAAGATAGATCGTAAGTTCCGCCGCCGCAAGCCTCTATAGCCACCAAAAACCTCTCGGGAGCCCTTCTCGGCACCCTGCCGGAGGGGGGATCCTTCATCGGTGGCCATCTTCATCATCCCGGCACTCTCCATGACGAGGAGGGAGTAGTTCACCCTCGGGGCTGAGGGTATGTACCAGTAGCTATGTGTTTGATCTCTCTCTCTCGTGTTCTCTCTCGTGTTCCCTCTATGGCACGATCTTGATGTATCCCGAGCTTTGCTATTGTATTTGGATCTTATGATGTTTCTCCCCCTCTACTCTCTTGTGATGAATTGAGTTTCCCCTTTGAAGTTATCTTATCGGATTGAGTCTTTTATGAGAACACTTGATGTATGTCTTGTCGTACTTATCTGTGGTGACAATGGGATATCATGTGCCTCTTGATGTATGTTTTGGTGACCAACTTGTGGGTTCCGCCCATGAACCTATGCATAGGGGTTGGCACACGTTCTTGACTCTCCGGTACAAACTTTGGGGCACTCTTTGAAGTACTTTGTGTTGGTTGAATAGATGAATCTGAGATTGTGTGATGCATATCGTATAATCATGCCCACAGATACTTGAGGTGACATTGGAGTATCTAGGTGACATTAGGGTTTTGTTTGATTTGTGTCTTAAGGTGTTATTCTAGTACGAACTCTTGAATAGATTGATCCGAAAGAATAACTTTGAGGTGGTTTCGTACCCTACCATAATCTCTATGTTTTTTCTCCGCTATTGGTGGCTTTGGAGTGACTCTTTGTTGCATGTTGAGGGATTGTTATATGATATATCTATGTTATTATTGTTGAGAGAACTTGCACTAGTGAAAGTATGAACCCTAGGCCTTGTTTCCTAGCATTGCAATACTGTTTACGCTCACTTTTATTGCTCGTTACCTTGCTGTTTTTATTATTTCAGATTACAAAAACCTTTATCTACTATCTATTTTGCACTTGTATCACCATCTCTTCGCCGAACTAGTGCACCTATACAATTTACCATTGTATTGGGTGTGTTGGGGACACAAGAGACTCTTTGTTATTTGGTTGCAGGGTTGTTTGAGAGAGACCATCTTCATCCTATGCCTCCTACAGATTGATAAACCTTAGGTCATCCACTTGAGGGAAATTTGCTAATGTCCTACAAACATGTGCACTTGCAGGCCCAACAACGTCTACAAGAAGAAGGTTGTGTAGTAGACATCAAGCTCTTTTCTGGCGCCATTGCCGGGGAGGTTAGCACTTGAAGGTATATCTTAAGATCTTGCAATCGAATCTTTTTGTTTCTTGTTTTATCACTAGTTTAGTTTATAAAAGAAAACTACAAAAAAATGGAGTTAAGTTTGTCTCGTACGCTTCATCTTTTTAATATCTTTCGTGAGTATGATGGAAAGGAAAATTGTGCTCAAGTGCTAGAAGAAGAATGCTTTAAAATGCTTGGTACTAAATCTTTGAATGATGAGAATGATTGCAATGTTGTTAGTATAAACTCCTTGAATATCCATAGTATTAATGATGGTTGCTCTAGTCATGATGAAAATATCTCTTATGAGCATGTCAACTTTTGTGGAGTGCATGTTTGCATGAACACACCAAATAGAGAAGATATTTATTGCAAGAGGCATAAGCATTTAGAAAATAAATGGTTGCATGAAAGGCTAGGTGTGAGTGCTGAAAATTTAAAATTCGTTTTCCGTACTTGTGACCTTTGCAATGAACGTGGTCATTTACATCTCCTATGCAAATTGTTTCATGATCGAATCGTGTCCAAAAATTGTGATGATTTGATCTCCATTGCTCATTACAATGAACTTAGTTTGCTTTTGGGTTATGAAGAATCAAAACGTTTACTTAAGGACCTTCCAGAATTTGCCCATAAGAAATTCCTTGATATTGATCTAGAAAAGATTTATTTGTTTTGTGTGGAGAATTGCATTGAAAATCCTTACATTGCCAATTACCTAAAGAAAAGAAAGCGAATAGAAGATGATGAAAATACTAATGAAAGGGAAGAGACTTCCCAATATCCTCCTATTATTTCTCATGATGAATCAGGTAACGAGGAGGAGCTTTCTATTCAACAAATCTCATCAATAAGGAGCTCAAAGAGGAAGGTTGAACCCACACATAATATGATGAAGAAAAAGAAAAGAAGGAGCAACAAAGGTAGAAAGGTATCCCTCCCAAATGATGTTGCTCCGACTACTCATTGTGATGATGATAATTGCTATACTATTGGTGCCATCAATATTTTTAATGATGATAGTGATTATGCTTATGATATGAAAGGGCCTAAGCTTGGGGAAGCTATGTTTGGTGAGGATGAAATATTTGAGAATATATTTGCTAGAATTAATGTTTGTCCCAAGCTTGGGGATGCTATGTTTAATGAAGATGATATTTTTAACGTCCCAAGTTTTGATATGCAAAGTTGTTATGATGATAGCATGCCTCCTACTTATGATGATTATATTGATGAAAGTGGGTTTGGAAGAGTGTCAACTTTAGGAAGTAGTGATCCCACTATTTTGGAGGATGTTGAATCTCATTGTGATGAATATGAAAGTGGATTTGGAAGAGTGTCAACTTTATTTAATGATTCCACTATCTTGGGAGAGGTTTCAATCGAGAGAACGAAGTTGCTACTTATGATGATTATTCTGATGAAACTTATGCTATAAAAAGTAGTGATGATTATATTTATAAATCTTGTCATGATTATGATTACCCTTTTTCTGAACATTACTCTTTTAATGTGGAAACAATTTTTAGTGTTCAAGTCTCTTATGATACTCTCACTATTCCGAATGAGAAGAATTTTGCTTATGTGGAGAATAGTAAATTTTCTATGCTTGTAGATCATGAAAAGAATGCTTTAGGTGCTGGTTATATTGTTGAATTCATTCATGATGCTACTGAAAATTATTATGAGGGAGGAATATATGCTTGTAGGAATTGCAATAATGTTAATTTTCCTCTCTATGTGCTTAAAATTTTGAAGTTATGCTTGTTGTGCCATCCTATGCTAGTTGATTATTGTTCTCATAAGTTGTTTGCTCACAAAATCCCTATGCATAGGAAGTGGGTTAGACTTAAATGTGCTAGTCATATTCTTCATGATGCTCTCTTTATGTTTCAATTCTTATCTTTTATGTGAGCATCATTGCCATCATCATGCCTAGCTAAAAAGGCATTAAAGGCATCATCTGCCGAAGGATCAAGTCCCGAAGTAAACAGTGGGACTATATCGCTGTTAATTTTTGGCATAAGGGTCAAGTCAAATAGAAACAATCATCAAGTACTACTACTACTATGTCTCATGTGAAGCAAGTCACGGGCAGTCAACCAAGATAAGCCGCTGATGAATCTGTCGGGTCACCAAAATTAAATATCAGTATTTGAAGCCTCGAGATTACTCAAGGAAAAAGTGCTAGTTGGAGCACGTTTCGCTAACAAGTGATGGATTAATACCCTTCTGCAAAGTACTACTGGTACAACCTCATGTGAAGAGCCCAAGTAGCCAAGCCAAGTTGGCCTCATCAGGAAGCAAATCGTATAAAAAAGGCAAGGACGCCGGACGCAGCACAACTGCATTTATTGGGACAGATGTGACTGATGCAAGTTGTTGCCTCTGCTCCCGTCAGATCAAACTCTGCACAAGAGCAAAAGCTGCATCCCTGTAGACTTATTGGGTCGCAGGCGGAGAGGGAAAAAAGGAAAGGAAGGGGACCGAGTCCCTATACAATTTGGCCAGCCATTGCTATTGTCCGCTTTACCAAAATCAATCTATTCGGTGCAACACAGACCGATGCAATCACGGACCAAGGTACTGGATCAATTCTGTCTACAATTTGCTGCGCCCGAAAAAAAGGATACATGGACATGGGTTTTCCAA
This sequence comes from Triticum aestivum, assembly GCF_018294505.1. Taxonomy (NCBI): domain Eukaryota; kingdom Viridiplantae; phylum Streptophyta; class Magnoliopsida; order Poales; family Poaceae; genus Triticum; species Triticum aestivum. Next base: position 80,902,964 of record NC_057813.1, on the reverse strand, counting down.
ATCCACCACGACACGGAGAAGGATGCAGTGGTAGCACAGAGCTCGGACCCGGAAGATGAGACGAACAGGGATTTTCGCAGAATAACCGACCCAGAAACGGACTTCGCGAGTCGCCTGAGCCACTGATTCGCCTGCTTCTGCCGATGGGCCGCTTCGGCCGCGCGGCCTTGCTTCACTTGGGGGCCATCAGCCTAAACCACCAGCTGTCTCGCCGTGAAGACTTAAGGATCATCTGTCGTCTACATGAAGCAGGTGTTATTTACCTTATTTATTTTTAAGCACATATTACTTCATCCGAACAAACTACTTTCCCTACCATATTTTATATGCAGGAGAATTATCTATTACAAAAGTGGTATTACACCATGAATATGGAGGCATGCCAACATCATACGACATAGCTGGTCGTCCTTATTCAACGGATTCACGCCCCGGCTTACAACGCCGTGGTTATCTCTCGTGTCCGCGCCGGCTTACAACGAGGAGGACAACTTGCTCGTCCGCACCGGCTTATAATGTCGCGGCCGACTCATCTGTCTGCTCCCGCGGTCGACTCACCCGTGAGTGACTTCAGTTTCACCTAGTGATCATCAACTTCATGGCGGATTATTTCTGGCCTAAACACGTCAGGTGATATCCATCTAAAATATATTTTGTTAGCACATATTATTTTTGTCAAAGGGCAGTTTATCTTTGCCTTGGTCTGCAATATTGTTTATGCAGGACAATTGTTCACTGCAAAAACTATGGCCTTGTCATGGATGTATAGCTCGCGCCACCATTATAATGCACTAGCATCTGACCACACCATCAAGCTCGATGAATATATTTGCAAACCGCCATTCTGTAGACCAGTTTACATCAACATGATGTGCTTAACTCGCCCGTCCACGCCGGCTTATAGCACCGCGGCCCACTCAGCTATCTGTGCCGCCTCTGATGTTGCAGTCGTCCTTGTCGTCCGTCTCTCGCGGCCTGGTCTACATCAACATACCGGGCCGCACCTGTCCGCGTGAGCTGTTTATTGAGTATGAGCAAGTCACAGCTTGGGTAGCCCGGTTTTCTTTCAACAAAATGGAGGCACATTATCATATGCTATCAACCGCCGTCTGCACTGGGTGGCTCAATGGGCAGGTGCATAAGTCGCCGCCACTACAGTTTGGTTAACTTCAAATCGCCAGTTGAAAGGAACCATTGGCCGAGTTGCTGACATGGCTCATACGGGATCATTTATAACCCGCCGCAGTCACCTCAACCTTCTGTGGATTCACATTGCGCTATCAACGCCAATGATATGCACCTTCTGCTATGGTCAACTATGGAGAATCTCAAGACGACTCCTCGAGCCGCCTTGAGACTTGGGGGCTAGGATGACATGGCTCAGTAAATGATTGCCAGTTTAAAGAAGATTCAAGAACTCCGGGTCAGTGGAGGGAAGATAACCCAGTCTCGGAGGATACTGCCCTATTGGGGAAAATTTGAAGGCCGTCAGAGAATCTCCGACTTAAAAAGAAGGATTCCAGTTCAAGGGAAACTTATCTCCCACAAAGCTCTGAAGCTCTCAAATCTAGTTTAAAGTTCCGGTTCAAAAAGAATTAATCTCTCACAAGTTCGAGTTCTCAGAAAAACTAAAGGTTGCCAAAGAGAACTTGCTGCCATGATGTGCGGTTCAGACATGGGTATCCTGCCTTACGGTTTATCTTATTATGGTCATTTGGGGGCTTCCTGCTCATCAAGCATAGCTGTCGGTACCCTCTTGATCGGTGCAATGACAAAACCTATATGATCACTTGGGGGCTTCCTGTTCAAATATAGGTCATATTCGAACCAAAGAGAACATAGTTGTCGGTACCCTCTTGATCGGCACACTGCCAAGCTCACTAGGGGGCTTCTTGATCGTATTCATATCATAGCTCAACCCCTTTTGGGTCCGACTTTGATCGTATTCGAATCAAAGTCATTAAAAAACTCTCAAGGTCATTTGGGGGCTTCCTGTTCAAACATAGGTCGTATTCGAACCAAAGAGAACATAGCTGTCGGTACCCTCTTGATCGGCGCAACGCCAAAGCCACTGGGGGCTACATGATCGTATTTGAATCCTAGCTTAACCCCTTTGGAACAGTTTACTGATCGTATTCGAATCAGAAGCCTCAATTTTTCTTTCTATTTGGCTTATGTTTTTGAAAGCAATCTTTTGAGTTTGTCTTGAGACTTTTTTGCTCATATATGTGGTTTCGATTAACCGGCTTGACTTTGGATGATAAGTCACCATCATATAACAATCATAAACATTTGGAAGTGTTGGCTTCTAAAGATTGAGTTATCACCCTCACTGTTCGGGTCACATAAATCGGCAGTACAAATTCAATATCACAGTGGTTATATGTGAGATATTATGACCCGCCCTGTGGTAAACCACCCGGATTGATTTTGGATGATAAGTCGCCAACATATGACAACCATAAACATTTGGAAGTTTTTGGCTTCTAAAGATTGGGTTATCACGCTTACTGCACAGGTGTCATAAGCTGGCAGTACGATTCAATATCACAGGTATGATATTGTTTATACATGATTATGCTTAAACCGGCCCTAGCTATGGACTTTAAGGCGCCGGTATATTTTGGATTGCGCCATTGGAATCATGCGCTTATCAATCATTGGATTATTGCCCTTATTGGATATGGCGATGTAAGCCGGCAGTATGAGCCAATTTCTATAGGTACATTTCCCTGATTATATAAATATGCGAGGTTGGATAACCCTCCCTGGCTTTTGATGTTAAGTCGCCAGTATGTTTAGGCTTGAATGGCCTTAATCCTAGTCTTTTCCATAATTGCATAAAGACTATATTATATTTGGGTTGTTACCCGCCCTGGCTTTGACGTGAAGTTGCCAGGGCATATGTTGTTTAAACTCTGTGCAGGATTTGCAGAAATATGACTTATATAAATGGTTAAGTTCAAGCTCATTATCAAAATTAATGCTTCAAAATGACTATCCATTCCGGATTTTCTCAAATGCTATAAGCCGCCAGGTTATGAAATTCGGGCTTACAATGAATGTGCATTAAGTCGCCATCGGCCAAGAGCCGCTAAGTATTTGAACTTCGGATCTACTTGTCAACCGATAAGGTATTCAAATTTCTAATAGCCAAAACTCGGCTGGATTTTCATGATGATATTGAATGATTGAGGTTTTTCATACCAGATTATATTATTCAAATCTTGAGTAGCCAACATGGCTGGATTTTTATTATGGTTATCAATATTACGATGGAGGTCTTTAAAGTCGCTTCGACGCAAAGGCTATTATTTTATCAATGGATATGATTTATTCTACAATAGATGGAATAGTCTCGAGTCGGTGCAGGCTTACGACCCAGCACTTGGCGGCAGGGCCGGCCCTGAGGGGGGGGCAGGGGGGCGGCCGCCCCGGGCCCCAAGGTGGAGGGGCCCCCGAGTATGTATTTTCTTGCATTAGGCCTATTTTGTGGCTGAAGTAAAAAAAGATCATTGGTGCGGCTGGCCCATCGCCAAGTAGTTGCGGCTTTCCGATGGAGTGCCAGATACGATCGCCATAACTCACGCATCGACTTCGGGGATCCAGTCCAGGAACCTACGCATGCAGCAACATCACGCACGCAGCAGCCATTGCCTTCCCCCCTCACGCCCAGATCATCATGGCAGATGAACCAGGAGAGCTCGCTCAAGGACGAGGCTCGGATCTAACGAACGCGGTGCACGCCGGATCGGAGATCAGTGGCGGACCGGTGCTGTTGTTTGTAGTTTATAGAGGTGAGTATTGTCGGCCGGTCTACATCTTCCACTGTTGGTATAATAATTAATCTTTCTGGTTGTGCAGTTTAGTATTGATATTCATGTGGTGGTATAGATCTCAAAGGATCAAGCGAAGAACAAGGTTCTGGATGCTGGCGATTGATTTATATATGAACTGAGCAATGACGGCACAATTTGGTAATTAACTCTTAATTTAGTCATTTGCACAACCCGCTAGGTGGGAGTAACTTAATTTGAACTTTCTCGCAGCACTATAGATTTAATTTTTAAAGATATGAAGGTATTTAATTTGTGAAGATACGAAGGAATATTTTCTACATCACTCGTATGAATTTTCCTCATCTATCGAATTTCTCAGATACTCCTATTTGTAGTAATAGTCTTACCATATAGTCACTTTAAGAAGTCAAACTGTGAACCCAACTATGCATTTTGGATGCAAATTGTTTTAAGATTTTTCATACAATAATATACTCCTGCGGTGGTTGTAGTTCAAGCATGACATTAAACAACACATTGCAACAAACATCATTGTCTATTTTCTCCATAGCCCATTATTTCGATGCTTATGTTAAGGGCGCCCATTTTTTATTTCGCCCCGGGCCCCCGAAATGTCAGGACCGGCCCTGCTTGGGGGCTACATTATTCAAATTGAGATTACATCAAAGATGCAAGTCCCATGTCACTGCCAGCATGCACCATGGAACTTGGGGGCTAATGCAAAGTCATTTTTTTCCTCACTTTATTGAAGACCCGACTCATCACATTGTAATGAGCCGATCCTTGGGGGATGCCAATTGCTCTTGCCAAAAAATTCAAAGTACACAAGCCTTAATCCATTATGTTGAAAGATCCACTACTCAGTTGGTCGAGAACAAAGCTCTTTAACCTTGTGGACGTGGGTTCAAGCCCCATGGAGGAGATTATATCATACGGTGTTATTATCAATAAATTATATACAAAGTCCCAGCTTAGTATTATCTTACTGAGCCGACCCTTGGGGGCTACACGTTGTTGTTCAAGTTTACATGGTTATATCTACAAAGTCCCTGCTCATTATTGCATAATGACCCCGCCCTTGGGGGCTACACTGATTGAAGTTTTCATGAGCATAAGGCAATTACAAGTCCCAGGTTGCTGCAAGCATGACAACCCAACACTTGGGGGCTACAGGTGATATGCATGTAAGGGAGAAAAAATCTTCAAATTCTCAATTTGGAGTAGACCAGATTAACCCGGTGTCTGCAACAATCATGACCCGACATCATTTATTTATAACCCGACAATTTTGGCAATCATAAATCGGCAAGATCTACATCTTTAAGCCGGCTGAATATCAGTTGAATATTTCAAGACCAATATTTTTGTCAAGTCGAAGCATTGAAGGCCGACTCAAATAGATTATTTCTTATAATACTTCTCTACAAGAGTCAATGTCAGCAAATTGGTTATGAAGCTGGCCTATTGACCCAGATTTTTTAGAAGAAGTGCCTGGATTTTTTGCATTGGCAAAGTTTGGACATATCTGTTAAAGGAGATTTGCTATAAGATCTTGAGCATGCATGTAGGAGGAAATGACAAGGACTTAAGGATGATCAGGTGCCGGTTCAGGAAAATATTTAACCCGGAACATAACCTATCAAGTTTGTTCTTGTGTTTATTTTACAGGATCAGTTTAACATGGATAAATCCAAATTAAACTGGGGGCTAATGTCGGGGATATACCCCGCGGTATGACCCGGCTGGAAGTATGACCCGGCCGGGCTTGGCATTTTCATTGGTAACTCACTGGTCTGACGACTCACGAGCCTGGCGACTCACAGATGGCCCTGACAGCGGTTCAGATAGAAGACAAGGCCCAAGGCCCAGAAGGCCGGCTCATGCTACGGTGGGCCGGCTTAAGAGAAAAGGCATAAGGAATATTCTCCTACAAAGGAAGTAAGACTAGGACTCCACTTGTAATAGAGTAATCCTAATCCTACTAGGACTAGTCATGTAACCCGCCCCTTCAACTTATATAAGGAGGGGCGGGGCTCTCCAAAGAGGGACAAGCAACAAGAAACAATCAATAGGGCTAGACACAACTAGAGGAGAGCCGGTTTACAGCGACTCCCTCGTGATGATAATGAGACCTAGCCTCAAACAGCATGTTGGGTTGTTACTAGATGATGTTTCCCGGGGCCCGAAGCTGTCTAAACCCTTGTCTTGTGTTGTGCTTCTCGATTCCGCTCAACCCCTCTCAAGCTACCACATAGATGTGTTGGCCTCGCGACTAAGTCCTCACATTAGGACATCTGACGTGTTAATTCCACGACAAGTTATATTCGGTTCTCCTGACAACTTCAGAAGCGAAGAATTAATCTCCGACATCGCTCCATTCCGAAGCGGCTATCATGCACTGCTCGAAAGAGCGGCCTTCGCTCGCTTCAACGCAGTATCGCACTACACCTACCTTAAACTCAAGATGCCCGGTCCACGCGGTGTCATCACAGTTAGCAGAAACACTGAGCATTCCTTACGTGCAGAAGAATATATGGCGGCTCTAGCAGCCGAACACTAAGCGGCCTCTTCAACCAGAATACATGATCGGTCGTCAAGACCACAGACATGGCTAGACGAGTCCGGTGCACCGCCGGTGGTAATAGCCCAGATAAACCTGAGCCGGGGTCTATAGATATACCCCCATAGGTGGTGCTAGGGGCTACAAACATGTAGCAAAGCCCATAGTTCGGCTTGACCCTATTAATATAACAATATATTGAATTTTCATGATTCATTGAGAATAACCAACTTATCACACAATTACCCTAGACTCTTTTACCTGAGTTTTCCATTTTTTGCAGATGACCATCGTGCTACACCCTTCCAGGATACGGCACAACGGAGACAAAGGTGCAGACGTGTAGTAGGACCCGCTCAAAGGTTTCTCTTTATATTAAGCCCCTGTGTAAACCTTCTTTAATGTCTCTTGTTGTTTGATATCCCCCGGGTACTCAATACACCCACGAGGGATACTGGCGTTATTGGCATTTCGCCACGTCAGATTAATGCGCGTACCTAGTAATTCGGGGTTCATTATTGAGGGCGTTACTCAGCCCAGTATATGCTACAAAGTCCGAATACCTTCGGGAGTGTTCGGCGTCGCGAGTTTGGCCTTATATGCATCAGCTCCGAATCATGTCTTTGGTCAAATGTTGGGTTTGCCCGGCTCCTGGGTTTTCTACCTTACATTCCGTTTTATTGGCTAAGGCTGCCAAAGGAGAACTACTGCGATTGTGCCCTGGTTATTCTAGACGAGCACCTCAGTAGAGAAAGCCGAAAACTGACTGTCATGATACAGCGAGAGACTGGTCAACCACTCGATGACTCAGCGGAATCTTCGGGATTCCTCTGCATTAACGAAGGACTGGTTTCCCGGTCATGTACGTATGCACACCGAATTCAGATGAACACGGAAGTACCAGGGGCTATATAGTAGCCCCACTATCAAACTCCTATGGCTAAGTGAAAGTGTTAAAGCAATATAGTCTGATTGCCTAGTTCGACGTGCGATCACCTCCTTAATGGACCAAGACGTTGGATCAAGTGTGATTACGTGCCTTTTTCGAACACCCCCGCATTGTATGTGTGGGGGCTGAAGCCGACGAGTGCAAACTTTCAGGTTAGATACGTACATCAACGGCCGCATAGGAGGCACTACAATACTTTCGGGCAAAAAGTATAAAAACAGTCTCTATAATCAAAATAGCATTGTTTTTACAATCAAGATAAATGTCACTCGAACATGATACTCTTCGAGCATTGAGCCTCTATTAAACGGGTGCCTTCTAGGACTTGCTCAAAAAAGTGCTCGGTCGGGTCCTGGCTTCCCGCCGAACCCCGGGTTGCAATGCCGGTGGCCTCCATATCTGCCCAATATGTCTTAACACGAGCAAGAGCCATCCGCGCACCCTCTATGCACGCCGACCTCTTCACAGCATCGATACGCGATGCAGCACCAAGGAATTGTTGCACTAAACCAAAATAACTGTCCGGCCTTGGCCCCTTCGGCCATAGATGGTCTACGACAGACCTCATGGCAAGTCCGGACAACCTATGGAGCTCGGCCCATGCGGCCATCCTTTCATTCAATGGCAGCGGACGTGTTGGGGAACTGAACTGCGACCAGAATAACCTTTCTACCTCATGATCTTTCCAATCTTTGAAAAACTCAGTCACATCAGCAGTACTCTTTGCCAGGTCCACATACGCGTCTGCAGCACTCCATAACTGGTCCAGAGGAGCATACTTTGGATCTCCGAACTTCATCAGCAACAAAAAGGGCTTCCCAGCCGTGATATCTCCGGCTTGTCGAAGCTCCTCCCGTGTAGCTCTGATTTTAGAGCACGTTTCCTTGGCTACCCCAAAGGCCTTCTTCAGGTCAGCCGCTTTCTCTTGGCTCTCCTTTTCAAGGAGCTCATATCGGTCGGCGGCATCTCTCAGCTCAACAGCCATCTTGGCTATTTTATCTTCGTTCCGGCGATGACCAGCCTGTTCGGCTCTCAACTCTTCGGCTACGTTTAGGGCAGCCGCATCACTTATCCTGGCTTGCTCTTTGGCTAGGGCAAATTCCGCCCGAAGGGCCTCCACGGCAGCAGCGCTATCTGCAGCCACAACATATTATAGATACTAGCATCATGCTCCTCTTAATATTAGCTGACAAAAAAAGATAAGCAGCACATACCCTGTGCCTCGTCAAGCCGCTTGTTCACAAGCGCGATGTCGGCATCCGCCACATCAAGCTATCGCCTTAGTTCGGCGAACCCAGCAGTCTGGTCAACCGCCGGACACTTAGCCGTCTGCACATAACGCAGCGCGATCATTACTTGGGAGTATGATCCTCCGTTTGCCGCCTTGGGCTGGCAACCAGAGTCTTAGGGGCTACTATCTACACAGAGCACACCTAGCGTGTGCGGTATAGCTGAAAGTTTACATATTTCTTTGCGTACCTCAAAGCCTTTGAGCAGGCTTGTAAAAGCTTCATTCAACCCACCTTTGGCGGATGAAATTCTCTCAAACACCATACTCATTAAAGCATGGTGCGCCTTGGATATAGTCGCTCGCTTCAGAAGGCCCATCAGTGTGTTTGGCCTGGTGCCGGACAATCCCGGACTCTTCTTGTTGCTCTCCCTGGGAGCCGAATACTCCGGGCTTCGGGCGGCCGAAGCATTAACTTCTAGCCTTAGTGGATCAGTAGAAATCCTCTGTGACGACACCTCAGGTTCATCTGCCCCATGGGGCGTGGAGGCAGGAGGAGGCGTTTCGCTCTCCATCATCTCCGGAAGAAGGTCCCAGAAGAAGAACTCTGTTGAGAAGGACTATGATCCGGACTGCAAGATAGGTCTCGGTTATTATTCCCAGAGATAAAGCAGGACATACTTTATCACAATACCTTTTTACTTACAGCTTGGTGGAGGGCTGGCCTGTTGGCGGGCGCTGCGCGGTGAGGACGCCCTCTGGGGAAGGGCTCCCCGGCGAGGGTTTCTTCCCTTATTTGGACACCTCCGTTTCCAAGTCTTCGGTGGTGGCCCTTTTCTTCCCACGGGGGGAGGGAACTTTAGATTCACCTCCCCGATTATCCTCCTTCGTGGAGACATTAATTTGCCCGGTTTGGATGTGCGATGTATGAAGCTCGCTTTTAGCTTCTCTACTCTTCCCTTCATCCTTCCCCGACGACACTTGATATGGTGCACGTTTAAGCATCCTGGTTAATGCAGGATTCGGCAAGCCTTCGGGAAGCGGGGCCGGACACCTGATCCTCTCCACCTTATTTAGCCAATCCTGGCCACGGATAGTTTTCAGAATAATGTTATAATATACATGAACAGCGTGTTCGGTTGCAGAGTTACTTACTTTGGTATCTGGACGATTGTAGTTCAAGCCCACATCCTCGGTGGTGTCCGGACACTTTATTCGTGATCCGAAGAATAGCCGATACATCCCTTCGAGCGTCATGCCGAAGAAGTGCTGAATAGTTCACGGTCCTTCTGGGTTGAACTCCCACATCCGGAGAGGTCGACGTTTGCATGGCAGGACCCGACGGACTAGCATTACCTGAATTATTTTGATGAGGCTGACATCCCTCTCAAGAAGATCCCGAATGCGGCTCTGCAATGTCGGTACATCATTTGCAGGCCCCCAGTCCAATCCCTCGTTGACCCATGACGCCAGTTTGGGTGGAGGGCCCGAGCGGAAGGCAGGGGCGGCCGCCCACTTTGTGCCTCGGGGAGCTGTGATATAGAACCACCTCATAAATCATACACCTCCGGGAAGGAACTTTCTGGCCATGGGGCATCGGAGCTTTTGCTTATTATAGCGCCTCCGCACTCTGCTTGTCGCCCATCGATCACCTTCGGCTTTACATTGAAGGTCTTGAGCCATAGACCGAAGTGTGGGGTGATGTGGAGGAAGGCTTCGCACACGACGATAAATGACGAGATGTGAAGGATGGAATCTGGAGCTAGATCGTGAAAATCTAGCCCGTAATAGAACATGAGCCCCCTCACAAAGGGATCAAGACTAAAGCCTAAGCCTCGGAGGAAGTGGGAAACAAATACAACGCTCTCGTTGTGTTCGGGAGTGGGGATGACCTGCCCTTGGGCAGGAAGCCTGTGCTGGATTTTGGCGGTCAGATACCTGGCCTCCCTGAGCTTCTCGATGTCCTCCTCTGTGACAGAGGAGGCCATCCACCGACCTTGAAGGTTGGGTCCGGACATGATTGAAGGTCCGAAGTGCTTAAGCCTGAGCTTTGGGTGTTGGAACTCAAGGTGGGGGAAGGAGCAAGCGTGGGAAGAAAGGGACGGGCCTCGGTCCCTCTATAAAGGGGGTGAATATCAAGCGTCCTCAGCGTGACCGTTTGGGACTTGCCTAAAATTCAGGAGTCATACCAACAGGCGTAGTTGGGTTACCCACGCCCATATTGATGAGAATCCTGCGATAAGGGGAACACGATCTCTGCTTCGACAAGACGTGCCAATAAAACCGCCTCGCAACACGTGTAGTGGCAGGCTGGGAAAAACGATTCGTAGTGACCGGGCTATGGCGTGATGTCACGCTAGGAAAAGCTGTCAGCAGATTGGATTTGTGGAATATTATGCTCTCTGCGGTGGTATGTGGAATTTATTTTGCAGAGCCGGACACGATTCATGTGTTCGAAGTTTATCTTGGAGTATTCGGAGATGGAACCCGCCTTGCAATGCCGAAGACAATCTGCGCGCCGGACTCATCGTCATTGAATCCTGGTTCAGGGGCTACTGAGGGAGTCCTGGATTAGGGGGTATTCGGACAGCCGGACTATATACTTTGGTCGGACTGTTGGACTATGAAGATACAAGACTGAAGACTTCGTCCTGTGTCTGGATGGGACTCTCCTTTGCGTCGAAGGCAAGCTTGGCGATTCGGATGTGTAGATCTCCTTCTCTGTAACCGACTCTGTGTAACCCTAGCCCCCTTCGGTGTCTATATAAACCAGACGATTTAGTCTGTAGGACAAGAACAATCATAATCATCACAGGCTAGCTTCTAGGGTTTAGCCTCTACGATCTCGTGGTAGATCAACTCTTGTAATACTCATATCATCAAGATCAATCAAGCAGGAAGTAGGGTATTACCTCCATCGAGAGGTCCCGAACATGGGTAAACATCATGTCCCCAGCCTCCTGTTACCATTAGCCTTAGACGCATAGTTCGGGACCCCCTACCCGAGATCCGCCGGTTTTGACACCGACAACGCCCACTTCAATTCCTCATCTCGAAGAAGCTCTTTCAGCCTCATCTCCACGTCAAGTTTGGCATGAAGCTCCGAGGCTGGCAGAACTGTGGTTTCTGCTTTTACATCTAAGGATTGAATAAGGGTAAGCAGCCGTTCCTTTTCGACCTTATAAATCCCGCTCCAAATTACTGCCGAGCAATTGATAGAAAAGCGCATAACTATGAAGATATCTAAGGCAATGATCATGAACATAGGCATCACGTCCGTGTCAAGTAGACCGAAACGATTCTGCCTCTACTACTATTCCTCCACACATCGACCGCTATCCAGCATGCATCTAGAGTATTAAGTTCATAAGAAGGGAGTAATGCATTAAGTAAGATGACATGATGTAGAGGGATAAACTCAAGCAATATGATATAAACCCCATCATTTTATCCTCGATGGCAACAATCCAATACGTGCCTTTGTCAGGACCCCGACTCGATGTCACATCGATCTAGCTGGTAACACCTCATATCACTTTGCGGCCTCACGCACGGTATCCCCACGGGTGTCGTCTTACCTTTTCCCGGGACCGTTTGCGCCTTTTGGCTCACGTATATGATAGTGTCGCTAGCATCCATATGATAAGGAGCCCGGGCTGACATGACTAGTCGTAAATCCAAAGTGGCACAGACTTACAGGGACAGGCATCCATGACCCAGCTTCGAACGTGTCGGTCATCAGCAAGTGGGTCCGGGCTGTAGCACTGGGCTAGCAGGGCTCCGGTAAACCGGGCTGTAGCGGGCTAACAGGACTCCGGTACTCAAAGCGTGACATTTCCCCGAAGGGACAGACACAGGAACGAAGAAGGACACATGCCGGCCAGCCTAAGTGTTCCAGAGCAGTAGCAAGCTACCATGGCTCAGCAGTAACACTAGGAGACATTTCCCGGTAAGAGAGGCTACTAAAGATAAACAACTAGATAGTCAGATCCCACACATACCAAGCATTTCAATCATACACACAATATGCTCGATATGTGCAAATACAACGAAGCATCACAACATGACTCTACGACACAAGCACTTTATTTAAGGCTCAGGGAGCCATACATATCATACACAAAGGTACGGGTCTCACGACCCAACATACAAGTCATACAGTCATACAAACCAGCAGCGGAAGTAACTTGTCTGAGTATAGACAACTAGTAAAATAAAAGAGGCTTGGAAAGCCTAGCTATACTACGTGGTCCTTCACAAGCTCAGGGTCACCACCTGGGTCTTTAGCCTACTCGTTGATGTCAACGTCTACATAGAACCCATCAGAAGGGGTTGCAGCGTCTTCTGTAAAAATGTAGATTATAGCAACATGAGTACAAAGGTACTCAGCAAGACTTACCTCAGATCCTACATACATGCATAGTATCAAGAAGGGTTGGTGGAGTTATTGCAGCAAGCCAGCTTTGACTCTTGGCTAGGCTATCCTACGATACTCCAACTTGAAATGGTTTTGCGCACACGAGTCCACTACTCACCACTTCAATACACTACCGAGGATCCACCTCCGTCTTCCTACGGAAGAGCCATCCTCGGCACTCACACTTATCTTGAGGCTTTTAGTAGTTTCCATTTACTTGTCTATGAACTGTATAGGCAACCAAGTAGTCCTTTACCGCGGACGCGGCTATTCGAATAGATCATGTTAACCCTGCAGGGGTGTACTTCTTCATACATGTTTCCACCACTTAGCGTCTGCACACGACATGTGCTCGGCAGACTTCAAGCGAAAGCCGACGTGGGTGTAGACCACGACCTACCTAAACACTTAAGCCTCTAGTCCAGGTTTATCGCCTATTCAGGTTCCATCCGCAGGGAGTCCGGCCGAGGTTTCCCATACGGCCCCGAACGATGTGAACAGGGTTCCCGAGGTACCTAACGGGTATTCGGTACACCGTGCCACGTACCTACCGCATCACAGCCCACCCCTACGGTCAGCGCTGTCCACGGCCTCCAGTAGGCTACAAACACCAGAAACTACTTGCAACTCCTGGACAGAGAGCTAGGGTGAATAAGAAGTCGAGCGGGGTCATATTTCAGGGCCCAATGCATGGTAGTAGCTATATCTTAAATCACATATACAGATCTCAGTGCTTAAGGCCGGCTTCAATGAAACAACCCACCATGTACTCCTACATGGCCTCTCATCGATACCTTTGCCAAATCGTGTTCACCACACCACTCCCATTACCGACATAATCATTTCACTCTAGCCCATCACCCAGATGAACCAGACCTGACACGACTCTAAGCATAGCAGGCATAGCAAGGTAGGAACAACACATACATATGGCTCAATCAACTCCTACACATGCTAGTGGGTTTCATCTAGTTACTGTGGCAATGACAGGTCATGCAGAGGAAATGGGTTCAACTACCGTAGCACACATCAGTTTGAATCGCGTTGTCTTAATGCAGTAAAAGAGAGCAGGAGCGAGAACATGGGATTGTATCGATATGATCAAATGGTTGGTTGCTTGCCTGATGGTTCGATGCACTGATATGGTTCTTTGTTAGGGTAATCACGGTACTCCTCGGAGGCAGAACCTGTCGCAAAGGACATCGATACACAAGCATCACCAAACAATGTGCAACAATATGATGCATGCATGAAACATGGCAATATGAGTGTGTTGGGCTAATGCAACTAGAACCAGAAGGGTTTGAACAAATTTGAACCAAAGATTCAAATTTCAAACTCAAACATGGCCTTTTAAAAGTGCTTTTCCTTGTTCTGCTTAAAACATCAATTTAACTAGTTTGATCATGCATGAAAATAGTACAGATGGATAGATTGGATTTTTCTGATCATTTTTCATATATAATTTGTCCAATTTGGAGTTACAGAATAAAAGTTATGAATTTTTGAAGTTTAAATAATATTCTGGAATTTCCTGATTTAAATTAAATCCAGAAATTATAATTATTGCGCCAGCATGACGTCAGCATGACGTCAGTGGTCAACTGCGGCTGGCTGAAGTCAAACCTGACGTGTGGGGCCCACACGTCAGTGGCAGGGGGGTTAAACAGGGTTAGTTTAATCCTAATTACTAATTAGTGGCGCTGGGGCCCACTAGTCAGTGTCAGGGGGGGTTGACTAACGGTAATTAGTACTAACTAACCACCTGTCCGACAGGGCCCACGCGTCAGTGACCCTGGGGGGTCAAACCTCAGGTCGGACAGGTCAAACCCGCCGGCGGTTAGTCGCCGGCGAGGTCCGCGGCGTGCAGGGGCCTCGGGTTTCCTCTGTGGTGCTCCAAACGGCGTGCGGCTAGGTGCGTTGGATAGCTAGCTCGACGGCGCGTCGGACGGTGGCCGTGGCTGGCCCTGGGGTGGCCGGAGTCGACGGCAGCGAGCTCGGCTGCGGCTGCCGGAGTTCGGGTGTGGTCGGAATCGACGTTGCAGGGGGTTTGGGGAGGCGTTAGTGCGCGCTGCGTGCTCCTGGTGAGGTGGGGAGCACGATAGTGCGCTCGGTTGGGTGCTACGGTGACCGTGGCCACGACGGCGACATCGCCGGCGGCGTGGAGCTCTCGGCCAAGGTGGGGCTAGGGCCTAGAGGTCGAAAGAGACCAGGGGAGAAGGGGGAAACGATCCGGGGGCTCACCGCGGAGCTGCAGGGATGGTTAGCGGGCTCGGGGACGCGCTGGAGACGACGAATTCGACGGCGACGATGGTCGGAGCCCGAAGAGGGGAACGGCGATGTGGCGGCGATGCAGGGCTTCCGGGGAGCTGTGGAGCGGTGGGGAGGAAGAGGGGGTCGTGGCGGAGCTTCTGAGCTGGTCGGGGGAGCGAGGGGTGGCCGGAGACGGCTGCTGTGGCGAACGGTGGCGACGGTGGTGTTCGGCCGTGTGAGAGAGAGAGCGAGGGAGAGGAGGGGAGAGCCGGGGGAGAGTGAGAGAGAGCAGGGGGGGAGGCGTGGCGTGGTCCGGGGCATCGAGGCGAGGAGGGGAGGGCAGGCAGGCAGGGAGAGAGGTGGCGTGGCGCGGTGGCGCGCGCGCGCGCCGGCCACACTCCCCTCCCTCTGTCGGGACGAAGACGACAGAGGAGGGAGGTGGGCTGGGCCGGCTGCTAGCTGGGCCATGGGCCGCACGGTGGAGGAGCCCAGGTAAGCTTCTCCTGTTAATATTTTTCTGTTTTCTAATTTCTGACATTTGTTTTGATTTAAAAAATATATTAAATCATTTATTTAACTTATGCCAATTTTTGCAGGAGCCATATATATTATTCCAGAGCTCTTTTATAAATGGCATAATATTTGGGCATATATTAATATATATGATTAATATATTTCCAATGCAAATACTTATGCATTAATTCCAAATGCCCAAAATAAATGTCCATGAGCCACTAAAAATATTGGTTTGATTTTTATCTCTGTCCAATATTTTCAGAGAGCAACATGAGCATTTTCTTGGATCCTTTTGGAGAAATTTTTATTTGGGTCATTTTCAAAATGATTCTGAGGGTTTCACAGATCCCCATTTCAAGTTTCTGATGAAAGAGTAAACATGATGCAACACTCTAATGCATGGCTAACTAGGATGTGACAACTCACCCCCACTCAAAAGAATCTCGTCCCGAGATTTGGGTTCCTCCGGGAAGAAGGCGGGATACTCGAGTCGAAGACGATCCTCCCTTTCCCAAGTTGCTTCATCCTCAGAATGGTGCGACCATTGAACCTTGAGAAACTTGATATTATGACGTCGCGTGGTACGTTCGGCTTGATCGAGGATACGAATGGGGTACTCTCGATATGTAAGATTATCCTGGAGATCAAGCGTTTCGTGGTCCACTCCACGGATAGGATCCGAGAAGCAACGCCTGAGTTGAGAAACGTGGAAGACATCGTGAACTCTGGAGAGGTGCGGAGGTAGTTCCAACTGGTAGGCAACTTCTCCTCGTTTGGCAAGAATGCGAAAAGGTCCAATGTAACGAGGAGCCAATTTGCCTTTGATACCGAAACGATGGGTTCCCTTCAGAGGGGTGACCCGAAGATAACCTTCTCGTCAACCTCGAAAGTCATAGCCTTATGTTTTTGGTCATATTGACTCTTTTGACGGGATTGGGCTGTTTTCAACTTTTCACGAACGATACGAACTTGTTCTTCTGCTTCCTGAATCATATCCGGGCCAAAGAATTGTCTTTCCCCGGTCTCTGACCAGTTAAGGGGTGTTCGACACCGTCGTCCATAGAGAACTTCAAAAGGGGCTTTACCCAAGCTAGATTGATAGCTGTTGTTGTAAGCGAATTCGGCAAATGGAAGGCACTTCTCCCAGTCCATTCCGAATGAGATAACAGAGGCTCGAAGCATGTCTTCTAGAATCTGATTGACGCGTTCCACTTGACCACTTGACTGAGGGTGGAAAGTGGTGCTAAAAGAGAGACGAGTTCCCATAGCATTTTGGAAACTTTCCCAAAATCGAGAGGTGAAAAGACTTCCTCGATCCGAGTTAATTTCCAAAGGAACACCATGGAGAGACACTATTTGGGAGATGTACAATTCTGCCAGTTGACTAGCGGTTATACTCTCACGAACAGGTAAGAAATGGGCTACTTTGGAAAGACGATCGACCACGATGAAAATAGCATTATTCCCTCTCTTGGTCCTGGGAAACCCGGTAATGAAATCCATACCAATTTTATCCCATTTCCATTCAGGAATAGCTAAGGGTTGAAGGGTGCCAGCAGGCCGTTGATGCTCTGCTTTTACACGACGACAGACGTCGCAATTTGCAATATACTGAGCAATTTCTCTCTTCATCCTAGTCCACCAGAACCTCTGGCGTAGGTCCTGATACATCTTAGTGCTACCGGGATGAATGGTGAGAGGAGATTCATGAGCTTCCTTAAGGATCAACTGCCGCAGATGCTGGTTCATGAGCTTCCTTAAGGATCAACATGCCAAAGAAAGTTATCCCTACAAAATCATATAGTCTGGTTATGCTCTATCTTCATCACACAAAGTATTTAATCATGCACAACCCTAATGACAAGCCAAGCAATTGTTTCATACTTTTGATGTTCTCAAACTTTTTCAATCTTCAAGCAATACATGAGCGTGAGCCATGGACATAGCACTATATGTAGAATAGAATGGTGGTTGTGGAGAAGACAAAAAGGAGAAGATAGTCTCACATCAACTAGGCGTACAACGGGCTATGGAGATGCCCATCAATAGATATCAATGTGAGTGAGTAGGGATTGCCATGCAACGGATGCACTAGAGCTATAAGTATATGAAAGTTCAAAAAGAAACTAAGTGGGTGTGCATCCAACTTGCTTGCCTACGAAGACCTAGGGCACTTTGAGGAAGCCCATCATTGGAATATACAAGCCAAGTTCTATAATGAAAAATTCCCACTAGTATATGAAAGTGAAAACATAGGAGACTCTCTATCATGAAGATCATGGTGCTACTTTGAAGCATAAGTGTGGTAAAAGGGTAGTAGCATTGTCTCTTCTCTATTTTTCTCTCATTTTTTTATTTGTGTCTTTTCTATTTTTTCTGTGGCCTTTTTTTAGTCCGGAGTCTCATCCCGACTTGCGGGGGAATCATAGTCTCATCATCATTTCCTCACTTGGGAAAATTCTCTAATAATGAAGATCATCACACTTTTATTTACTTACAACTCGATAATTAGAACAAAATATGACTCTATGTGGATGCCTCTGGCAGTATACCAGGATGTGCAATGATTCAAGAGTGACATGTATGAAAAATTACGAACGGTGGCTTTGCCACAAATACGATGTCAACTACATGATCATGCTAGAAATATGACAATGATGGAGTGTGTCATAACAAATGGAATGGTGGAAAGTTGCATGGAAATATATCTCGGAATGGCTATGGAAATGCCATAATAGGTAGGTATGGTGGCTGTTTTGAGGAAGGTATATGGTGGGTGTATGGTACCGGCGAAAGTTGCACGGTACTAGAGAGGCTAGCAATGGTGGAAGGGTTAGAGTGCGTATAATCAATGGACTCAACATTAGTCATAAAGAACTCACGTACTTATTGCAAAAATTTATTAGTTATCGAAACTAAGTACTACGCGCATGCTCCTAGGAGGATAGATTGGTAGGAAATGACCATCGCTCGTCCCCGACCGCCACTCATAAGGAAGACAATCAATAAATAAATCATGCTCCAACTTTATCACATAACGGTTCACCATACGTGCATGCTACGGGAATCACAAACTTTAACACAAGTATCTCTCAAATTCACAACTATTCTACTAGCATGACTCTAATATCACCATCTCCATATCTCAAAACAATCATAAAGAATCAAACTTCTCATAGTACTCAATGCACCTTATATGAAAGTTTTTATTATTACTATCTTGGATGCCCATCATATTAGGACTAATTTTATAACCAAAGAAAATTACCATCCTGCTCTAAAAGACTCTCAAAATAATATAAGTGAATCATGAGAGATCAATAATTTCTATAAAATAAAACCACCACCATGCTCTAAAAAGATATAAGTGAAGCACTAGAGCAAAATTGCCTAGCTCAAAAGATATAAGTGAAGCACATAGAGTATTCTAATAAATTTCGATTCATGCGTGTCTCTCCCAAAAGGTGTGTACAGCAAGTATGATTGTGCTAAACTAAAAAGCAAATACTCAAATCATACAAGATGCTCCAAGCAAAACACATATCATGTGGTGAATAAAAATATAGCCTCAAGTAAAGTTACCGATAGACGAAGATGAAAGAGGGGATGCCTTCCAGGGCATCACCAAGCTTAGGCTTTTGGTTGTCCATGAATTATCTTGGGGTGCCTTAGGCATCCCCAAGATTAGGCTCTTTCCACCCCTTATTCCAAAATCCATCAAATCTTTACCCAAAAACTTGAAAACTTCACAACACAAAACTTCAACAGAAAATCTCATGAGCTCCGTTAGTATAAGAAAACAAACCACCATTTTAAGATACTGTAATGAACTCATTATTATTTATATTTATGTTAAACCTACTGTATTCCAACTTCTATATGGTTCATACCCCCCGATACTACTCATAGATTCATCAAAATAAGCAAACAACACACGAAAAACAGAATCTGTCAAAAACAGAATAGTCTGTAGCAATCTGTAACCTAAGAATACTTTTCTAACTCTAAAATATCTGAAATAAATTGGTGAACGTGAGGAATTTGTCTATTAATCATCTGCAAAAAGAACCAACCTACAATCACTCTCCAGTAAAAAATGACAGCTATTCTCGTGAGCGCAAAAGTTTCTGTTTTTTACAGCAAGATCGCAAAGACTTCACCCAAGTCTTTCCAAAGGTTCTACTTGGCACAAACACTAATTAAAACATAAAACCACATCTAACAAGAAGCAAGATGAATTATTTATTACTTAACAGGAGCAAAAAGCAAAGAACAAAAATAAAATTGGGTTGCCTCCCAACAAGCATTATCATTTAACGCCCCTAGCTAGGCATAAAAACAAGAATAGATCTAGGTATTTCCATCATTGGCATGCAAACCATAAGTGGCTCTCATAATAGATTCATAAGTCAATTTAATTTTCTTCCTAGGAAAGTGTTCCATGCCCTTCCTTAATGGAAATTGGAATCTTATATTTCCTTCTTTCATATCAATAGTTACACCAATCGTTCTAAGGAAAGGTCTACCAAGAATAATAGGACATGTAGGATTGCAATCTATATCAAGAACAATGAAATCTACAGGCACATAATTCCTATTTGCAACAATAAGAACATCATTAATCCTTCCCATAGGTTTCTTAATAGTGGAATCCACAAGATGCAATTTTAAAGAACAATCATCAAATTCGCGGAAACCTAGCACATCACATAAAGTATTTGGAATCGTGGAAACGCTAGCACCCAAATCACACAACGCATAGCATTCATCATCTTTAATCTTAATTTTAATAGTAGGTTTCCACTCATAATAAAGTTTCCTAGTGATAGGAACATCTAGTTCAAGCTTTTCTTCATAAGATTGCATCAAAGCATCAACGATATGTTTAGTAAAAGCTTTATTTTGATTATAAGCATGAGGAGAATTTAACACGGATTACAACAAGGAAATAAAATCTATCAAAGAGCAATTATCATAAATAAATTCCTTGAAATCCAAAATAGTGGGTTCATTGCTACTTAAAGTCTTGACTTCTTCATTCCCACTTTTATCAATTTTTGCATCTAGATCAAAAAACTCTGAATCATTGGGACGCCTTTTAACTAAAGTTGACTCATCTCCAATCCCATCTTTATCAAGATTCATATTGGAAAACAAAGATTTAATAGGAGTCACATCAATCACTTTTAGATCTTCATCATTATTATCATCTAGATCTTCCGATTTAGCGGCCATCTTATTAACTAAGGTGGCTGGCTTATCCGAAATTTGGCCCACTAAATTTTCAAGGTGAGAAAACTGAGATTTCAAACCATAAAATTCCTTAGACATATCATCGAGCTCTTTATTCATGTATTCCATAAATTTTTTTGTTCTTTAAGCGCGTTTCTGAAGAAATTATTATGCTCAAATTGTAAAGACATAAAGCTTCTAGCGTTGTTTTCAATTTCTTCCAACCTCCTAAGGTGAGGATCAACGCTTTTTTGCAGAGCCATCAAAGCAAACAGGCACACTAACACCCAAGAACACAAGAAGCAAGCAAAAAGAGATGAACGGAAGAGGGGCGAAGAAAAGGCAAAGGTTTTTGAAAATCGTTTTAGAAGTGGGGGAGAGGAAAACGAGAGGCGAATGGCAAATAATGTAATGCTAAGGAGAAGAGTTTATGATGAGTACTTGGTATGTCTTGACTTGGCGTAGATCTCCCGGGCAACGGCGCCAGAAATCCTTCTTGCTACCTCTTGAGCATGTGTTGGTTTTCTCTTGAAGAGGAAAGGGTGATGCAACAAAGTAGCGTAAGTATTTCCCTCAGTTTTGAGAACCAAGGTATCAATCCAGTAGGAGATGACACACAAGTCACCTAGAGCCTGCACAAACAATCAAGAACATTGCAACCAACGTGATAAAGGGGTTGTCAATCCCTTCATGGTCACTCGCAAAAGTGAGATCTAATAGAGATAGTAAAGTAAATATTTTTGGTATTTTTGTTGTATAGATTGGAAAGTAAAGATTGCAAAATAGTAAACGAGATGCGATGTAAATAAAAGAGATGTAATATGATAAGAAAGAGACCCTGGGGCCATAGGTTTCACCAGTGGCTTCTCTCGAGATAGCATATATTACGGTGGGTGAACAAATTACTGCCGAGCAATTGATAGAAAAGCGCATAATTATGAAGATATCTAAGGCAATGATCATGAACATAGGCATCACGTCCGTGTCAAGTAGACCGAAACGATTCTGCATCTACTACTATTACTCCACACATCGACCGCTATCCAGCATGCATCTAGAGTATTAAGTTCATAAGAACGGAGTAATGCATTAAGTAAGATGACATGATGTAGAGGGATAAACTCAAGCAATATGATATAAACCCCATCATTTTATCCTCGATGGCAACAATACAATACGTGCCTTGCTGGCCCTACTATCACTGGGAAAGGACGCCGCAAGATTGAACCCAAAGCTAAGCACTTCTCCCATTGCAAGAAAGATCAATCTAGTAGGCCAAACTAAACCGATAATTCAAAGAGACTTGCAAAGATATCAAATCATGCATATAAGAATTCAAAGAAGAACCAAATAATATTCATAGATAATCTTGTTCATAAATCCACAATTCATCGGATCTCGACAAACACACCGCAAAAAAATACTACATCGAATAGATCTCCAAGAACATCAAGGAGAACATGGTATTGAGAATCAAAGAGAGATAAGCCATCTAGCTAATAACTATGGACCCGAAGGTCTGTGGTAAACTACTCACGCTTCATCGAAGAGGCAATGGTGTTGATGTAGAAGCCCTTCGTGATCGATTCCCCCTCCAGCAGATCATCGTAAAAGGCCCCAAGATGGGATCTCACGGGTACAGAAGGTTGCGACGGTGGAAAAGTGTTTTTGTGGCTCCCCCTGATGTTTCTAGGGTATAAGAGTATATATAGGCGAAAGAAGTACGTCGGTGGAGCTACGAGGGGCCCATGAGGGTGGGGGCGCCCTCCTGCCTTGTGGCCTCCTCGTGGAGTCCCATACTTCTACTCCAAGTCTTTTGGAATGCTTTTGGTCCAAGAAAGATCCCCGCGAAGGTTTCATTACGTTTGGACTCCGTTTGATATTCCTTTTCTGTAAAACACTAAAATAGGCAAAAAAAAAGAGAAACTGACACTGGGCCTCCGGTTAATAGGTTAGTCCCAAAAATAATATAAAAGAGCATATTAAAGCCCATTAAACATGCAAAACAGATAATATAGTAGCATGGAACAATAAAAAATTATAGATACGTTGGAGACGTATCAGGAGGCGCCTGCACCACCTCACCCCGTGGCGACGTCTCGCGCTCCGGTGACCGCGGCGGCGTAGGGCACGAGTTCACGGCCCCCCATAGCGTCGGCCATGTCGGCGGCATGCACAGCCAGCTCCACCCCTGGCCCACCAGGCGCAGTGAAAGTGCGATCACCCCCTTAATATTATTTTGATGTTGATGACAATATACTCATAGGGGACTAACAAAGTTTGTCAAGTATATCTCAGGTTTTAGCCCCCTCAGAATCAACTGTGTGTGTGTGGATTATGATTTCACAAATATTTAACTTCATCAAGAACAAAGAAACAAGACTATATTTATGTTTATTCTTGAGTATAGGGATCCCGCACTACTAAGAGGGGAACATGGGGTCTTGTGAGAGTCTTGCTCAATATCTACTTCAAACTCATTATCTGGTCTTCATCTCTGTCGGACGACCGGTACTCATTGGACGTCCGGCTCCTCCTATACAGAACCAAAACTTCGGACGTCTAGCAATCTTTCATCAGTGGCAAAACATCAGATGTCTGAAACTCTCCGATCATCTGGTACATTCTATAAAGTGGCAAAACATCAGTCGTCCAATATGCTTCGGTCGTCCGGTACCTTCTCCACCGAGCCTAAACATCGGACGTCCGAGATCCTCTGGTCATCCGGTACCTTCTATATCGTGCCAAAAGATCAGACGTCCGGTCCTTGTCGGACGTCCGGTGTCTACCATGCCTTCGGTCGTTTGTTGTGCATCAGACCTCCGATGCTGCAGTGCTATTTGGGGCTCCAACGGCCACTTATTGAGGCATACTATAAATATCTCTCACCTATCTTGTGTGAGGGTTGACCGTTCACTTCAAACATCCTCAAGAACACATTTCTCTCTCTCTCTCTCTCTCTCTCTCTCACTCACTCACTCTTCAACACCAAATCTTAGATGCCTAAGGGATTTGAGACCGTTTGAGAGAAGTTGTCCACCCAAGTGATAGATCCACTCCTTCCCCTTCTTTGTACCAAAGGAATTCGTGATTTGTTCAAGTCTTGAGCTTTTTCCGCATTGTTCTTGTTACTCTTGGAGGTTGGAGACTCCTAGGCGGTAGGAGTCATTCAGAGGGGAATTGTTCATTGTGATTACCCTCGAAAAGTTTGTCAGGGTTTGGAGATCACCCCAAGGTTTACCACTAGTGGTTGAGAAATGCCTTTGTGGTGTTGTCTCAAAGGGAGAATAGGGTGAGCCTTCGTGGCGTTGGTGTGCCTTTGTGGTAACATCCACCTCTCTAACGGTGACGTAGCTTCCCTCCAAGGAAGTGAACATCGGCATACATCCTCGTCTCTCAAAGTCGTGGTTATACCTAACCCTAACTTCCTACTTGTGGTTACTTGTCTCTTAGGCCTTACTTATATCATATTGTGTTTGCTTACTCACATACTTGTGTTACTTGTTTACCTTGCTTAGCTCTTAGGATCATGCTTGCAATTGTTAGGCTCACTTTCATATTCCGCTTTATATTGCAAGTAATAATTAAAATTTGTAATTGTACCTATTCACCCACCCTCTAGGCCCATATCGATCCTTTCAATTGGTATCAGAGCCTCATGCTCTATTCTTGTGGCTTAATTGCCCTAGGGTGAGATGAACCCCGATGGGACTCCCCTTGTTGCGGATCCAAAGGATAAGGGTGCGGCTTCCACGAAAGACAAGTCCTCACTTATGAGGATCTAGAATGGGTGCTTGCTAAGCAAAAGGAGGAGCATTATGCTTATCTTGATGCCTTGGTCCAAATGAGACTAGCCACATTGACCACGATGCTTGCACCACTTTCTGGTGGTGTGGCCTCGAGGCCAACTGTGCCTACTCCTTCACTTGGCCAACAAACTCCTAGTAATGAACACTCCAGTGTTCCTTGGCTTTATGCAAGACCTCAAGTAGAGAAAACAAAGTATAACCCTCAAGGCAAACCTCCTTTACTTGATGACACAACTGATTTTGCTTTGTGGATAGTTGCTATGTAGGATCATCTTCGATATGGAAATGATGAGATGTTGGAGATCTTGGAGTATGGTTATCAAGTTGTAGACCCGAAGAATCTTACACCAAGAGAAGTATATGACAAGCATCTCAACGACACCGCAATCATGTGCATAAGGAGAGGTATGACTGATAAGCAAAGGAGACCATGCATACACATCACAAGTGCCAAGGAATTATGGGATAGCATTGTGAGGACCAAGACCGGTACCTCCACTCTCCAGCTTGCTCAATATGAAATTGCCAAGGGTCAATTGCAAAACTTTTGTATGGTGAAAGGTGAATTCCCCACGCAGCTCCTTGAGCGTCTCATGACTCTCACCACCGACATCGAGACTTGTGATTGTGAAAAGACACAAGATGGATTCAAGACTAAACGATTTCTCGTGGACAAGTTGCTTCATGCTCTTGCTCCATATCATCACCAAATGGTGTGGGACATAAGACAACACCATGGATTCAAGGAAATGACCCCGGATGACATCATATACACGTTCAAACTATTTGAAGAATCAAAGGCAAATGCCACAAAACATCTTGCCATGCACGGTACCCTAACATCAAAGATCAATCTTGCATTGAAGGCCAAGCATGTATGTGAAAAAGAGCAAAGTGAAGAAGATGATGATGATGATGATGAAGATGGTGATGAGATTGACTCCGATGAGAGCCCTTCATATGAATACATCGCCCTCTTTGTCAAGAAGTTTAGCGTGGGAAAATTTAAGGGAAGATTCCAGGAGAAGAAAGTGAGAAAATGCTACAACTATGAAGAAACCAACCACTTCTCCAACGATTGCCCTTATGAGAAGAGAGAAGATAAACCAAGGTTTCCCAAGACCTTTCCCTCGAAGAAGTTGCCAAATCCTTTGAAATTCAAGCTCAAGAAGAGAGAAGGGAAAGCAATGGTTGCTCATGAAGAATCCGATCCGGATGATGTTAGTGGTGTTTCCAGAGTAGCTCAAGATTCTCAAAACACTTTGAGGCTAGTCAACAAGAGTGGTGATGTTGTCACCTACAACTATATGAAAACTATAAGGGCAATGCTCACAAGTGCCTAATGGAAAAGGCCGTGGTAGAAGATGGAGAGGGTCAAAAATCTCCTGACAAGGTCAAGGTAACCCCATGATCAAACCCTCCTCTTTTCACTCCTACTCCTTGTGATGACTATCTTGATGCGGAGGATAATTATGATGATGATATAGATGATCCTATGCTTGCTAAACTAAATAAGTTCATGTGCTCGCTCAAAGGAAAGAAGCTCACTATGTTTCGTATGCTTATGGAGATGGTGAGTAAGCACACCATCACCATTAAGGAACTCGAAACCCTTGTCACCGAGGAAAAGGAAAAATATGAAATCCTTGAATGGAAAGTCCAATATGAGGAAGCACGAAATGATGAACTATGCATGAAAATTTGTGCTAACATTGATGTTCATGCTAAAGAGCTTGCCTCCTTGAAAAAGGCTAAGGACTTTTGTGAGGAGTTGATGAATGATAAAAGTAAGCTTGTGGAGTCTCATGCTTCTCTCTCTAAGGATTATGAGCTTCTATCTGTGTCCCTCAAGACTAAGGAAGAAGAGCTCACTCTTCTTACAAAGAGTTTTGAGACACTCAAGCTTACCTATCTTGAAACTCTAGCCAAGGCTTACTCTTTTCCTATTATCAATGTTGATGCTTGTACTACTAACTCTAGTGGTGACCTAGCATCTATTCTTGAGGAAAATCGCTTTCTCAAGGCTCAACTTGAGAAAGGACTCATGACATGTGCTCAAGGACAAAAGAATCTTAATGAGGTATTGAGCCAACACAGGTGTTTGCCAAAGAGGGGCTCGGGTTTGACCCAAGCACAAGCAAGAAGATGTCCTCCCAAAAGTGCACCACTCCTCTAAAAGAAACATTTGTACGAGAAGGAC
Source organism: Triticum aestivum (assembly GCF_018294505.1). NCBI lineage: Eukaryota > Viridiplantae > Streptophyta > Magnoliopsida > Poales > Poaceae > Triticum > Triticum aestivum. Next base: position 80,876,000 of record NC_057813.1, on the reverse strand, counting down.
ACAAGGAGAGAGGTAAGGTTGTGAGTGGGAAGGCCACTAGGGGCATGTCCACTCTCAACAAGCCAAAAGAGTTCATGCCTCCATCCTATGTACTCCGTAAAACTAAGGATGGAGAAGTTTATGCAAAATTTGTTGGTCCTCGGAATGCATTCTGGTTCTATGCTATTGGGGTCCCCAAGACCCTTGTGACTAACTTGAGAGGTCCCATTGCAAAATGGGTGCCTCTAACCAAGTCATAATTGTGTGTAGGTTGCTTTCTCTGGTGGAGTAAAATGGGTGATCGATAGTGGATGCACAAATCATATGAGCGGAGAGAGCAAATTGCTCTACGATTTCATGGAAGCTATTCAAAATTTATGAGCATTATGTTTGGTGGAGGATCAAAAGGATATGTACTCGGTTTGGGCAAGGTGGCTATCACAAATGACATGTCTCTTGCAAATGTCATGGTTGTCCAATCCCTTAAATATCATTTGCTTTCCATTCGCCAATTGGCTTTTGTTGGTTATGATACACTCTTTGGACTAATGGGTGTGAAAGTCTTTAAGAGAGGTACTCTCGAAGTGGCTTTTGTTGGAGAGTTGGATGGCAACCTTTACACTGTTGATTTCTCGAAAGAGAGCACATTCCATGCAACTTGTCTAATGGCCAAGGCCGACAAGGGGTGGCTATGGCATTGCCGGCTAGCCCATGTTGGCATGATAAATCTTCAAGATCTCTTAAAGGGTAATCACATCCTTGGACTAACCAATGTCTCTTTTGAAAAAGATCATGTGTCTAGTGCATGCATAGCCAGAAAGAAACATTAATCAAAGCACCCACCCAAGAATATCATGTCTACTTTAAGGCCTTTGGATCTCCTTCATGTGGATCTTTTTGGGCCTCCTTCATGGGATAGTCTTGGTGGGAAAAATTATGGGCTTGTAATTGTTGATGATTACTCAAGATATACATGGGTGTTTTTCCTCAAGTCCAAGGATGAGACAAAGATCACCTTCATTGATTTTGCCAAGCAAGCACAATGCAAGTTTGACAAAGAAATCTTGTCAATAAGAAGTGATAATGGCTCTGAGTTCAAGAACTATACCTTGGTAGAATTTCTTAGTGATGAAGGAATTGAGGATCAATATTCAGCTCCATACACTCCTCAGCAAAATGGTGTAGCCGACAGGAAAAACCTTACACTTGTGGAGATGGCAAGGTCCATGTTGCATGAGTACAAGTCACCACATAGTTTTTGGGTCGAGGCTGTCAACACTGCATGCCATGCATCAAACCGACTCTTCCTCCGCACCATATTGGAAAAGACTCCATATGAGCTCCTAATTGGGAACAAGCCAGATGTCAAGTACTTTCGTGTATTTGGGTACAAGTGTTTCATCCTCAACAAAATAGAACGGTTAAGAAAATTTCAATCCAAAACAATTGAGAGTATATTTGTTGGCTATGGATCAAACTCTCACGCCTATAGAGTCTACAACAAATCCAATGGATGTGTTGTAGAAACTTGTGACGTGGTGTTTGACGAATTTAATGGCTCCCATGGGGAGCAAGTTGATCTAAGTGATGTAGGTGAAGAAGATTCTTCTCAAGATATTTTGACCGTGGGTGTTGGTGCACTTCTTCCAATGGAACAAGAACCTCATGATGATGAAGAAGAAGATGGAAGCTTCACACATCATCAAACTACTTCAACACCCATACCACCACAAGCTCCTATTGCTCAACCAATGCCCTTAGTTCAAGTACAAGAAGATGATCAAGTCCCTCTTCATGATAATTCTCAAGAACAAGATCATCATCAAGGGCAAGAACAAGAAAGTGCAATCATTGATGATGAACCTCAACAAATGCAATATGAAGAAGAAGATCTTCCACCACACATTAATGATCCATATGTAGAGGATGTGGATGATGGACATGAAGCTGAACCTCGCGAAACCCTAACCTCCATCATGCCTCGTGTGGACGGTCGTGTTGATGTTGATAAAATTCTCACCGGCATATCGGAAGGTAGAGTCACTCGTAAACAATTGACAAAATTTTGTGCTCACTTCTCGTTTGTGTCTAGTGTTGAGCTCTCAAGGTACAAGATGCATTGATGGACAACAATTGGCTCATTGCTATGCAAGAAGAGTTGAACAGCTTTGAACGCAACCAAGTGTGGTCATTAGTCAAGAGGCTGACTACAGAACACAATGTCATTGGAACAAAATGGATTTTCAAGAACAAGCAAGATGAGAATGGTGTAATCATCCGCAACAAGGCAAGGTTAGTGGCACAAGGGTACTCACAAGTTGAAGGTTTGGACTTTGGTGAGACCTTAGCTCCCGTTGCCCATCTTGAATCTATTCACATCTTACTTGTTTATGCTGCTTTCAATGGTTTTACTTTACATCAAATGGATGTGAATAGTGATTTCCTTAACGGTCCTCTACAAGAAGAAGTATATGTATCACAACAACCTGGGTTTGTTGATCCCGATCACAAAGTCTATGTGTATAAACTTCATAAGGCTTCGTATGGCCTCAAACAAGCACCTCGTGCTTGGTATGGTCATCTTAAGAAGTTTTTACTCGATGATGGTTTTGTGAGAGGGGTGATCGATCCCACTCTTTTTACTAAGAGGGACAAGGGTGATTTGATCTTATGCCAAATCTATGTAGATAGGTCTTGACACGAGCCGAGCCGAGCCGAGTTTAGTCTGAGCTTGCCTTTGGCTCGCTTTAGGCAAGCCGAGCTCGGCTTGGCTCGTTGGTTGAACGAGCCTGTTTTTGGTGGCTCAGCTTGTTTTTCCACTGGCTCGGTCTAGCCCGAGCAGCTCGTCTGTGCACTACTAATGTGTGTACAAGCCTATGCAGTGTGTGCTTGTGTGCGTCGGGCCAGCGGACGCTTTGCTAGGCACCATAGGAGGGATGAACAGCAGCATTGTTGTGTCCGCCATCGGTGCCAAGAGCAAGCTCTCCAGTGTCCGGCTTGGCGAGGACGACGACGGCATCCGGCGTGGCAAGGAGGATGACAGATACACTCTACATGATCAAGCAGAAGCATTCATCTATCCATCAATCTAGCCCCACATCCACCCATGCATCCCCCGCGTGCGTGCGTAGCCATGCAGGGGAGCATGTGTGTCATCTGCCGTTCGTGCGCCTGTGCAGGGGAGCGCGCGTGAGTGCCGAGCGTGTGTTCGCCAGCTACTGCTAGGGATGGGAAGGAAGGAGAGAGTACCTGCTCGTCACCTTCGGCGAGACACCAGGGGAGGCGCGTCCGCCTGCGTTCGGGGTGGTGAGGAAAGGCCGTGTCCACCTGCGTTCAGGTTGGTGAGGAAAGGTTGCATGCTCCCGTCACCATCGGTCCAGTTTTGCGGTGCGGCGAGGAGATGTATGGGGCGGAGCCGAACAGAGAAAGGAGAGACTCTGCATCGCTCGTGCCCTAATGCGATGATGGCGGATGGGAATTGGGCTGGGCCTCGAGCGAGTCGCTGAGTTGGACCAGGCGAAACTCGGCTCAGCTCGGTCGGGAATCGGGCCTCATTTCACCAACTCGGCTCGCTCATTTTCCTATCGAGCTGAGCTGTAACAAGCCAAGCTGGAGCAAGCTTCGGGCCGTGCCGAAAAGCTCGCTCGGACGTCCAGTCCTATATGTAGATGATATCATTTTTTGTTCTCCTAACATTCATTTGTGCAAGAAGTTTGCGGCTTCCATGACCAAGAACTTTGAGATGTCACTCAATGCGGATTTGAAATTCTTTCTCGGATTCCAAATTCAACAATTTCAAGAAGGAATTTTCTTGTCTCAAGCAAAGTACCTCAAGGATATTCTAGAGAAGTTTGGCATGTCAGATGCTAGTCCATGTAAGACACCCATGCCAACCAAAATTGTACTCATTGAAGACAGAAATGGTATCCCTTTCGACCCATCTACTTACCGCTCTATGATTGGTTCATTGCTTCATCTTTGTGCATCTAGACCAGACATCATGTTCAGTGTATGCATGTGTGCTAGATTTCAAGCTTCCCCTAGGGAAAGTCATCATAAGGCAGTTAAGCATATTCTTAGATACTTTGTTCACACCCCAAAGTTGGGTCTATGGTACCCCAAGGATGCTAAGTTTGATCTCATTGGGTACACGGATGCGGATTGGGCTGGAGAAAAAGTGGATCTCGTAAGTCAACCTTTGGTGCATGTCAATTTCTTGGAAGCTCCTTGGCAAGTTGGCCCTCGAAGAAACAAAATTGTGTTGCCCTCTCCACTACTGAAGCCGAATACATTGCAACCGCCAGTTGTGCAACTCAATTACTATGGATGAGGCAAACTTTGAAGGATTACGGTATCACCTATAGACATGTGCCTCTTCTATGTGATAATGGAAGTGCCATCAATATTGTTGAGAATCCCAAAGATCATACCTGCACCAAGCACATTGATATTAGGTATCATTTCTTGAGAGATCATGTGGAGAAGGGTGACATTGATATTGCTCATGTTGGTATAGATATGCAACTTGCAGATATTTTCACCAAGCTATTGGATGAAGCAAGGTTTTGTAAACTTAGGCATGAACTTGGTATCTTGGAGCTTGACAACATTATGTGAAATCTAGTACCCATCCATGCATTCACTTCATGTCTTGTTTAGATGTAGGCATATGTTTAGGGGGAGACACTCAACTCATGAGTACTCACACTCTATATAATGCATAAATAAAACAAACACTCTCAAAGTTACCATGTTCTTTGAACTATGGTACTTTAAATGATGGAGTAGTGTTATTGAGCCCAAGGACACTATCTTCGTGGCATCACAACACTTATACTCACACATGGTGGCCTATTGGCCACCAAATCTCCTCAAAAGAGAGGATGTCCAATCATGTTTGGGGTTCTTATCATGTGTGTCTAGTTGCTCACCATGTGGTATCTTACATGTCTGATATACCCATTCTTGTATTTTCCTTCCTCTAGAAATTTCGTGTGCTATGTGCCAAAACTTTTGCCACGGGTTGTCCGACGGTTCTTGGACGTCCGATGACTCACAGCTTCCGGTCGTCCGACATCACTTAGCTGTCCGGTTGCCTGTGCAGAAATCGTGCACCGCCCAAATCACTCCCTAGGTCTCGGACGACCGAGGTTTTCCGGTTGTCCATCGCTTGGCACGTCCACCAGTGCCCAGACGTCTGACCGCGGTCGGTCGTCCGATGTAGTTTGCGGTTCACATAAATACTTCGGGGTCGGGCTATGTGTTTGCCCTATCCTATTTTTTCCCTTCCCCATGACTGAGTCCGTCGCCGCACCGCCTGGAGGGCGATTTTTTCCTCGCTGTCGCTTGGGGGAGCTGCTTCGCCGCGCCCCCCTCCTCTCCGTCACCCCTCTTCCTAATCTGGTGCCTCCTCCTGCTTTGTTCCTCGGTTCTCTCTCTCATGTTCGTCAATCATTCATGCAAACGGTAGTGATCCCCTTTCTCTCTTGGATAATCTCTCAGGTGAGGTTCGTTCCACGATGGTGAAATTCAAGCACACCGCTCGCAAGGATGCAGGGGGTACCTCTGCCCACGGTAATTTATGTCCTTTTAGTTTCAATTTTCATCATCTTCGTCTTCGTACGTGCCAAGGGCTCACTATGATTTGTCCATGTTCCCCTCCCCTTGGTTTTAGCCTCTCGTCAAGGTGGTTCTGATGACTCTCAGGAGGAGTTGCGTCCATGCAAGCATGCTGGGAAACATGATGTGATCAAGGAGTCCTCCTCTTTCGAGGGCTCTGACTATGAAAAAGAGATGGAGGAGGAGGAGCATGGTGTGCAAGTGACGTTTTCGTCCCTCCCCCGCGGTTCACGCAGGGCCACTCACATAGCTACTCCTCCTCCCGATCAGCCGCATGCCAATGGTCGACACATACCCCTTGAGGCTCCTCAACTTCATGGGTGTATCCTCAAGGATTTTACCAAAGTGCCCAAGCATGCATATCTTAAGTTCTCGCATGATGTTGATCAATTCGAAGTGGTTCAAGACTCTCTGGATCAACGTTTTCGCACAAATGTTTAGGCAGATATCTACACCTCTGTTGTCCTCCCAAAGGGTCTCTCTCTGCACCACTTCATTGACTTAGCTCATATTCGGAAACATCCCATGAAGTATTCGAGTGCCATTGAGCTCATTGAGTCATCCAATCTTGTTGCTCCGTTTGCATTTCAGCATGATTTTAATCAGGCTACTATCCATCAGTTTTATGCCACCTGCTTCTTTGCTCCTAACAAGACCGTCACCCAGATGACCTCTGGCACTGATCTCACTGCCACTTATGCTCAATTTGTCGCTACTCTTGGGTTTCCAGACAGTGGATTGAAGATCCATAAAGATGACCCAAATCACAAACCCAAAGCAGTTGAGGCTTGTGGCTATCTTCTAAAGGAGCTTGATGAACTTACTAAGGAGGAAAAGATGAAGGATCTAAATCAATTTTCAATTTGGAGATCTCCTTACTACATCATCTACCAATGTGTCATTCATCCCATCTATCCTAAGATGGGTGACAAGGGATCTTGCAACAGCTATTGCATCAATCTTATGTCTCGCCTCCATGAGTCTCCCAAAGGCAAGATCAATGTTCCTCATTTCCTATGGCATGAAATCCGTCTTGCTAGCTTTCAGTATAAGCGTGCCTTTCCTCATGCTCCATTCATTCATGCTCTTATTGAGAGTGTGGCTCCATTATCCCTTGTCCGCACCCATGTGCATGAGAAGTGGATTATTCCTCCTCACATGGCCAACGATTTTGATCCAAAGGGTACCTCCAAGTCTGCCCCTGCTCTTAGGTCTGCCGCTAGGTCTCATCCTACTACTGCCAGCTCAGCGTCCTTTGGGCGTTTTGCTCCTTTTATCGACAAGGCTCACTCTGCCATGATGAAGGCGTTCTCCTTCAACTACACACACAACCATGATGTTGTCACTCGCTTGATCACTTCCAAGAATGCCTTGAAGTCTCGTCTCCGTGACTCTGGGGCTACTGATGTGAGTGATCTTGAGCATCTTTCGGCGGCTCCTCCTTCTGACTTTGGTTTTCCTTTGGGGCCTGAGTGGGCTGATTTCCTCGACGATGCTGGTGGTAGTGGAGCTCCTGATGATGATGATGATGATGATGACCTGTGATTGTCTGTGGTTCTCTCTGTCCCTTTTTGGGTAGTTGTTGCCAAGGGGGAGAACTAGTACTAGCTATCTATGTTGTTCTTATGTTGAACCATTATACCTTGAGTGGGTGTATGACTTTATATCTATGTCTTATGCTATGATGTTGAACCACTATGTCCTATGAATGATGAGATATTATGATACTATGGTGATGTGCTTATATGATGATGGTTTTAATTCGAGTTTTTGTGATATTTTACTCATATATTCTAGATGGTTGTCTCTGTGAGGGCGAGCTCTCCATATAATGTTTGCAATAATTATGTTTGAGAGGGGGAGCTCTTAAATAAATGTGTCTTAAAGCATAGAGCAACCTTATTTCTTTTGTACTATGTGTATATTGTCATCAACTACCAAAAAGGGGGAGATTGAAAGTGCAATCATGCCCTTAATATTATTTTGATGTTGATGACAATATACTCATAGGGGACTAACAAAGTTTGTCAAGTATATCTCAGGTTTTAGTCCCATCGGAATCAATTGTGTGTGTGGATTATGATTTCAGAAACATTTAACTTCATCAAGAACGAAGCAACAAGACTATATTTATGTTTATTCTTGAGTATAGGGATCCCGCACTATTAAGAGGGGAACATGGGGTCTTGTGAGAGTCTTGCTCAATATCTGCTTCAAACTCATCATCTGGTCTTCATCTTTGTCGGACGACCGGTACTCATTGGACATCCGGCTCCTCCTATATAGAACCAAAACATCGGATGTCCGGTATTCACTAAACGTCCGGCAATATTTCATAAGAGCCAAAACATTGGACGTCCGGAACTCTCCGATCATCCGGTACATTCTATACAGTGGCAAAACATCAGTCGTCCAATATGCTTCGGTCGTCCGGTACCTTCTCCACCGAGCCTAAACATCGGACGTCCGGGATCCTCCGGTCATCCTGTACCTTCTATACCGTGCCAAAACATCGGACGTCCGGTGTCTACCATGCCTTCGGTTGTCCATTGTGCATCAGATGACAGACGCTGCAGTGCTATTTTGAGCTCCAACGGCCACTTATTGAGGCATACTATAAATATCTCTCTCCTATCTCGTGTGAGGGTTGACCATTCACTTCAAACATCCTCAAGAACACATTTCACTCTCTCTCACACACACTCTCCAACACCAAATCTTAGTAAGGGATTTGAGACCATTTGAGAGAAGTTGTCCACCCAAGTGATAGATCCACTCCTTCCCCTTCTTTGCACCAAAGGAATTCGTGTTTTGGGCAAGTATTGAGATTTTCCCCATTTTTCTTATTACTCTTGGATGTTGGAGACTCCTAGGCGGTAGGAGTCATTTGGAGAGGAATCGTTCATTGTGATTACCCCCGGAAAGTTTGTGAGGGTTTGGAGATCACCCCAAGGTCTACCACTAGTGGTTGAGAAATGCCTTTGTGGTGTTGTCTCAAAGGGAGAATAGGGTGAGCCTTCGTGGCGTTGGTGTGCCTTCGTGGTAACATCCACCTCTCTAACAGTGATGTAGCTTCCCTCCAAGGAAGTGAACATCGGCATACATCCTCGTCTCTCAAAGTTGTGGTTATCCCTAACCCTAACTTCCTACTTGTGGTTACTTGTCTCTTAGGCCTTACTTATATCATATTGTGTTTGCTTACTCACATACATGTGTTACTTGTTTACCTTGCTTAGCTCTTAGCATCATACTTGCAATTGTTAGGATCACTTTCATATTCCGCTTTATTGCCTAAAATTGCTAAGTAATAATTAAAATTTGTAATTGTACCTATTCACCCCCCCCCTCTAGGTCCATATCGATCCTTTCACTCGGGTGGAATGCAACGATGGGCTGCTCCTCCAGCACCTCCTCCTTCACCTCCTCCCTCATCGCCAACTCCAACATGGCCACGTCACCGGCTACAGAAAGGGCAATCATGGTCTCCAAGACCTCCCATTGGCGCTCATCGTGCGTGTTCATGGAGTCATCCATGACACATTGAAGGAGCCGGGCCTCCTCCTCCTCTGTCATGCAAGGAGGTGGTGGTGGTGACGGAGAGGGCGAAGGCGACGACATCGGTGTGATGTTGCGCACCCATGTACACCTGCGCACGTGGGGAGGGCTCAGAGTATGCACACGACGCTCATGTGGCCGCCGCGGCCCTGATGAGGTGCCGAGAAAGAAGGACACGTGCTGCACGTCGTGCTCGTCCCAAAACCACGTGTCCCAGAGGGCAGAGTCGGTGGCATACCTGGGGTCATAGTAGAGGTCGTCTGGCAGGAGGCGGTGGCGGCGTTCGATCTCCTCGCGACGGGCATGGCCGCTCATTGGGACCGGCGGGATCGGCACCCGATCCGCGGACAGATGTCAGTTATTGGGGAGGTGAACATCGCTCTAGGGGAATAGCGTCCTCGTCTCCCAATAACGCCGGCAAACATCTGTGTGGATGTAGTGCCGGTCGCGCTCGCCATCGGCCGTAGGGGCGATGGTGAATGCGGGCGGCGCGGGGGCCCTCTATGGGGCGTTTCATGGTTGTGATGCGGGCTCATCTTTGATGCCGCGGCAGCGGCGGCCCAAGGACGAGCCAACCTCGTGGTCGCGCGCGCCCTTGCGGCCGGTGTTACACCATGCCATGGCTGCCTGGTGGCCGGACGGAGAGCTCGAGGAAGGGGAGAGGGAGAGCTACGATTTTGGGAGTGTCGGGTTTCGAGGAGGCAGCGCGGACTGGAGTGGGGAGTGTGGACTGCGACCAGTCCACGGCTTCCCATTTAAGAAGGACAACGACCGTTCGCCTGGGCGGATGACAGGTGGGGCCGACCATGTGTGCACATTTATGTTGGGCGGGGGGAGGTAGGTGGCTGCTTGCCATGCGGCCCCAATGCGGACGAGCGGCATGTCCATTTGCTGTCCGCCTGGACCCAAACAGGGTGCATGCTTGCGCTTGAAATGGGTCGGTCCAGACACAAAACGGACAAGATGGGCCCATGTCGTAGCACGCTGGGCCATGGGGTCTGTGGAGTTTGCCCCAAACGGACGGGGCCGGACGAGACGGGGCTGCGCGCTGGAGTTGGCCTTAGAGCAGCTAACGGAACCTAGGCCTAGAGGATCTCTAGGATCCCGTGAAAATGGTCAAACTTTGGTATTTATGATACAAGATCCTAAAAAATAAACTAAGATCCTAAATAGATCCTGTAAAACAACATAAGATGCGTCTAGGTAGCACCCGGGCGCCTGGGTGGATACCAAGCAGCTGACCAAAAAGGTAATACTTGGTGCCCCCACTGACAGAAAAGGAAAGTACCAATTACGTACCGCTCTTGTGCCAAAAAAGGAGCTACGAACCACCGCCCCTGTGTGCGACAGCTGAACATGGGGGTCACGTGCACCCGTCCTTCCCTCCCTCCCCACCCTTATCTGCCCCTGGTCATCTTCTCTACCTCCGCACCATCTACTTCTTCCCCACAAAAGGAAAACCTCCATCGGCAGAAAAGCCATGGCGGCTCCAATGAATTAAGAAGAGAGGAAGAAGAGACAAAGAGAGGGGAGACCAGAGGACCCAAAAAAAAGGTGTAAGAAAAGAGAGGAGACAAAGATCGGAGAACTTACCAGGAGGGTAGAATACCATGTGAGAAATCTCCCTTCCTCTGATTTCCTTCTTCTTCCAATTCCCCTTCACCTGAACTGCCTAGTTGTCCCTTTTGGCTGCTTTCCTTAAACGGACAAATCATGGAGAAAGTTGGCGTAGTCATGGAAAGACAAGGATTGTGTGCGGGGTTTTGCACAGAATATGTGTAACCACTGTATGTTGGTTTGGTGCAACTAAAAAAATTACAGATGCCAATCGTAGCCACACTCTATGCATAAAAAGTGTACTAAAAAACAAGAAAATTGACTTGGGGGAAGTTACACCAAATTAGATGCAACTTTATGCTGCTTTCGTGCAACTATACCAGTTGCAGCATACGTACCATAACGTGTGCAAGAAAAAGTATTCACACAACATTTACTAATACATAAAAATTTCTTCCAAAGCAACTAGTCCTGACTTGAAAACAATCTGATCACAAAAACACAAATGAGGAAAATAAAAGCTATTCTGGCTAATAGCTAAACAAATATCCTACAAATATTGTTGTCAGACAATTGTTGTAGTTCATCATCTCATCTTTTGAAGTACGTTTTGAAGTATTAGCAGACCTAGCCTATTATGTTCATTTGCAGTGATCTGCCATTTCATTTCCCTCCTGTGAGACCTCCACAAGGTGCATGGAAAAAATTCCTGAGAAATCAAAATTGTGCAATTTTATGGCACTTTGTGCAACTTGAGTGGATCATCTGTGCAACTTTTTTTTGAACACAATACAGACGCAAGCGCTCACACTACAAAAAAAAGACACATCCGTGACATTTTGGGCCGAACGAATTTTTTTCTGTCATACATATGACACTTCTATGACGATAATTGTGACAAAACCTGGTATCATCATAGATGTGGTGGGCTCCTACTTCTATGACAAAAAATCATGACAGAAAATGGGCTTTTCGTCCTGGGTGGGCCGGAGACGCAGCTGCATGACATTGTTTGGGCCGTCCATGACGGAAAAAACCGTGGTAGAAGCGAGGGGGAGGAAAATTTCGGGGAGTTCCCGGTTACTGTGGGAGGTCGGGGGCCGAGCGATGCGCATTTCTCTCGTACACGTATGCGCGTGTGTGCGAGGCGTTGGCTCTAACTAAACCCGAGCGAGGCGTTGGGCTCTAACTGAACCCGAGCGGTTGCACTGCAGGCTACGCGTTACTGAACCCGAGCGATTGATTCCTTCACTACTGCTGCTAACTGAAGCCGATTGATGCTACCTCTCTGGATGAACAGTGAGTGTTGTGGGGGGGGTGGATGAACAGTGGGCGGTGGGAGTGGATGAACAGGACCCGTGGCGTTGCCTCTGGATGAACAGGACCCCGTGGTGTGGAGGGCTGGATGAACAGGACAACCCCATGGAGGGCTGGATGAACAGTAGATGGTGGAGGGGTGGATGAACAGTAGCCCATGGAGGGATGGTTGAACAGGAGCCCGTGGAGAGGGGTGGTTGAACAGTAGCCGGTGGAGTAGCGCACGGTGGAGGGTAGATGAACAGGAGCCCGTGGATGAACAGTCGCAGGTGGAGGCTGGAGGAGGTCGACGGTGGATGAGCAGTAGCCCGTGGAGGCTGGAGGAGGTCGACGGTGGAGATGAACAGTATCCCGTGGAGTCCCGTTTTGCGGTACGCCACACCCCTCCCGATGAACAAGACCCCCATTTCGACCGTAGCGCTCCAACACAAGTCTGTTTCGTCCGTTTTGTGGTACGCCACACCCCTCTCGATCAACAGGACCCCCGTTTCGATCGTAGGAGGTTCGTTTCATCCGTTTTGCGGTACGCCACACACCTCCCGATCAATAGGACCCCCGTTTCCACCGTAGGAGGTCCGTTTCCTCCGTTTTGCGGTACGCCACACCCCTCCCGATGAACAAGATCCCATTTTGAACGTGGCCGGTCGAACACAAGGCTATTTCCTCCGTTCTACGGTACGACATGCCTCGTTTCCATCGCCTGTTCCGTCCAAACCCTCCCGATGAACACGACCACGCATTCCGTTCCGACCCAGCCGGTTGGCTCCCCATGAACAGGACAACGATGTTGTTTCTCTGTTCCGACCCAACCAATGTACACGAGCCCTGGTCGTACGTATATATGCACGAGTAGGCGTTCGAGACCCCACCCGTATGTACACATACGTGGTCGTATTTTCTTTCTTGCACCCTGGCCGCTGTACGTATGTGTACATGCTACGTGCGCGCCTCTACTACGACACGTGTGCACCTCTACTACGACACGTGCACGCCTCTACGTCCACCAGTATGTACGTACACGTTCGCAACCAGAACGACAACGCTACGTACGCTTCGACCAGGTGGGTCCCGACTGTCAGGCACTTCCTTGCGTGCGAAGATGTAGCTGGTGGGTCCCAGCAGTCAGGGGGGCGAATCATTTTTCTTTGTCCCGGGCGCACTTCCTTGCGTGCGAAGGTGTGGCTGGTGGGTCCCAGCAGTCAGGGAGGCGAATCGTTTTTTTTCGGACGCACTTCCTTGCGTGCGAAGATGTAGCTGGTGGGTCCCAGCAGTCAGGGGGGCGAATCGTTTTTTTTGGACGCACTTCCTTGCGTGCGAAGATGTAGCTGGAGGGTCCCAGCAGTCAGGGGCGAATCATTTTTTTCGCGAATACGGTGGCCCGTCCGGTGAGTCCCCGCTTTCAGGTGGAGGAAAATTATTTTGCGCGTAATAAGGAGGCACTTCCGATGGTGTGGCGTACCCAGCTGTCAGCTTCTCCATGTACAGTCCACGTCCAATGGAAGTTGTTCCTTGACCATGTTGACCACGCCACGCCGAGAGCACCACGGCGGTGGACGACGGCGAGGCCTAGGAAGGGGACGACACGGAGCCGGGGAAGACGCGGCAGTGGATGCACACGCGAAGAGGAGTACGCGGGTTCACTGGTTCGGCTGCGCTGCCATCGCCGCAGAATAACAGGGGATGTGGGTGAGTGGAGGGATGGCCTGGCCAGCGGTGGGAGTAGTAGGGGGCGATGAAGCCTCTGCGGCAGCACAGGAGGCAGGAGCAGGCGGCATGACCGGCGCTGCTTTGGGCGGCTGGAGCAAGAAGACCAGAGGTTCAAGATGCACGACGGCCGTTGGATGGACATCGTACGGTCACTGCAGCTAGAATCGTTTATATTGACTAAGTTGACAAAGCCCTTGGTACGTCAACTTAGTAGGCCCACATGTCAGCTTCCGAAACGGTGCGCCCTAGATGTCAGGGGGAGGAATCATTTTTTGGGCGGGTGAAGCTAGAATATCCGAGATTGAAGAAGAAGCACGGCATCCGTTGGATGGACATCCAACAGCCACTGCTGCTAGAATCGTGTGTTGACTATAAGTTGACAAAGCCTTGCATACGCGTCAACTCTGTTTTCTAGGGGACGCGTCAACTTAGAAAGGCCAGAAGTATGTGGCAGAGAACTTATAGCCCATTTGAGATTTGTAAGAATGTGCAGCCCATTTTTGAATTCTAATGGAATTTACTATAACCCATTTACAGTTTGTTAAAAGTACAGCCCATTTCAACCAACCGTTCAAAATAGAATTCAATAAAATTTCCCACATTTTGATGGGATCCGAAATATTTTTATCCCAAAATTTCTAGTCAGATTAAATACAATTTCAATATAAATTTATATTACGTAAAAATCTAACGAAACATTGCGCTCGCAACAATTAATGAAATTAAAAATTTCAATGTCCAAAAATAATATTTTATAAAGTAACTACGTGTTTGGTGTATTTTTTTATAGTTACTGCCCAGTTTTCATAATTACATCCCATTTATTATTTCTTAAAGCCCATTTTCTTTTTAAGCCTAATGCATCCCTCCTAGGAAAGATTTGCAGCCCAGCGGGGCGGAGAATAACAACTTGACCTTGCCTGGGTATTCCTAAAAAAAGTATAGCTGGGCTAGCCATTTTCAGCTTGAAAAAAATTAATATTTGGCTGGATATCTGGCCTGGGCTAGACGGGCCACAGCCCGCCCAGTTAATACCTGCAGCGATGTTTTCGTTGTTGTTCAGAGGAGAAAAATTAATATCTGGGCTAAACATTGAAAAACTCTACAGTGCTCACACCTCAAAAACACAAATACTTCTCGAGCTGCTTGGTCCCAGCTGTCGGCCGCTTCTTGTGCAATTCTCTCGTTTATTGACTACATAGGTTGACAATGGTGTGGGACCGTGATGTCAGGAAACCAGGAGGAAGCAAAATAAATTATAGTTTTATATATCTATATCTATACTACTTATTATATATATTTATATTTATTTTTTATTTTATATATAGTGTATCAGTTTTGAGATGGATCAAGAGCTTCAATTATAATCGTTGGTCTCCAAAATCCAAGGGCTAAGATCAGCCGGATTCGCCATGAACAGTAGAGTGGTGTTGCCTCTGCTGTGTTCTAGAATATTCACGTGGCCCTTAAAGGGGAAAAAAGGCCCATATGTGATGCCTCATGGGCTATATTTTACGGCTTGAGCGCATGACGACTTGAGCCCAGATAAGAAGGTTTGGGAGGAGAATGGGAAGAAAAAATAATAGAGTAACATATAGTTTTTTAATGAACCTCTAGTGTTTTAGATGTGAATGTACACTTTTTTGTATGAATATTAAAAATAATTGTGGGTGGAATTCCATTTATCAAAATCACTCCATTATATTTTTTTCGAGTCACACTCCAAAATCACTCCATTCTTTTAAGACGTGCATTGCACGTGCATACATACTAGTAGTATATAATAAGGAGGCACTTGCGTACGTTAGGCTATGGCCCTGGTGGGTCCCCATTGTCATCCTCTCCAAGTAAAGTCATCTCCTCGCCCGCGCGCGCTTTCTGCCCGAAACAGTCAGCGCAGCCCGCCCCGCTTCCCGGTGCAGGCGATTGCTTCGCCTTTAAATGACACAAGTGCCGTCCGTCCGTCCATCTGCAGCCCACATTAATGATACGCGGTTGCCGAGGCGGCTACTCCGGCGCCACACACCCATCCCTCTGCCGCCCACCATTGCTATATAAACTGCTGCGCCAGCCATAGCCGCAGTCATCCGCATCCGTTCCCTTTCTCCTGTCCACACCACTACTGCCCACCATGGCTTCCTCGCGCTCCAGCGCTCTTCGGGACGGGCGGACGACAGACCACAAGGAGATGGCAGCCATTGCTGCCAACCGGCTGGCCGGCAGGAAGCCGAAGGACGACGACGTCCCAATGGAGAACATGGTAGTCGATGATCCGGCGCCAACCCCCTCCTCCGCGCCATCGTCGCCGGTGTAGTGCACCATGACCATCAGCGAGGCCCGTGCCGAATATATGGACACAGTGAGGCAGATGCGTGAGGAGCAGTTCCGGGAGGCGCAGGCCGACGTCGCCTACAACCACCATCTCCTCCAGGAGCACCTACAGGCGGAGGAGCAGATCGCCGCGGAGTGGGTGGAGTAGGAGCGCTGCTCGACTCGTACCGCTCCGCCCGCAAGGACCGCCTCAAGCGCTGGCGGTACCGCATGCGGATGGCAGAGGCTGCGGTCGCCTACAAAGAGGGCGAGGCGCTGTTTGGCGAGACCGAGGACGAGGCAGAGGACAATGCTGGCTCCAACGAGTCACCTCTCCGCTGGCGTTGACGAGGCCCTGCTCCGCCGAGGCCCCACGGCGCCAACAACGAGGCAGAGGACACCGCCGGCTCCGCCGAGGCCCCGCCCCGCCAACAACGAGGCAGAGGACATCGCCGGCTCAACCGAGGCCCCACTCTGTCGGCAACGTGGGGGAGGATTTCCACCGCTCCGCCGAGGCGCCGCCCGCCGGCAATGAGACAGAGGACATCGCCGGCTTCGCCGAGGCCCCGCCCCGCTGCCAACGAGGCCGCGCCACATAGAAAACGAGGAAGAGTAGAACACGGTAGGTCGCTGCCGCTCGGGTCCAAGTAAGGCCACCGCTGCTACCCTCCAGTTGAAGCCAAGCTAGGCGGGTTGACCATTGACGGCCGGTTAGCTTCTTGGCGGCCACGTGGAGTCGGAGAGCTGCGCTGGAGAAGAACGCTTCTTCTACTTAACTGCTGGTGCAGTTGGCTGACTGACATGTTGGCCCAACAGGCCACATGTCAGTTACGCAACTGCACCTGCAGTTAAGTCACTGAAGCTTCTGTTCGGCTCAGCGGGACACCGGTGGGTAGCTTCGGTTAATTAATTATACCTCCAGCGCACCCCTTTTTAGTTGAAGAATGTATGAAATGTAATGAAATCCGTCGTGTTTATATGAAATCTGACCGTGTATGAATGAATTTATTTCGATTAGTTCGAATTCCTGTATCACTGGCATTGGATGAACATGCAAAACAATACGTAGTAGCATTATTCCCAGGGTGATCACCTCGTTTGCAGCAGTTTCACATGTACTCCCTCTGGTCCTTTCTATATAAGTTTTGTCTGCAGTCAAAGTATCTCTACTTTGACCAATCTTATACAAAAAAGTATGCACTTTCACAATGTGCAAAGTAAAAAGGAACAGAAGGAGTACAAAGAGTTTGAGCAGCTTTTTAGCGTTTCTGTACATTGCAATCAAACACACAGGGCTGGCAATTCATAGAGATCATTCAAAACAATCGATGATTATGCATCTCAGCGACTCACATGCCAGAAGCAATATTTACTTCATAACTAAAGAATAAAGAAAAAATTGATCGACGCTGCTGATAGCAAGAGCGTCCCATTCAAAAATATCAAACGCATGTCTTAAAATCAATGAGCAAAATTTGACAAGGTTGTCCCATTCCAAAATACCAAATGCCTACTATTGTGGAATGGGCAGGGTTTGCCATCAGTTCGGACATTGACATGGCACCTCGTGCTAAATAAACCAGCTGTTCTTTTTGTGCAGTTCCACCAAAATCAACCAAATTCGCGCATAGCTTGTATGATTTCGCCCTTATATGTTGCAACGCCTTGAACTTATCGACACCTCCTTTCTTGCAGTGGAAATGAATGATTCGATGTATTCATGAACATTTTGTACAGTTCCCATTGAAATCAAGCTGATCACCACTATTTGCACAAATACAAAAAAAGTGATTAGTATAAAGCAAACTGTACTATGAATTGACAGTTTAAACAGGCACCTACATGGTCCATGTAGAGCACACTTGTAGAAAAATGGAACTCACCAGAAAGAATCCTAGAACAACATTGTACTCGCGCATCACAGCAAAAAAATGGAGATTTGTCAGTCCTTTTGAGCTGAAGTTAGTTTGGTCTTGTGGGGAGTAATGTAACCATCCTTCAACTGCTCCTTCTGATGAGAATCCTAGAACAACATTGTACTCATGCATCACAGCAAAAAAATGGAGATTTGTCAGTCGTTCTGAGCTGAAATTAGTTTGGTCTTGTGGGGAGTAATGTAACCGTCCTTCAACTGCTCCTTCTGATGAGAAGATAGACAGGGCTTCTTCATCCTGGCATAATCGAAACTAGTCACTTCACTTACTCCATATTCTTCTTCAGAGGAAGATGATCCTGTTGTGCAAAGACAAGAGGACAACTAAATGCTAGCATCCCTATTTGCTCAAAAAAGGAAAGGAAATATTTAAAACAACACAGATGAAGCACTTCTCAAGGACAATACCACTTTTTCATGACAGTATCTAAACAGTAGCACAACACCAATAGAGATGACAAAGCTCAATCATATGGATGAATTAGTGGGTGAGTACCAACCTTTGTCAGGAGGCTTATTGTGTAGAGCATACAGATCAAGCACTTCTCCGAAACCATCTATTGCTATCTACTATGGTGGCCATGCTTACTATATACTCCTCGATTAGTTTAATGTTTCCAACATCTTTTTGTGCAGTTCCACTAAAATATATGGTATCTTCAAAGAAGATCCCTGTTTGCACAAGTAGAGATAATTACGTATTACATTAAGAGTGTCATCAAATCATTGGCAAAACAATTGCTCGTTTCAGCCATAGCAATAAATTAAGATGAAAAACTATATCATTACTTGTGTCATCACAGTTCCAGTGCTTCATTACAGCACGGAGAGTTGATTTTTGTTTTTCCGCTTGTTCTTCCCCTTCATCACTTGGTTCAATAACAGACGAGCTTCGCCTTTAATGTAAGATTTGGCATGTCAATTAGGGAGCACAAGTATAGCACTAAACAATGACATTAATTTTCTTATGAAAGCGGCAAAATACAGGCCAACAGTTGTGAAATATCCTTATCTTACCTCAGTGGGATATTACGGTGCACATACAGATTGGAAGTCTTGTCTCCATTTGTGCAGTTCACTAAATTCAAGCAACATTATCATACAAGTAGCACAACATATGAAAGCACACTGCAGAATCATGTGAAAGAAGGCTAGTACTGACCTCTCATGATGCGGAATTCAAACAACTCACAAGAAGAAGATCTGAACCAAATTTGCCAACATGGATGGGAAGTAAGATCTCCTCTTGTGCAGTTCCACTAAGATCAAGCAATCAAGCAACATTGTCGGTGTGACATTTTGGTTGAACTGCACAAAACACTCTTAAAACAAAAGTGTTTTGTGCAGTGCAACAAAAGGTCACAGTGGCAACGAGGTGAAGTAGATAACCCTGTTTACACAGAGGTGCAAAGGAAACAATTAGTGGTCAATAACGGTGGATGACACAGAAGCCAACAAAAAGAAGCATCTACCTTATCTAAATGGGAAAGAAAGCGACAGTAGCATTTCTCAAACGGTGGCATTGATTAATATTAACATAGAGATTATATTAACAATAAAATTCATTGAACATGTAATTTGCATTTAACTGTGGCATTGCATCAATTTTCCAGCGGCATTATTATAGGGTGTTTGTTTACAGGGACATTTTGGTGTAGGGACTAAAAAAACTCCATGTCAGTCCCATCTAAACCGAACATGAGGGACTTTTAGGGACTAAAAGTGGGCATTTGGGACTAAAAAAAGAAGACCTCGAGGGAGTCTTTTTGGGACTTTTTCCAACAGTTGCCCCTGCCACGCATCGCACCTTGTCTCTATTAGTTCATTACTAGGGCAACATGGTCTTTTAGTATGTCATTTAATAACCTCTAGTCCATGTTTAGTCCCTGGAACCAAGCAGGTAGGGACTAGGGAGTTTTTAACCAAACAAGGCCTTAGATTAACAACAGCTAATGAGTTGCACGGGATAGTGGACGCACCAGCACCATGTGTATCTACCGATGTACTGTGGTCATCCACAGTCTGTTGCAACAAAGAACAAACAACCAAGGAGCATATTTGTGTTGGTCCCAGTTTTTTTATCTTTAGACACCTTTCCCTATGTGAGCGCAGCAAATCTAGTCCTGCTCAAACTCTACAGCCTTGTCCCCCAAAACAAAAGATCAGTTCGTTACAGATGTGCATACTGCATTTGACATTGTTTTTTCCTTTTCGACCAACGTAGGTGCTGGATAGCCAGTCTGTACTAGTACTTTCGCCCCTTCCTTTCCTCTTTGAATCACGTCCTACATTTATGCGATACAACTTTCCCCACTACTTTCCCCATTCCTTTCCTCTTTGAACCACGTCCTAGATTCATGATATACAACTTTCCCCCTTCATTTCCTCTTTGAACCACGTCCTAGATTCATGCTATATACAACTTTTCCCACTACTTTCCCCCACTCCTTTCCTCTTTGAACCACGTCCTAGATACATGGTATACATGCAGCTAGAGCAATGCATGTGGAGTAAGTAAATTATACCTTAAGGTTCTTGGGGCGTGGTTCGGTGGGCGACGGGACGGCGGCGAAGAAGAAGGGGTCGGAGGCCCTCCCGCGGCGCCGCTGGGTGAAAGTGAACAGTTGCGCCGGTAGTGGATTCCCTCCCTCACCGACGGTGACAGCGTTAAGCCTCCTTCCCTTCCCGGCGGACGGATCCTGCCGGCTCTTTGAGCAGCAGTGAGGGGAGAGAGAGGCCAACGAAGTCTTGTTTAGATCTGGAGAGGGCGAGAGAGTTTGAAGAGAGCAACTACAAGCGCTGAGGCTCCAGCGTGTATATATATACTGGAGAGAGTGTGTGAAGTGTGCAAACCCTAAAAAACAAGTGCCGAGGCTACAGCTTATACGTGGTGAGGTGATTATACGGTCACTACGGTCACTACGAGATCATATAGCTCCGTATCCATCCATTTTGACCAGTCAAAGAATCCTCCTGGCACAAATTATGCTCAAGTGTAGTTATCGTACCCGAGACCTCAAGTTTGATGAGCGAACAGGCTAACCAGCTACACAACTTCCCGTTATGTTCAACGAGAGGAAAATAACCTTTTATACATTCCTGCATTCGTGTGACAAGCATGCCGTGTTTTTTGTGTGTGTGTGTGGGAGTCATTGGGATTTCAATCATAATCGTGTCATGTGGCTTTGGTGGTAAAACTATCCACAGTGGTGCAGAAATAATGCAGCCTTAGTCACCTTACCTCTCTCCATGTAGTACATTGGGTCCCACCAGTCAGAGGGTAAAACAAACAAATTAATAAGAAAAATTAAAAGTGCCAGCGGTGTATCTTACCTCACACATCTCGCTACTGCTCGAGAACACTGTCCAATTGATCCCTTTGTTCGCTCACATACTATTTTAAGTGAATCCTTATTATAATATGCACACAATTTTGGGCACTTGTATTCGACTTAAGTCAGTGTGCCATCATATCTCGTATACTTACTACTCCCTCCGTCTAGGTGTAATAAGTCACATTAGAAGGTGCAACGGGACCAAGGTGCGTGTGTGTGTGTGTGTGTGTTTAACAGCATGTGTGTGTTAGAGAGAGCGACAGATCGACCTACTCCTACAGAGAGATGGTGTGTAGTATACGATTTTAGCCGTGAGAGTCGTTGCATCCTCCCGTTTGTGGGCGTGTTCGGTAGGGACATGCGGACAGCTGCCACACCCGCTCCTGACCAGCCGGGCCCACCCAAAGCCCCTCCATCGCCCGCGCGCGCTTCCCGCCTGAAACGGTCAGCGCCACTCCAAAGAATCAGTGTCGCATTCATGCCCGGGCAGAGCGGATGCGACCTCTCACTGGCGCAAGAGTGTTGGTTGCTTCGTCCATCCAACTTACTGCTGGGTCTATGTGATTTGACAGCTCATTGGTCTTTATTACTGAGGTGGTAGAACTGCTGGATGTCCCACGCTTTCGGCGAAAGGAGGTACTCCCTCCGTCTAGGTGTGCAAGTCATGTTACGAAAACCAAATAATCCCAAAACACTTAGGCGTGGTGCATTAACTTCTACATCGTTTCTTGTTTCTTCACATATCATCCAATAAGAGACAAGGGGTGTGCATGCTTTTAATGACTTGAGACTACCAAACACGACATGCAGTGGTTAGTTCATTGCATGCAATGCTATTAATTAGCAAATAAACGTTACTCTAAGGTCTTTCGTTTTCCCCTTCTCCTTGGTCATGGTGCACAGGCTAAGATGACTTACTCACCTAGACGGAGGGAGTACTACTAGATTACAATTTTCTCCATTCTTACAATGGAGGAGTGCAAGAGCAATGGAAACACGCAGGCTCCGCGCGTTGCCGCGGAACAGCCGTATATCTCTCTGCACAAAATTATCGATTTCATAGAACTAAAAAAACTCTATAACCGCATGACAAATGTGGTAGCCAAACTAAATAAACTCCCATCATCATTTGGATCATCCCACGTAAGGAAAAAAGATCAGCCAACTCCACTGCATAATGGGATTATATTTTTCTTTTTGACATGTTAATGGGACTTAAAATCTCACTTACATGCATGCTACCGGTGCATGCTTGCATGCAGACATGTTGATGTTATTTAAAACCCACTCACATGCATGCCACGGTATTTCTGCATAATTGCATGTGGCTTAGTGTGGAGCCTCTCAACATCTAGATCAGACGGCTATTATGGACTGATTTAGTTCATCTAACGGCTACATTAATTTTGATGATGTGGCTCAAGGAGAGGATAGAGAATTCCTAGTAGTGGGGGCTAGCTATTACTAGTAGATAAGTCTTTGTAGAGATTCCACTACTTGAACTACATACGGAACAAAATGAATGAATCTACACTTAAAATGCATCTATATACATCCGCATGTGGTTCATGGAGAAATCTCTACAAAGACTTATATTTAGGAACAGAGGAAGTACTAGTATAGTACGTACTGTAATTTATTAGCGAGATAAATTTGTACAATGCTATGAAGCTTCCAGCTTTTGTTACATGTATCTTGCGTCCAAGGTTGCCCGTTGCAACATTTCATAAAATACAAAGGAGACTAACATGCATGCTATTACATCTCAATGATTGACAAATCATAGCCAATATGTACTCCCTCTGTTCCAAAATAAGTGTCTCAACTTTATGCAAACTTTAGTACAAAGTTGTACTACTACTAAAGTTGACACTTATTTTGGAACAGAGGCAGCTAAAGAAAAAACGATCCATGCAGTCCCTAGCCCTTGAACCGTAAACCCTAACCAGGCTTAAATTTGCTGGCAACGTTCGAACTTCCTAGAAAATGAAGTTTGCAACCTTTTGACCATCGGATCATTTTGTGCAGTTTCACCAAAATCGAGATGAGCATCCCTGTGGCAAAGAAATTGAAGAAGCGTGATTAGAATAAGATTACTGGGACTAGTTGATTCACAAATACAGTACGTAGAAGCCAGTAGAGGTATGTGCGGGGCAAAGAAGTAGAGAAATATCCACATGGAGTGATATGGGCAGCTGAAGCAGTGGTGCAAGCCGGCTGTAAAGGGAGTTGTACCTGAGGGACGTAGCTCAACCTTGAGGAGGGCGGCGGGAGGCGGCAACTGCCCACGTCGCGGCAGTGAGCAAGGGACGAAGGCAACCTCACCGGCTTTGTGAGAGAGAACGGTGGGGACCCCTGATCGGGATGTGCCGATAGTGGGTTTTCACCGTCGGCGACGGCGACCGCATCTACACTAAGCATCCACCCCTTCCCCCAGCGGACGTGATCCACCGGGATGTTAGAGATGTGGCCACAGTCGTTTTGTGCGAGAGAGAGTGTGAAGAGAGCAACCCCAGCAAGCAACCGTGTAGGTTGGCCCGTCCTGACTATGTATATAGTGGAGCGGTTTCCTTTTATCTCCATATGAACCTATCATATTGTGTACATGCCATTGAAGAAAAAAAACTTTATTTATAAATGACGCGGCACCTACTACTCGTTCTCCTATAACCTTGCGCTTGGCATCTCCAAAATATTAACCTTGTGATTGGATCTTCGCCTCTTCGGGAAGTCGAGCAATAATGGTAGTGCAGTATATATAGTTCTGGGTATATGAGACCGAATGAATTGCTGCACATCCACCACGTGGGTGAGGGTCGAGGGGCGAGGGAGAGTGCTACATACGGAGCAAAATGAGTGAATCTACACTCTAAAATACGTCTATATACATCAGTGTTTGGAGTATGTACTAGTAGTTCATATTGAAATCTACTAAAGGACATATATATTCCAAACAATATGATATAATCTCTATAACCAAGGTATTAGTAGGGACGAGGAGTAAACGGAGGGAGTAGTAATATTTTCTCCTCGTCCTGCGAGCCACCGCGTGCATGGGCGAGGAAGCGGGCATAAGGCTGAGCAAGCTTCACCTCATCTTGCGAGCCACCGCGCCCGTGGGCGGGGGAAACGGCGTACTAAGCAAGCTTCTCCTCATTCTGTGAGTTGACGGGACACATCAAAATTACTCCAGTGTATAGAGCATTGCCTCTAAGATAGGCCCCACATGGTTTGCCTCTTTTTTTAATTTAACATAACGCGTCAAGTCGTAGTTTGTTTGTTCACCCGTGGTAGACGATCCTCCCTCCACCAAGTGGACAACCAGTACACGTGCCAAATTACCATGTGGGCTGCCTTTTTTGTACAGAAATGAGCTCCACCGTGTACCCGCACGGGCGTGGTTGGGAAAGAGACGGGAGTACGTGCGCCGTGCATGCACCTCTTCTCTTCGTGCACGTCCCCCACCTACGTGGGTGTGTGTGAGAGATAAGAAGGAAATGGTCACTGGAAGCGGAACTGCCTCGAAATACTTGGCAGATAAGAAGGATGGCAAAGTGAACAAAGGTATATTTGATATACATGTTATTGATGTGTTCCTTACTAATGCTCGTAGTAGCACCTGGGTATTTGATACTAGTTCGATTGCTCGTATTTGTAACTCTAAATAGGAGCTACGGAATAAACAAAGATTGGCTAAGAATGAGGTTACGGTGCGCGTCAGGAATGGTTCCAAGGTTGATGTGATCGCCGTCGGCACGCTAGCTCTTCATTTACCTTCGGGGTTAGTTTTAGACCTCAATAATTGTTATTTGGTGCCAGCGTTGAGCATAAACATTATATCTAGATCTTGTTTATTGTGAAACAGTTATTCATTTAAGTTAGAGAATATTGGTTGTTCTATTTATATGAGTAACATATTTTATGGTCATGCACCCTTAGTGAATGGTCTATTCTTGCTGAATCTCGATCGTGTAGTGATACACATATTCATAATATTGATGCCAAAAGATGCAAAGTTGATAATAATAGTGCAACATACTTGTGGCACTGCCGTTTAGGTCATATTGGTGTAAAACGCATGAAGAAACTCTATACAGATGGATTTTTGGAATCACTTGATTATGAATCATTTGATACTTGCAAACCATGCCTCATGGGTAAGATGACTAAAGCTCCATTCTCCGTGACAATGGAGCGAGCTAATGACTTATTGGAAATAAGTCATTCTGATGTATGTAATACGATGAGTGTTGAAGCACGCGGCGGGCATCGTTATTTTCTGACCTTCACACATGATTTGAGTAGGTATGGATATATCTACTTAATGAAACACAAGTCTGAAACATTTGAAAAGTTCAAAGAATTTCAGAATGAAGTGGAGAATCATTGTAATAAGAAAATAAACTTTCTACGATCCAATCACTGAGGTGAATATTTGAGTTACGAGTTTGGCCCTCATTTAAAACAATGTGGAATTGTTTCAGAACTCACGCCACCTGGAACACCACAGCGTAATGGTGTGTCTGAACATCATAACCGTACTTTATTAGATATATGGTGCATTCTATGATGTCTCTTACCGATTTTCCTTTATCATTTTGGGGTTATGCATTAGAGAAAACTGCATTCACGTTAAATAGGGCACCGTCTAAATCCGTTGATACGACACCGTATGAACTATGGTTTGGCAAGAAACCTAAGCTGTCGTTTCTTAAAGTTTGGGGATGCGACGCTTATGTCAAAAGGGTTCAGCCTGATAAGCTCGAACCCTAAGCGGAGAAGTGCGTCTTTATAGGATACCCTAAAGAAACTATTGGGTATACCTTCTACCACAGATCGGAAGGCAAGATCTTTGTTGCTAAGAATGGGTCATTTCTAGAGAAGGAGTTACTCTTGAAAGAAGTGAGTGGGAGGAAAGTAGAACTTGATGAGGTAGTTTTGTACCTTCTCTCAAATTGGAAAGTAGCACATCAGAGAAAACCGTTCCCATGATGTCTACACCAAGCAGAGAGGAAGCAAATGATAATGATCATGAAACTTCAGATCAAGTTACTACTAAACCTTGCAGGTCGACCAGAACACGTTCCGCACTAGAGTGGTATGGTAATCATGTCTTGGAAGTCATGTTGTTAGACAACAGTGAACCTACGAACTATGAAGAAGCTATGATGAGTCCAGATTCCGACAAATGGCTTGAGGCCGTGAAATCTGAGATAGGATCCGTGTATGAGAACAAAGTGTGGACTTTGGTGGACTTGCCCGATAATCGGCAAGCCATTGAGAATAAATGGATCTTCAAGAGGAAGACATACGCTGATGGTAATATCACTATCTACAAAGCTTGACTTGTCGCAAAAGGTTTTCGACAAGTTCAAGGAGTTGATTACGATGAGACTTTCTCACCGTAGTGATGCTTAAATCTATCCGAATCATGTTAGCAATTAATGCATTTTATGATTATGAAATCTGGCAAATGGACGTCAAAACTACATTTCTTAACATATTTCTTAAAGAAGAGTTGTATATGATGCAACCAGAAGGTTTTGTCGATCCTAAGGATGCTAACAAAGTGTGCAAGCTCCAGCGATCCATCTATGGACTGGTGCAAGCATCTCAGAGTTGGAATATACACTTTGATGAGGTAATCAAAGCATTTGGCTTTATACAGACTTACAGCGAAGCCTGTATTTACAAGAAAGTGAGTGGGAGCTCTGTAGGATTTCTAATATTATATGTGGATGACATATTGCTGATTGGAAATGATATAGAATTTCTTGAAAGCATAAAAGGATATTTTAATAAGAATTTTTCAATGAAAGACCTCGGTGAAGCTGCTTACATATTGGGCAGCAAGATCTATAAGGATAGTTCGAGACGCTTAATAGGACTTTCACAAAGCACATACCTTGACAAAGTTTAGAAGAAGTTCAAAATGGACCAGTCAAAGAAAGGGTTCTTGCATGTGTTGCAAGGTGTGAAATTGAGTAATACTCAAAGTCTGATCACTGCAGAAGATAGAGAAAGAATAAAAGTCATTCCCTATGCCTCAGCCATATGTTCTATTATGTATGCCATGATATGTACCAGACCTGTTGTGTGCCTTGCCATAAGTTTGGCAGGGAGGTACCATATTAATCCAGGAGTGGATCACTAGACAGCGGTCAAGAATATCTTGAAGTACCTAAAAAAGACCAAGGATATTTTTCTCATTTATGGAGGTGACAAAGAGCTCGTCATAAAGGGTTACATCAATGCTAGCTTCGACACAGATCCGGATGACTCTAAGTCGCAAACTGGATATGTATTTATATTGAATGGTGGAGCTTTCAGTTGGTGCATTTCTAAGCAGAGTGCCATGGCGGGATCTACATCTGAAGCGGAGTACATAACTGCTTCAGAAGCAGCGCATGAAGGAGTCTGGATGAAGGAGTTCATATCCAATCTTTTGTGACAACACTGGAGCTATTGCCTTAGCCAAGAAATCCAGGTTTCACAAGAGAACCAAACACATCAAGCTATGCTTTAACTCCATTCATGAAAAGGTCAAGGATGGAGACATAGAAATTTGCAAAGTACATACGGATCTAAATGTGGCAGACCCATTGACTAAACCTCTTTTGCGGGCAAAACATGATCAACACCAAGACTCCATGGGTGTTAGATTCATTACTATGTAATCCAGATTATTGACTCTAGTGCAAGTGTGGGACTGTTGGAAATATGCCCTAGAGGCAATAATAAAGTGGTTATTATTACATTTCCTTAATCATGATAAAAGTTTATTATTCATGCTAGAATTGTATTGGCCGGAAACTTAAATGCATGCGTGGATACATAAACAAATGTCGTGTCCCTAGTAAGCCTCTACTAGACTAGCTCGTTGATCAGAAGATGGTTAAGGTTTCCTAACCATAGACATGAGTTGCCATTTGATAACGGGATCACATCATTGGTAGAATGATGTGATGGACAAGACCCATCTGTTAGCATAGCATATGACCGTTCAGTTTTTGCTATTGCTTTCTTAATGTCAAATACATATTCACTCGAGCATGAGATCATGCAAATCCCGAATGCCGAAGGAATGCCTTGCATGCTATCAAACGTCACTTCGTATATGGGTTATCATAAAGGTGCTCTACAGATATCTCCAAAGGTGTCTGTTGAGTTGGCGTGAATCGAGACTGGGATTTGTCACTCCGTATGACGGAGAGGTATCTCTGGGTCCTCTCGGTAATACAACACTACAAGAAGCTTGCAAGAAAAGTGACTAAGGAGTTAGTTACAAGATGATGTATTACAGAACGAGTAAAGAGACTTGCCAGTAACGAGATTGAACTAGGTATGGAGATACCGACGATCGAATCTCGGGCGAGTAACATACCGACGAACAATGGGAACTACGTATGTTGTCATAAAGGTTCGACCGATAAAGATCTTCGTAGAATATGTACCACTATGGGCATCCAGGTCCCGCTATTGGTTATTGTTTGGAGAAGCGTCTCGGTCATGTCTACATCATTCTCGAACCTGTAGGGCCCGCATGCTTAACGTTCCTTGATGATATAGTACTATATGAGTCATGTGAGTTGGTGACCAAATGTTGTTCGGAGTCCTGGATGAGATCACGGACATGACGAGGAACTCCGGAATGGTCCAGAGGTAAAGATTGATATGTAGGATGAAGGTATTCGGGTTTCGTAAAGGTTACAGAATGCACATGATTACCATCGGAGTGCCGGAAGGGGTTCCGGGAGGCCAGGAGGAGTTATTGGGCTTAAGGGCCAAGGAGAAGAGAGCACACCAGCCCACAGGGGGCTGGCGCGCAGCCTAGGGAAGGAAAGGAAGAGGGCCGGCCCCCTCTTCCCTTCTCTTCCACATGAGAAAGAAGAAAGGGGGCGCCTCTGCTCCTGCCTTCTCCCCACGCACCAAAAGGGAAAGGGGGGCGCGTAGGGCGGCCGCCGGCCCCCTTGGGGTGCGCCTAGGGCTGCCTCCCTCCCCCTCCCCCTATATATATGAGAGAAGGGGAGGGAACGCCATACACCATGAATCTCTAAGCCATGTGCGGCTCCCCCTCTTCCTCTATTTCTTCTTCCGTCCAAAAACCATTGTGCTTGGCGAAGCCCTGCGGAATAGTTTCACCACCACCGTCATCACACCGTCGTGCTGCCGTAACTCATCTACTACTTCGCCTCTCTTGCTAGATCGAGAAGGTGAGGACGTCATCGAGCTGAACGTGTGCTAAATGCGGAGGTGTCGTGCGTTCGGTGCTTGATCGGAACGGATCGTGAAGGTGTACGACTACATCAACCGCGTTGATAAATGCTCCTGCTTAGCGATCTACAAGGGTTTGTAGATATTGTCCGCCTCTTGTAGCTATGCATCTCCATGGATAGATCTTGCATGTGCGTAGGATTTTTTTTGTTTTCCATGTAACGTTGCCCAACACGCGTGCACACACACACACACACACACACACACACACACACACACACACACACACACACAAGGTTCCAACAAGAGCAACACGCCATGAAAGTCTTGCTGGGGAGACAACACAACATGATTTGGTGGTATTTGTCCTCGATCCTTTGCCAATAATTTCCATAGCTTTGATCCTTGCTGACCATGACACCAAGTGAGGCATTCTCCCATGCTTGAATCAAGCACATAACCTCCGTATCCATGTAGTTGTCGGTCCTCCCCACTCTAGCATTGTAGTCAGCCTCCTCGATCACTTGCACTTCATCTCCACCGTCATTCGCTTGATCCACCTCTGCCTTGACCTCCACGTGAGGTGCATCAAAATCGTTAAGGGGGCACTCAAATCCACCTCACTCCCGGCCATCATTTCTGTATATTAGGGGAACATACTTTGTCTACAAAATTTAACGGGCAAAGCTCAAACAAGTGTTCCAAATGGGTGAACAAAGATCACCGGAGAAAATCAAGAAAAAAGGAAAAAAATATACTTCCCAAACATTTCATCGAACATGTGGTAGGCGTGACCGGTGGAGTCGTCATGAATGGGGAGGCCGTGGCCGGCCGGGCCGGTTGAGGTGGTCTTCTTCATCCAGCCGACGGCCTTGACGGGAGGAACCGGAAGGGGGGCGGAAGAGGGTGGTGCCGCACCGGCTGCGCCCCCTTGGACGATGTGGTTCCCCTGCCGCTTCCTCTTCATGGCGGCAGGAAAGGTGTTGGGGAGGCGCCGGCATGAACGACCAAGGAAGGCGCGGGCGGCCGGAGCGACCATATTGGAAATCGCCTCCATCCCGTAAACCAACAGTTGTTTTGTCGAATGGCACGATTTATGCATACTAGTAAGCATGCACGTGCAACGCACGTCTCAAACAAAACAAGTTAACATGGTATCAGATCGCTACAAAATGTTATCATGTCACTCAAATTGTATTTTCAAAAAGTGTGACATATTTCTGATCCAACACATGTATCATAGTCTATAGTAAAAACATCTATTCTGGATCTAATTTTATTTAGTGAGTTCTTTTACCGAGCCATTTAAGTGTGTCTTATGCACAACCATATGAGCGCGTGTGTAACACACGATCCGGAAACATGTCTCCGCCTAAAATTCAATATCACATAATAAATGTATTATAATTGTTACAAAAAATATATTTTAAAACCCGCAACTAAGCATGTCTTAAAGGTACATCTTTTGAAGCAATGAAGGTCCATCTATGGATGCGATCAATGATGCTTCGTTCAATGTATGGGATGTTGTTTTGAGCTTCATTCTCTTCCTACTTTAAAATATGCACCAAAAATTGCTTCCTCGGCTGAAACCCATCCTACATATGCATTATACAACATTGTTATAACAAGTTGCATGCACGATGTGTATAGAAATAAGCATGGTGTAAACACTCACCTTGGGTATGGGAAAATATAGTTTTCCATCGCACAATGAGTGCATGTAATTAAAAACCAAATAACCGGACAGGGCACTGCATGTATGAAATAAACACATAATGTGTGTTGAATGAATCAATTAATATTGTAATGCGTTTAAAAGATTCATACCAGTGTGAGTTTGTTGGAGCAACAGGAACTAAGGATTCCCATTTAGAGATATCATCCTTGAATGCAGGGTTTGCAACTCCAAGCGCAAGGTTTAGGTTGTCGGCCACAATTTTAAGTACGTTATTCCCCAAAGTAGGTATTGGTAACGGATCAAAAATTGAGACAACCTTTTTATTTTGATCCAACACAAACAATAGAAATAGCCCAAACATACACCAAGGCAATAAAATCTGCAATGATGAAATAGTTTAGAAATACATGTGATATTAATTAAGACCAAATAAAGCACTGTTAAAGATGAAAAATTTAAATCTTACCTCATCACATTGTGAGATATGGTAATCATTACTGTTAGGCCAGCTATAAAACAACCGTCTCAATGTAGCAATTTCCATATTTTTCACAATGACTTCGTGCATAGTGGAACATCGACTAAAATAAGAATGAGAAAATATTAGTGCAATGAGAAAAAAAATGTAATACATGATTATAGTAACTTACACAAAAGTTCAGATCCATATAGTGAGATGGAATGTCTCTGAGAAGCTGGACTTCGTGGCGCGCTAATATCCGCACAACCATATTAAAGCAATGGATATCCATGTATTCATCATTGTTCAATATGTTTTTTATTTGTCTCAAATTTAAGCTAATAGGATACGGATCAGAGCTTTTCACCCATTCGCTCCTGTAAAATTGAAATTCTGTCATTATATTGACATCAAAGTAATTTATTGGAATACAAAATGAACTAAAAAATATGGCTTACTCTAGTAGAGCGACATCATCAACCATACCGATGAACAAGCAAAGTTCATCTATTAAATCACCATTTGTTGGATTGACAGACGGTGAAAGGATAAATGACCGCGAGATGAGCTTGACTTCTCCTGATGTATTTGATGTTTTGAAATTCTCAGGAGGTCTATCCAGAATCATACATTCCGTGGGATCTATGTTGTTTTCGTCATCTTCAATGTCTCGATTTCTTATATTATCATCCTTCAATTCCGAGTCCACTAAAATGTCAACTAGTTTTGTTCTAAAATCTGTCATATGTTTCTATTAAAGTAGTAATAAGAGTTAAATAGTGATATAACATAGAATAAATATAATGATACACAGTGAAATGTACCTGTGTAGGAATATCAGACAAAATTACTCGTGTGAAGTACTCCATAAAATTTATCATCCACAGACCACAAGATGACCTGCATGATTACAAAACTTAAATATACTCAATAAATTGTTATCATTTTTATAGGGATTCATATTATTTTTTGAAATCATCCAATGATCATGACCGTAACAAGCAGCGATGAAAACAAAAATCTCACCCATGCAGCATGTGAACCGGACATGCCCTTTGAAATTTAAAGATATTTTTATTTTGTTTGGAAAAAATGCCACACTCACTTACAATGGATCACTGGCTTATATATTAGTAGTACTCTCTCTGTTCCAAAATATAGGTCGCTGGACGATTCCTAATACACATTTCGTCACGTTACGCATTTTACCAGCGTTCCGAAATTGCCCCCGCGCTCACGCAGACTAGTCATTCCCCAGTCCCCACTCGCTCTTGTTCCCCACCGCTCCACTACCCACCGCCCTCTCCCTGTCGCCGCTGTGTCGCTCCGTCGTCACCGGCCTGTCTCCGTCGCCGTCGTGTCACTCCGTCGTCACCGCCCTCTTCCTCCCCATGGCCGCCTTGCTCCCCATCACCTATGCCCACTCTGACAGCCCCCAACCTAGTGTGTGTTTGTGTGGTTTTCCATTATTAACCAGACAATCTTCTTAATAAACAAGAAAACATCAAAGCTTTTGCTTCGTGTTTGAATTTATTTACTCATACTCATTTCCTCAACTAAAATTCAGATATATCGAATGTGTTTTTTACCAGTATTTTTTTCAACTTTTTTAGATATTATTTATATAGGAAACCTATTAAAACATCAAATGATTATGACTATAAAAATAATGGATTTTTATCATTATAATGTGAGGTGAATCGGACACGACCGATAAAAATAAGACAACTTCTTTTTTTGTTCGGACAAGGCCGTGATCAATCACAATCTCTCCCGTCACTCCTAGTACAGTACTCTACATAGTAGTATTAAGAAAAAAAGTCAGATTTCTAAAAAAAACGTCAGTCATCATCTCCACTGCCGCCTCAGATTCTTCTCTGGATAGTTCCCCACCACTCCCTCACAATCTCCTCCGTTCCCCATTCTCTCCACCATAGCCAGCGCTCCCTGGTCAGGCCGCCCCCTCCCCTTCGTCACCACTGCCGGCGCTCCCTGGTCAGGCTGCCCTCCCCTTCGTCACCAGCGTGGCCGCTCTCTCACACCCCATAGGTCAAAGGTTGAATTTTATCCACCGCTGATGGTGCTGCTGGGCGAGGAGGCGCTGGATGCGCGTGCGCCGGCACTGGATCCGCGTGCGCCGGCGCTGGATCTGCTCCATCTAGCTCCAACGACCTTACCCCGTGGCTCCGGGACAGGAAGGCTACCCCGACGACATACAGGTCCGCCCCCTTCTCCTCTCCTCTTGGATTTCTTCTTCTTCCCTTCCCTGAGATGAGATGTACGTTCCTGCCTCACGCACGCAGCAACTGGACTCTATGAACAGAGAGGAGGATGAAGACACCCAGCCATGGATTTTTAGTAGCACTCACTCAAGGAAAAAGTGCGCCACCTCCCACCTCCCCTCTCTATTTGATTCAATTCTACAGCTGTGTATGCGGGTTCCTCACACCTTGTTGCTCTGTTGGTGTTCGTGCTGGGCTGCAGGAGACCTCAACACGCCAATGGATGCAGCTAGCCTCCAACTCACCACGCACCTGCACCAACTTGATGTAGGGAGAGGAGGAGTGAGGCTTCTCTCACGGGATGACGCCCAGCCATGGGGCAGCAGCAATCCAAGGTCAAGCCTCCCTCTACCTCTCTCTCGTTTTGATTTCATAGGTCTGGTTCCCTGATTTTTCCGCTGCTCTAGATTCACTTGCATGCTTGACTGAATCTAGTTGCTCTCAGGCCCTAGTGTTCAATGAGATAGGCATTGCACTGTTTACTAATTTAATTTGCTCATGGTCCAGAGATAGAATTGAGATATTCAGACTAAGTTTAATGATTTGCTGGTCATAATTACTGAATTTCGCTTGGTGCTATCACTGTCGGCCTCTAGTGCTGAATCAGTTGTACACTGTACTGTTTACCAATTTAATTTGCTTGCTTGCCGCCACATGGTCCAGAGATAGAAATTCAGATATTGAGACTAAAGTTTAATGATGTGCTGGTCATAATTGGTTCAGTGACTAAATCTGTCCCCAAACTGTCAAAATTGTATGTCAAAGCTAAAAAACTATCAAAACTTTGCTTTCAAGATGAGCCTAAATTCAGTAAGATGTGTGCGCAGCTTGCTTTCAAGAATGTTAAACTACTCCATGTTTATTTAAACTAATTCCTTCTACAGATTGCTGTCAAAATAAGCCTAAATTCAGAGTCTTCGGAAGTCAATTACTTTGAGCCTTTGAGTTAGGAGGTATACCAGTCTCTTTGTAGTTTGCTCTTAATACACTCTTCCCTTGGCCATGATGAGATGTTTAAGTCTTTCCACTTATCAGTTTTTAGTTCCACTTGAAGCGATGCATATTCGAATACATTTTCTAGTCCTTTGAGCTGTTGAATGAATAAATGAAAAAGTATTAGCATCACAACCGAACAATAACAGAAATCGTGTTATCAAAAGATGGTGTAGTGGGACTAATGACTAACCATAGCGGTGAGGTCTTTGCGGCTCATTCCTGGGCCTAGCGAGTCGAGCAACTAGATGCATTGCTGCCCAGCATTTATAGCTGCTAGGTACCAATGGAAGTGTTCAATGTTAACTGGAATGTATATATGAAAATAGGGTTTTTGTTAGTTTAGGTCCCATCTATACAAACATTTATATGGAACTGAGACTCACCATATCATGTTCCAAATAAGTTATAGCTCTGTTTAATACCCATCTTGGTGCGTCATCCCGTATAGAGCTAAATTCCTTTATCATCTTAGAGATGCATGCACTCTCTAAGAACACACTTCCACCTGACCTCATCTGTAGATGCTCTTTAGCACTTAAGCAATGTATGTATGCGTCTATGATCTGCAATATGAAGTTCACACCTTAGTGAGAGGAGAGAATAGAAACTCATGTTAAAATAGCATAGTCTTGTCTGAAAGCTACATATACTTGCTTCGTCGCCAAGAAATTCTTCGGGGAGTAATAGACGTTCTAAGTGTCGTCTTTTGAGATGTGAGTCGTCGATACTCACTAAATTTCTTTTATCGTTTGGTTCAGACATGATATTTTCAATCACGGACCAATCATCGCCGGTGCAGATGTAATCTATCATGATGTAAGTAACAACATTTAGTAATAACAAAGAAAATAAATGTAGCAAAAGAAGGGCATAGAAATTAAATGTAGCAAAAACAGGCATAATATATCATGATGTAAGTAACAAAATTTATTAATGATGACCACAAAAATAAATTTAGCAAAAGCAGGGCATAGAAGGATTTGTCAGTGCCTTCTGGAGCGACCACGTAGTCTTGTGCCTTCTTAGGTTTGTTATGCAGTCGGACAGGCTTCCCTGTCTGCACAGGCATTGCCAGCTTGTGTACTATAATTTCTGCCCCTTCCCTGCCGGACGTTTGTTCTAATTCTTCGTCCTTAGGGGCATCCATTTGTTCACTTGTTTCGTTGTCGGTTAATTCCTGGGAGCAACATTACAAAGAATGATCTGTATGCAGGATTAATAAAGGATTAATAATATAATTAAGAATTAGAACTATCTGGGACATATTGGGAGAAGATGCTTGTGTCAATTCGGAGACTTCGGAATCAGTGTCTTGCGTGCTCTTCTCTTTCTCCACTTCATCTTTGTTGGCTATTCCATTTGATTCTACCAGCTTGCCCCCTATAGTTTCTGCCCCTTCGGTGCCGAATGTTTGTGCTAATTTGTCTTCATGAGCTGGCTGCATTTGTTTACTTGTTTCGTTTAAGGTTAATTCCTGAGAGCAACATTACAAAAAATAATCCGTATGCAGGATATAATTAGAATTATAACTATTTGGGACATAGTTGGAAAATAAAAGACGCCTCTGTCACCTCGGAATTAGTGGACTGTGTGCTTTCATTTTTCTCCACTCCATCTTTGTCGGCTATTCCAGTTGAATCTGCTAGCTTGTCCCCTATAGTTTCTGTCCCTTGGTGCCAAATGTTTGTGCTAATTGCTCGTCCTGATCTGGCTGCATTTCTTCACTTGTTTTGTTGAAGGTTAATTTCTGAGAGCGAGGTGACAAAGAATAATACGTATGCAGGAATTTATATAATTATAGTTAGAACTATTTGGGACATAGAGTTGGAAAGGAATAGATGTCTTTGTCACCTCGGAATCAGTGGATTGTGTGCTCTTATTTTTCTCCACTTCATCTTTGTTGACTATTCCATTTGATTCTCCCTCACTTAGTAACTCGAACACACAATAATACAATATTATCCAGTATTTATAAAAGAGAAGATATTCATCTTTGTTGGCTATTCCATTTGATTCTCCCTCACTTAGTAACTGGAACACACAATAATACAATATTATCCAGTACTTACAAAAGAGAAGATATCATTCATGTGAGTAAAGAATTGTATGTATGACAATCTAGTACAAAATACATATTATTTCGTCCTGCCAGAATAAGAATAATAATCACATGTGAAAATAAAAAGCGCCTTTGTTGCATCGTGGTTTGTATGCTTGTCTTAGGGTAGCACCTGATCAATCTGCATATTTTTCGTATCATCCATGATTTCTTGATCTTGTGATGCCTTTGTTGACTCGTGGTTCATATCCTCGTCCTTGGCTCCCTTGTTGGTGTTTTCCTAAAATCCCAACCATTTATTATTAGCACGCAGTTAACATTAGTCTCATTCTTATTTCTACATCACACCTAGATGCACATATCTGCATATGTTCTTAACATAGTGGTATGAGGACATTCTTTCCAATTAAATTTCAATATGTATTTGTTTGTTTTATTATCCAGTCAACTTTTTGAGAGTCACTTGGGTGACTATTCTCTCAAGTAATCAGGTGGATGCAGTAATAAGAATTTCCTTAGGCACACAGAGCATCTTAATAATTTTGCGGGGGCAAACAAAGCATGTTGATTCACTTTGTTGGATCCCCTCTAGTGACCATATTGCCTTCTAGATGTGAAATCGTGAATATTGTGTAATCATAGAGAGATATCATTACCACGATGATGGCAGATTGATCCGCAGAGCTAACCAGGGATTGCGACACAGACATGGAGGAAGATGGTAGTTCACCATGGAGAGATGTGTACGGCAGGCTGGAGAGACATGCGGTGGAGGAGGCCGGTGTGGTGGAGGGGTGTGAGGATGCGGCTTGGGAGAGAGGATGGAGAGGTGGAACAAAACCCTACGGTGCAAAACCTGTTGGTTCTTTGTGCTCCTGATCGAGAGATCGTTAGTTGTAGGCAATATGTAAGGCGGAAATCACGGGAAGGATTTCCATAGCATGTGCAGGAAAGGAATCGTGGTCGTTATCTCAGGGCCGACACCTTTCCTTTGATTTATCTCAGGCCCATTTTTTTTGCTTTTTTATACCCGACGCATATACAGAATTAATGTAATCATTTTTCGTACATAATTTCTTATATGAAAGAAACCATCATCCATATACCACACCTGGGTTAACTGAACTACCTTGGTGGTATTTGCAGGGGCTGACCTGCATGAGTACTCATTGAGGAGAAAGAGTATCTCAGGCCCCACTCTTTCCTCGTTTATCTCAGGCCCTATTTTTTTTATACCCCACACATACAGAATTAAAGGAGTTATTTTCGTAATACATTTTTATACAGAATTATTGGGTTCAGCTCATCGGAACGTTTCATCGATACTTTTGTGTGCTTTCTCTTACCTTTTTTATATACATAGAGTTTACCTCTCTGTATAGAAATATAATTCTTGTATCATTTGTCTTGCCAGCTAGTTAATGTACCCTCAGCGGCCGTGCTTGATAGGAGGGGCCAGGGAAGTGCTTTAAGTCATTCCAAGAATGTGAGACAATGTCAAGTCTGTAAGGCAAGTCAAGGGGATCCTGTGGGTAAAGATTGCTTTGCTTGGAACGATCTTGTACCTATTCTATTGTCTGTTTTTTCGACTTGGTGTTTAGTAATGTGTGGTTATCCTGATGTCAATTTGCAGCGGCAAGATCCTTCAGCGGTGCAGGAGATTAAGGGTTCCATAATCGATTCCGCGCCTGTTGCTGTCCCCAGTTTCCAGGTAAACACTGAAGCAAACCTAAAGCCATCTAATATTCTATTGTCTTTCTGAAAAAAGAAAGCATGTTAGCTCATGTACCACAGATTCGGGAACGAGCCATGTTCATACAGTAGTAATAATGCCTCTCAACTTCACTACATTCTGCAAATCTCATAGACTCTTGCAGTTTTCATCACAAATATATGACATAGCTAACATAAGTTAAGTTACTCAACAGCCGGAGACATCTTCAAAAAAACTTTACATGAAAGAAAATGAAAGGGGTTCAAAGACTGCAGGACACTTTGGCATTCGAGAACATCTTCAACAGAACAGAACGCTACAGTATATTTAGATAGCACAGAATACAACATAGACTGTTCCCTAATATGGCTAATCTGGCGCCTGGTTTATTGTATCATTCATCTCCACCGCAAAGTAAAGGAAGCTTCACACTCTGTCCCTAAAAAGACCTGAAAATAAAAGGAAAGAAAAGTGTTAGGTCGAGAATTAGTTATATAGATACAAAAGCAAAGGTGCAAAGAATACACGAAAGATCGTACCTGCCTCACCCCTCTAAAACATCTCTGTAGACAATGTTTTTGGTGCTCTTCCCAGATTTATCAACCTCCTTGTTAGGCTTGGCTAAAATTCGTGTCGTCTTTCTTGACACACCCCTTGACAATGCAACATATAGCTGGCCATGTGAGAAAACAGGTTCGGGAAGGTAAATACTGACATTTGGGATGGTTTGACCCTGTGCCTTGTTAATGG
Source organism: Triticum aestivum (assembly GCF_018294505.1). NCBI lineage: Eukaryota > Viridiplantae > Streptophyta > Magnoliopsida > Poales > Poaceae > Triticum > Triticum aestivum. The sequence continues at coordinate 80,836,532 of NC_057813.1, read as the reverse complement.
TCATCGCAAAACTCAGGCAGATGGGGAATTGTTTTCTCTTAAGCTTGAAGGGAAGTGAGGTGTCCTCCGATGGCGACATAGGGATCCTAGGTATGAACACCCTCTTTCCAGCATGCTGGCCACCAACAATCTCCGCATCAATTGCATTATCCTGGAAGGCTCTGATCATAAGCCGTGTTCCATTACACAAGCCATTATGAGGTCGAGGTTCCGTAGCAAAATGACTGGGCAGTTGATTTTTACTCTCAAGACATGGGGGGCAAGCCATTTGGTGTGATGGAGTTCAGGAAATCAATCGTGTAATTATTCTGGAAGTCATCCTCGATAGAGTCAAAGCTATGGTATACCTTTTCTTCTCCCAGAAACCTAGAGATCATCTTGTCATTCAGGTCATCCACATGCTCGTTTTTGGTCGAGAGAATTGCACGTTTGCTCATGTACTCCCTTGACCTAGCATTGGTGTGTAGGGATGGGAAGACATCTTCGATGAGCTTGTTAATAGGTTCTTCGTCCTCAGTATAACCAATCACAATGTCTTCAGGGAGATGCACATAGTCGTCACCAATAGTTTCTTCCGTTCCATTGCCAATCCTTAGGAGGTATTCGGAGAACCAAGGGTCCGCCTGTGCCCGCATATTGCGCGTTAGGCGTATCTTGCGGATCTTATCCCACAGATAGGATCTCAACAGTGTAGCATCCGTGATCTGTGCTCTTGTCCCTCGTGTAACAACGGGGAGGACCTACCTGAAATCCCCACCAAAGACAACAACCTTTCCACCAAATGGCAGAGGACATTCCATTATATCTTGTAGCGATCTGTCAAGCGTCTCAACTGCTTGATGCTTTGTCATAGCAACTTCATCCCAAATTATCAAGGACGCCTGTTTAAGCAACTCTGTCGTACCACTCTGCTTTGTGAAACCACACATGTTGTTGTCAGTGAGCTTGATTGGAATTTTGAACCTGGAGTGGGCAGTCCGGCCTCCAGCCATTATTGACGCCGCTATACCTGATGTAGCAGTTGCGATCGCTATTAGGCCCATCGAACGGACCTTCGCAAGCAATGCCTTGTACAGGTACGTCTTCCTAGTGCCTCCTGGACCATCAACAAAAAATATCTGGCTTTTTTGGTTCGTCACATGATCCATTATGTCGTTGAAACCATCCAGTTGTTCAATGTTCAAACAGCTAAATAGATCTAGATGCTCTTGGTCAACTCTAACTTGTCTCTCCTCTGTTACCTCTCTATACTCGGCGTCAGAAGAACCATCTGTGTCAACCAGATCTGGAAGTCCATACATTTTAATATCCTTACCCATGGATTGCACCAGATCCCTGACATCTCTAAGGACCATCTGCTCAAGTGTTGCCTCGTTCGACTCAGTGCGACGGTAATCTTCAGCCATCGATGGTAGATGTTTGTTCCACAATTGACGGATTTGTGTTGCCTCACAGAATACCAGTATAGTCGCAAACAACCGTCTAAGAGCAGAAGGCATTTGAAATGTTGCTGCCTCCGTCATGCAATCATCCAGTGTCCTGTCATGCTCAATGAGGCCTAAGTGCTCACATGCCTCTCTGAAGGAAGTGCATGGCTTGCCATTTACTGGTTTTAAATCATCAAATGAAGTGGCACCTCGGACATGACTTAGGAGCACCCGCAAGTAGTACCTCTCTCCTTCAGCAGGGTGTGCATACACCAGTCTTCCAATCTGTGATCTCTTACTTCTTCTCGTTTGCGATTTTTTATTAGCGGCAGTCCACCTATAATGTTCTGGGAACTCTCTGTACAGCCATTTTTGTGCCGCTGGATACTTCTTGTTCATCTCAAATTACTCGGTAAGCATGGATTTGGAAGAAGTTGGGTGAGCGACAACATCTTCCAGATTTTCATAACCCTTAAATGCGACTATGTGCATGTTTGGCAAATGAAGTTGCAGCTGTAACACAGATGGACTAACACCAAACGTTTTAAACCCAAAAATCTTGTAAATAGCTTCTAGAGGAGATATATAGCATGCATCCCTGTATTGACGAATTTCATTAATGATTCCCCCATCATTGATAATATCCTGCTCGAATGCAAATGATGCCTTATCATGCCCTTTGTAGATGTACTTGAATAAGTACTTGACTGCCTTGATGCTCGAGCATGCTTTGACATTTATGTGACAGTTGTATTTCATAAGCAGAAAGGGGTTGTAAGGGACCACCCATCTATTGTCCAAATCTGCTCCTCTGATCCTTACTCGAACCCCGTCGTCCCTCCTTCTATAGATGGGATATGAGTCTTTCCCTTGTAATGTAGCATCACAGAAATCTCGCGGGTAATGAAATCGACATTGTCCATCTATCATGCAAGGGCAACTTTTCTGGAGTGCACCACATGGGCCGTGCAACATGTGTTTGACTACCAGATCATGGAGGACAGGATATTTCTTTTTGTCGGGTATCTCTGCAGATATCACCCGATCATAGTCATCTGAGGTCCTTAACTTGCTTTTTGCTTCCATGATTAGAAGTATATGCTCATGCGGGAGACCTCGCTTCTGAAACTCTGTGACATGTACATAAGCTGCGACTTCTCCGAAATGCTTACCCTTAGTTAGTAAGTCCATCATATTTCGTTGCTTAGCTCTGTATACTCTTGCCACAAGGTCTGGGCGGTCTTGTGGCAGCTGTCCAGGCAACAATTCCTGCATTATCTCCTCCCAGTAGGGATTGCATGTCATCGTGACAAAATAATCCGGTTTACCCCAATGTTGAACTATTGCCATCGCATCCAGAAACCTGCGCTGCATGTCACTGTCACCACCAGGAAATGTACGTGGAAGCACGATTCTCTTGCCAATCTGATCACCGCGTGACTCGCCAGCAACGATGGTGTCAACAAGACCCTATAATAAAACAATATTTCACTCCAATTAGTATAAAGGTTCAAGCAAAGAGTGAGGCATCTATAATGTAAATTTTGTGATAAATAGAAGCAGTTACCTGATACAGGTCAGCGCGTATAACCTTTTGATTTGCTGGCTTTGAATACCAGTCAAGCCTCATTGTCTCAATCTTGATGTACATGTCAACAGCCCACTGTTGGAAAAGGCGCCCCCCGAACAAGATGATGTTAAAAAGCTTCTTCCGGACACACAGCTTGAAGCAATAGTACTCTCTCGCGCTAACAAATTTCCTTGATTTTGTTGGATTCATCTCATCATCACCAAAATCCTCATCCGGGTTATCATCGTCGTCACCTAATAATTGGTTAACAACATAAAAATTGTTATGGTAGGTACAACCATAAGTAAGAATAATAAAAGTAGTAATGGCGACTATACCATCAAGTAAATCAGTGGGTGGGTCTTCATGCTGTGCGTTATGACCAACTTGTTCTCTAATCATGTTATCATCTGAAAGATGGATGACTATAAGTTTTAATTTAAAGAACAATAAAAGTAGTAATGACGACCTATATCTTTGGGTAAATCAGTGGGTTGGTCTTCATGCTGTGTGTTATGACCCACTTGTTCTCTAAGCATGTTATCATCTGAAAGATGGATCACTGCATAAGTTTTAATTTAGAGAATAATAGAAGTAGTAATGTCGACCTATACCTTCAGGTAAATCAGTGGGTTGCTCTTCATGCTGTGCTTTATGACCAACTTGTTCTCTAATCACGTTATCATCTGAAAGATGGATGACTGCATAAGTTTTAATTTAAATAATATGATATATACCAATTTTGAACATCATACCTGAAGGAAAACCATAGGCTGGGTTCTGTTGTGCAAATTCATCCACTGAAACTTGGTTTGTGTCATCGACTAACTCAATATATGGCATCCAACGATTCCAACTGATCTCCCCACGTGGGAAGAACAGTGGATATGACAAAGGGTCGTAGCACCCATGGTATGCTCTAATATACAGGGGACGGTCTCCTTTACCAGCGTCTCCTTTACCATATACGACAACACTCCTATCAAAGGTTTTATGTGGGTCGCTTCCTTCAACCCATATTGCTGCAACCTGAGAAGTAGTTGGCGCATTGTACCTTCGTTGATCGAGGTTGATACCTGTGTTTAGTGAGATCCTATATTCATCCAGATTCGGAACAACACCAAGGCTCTTCAAAACCTGAGCATAAGGGTTATGTTCTAGTATTGTTAGAATCTTCCGTATGAGATCCAGCCTAAGATTCGGAGACCTCTTAACTCTGTGAAGCAAGTTTTCATCCGTATCATAAATATATAGCTGCAAATGCCGAGGGCCATTATCACCAAACGACAGATCATCAAGAGCGTGGTACAATCCCCCACAGGCACGAAATGTATATACACCTGTTCCTGCCGCAGTGCTGACTCGACGATCAAGGGTGACTCCAAGACTGGTGAATGAGAAGTGGGAGTTGAAATACCGTATATTCTCTCTGAAATATTTTGCATCCTCATCATCCTGACTTGTGAACAATCGTTTCAACTCTTCATCAACCTCTGGAGTAAATACACCAACTTTTCCCTTCCTGCAACAAAATGCAGGCCCCTCGTATTGGAACCGCAAAGCTCCACAGTGGCAGCAGTCGCTAACTTTTCTAAGTACATGGTGATTTTTGGGCAGGTTCATGTAAACTCTGTCATGATGCTCATTAGTGATAGTTCCATCACCATGATGCCGTGCCACTCGGCAGGATTCAAAATCAACATTTGGAAAAGAATGGACAATTGCATTATTTAAAGTTTGTGCACAAACCATATAACTATCTTATGTCGTATTCATAACTCATGATAGCAATAATCTACCTGGTCTAGCAAACATCCTAGCTTCTTCATCAGGGTCAACATCACCAGTTTCTCCAAGGTTCCGGTCTCCCAAGCAGTCTAGTAAATCATGAATAGGACAGAGTTATGATGCACAAGGTCACGTAAATTACGCTTATGACACATATTATCGGGGTAGAGGAATCTTAAACTGCCATTTTGCATACCATCAAGTATTACAGTCTGGACATCGGGCTCCAGTATTCCATACGCATATTCGCCGTGGTCGTTGCCTGATAACATTGGTTGACCCCAGTGAGTAAGTAGCAGGGATGAACCGAAGATAGGAACCAAATGCTAGTCTCAATCGAATGACGAACAAAGTGCTCAATTAAAGGAGAAACAAACACTATTGATAATTTAGCAACTTAATTAAATCGATGAACTAACCCTGATCATGAAAAGTTACCCCTGGGGTACGTAGATTGACGACTGTATTGAGTTGGGGGTTGTCAACCCCTGCCAGTTGTGTGAGTGTCATTCTTCTTGAACTTCGTTGCATCTGGTACGCATCATTTCTGTGCAGCCAATCGGATTCATCATTGTCAGAAATATTCTCCTTGTCTGTTTGTATGAATCCATTGTATGGTCCTAAAGTTGGTAATGCACCATCTGGGCCTGTGATGTTCTGTAGCTGGGTGACCGCCTCTTGTCCAGTAGCTGGCACACGTGAGCATATGTTAGTGGCATTGAAAGCAGCAGTAATGTTCTGCAGTTGGGTGACCGCCTCTTGTCCAGTAGGTGGCATATGCGACACAAGGTTATTGGAATTGAAAGCAGCAGCAATGTTCTGCAGTTGGGTGACCGCCTCTTGTCCAGTAGTTGGCATATGCGACACAAGGATACTGCCATCGAAAGCAGCAGTAATATTTCTATTTTGCTCACGGGTTTGGTGTTGTCTCTTTAAGATTTCCTCTCTATTCTGTGCATAACGCTCCCTTTGCCTCCGATTCTTAGTCTCGTTAGTGTTTGAACAGATGAAGAAAAAATAATTACATGCCAATTCAATTGGGGCATAGATAATGAAATTTGATCATCATTACCTTGTGATACAGCTAGCTGTGCCGGTGTTCCGTTATGTAGGCCATCTATTTCCTCACTGGTATTTTTTTTTCTTTTGTAGGCTTCACGCCTTCTCTTATTAATCTCATCTTTATTTTTTGCATACCGCTCTCTATCCCTCTGCCTTTTTAGTTCCTTTGGGTCTGCAAATCATGACACAGTTCACAGTTGTAATACTGTATCGAACTTGAGTGACTGGGTTATGATCAATACCTGATGTTTGGTTGTTGCTTATATCCTGGAAGGGGGGGCGCGTCCTGACTGGGTTATGATCAATACCTGATGTTTGGTTGTTGCTTATATCCTGGAAGGGGGTGCGCGTCCTGCTGGGAGTGGGGGTCCTGTTGGGAGTGGTAGGGCCCATACGAATACGAACTCCTGTAAAAACATGTGAGATCATTATATTTAATGGAGCGCAAGACCATCATTTAGAATATGGAACCAACAACCTCGAAATGTAATACTGTACTTTATAATAGATTCAATCGCAATTGTCGTTGTCAAGAGGCCTCATGCATAGGGTGTATTTTCTTATGGTCATATGATTTTGAGGGGACATCTTTGTAATAGATTCAATCGCGGTTGTCGCTTTCGATCAAGAGGCCTCATGCATAGGGTGTATTTTCTTATGGTCATATGATTTTTACAGAACATTGCGGCAAACTACAAAGATTTGTTTCAGTCATAGGTTAGGTCAGTGGTATCAAATTTTCAGTACCATGGGGATCTGCTGAGGATCCGTGGTATGATTTCACTTGCTCATGCACTTTATGATTGGTTTTCATAACATATGCTCACGGCATATGGTTCATCTCTTGCATCGATTACATGGACAATCATAGATCCTAGTATGTGGATTAACCATGGTTTCACTATTTATGTAGAACTATGCAGAACAGAAACATGAGCAATGAAAGGATGTCATTGTTAACATCTTCACATGCGTGCAAAGGTGCATGCCAAGGAGTTTGCCGCCGCCGATGCGTAGTCCGGAGACAGTCGTGTCAGTGTGGGCGACGGCGTCTGAAAGATTGAAGAGAAAGCATGCACCTGTGTTGGCGAGGAGGCCGTCGTCGTGGATGTCGCGGGCGTCGTCGGCGTCTTCTGTCGGCGTCGGTGCGGGCGTCCTCGGCGCGGGCGTTTCGGTGGAGGGCAACTCTGAAGAGCTACAGGAGGATTGGTCGCCGTTAATTTTGAAGCGGATGTGGCTGTTTCGGTGTTTTTCTTTTCTTTTCTTTTTGTTGGCGTTGGCTCAAGGATGGCAGAGTTTCGTCCGCCCACCTAAATTGCTTAGCGTACCAGTCAGGGGTACTTTTCTGTATTGACGGTTAGATCCCATTGAGTAGGCTTATCTTGACCCTCCAATTAATGTGTTTTCTTCTGTGTACAGTAAGCGGGGTGCCGAACTCAAAGGCAGTAAGTACACAGAGATTAACCTGTGGCTGGAAGTCACCATTTGCCTCTTGCAGCAGGTGGTCTGGGCCTCTCCAACTCCAAACGGAGCGTTGGCACCAATACCCTGAAAGACAGAGAGGCAACTGCAGAAATGTGTGTACTATGTGGTTCAAATCGATGAGAAAAGAAAAGGTGTTTTCCAATACGGATCAATTGGCATCAACTGTGCAATGAACATTCTGTTGAGTAAATTCTTGTGCCCCTTGCAATTTTGGATGGAGGCATTATGTTCAAAGTACAGAGCAAAGGAACATTATACCGTTGACAAATGTGGATACCTCTTTGTGACTGATCAACAACTGCAGCCTGCAGGCATTAATGAAGAAGAGTGATCAACATCATCAGACTCCATTGAATCTTTGAGAGGATTGGCCATGTTTGGAGCTCATCTGCAAGACCAACATGACAGTAGGTGAAACAAAACTTCAGTTTGCTTAGTGAAATTATTAGTAACTCCAATTGTGTCATGAAAATCTCCCATACGCCACAAAGTTATTAGTTTAAAGTGCAATTTGACTATGAGGCACCATTGTACATAGCAAGAAGGGCCACCAAATCTCTCGAAGAGGAAAAATTACTGACTTAAACTCCTCTGTTCCTTTGTTATGCTTGTCGACCTGAACCTATCAATGCCTCTGAAATCTGGACATTAGCAACTGTATCTGCACATCAAATTCGCTGCAATCTCACCTGTATAAACATGTCAGACTTTGATCCTGCTAGAGAACAAAGTCGTTATAACCTAAAATCTGGTCTTAGTTTTCCTGAAGAACACATGCCTGTATAGCTTGATTGATTCCTACACTGGTTGGATGCGCATGTACCAAAAGACAACGAGGCAACACGGGAGCAGATGCAGAGGTTGAGAAGGTTACATCAAGGGAGGCGGGAGAGGACTGGCTGCGGCGGACAGGTCACAGCGGAGCGTGCTCGCCGCCGGCGCTGGCCGGCGGCGTACCCACCCTCAGCTATGCCCCTTCGCAACGCCGACGAGGTCCGGCGCCCTTCTCGCGCGAAAGCACGGCAGCCGCCTTCTTCGCCAAATTCCTCAGCTCGCCTCGCCGGAGAGGGTTGCCTGGGGTGGAGAAGGGCAGAGAGGACTGGCGGCGGCGGACAGGTCACAACACCGGCGCGCGCTCGCGGCCGGCGCTAGCCAACGGTGAACACGCCCTCAGCTGCCACCCCCTCCCCCCTTCACAACACCCACGAGGCCCGGCGCCCTTCTAGCGCGCGAGAACGGCGGCCCGGCCGCCTTCTTCGTCCCTTCCTGTGCTCACCTCGCCGGAGAGGGCCGCCTGGGGTGGAGGAGGCCGTCCGCAAGGACGTCCTCGGTGAGCTCGAGGGCGAGGACCGCCGGGGCGAACGCGCACTTTAGGAGGAGGCGGAGGACGAAGGCGGCGCTGGAACCGTGGCCGCCGGCGGCGACGCCGGTTTTCGCACAGAGAGGTGAGGTTGAGGAGGAGGCCGGGGTTGCGGAGGACGGCGGCGCGGCATGGCTGGGGCCTCGGGGTGGCGCGCGGAGAGGTGCGACGGTTGCTGCTGGTGGTCGCGGGCGACGGCGGGTGGCGAGTGGCCGCCGGAGCGGTGCAAGGAGGCGCGAGGCGCGGGCACAGGAGATCGGGCGCGAGCGCACCTCTCCGCGCCTTCCATACTCCCGGCGAGCGCACTCCATCCTCCGGCGCGAGGCACGGCAGCCGCCGGCACACGACGGAATGGGCGTAGCCGCTGGCGCAGAGTGGATAAGAGGAAGGGAAGGATTACGGACAGAATTGAAATTTTTATAGGGTTCTTTTTGTAAAAGTGAAACGTTTCCTCTGGGTGCCACTAAAACAGGGACCGCGGGTTGATTTCCTGTAAATCAAGGGGCTTTTATGTAAAACAACCACGACGGACGACCGTGCGTTGCAACGGGAGACAAAAAAGTTACACGCCAGCCAAATAAGTATGACTCAATACCCCAAATTATGAGTGTTCTTTATTTTCACATGGTGGCTCACCATGTTTCCACTTATCTTTCTTCCCACACCCTCGTTGATGATGTACACGATATGCATGTGATCGCAATGCATTTGACGTGGTAAATCCCAAGGCAATGAGCTTGCCACTGCATGGCACGCACGCTAGAGATTGTTTAAAACTTTAAAAACAAATTTCATGGACCACAAACTACTCCTAGCGCCTAGACATAAAAAGACTTTTCAAAAACTACCCAAATCCTAGACATGAAAGACTTTTGAATCGACGAACATTTTTTCTAATCGAGAAACATTTGTTTTAAAATTTTGGGCATTTTTTAAATGCATGAACATTTGTTTTGTTCAGACGAACATTTTTTGAAATGCATGAATTGTTTTCGAATTCATGAACATTTGTTTTGTTCAGACGAACATTTTTTGAAATGCATGCATATTTTTTGAATTGATGAACATTTTTTGAGTTAGCAAACCTTTTTTGTATCGATAAACTTTTTCTATAATTGGGGAACAAATTTTGAAAAATTGTGATTTTTTTATAATTTGCGAACAGTTTTGTGAATCACCAAAAAAATGAAAACTGCGGAAAATTTATGAGTTCTCACACATTTTTTGAATTCATAAACATTCTATGATTTCTCAAATATTTTTCTCAAAGCTTGCAACCTTTTGTAATTTGAAAATCTCGAATTAATTTAAAGAAGGAAAAACAAAAACAGAAATGAGAAAAGAAAAAACGAAATGAAAACAGAATAGGGGCGTCACGCCCCACGGGCCGGCCCATGAACGCGTATGTGGGAGGGAGGAGGTGCTTGACAAAAAGGTAGAGGAAATAGGACGACCCTGGGGATCGAACCCGGGTCTGCGCGGTGGAGAAGATATGCTTCAACCACTGAGCTGGTAGAGCGTCTGTGACATGCGCGGGGTATTTATTTTATAAACTCCTGTGCGCGACGATGACTTTGAAAAAATCGAATCGTTTTCTTGACTTATGAGTGGCACAGCGGGTAATTTATAGCAACTTTAAGGGTATTTTTTTTGACGGACGACCAGAAGCACTAATTGCTTTATTAGTAGGGAAAGACTAGTACAAATGCCCGTGCGTTGCAACGGGAAAAAAAATGGAACACTATGACATGACGGGCATATTGAAGACGGCATAGACATGGGTATATCATCCATGACATAATCATCACATAAGCAGACATCACTGGTATCTTTTAAGCATGGCTCAAGGACCCTCTCCACTCAATTTCAACATGCCTCTTATCCCCAAACGATGGCTTAAGGATGTTAAGTAACAACTATTGTAAAATTATTTATAGACCTGTATTTACAACCCATCCCACATCAAAATGATATAGGAAGATATAAAAAACATCCTTTGGAAAATATTTTCTAAATTATTATACTGTTTAGAATTATTATTAAAGAGTTTATAAAATAAGTAAAATTGAATTAGCAAGTTGGATGGAAATTGTACACTGTAATTTCATGTCCAACAGTCCAACTTAGACGGCTCCATCAAATATATATGTAGTGTCCAAACAAATCATACACTGTAATTTGAAGTACAGATTAGACTGATGCATCAAATATAGTGTACATCTAAAGTCTGAATTGTTCTCCTAAGATATCCATGAACATTTAGTAGACATTTTAGTTTCATTGCCCACGACCAATTGCCAATCATGAACCCTAAGAAACGGGATCAAGGAGTCGATATTGAACGTCAAAATCGACAGATGAAACATTACGGTAGATACATGTAGTTTTGTGGACCTGTACCTCTCCCTAGTGCACTGCGGCGTCGCATGAAGCCACCCAGCAGGCAACAAACCAGATTGATCTGTCAAAAGTAGATTCCAGACGAATCAACATCACCTGTAAATCAAACAGGGGTTTCTTCCACAGTGTATATGTCACAGCACCGCAACAGTACACACTCCCCAATGTTTGTAGCAGAATCCCGTGCATCCATATTTTGCGGAGGCTATTCGTCGATGGCATCCAGTGCATGGCCACGTCCACGGCAAGTCGTTCCGACGACCACGCAACTGCAACATCCTTTTCTCCTTCCGTCACTTATCTTGGGCACCATCATCGGTGGACGGTGAGAAGGACCAACACATTCACGGCCTAGCTGCAGAACTTGAGGTCATGGCCGAAAGCGCTTGCGGGGAACCGGCAGAGCACGCATATTATACACCTGGGAACACAAGGTCCATAACTTAGTTCTTATAGCATGTAAAATATCTTTGCTTGGTTGTAGCTTTGACCAAATCACCAGAAGAATGGGCACCAGATTGCAGCGTGAGTGTAGATTAGCATTTATTTTAAGTGCTATTATGCTGGCCTTTTGAAGGTATGGTTTGTTCGGATTTCAGTGTGAGAATTCTACAAAAAAAACTATCTTAAATACCATTGTTATCCAAAAAAAAGTGTAATGAAAATCTATATAAGAAAAGCTATGCATCTAGGAACATGCAACGTCCCTTCTGAATAATCATTAGATCACTAAACTGTTAACAGAAGGATGTAAGTGCACAGAGAGGACATGATCAGCAATGGAAAAAGCAAATTTGCAGATAGTAAATAACCTTCTATAGTTAGACTATATACACTAAGAGAATCTGGAAGAAAATGATTCGCAAAATGTACAAAAACTTAACTCTACAGCCTCCAGTGCAGGCTATACAAAACTTAAAATCCCTATGTTCTCTTTGTGAAAATGCCTGTGCGTTGTAGTAGTCCATGAAGGAAAGGAATATGTTCTGCACTCTGTCAGCTTCCTGGAGAAGTACGAGGAAGAGATGGGCGATGCGATGGAAAAGATTAGTTCAGAGAAGGGAAAGGAACAACTGACCCCGTCCTTTACCACATACATACCTCTTTCACTGCCACCCATACAGTGGACTCCGCCCGAACAGGGCTCGGCGTAGTTGAACACTGACGCAAGTTTTTAGCAGATCAATGGCTGGGATGGGCGGGGCTGTAGCCAGGGATTATAGAGGCTAAGTGTATCTGTCGACATACTATCAGTTACCAGTTTCCGATAGTGTGGAGGAAGCTGAAGCCCGGGCAACCCTGGTTCGGCTGCATGCTCTGGCAAAAGTTTTCAGAGGACCCGCGGAGCTTGAGATGGATTGCAAAACGGTGACTGAATATCTAAACTCGGATGTGCCCACTCTTGCTCTCTGCTATGGAGTGATCCAAGATATAAAGGCGGCCCTTTCTTGCTTTCCTTCATTCAAAGTTGTATTTACAGGAAGGAGGAGTCTTGTTAGCTTCAACACCAAACTTGGGAAAGATCTCAAGGATTATGTCATTCAAATAGCAGGTGGGGGAAACACATCAATAATATATAGCAGAAACATATAGATGAACTATAGCTCTATATAGAAACCATTGCTTTCTGACATACAACATGGTACGTACAGAATGAGATGAGCAAGAAAGCTTGGGACAAATACACAAATGCAGTTTCTGAACTTACTGTAATAATGAACATACAGATTAATAATTAAGTAGGAGGATAGTTGTGCGGTTCGTTTCTTTTCTGAGGGCTAATGCTCATTTTCGGAGGAAAATAATCTCAGATTTCTAACTAAACTATAATCCCGCTCAACACGAATTGGTTCATTCAGATGCCTTGCCCATATAACTGAATATCTAATAAAAAGAAGAAAAAATAAGCTGCTAGCATAGTCAGAGGCAGGGGACAGAAACAACATCTAAAACAGGGAATTGCATACAATGAATATCAAGGGGATATATACCTCTGGTGTAGCCGCCGAAAACGACATTGGACGGTTGGACGGACGTTCTTGTTCCTTCGGCGAACTCGGCGTTTCTTCCTCCGGCGAACTCGGCGGCGACATTGGACGTTTCGACGAAACTTGCAATTTCGACGGGATTTGATGGAGCTCCTGGTCCAAGGACGCAACCTGATGGAGATTCCAGCCGAGGACACTTCCTTCTTATGCCAGGCAAATCAAATCCGGGTCGGGCACTCCATTGCTTGGTGTTGGAGAAGGACACGGCCTCCTATTGTCCATCCAAGCAGGCCACGAGAGAGGGGACGGCGAGGAAGGGGGGGTGTACTGAAGATGGTGGCGGCTGCCGGCAGGAGGTGGCCGTGGCGGCGGCGGAGGCTGGAGGGCGCGAGCCTCGTCGCGGCCGCTCGCAGGGACATGCCCTTCCTTACTTGGCAGAGCGAGACGGGGGGGAGAATGGGAGCACGGGAGAGTACCCCTCCCTCGCGCTCCTTCTTCTCCTCCGCGGCTCACCGCCGCCGTGGGGCCTCCTGCCGGCGCCCCCCTCACGACACGGGAGCGACTCTGCCGCGCAGAGCGCAAACCTCCTTATCTCGCCAACCCAGGCCCAATAGAAAGTAACGGCCCAAGCGTGCCCGTGAGCGAAAGAATTAAATCTTTAGTGCGTACCCCAAATTAGTACCACCTCGTTTATATCGTTTTTATTACGATTTTGTCCATACAAATTGTAAAAGCGTACTATAACATGAGAAGAAAGCGTATTGTGACGGTGAACCTGACAAAGTCGATCCGTGCTTTATTATTCCTAATAAACATGCCCGTGCGTTGCAACGGGAGAAAATAAATTAACATGCTTCACTGCGAAGCAAATACCAATTGTCCCAATTAGGTTGGCCAAATAGAGGATAAGTTTGATGGTGACAACAATGATGGATCAGTTAGCAATGAATTCTTTGGGGTGAATCCTTTGGGACAATGATGATTTTTTCTACGTGTATGTCCTAACCTATGTATATGTATTAGTCTTCCAATTTTCACGTCCTGATAGCAGTCAATATGAGTCCGTGGGACACAAACAGAACTAAATCCAATTTTGTAACAAAAATATCTAGTAACAAACCCAGCTACATGTGCATATAGGTTCGAAGAACAAACACATGTGTGCGCGTTAACATGTTCGAGTGATGGACTCGGAAATATTTACCTGTCAGTGAATGGTCCAAACCCAATTAACTGCAAGTAAAAAAACAGAAAGACATTTACCCATTAAGACTACTTTACGGACGACAGATTCTAGCCGAACTTTCGACAATGAAGAATTTAACGGCGCTACCTAGTTTTCCTTTATGCATGGATGGCTTTACCCGTCAAGACTACTTTGCGGATAACAGATTCTGGCCGAACTTTGGATGATGGAGAATTTAACGGTGCTACTTAGTTTCCTTTATGCATGGATGGCTTGATATGCCACGTCATGCGTAAATCGTCCAGTAATTATCATGTGTAGCAGCTCTGGTTCTTTGGGGCCTTAGCACGACGACTTTCCGACTGTCTACTACAACAAGTTGTGCCCGCTCCGGCGATGGAGGGGCGATGACGGCGGCGCGCCTTCGGCTCGCTTCGGTGCTTGTAGTCGTCGGTCTACGAATTTGGATGTAATTTTTACTTCTGGTATTCGTTGTACTGACATGATTGCAGATGAATAGATTGAAAGTTTTTCCGAACAGTGGACATGTGTGTAAGCTGACACGTTATATCCTCGCTGGTGCTCCACGAGTCATATGGACTCCCCAAACGACTTGATTCAGCCGACTATAGTCAACCAACGGATCAGCTCCACACAAAAAATAAAACGAACGCATCGGCCTCAGAAAAGAAAAACTAACGCATCAGCCGTGATGTCAAAAAAAGAAATAGAAAACGAACGCATCAGCCGCCCTCCTCCAGATTACGCGTGTCCAGCGGCCCGACGCACCGCTGTCTCCCCACATGACCTTATCTTCTCCCCCAGTCGTCTTCCCCGATCCCCTTCCCGTCGTTCTTCGCTTGCGTTGTCCGCCGCAATTTATCTCTCATCGCCGCTTCGCTCCCTCCTTCACAGCACCGCGCCTAATAGGCTCCCCTCTCTCCTTGCCCTTTCTTGCCGCCGGAGCTCGACATGTGAGGCGACGACTATTATGGCTGTGGGGCGATGGCACCTTCCAGCGACGGCGCCGCAAGGCAGTGCGGTGCAGGATGTTGCAAGGCTGCGGTTCTTCCTTCCTTCTCCCTTCCTCCTTCCTCCCCTCGTCCTTATTCTTTCTCTCACACCGAGTTCCTCTTTCTTTGTTGCCTACAGGAGGCCGATGCCAAACTGCAAGCAGCCGCCGCCTGGAGGTTCTCCGACACCGGAGCCCACCTCCTCCTCGCCCACGTCGCCGACGTCCATCCTCGTCGGATCCGGTGCCGCGGGGCCTCCCTGCGCCTCCGCCGCCCCGCCAAGTCCGTCTGCTGGAGCCGCCTCTGTCCGCTGCCTGTTCAGTCCCCTACCTCGACCACGTCTGTACGCGTGCGCAAGGGCTGCAAGGCCTAGCAGTGATTCGTGACGTTCATGTGCGGGGACATGCGGAGGCCGGCGCCGGCGAGCAGGCACGCGTCGACGGGGCCATGTTGGAGGTTATGGGCGCCGACCTGCTGCTGGCCGACGAGCACAAGAGAGCTCGGGTGCTTGGGAATGGAGACAACATACGCAGGGGGGGGGGCGGTGCGATGCCGGAGGCGGAGGAGAGGGGCGGGCACCTTCCGCGCCGACGAGCGCAGCCGAAGCTGTCCCCCCTTCCACCTTCTCTACCTTTGGATAAGGAGCGCGGGTGGAGTTGTTACAAAAGACAGGGATTAATTTGCAAAAACGAATCATTTTACCAGATGCACTTACATAGGGATTGCGGGTTGGATTATCTAAAACTATAGGGGGTTTTATGCAAAATTGACGCGACGACGGACGACCAGAAGCGATCGCCGCTTTATTAGTAAAAAAAAGGTAAAGATATATATATATATATATATATATATATATACTAATAAAGCGGCTATTGCTTCTGGTCGTCCGTCATTAAAATTACCCTCCAAGTTAGTAAAAATTACTCACCAATGCCACCCATAAGTGAAAAAACGATTCAAATATCCGGACCGCCCCGTTCATTGTTTTATAGAGGTGCGACCAGTACATGTAACAGGATGAGGCGCACCAGGGTGGTTGGCCGATCGCTCCTCTATCGACCAGACCAGGGTTCGATCCCCCGTTTTGCAATTTTTATCTTTCTTTTCTCACGCATGTGTGGGACTTCACTTCCCTGTTTTTTATTCATTTTACTTTTTTTTCTCATTCTGTTTTCTTTCTTCTTTTCTCTTTAAATTAATTTGGGATTTGAATATTTTAAAAGTTGCGCTTTTTCAAAAAAAAATCTTTGAGAAATCATAAAATATATGTGAATTCAAAAATATTTAGAAAATCATAAAAATTTTGCAGATTAAAAAAATGTTGGTGGTTTTGCAAAACTGTTCGCAAAATTATAAATAAATCATGATTTAGAAAAAATGGTCGGCAAATAAAATCATGTTCATGATTTTAAAAAAATGACCGTGTATTCAAAACATATTCGGGAATCTGAAAAAAATGTTCATGACATTTTAGAAAATGTTCACAAAAATAAAAATAAATATTTGTTCCATAATTTTTAAAAAAATCATCGGTTCTAAAAATGTTTGTTGGGTCAAAAATTGTTAATGAATTCGAAACCGGTTCATACATTTAAATTCTTTTGTAAAGAAAACTAATCTTTATCATTTTTTGAGAAAATCAAAAATTTCAAAAAAAAAATTGTTTGTCTATTCGAAAAATTGTTCACTGATTCAAAAGTATTTTATGTCTAGGATTTGATTAGTTTTTCGAAAGTCTTTATATGTCTTGGCGTTGGGAGTATTTCGTGGTCAATGAGATTTGTTTTTAAAGTTTTAAACGTTCCCTTGCGCAACAAAATGACACGTGTGGCATATACCGGCGAACTCATAGCCTTGTGATTTACCGCGTCGAATGCATTGTGATCACGTGGACATCGCGGCCATCATCGGCTAGGGTAAAAAAATGGCAACATGATGAGCCACTATGTTAAAATAGAGTACGCTCATATATCAGGATATTGAGTTATACTTATTTGGTTAGCCATAATTTTTTGTCTTCCGTTGCAACGCACGGGCATATTTGCTAGTATATATATAGATAGACAAGGTATAGATTTAGATATGGAGTATTGAGGAGTCACGCCAGTTGGATGGATGGCGTTGTATAATGCCAGGGACCGTATGCCGCATATAGGAGCCTGACGCATAGGCTTCCACGTTGATCGGGCCAAGCCCACTAGGGCGAAGCGAGTTACTCCATTTGGCACTCTAAGTGCTCGTTAAAGTGTTATTTAAACACCTCCTCAAATTATATCTCCTTAAGTTTAAGGAGTTAAAAACCACAAACCTGACCAAACTCTCAAACTTAGATGCTCAAACAAACTAGGGCCCACATGAAAGCCTCTCTCCCTCATCTTCTTCCTTCTTTATTCTTCTTTCTTCTTTCTTTCACGTGGCCAACTACCGCTTTTCGGCATTAGATGATTTACATGAGCTACCTTGTACCTAGCATAGATGCTCTACAAAAGTAATTTGATAGAGTCTCATCATGCGCGATGTAAGCGTGCGACAAAGTAATCGTCAAAGTAGGTTAAAGTCATCCTCCACAGGCCATGGCTTGGGCGCTTCCTTGTCTCAATGAGTCTTCCCCTCATCCTTCTCCTAGTGGCTCCATGGCATCGTCCGGAACGCAAGGATTCATCGGAACCTGCGATGGCGACTGATGACCACTCTTTCTGTACGATTCTTCCTATACATTGAACTTTTCCTCTATGTAGGTGTCCTCTGCACGTGTTGTAGCTTTGCTCGTGGCTGGGACGATGGCAGGAGTGTCGCCTGGCTAGGGATTACGTGGGGGAGCGCCGTCGTGGCAGACACGGCGGAAAAGAAGAAAATTAATGAAAAAAGATTGTCGAATTCTCATCAGAATTTAGCGGGGCTGTAGGGTGTCGGTCAGCATGCGGGGTAGTCGCGGGAGGCAAGGAATGCTGTGGGGGTGGTGTCTACGGGGGAACGGGGGAGAATGCTGTCACGGGGAGGACCGAAATTATTTCGAGAAGTGGTCACGACTGAGTAAATGTAAGTGGCGGACGACGCGATGATTTTTTTGAGGACTTAATAAGGGATTGGCTAGGTGTAGTTTAACTCCTCAAAGCGAATTTTTTAAGGAGATAACCGGTTTAAAGAGATCGGCTAGAGTTAATAAGGGATTGGTTAGGTCTAGTTTTGGTCTTATATGGCTTTGCTCTTTATTGATGTAATTTTTTTTATGTGTGCAGGTGTTGACTGCGTGCCAGGTGTGTTTTCATTGTGTTTGTATTTGACGTTTTATTTTGTATGAGTCAAAAAATTCCACCCTTCATCAGAGGATGGTTGTCGTACTTTTCATGTGTAGAAGTAATAAAGCCCCTGTTGTAGGCAGAGCAATCAAACAAGCAAGCATGGAGAGCTGAGAAAGCAACAACGTACTACTATTAACAGATATATCTGCTTGCTGGCTGATGAATTAACAGTTAGTTACTTTGTTCATCACCCAAAACTTGTACTCTCTCTGTAAAGTGATCTAAGTACTACTACCTTCGTCCTGATTTATTAGTACCCTTGTATTTTGGGTCATATTTTGATCATAATTTTAACTAGTAAAATATATGTTATATAAAACAAAACTGATATCACTGAAAACTAGTACATTCAAATATGAATCCAACAAATTTTGTTTTGGTGACATGTATTAACATTTTTCTACTGAAATAAATGGTCAAACTTTGACCCAAACTACGAGTGGAACTAGTAAACCAGGACCAAGGTAGTAGATACTATGGTGAGTTAACTGTTTACTTGTCCCAAGAAAATGCCCAATTCAAACAACATGTAACACATAAGCAGCCTGACACGTAGACGAATCTTAAAAGCATACAGATACCAGAAAGAAAGCTTGCCCACTCCATCAAGATCACAAATGTTTTGGTGATATAGCGATCAAAGATCGTCCAGTTAGATCAAATACTAGTAACTTGGTACTCCCTCCGTCCGGAAACACTTGTCATCAAAATGAATAAAAGGGGATGTATCTAAATGTATTTTAGTTCTACATACATCCCTTTTTGTCCATTTTGGTGACAAGTATTTTCGGACGGAGGGAGTACTCATGCTGTGAAGCTAATCGATATCAAACTTCGTTTCTCTATGATAAAAAGATGTTGACGCTATTGCTCCTGCTGGCTCCGTGGGGATTGTTCTCCTTGTGGGTATACTTGTTTGCCCAAGTGAACCAAACTACTCATAATCATATAACCAAGACACCATGTCCCCGCCGTACGCACGTAATTACTGAAGGTTGTTGCTCGATGACATGATCGCCTGCATATGAGAGAGAGAGAGAGTAAAAATTAGAAACGAAAACTAAGAGGAGAGGATGTATAACTGGAGAAGGAGAGGGAGTGAGAGAGAGGTGTGCGAATTTACCAGTGAGGATCATTTGGTCTAGGCTTGACTTGGTGAGAAAGATACTCAAGCAGCTGACCGTTTTCTAAGCCTGTCGGCCCACCAACAACATAATTACGTTCACAGTGAGCGATCAGATCATACAGCTCCTCTTTCCTTGTTTTGATTTTCGCCACGAGACTCGCAGCATCTTTCGTCTCATCAGCGGTGAGCGGCTGCAGCAGGTTTTGCAAAAGTACACATCAGTCATAAGAATCCGTGGTTTCCTTGGTATAAAAAAAAGTGAAATCCGTGGTTTCCTTTTGAGTGGCTAGCGTACCCTGGTGTGCACCATCCTTGCGTGGTTTCCTTTTGAGTGGCTAGAGCAGGGGTCCTTCAGGTTTTATGTAGAAAAATATTTTCTACTTCTTAGTGAGCTAGGTTAGCAGGCCTAGCCCATATGCTTCTGATGTCTCGAGGAAAAATGCCCCAATCCCACTAAGCCCAGTTTTTTGTGCCTAGTTTATTTTCGCTCACAAAACCAAAAAAATTATATATCAAAAACAACTTAAATAAATGCCTACACATGATGGTAGAGCATCTCCAACAAATCCCCATACAAACTCCCCCTATAAATGGTTATATAGGGTGTCAATTTAGGGGAGGTTTGCAAGCGAGGTGCTTTAGCAGTCCCTTATACATCTTCCTTAATAATATGCCCTTTTCATTTCCTCTTTAAACTAACATACAATGACATGTGCATGTCTATTCTAGCAACATAATAATTTAAATAACGCTATTTCGACAAACATATTTGAACATAATTTCAAAACCATGGTTTATGAAATTAGATTCAAAATTCAAATTGAAATTGAAAACTAAAATTTCTGATAAATGATTCAAAGTAGACATAACAAATGGTCCAAACACGAAAATCAAACATGCAACATATGATTCACCTAAGATCATCAATCCTGACCTCCATTACCATTGCCATCCACGATGCCGTGTCCACTCACACCCATACCTCCTACCATCTTTGATGCTATAAGCCTCCCCAGCCCCGTCCGCCTCCCTCTCGGCCTCCTGCGCTCCACCATGCTCGGCACCCCCGTCGTCATCGGCGCCGGCTGCTGCTCCGGCCGCGCTGGGCGCGGATACCAATGGGCAGAGGATGCTTCCTTGGCCAAGCCGATGCCCGCGACCAGGCGGCTCCCCCGCGCCGGCAACGGCCCCTGCGGCCCCGTCGGACGCCGCCCCTCCAGCCACCTCCAAGCTCGTGGTGAAGCTGCGGCCGCCGCCCGCCGTCGTCCCCGGTGGTTCGACCCCATTCGGCTTCTCCAGCAGCATTCCATCAAGTGAAGCATCCATTCTGGAACTGGAGTCCACGCCACAGTCTCTTCCGTGCGTCCACGCGATTGCCGTTGGCAACGTCGTCCCGGCGACGGCACCGGCCCTGCTCCAACAATCTGCGCCACAAATCCCGCGTCCGTCGCCGCCACACTCGCTCTCCCCCGAGCTTGCGACTGCAGATTCTTCGGCATCGCCACCCACCGCTGCTGCGCTGGCTGCGACTGCCCTTGCTTCCCGCAGGTCAGACCCGACCATTGGGGGGCGGAAGGCAACAACATCCTCGGACGTTGCGCCCACTGCTCTTGCGTCGCAGATCATTGCTGGAGGCGACCGATTCGTCCCGCCTGTGCGCCCTGGTTGGGGGGATTGGCGTGGATGCTTTCGTCGGGATGACGCACCTACCGTTGAGTGTTGTGCGGCCGCTCCGCCGGGGATGAGCTGGGGGGCTGGCAGCTCGTCTCGAAGGGGCGTCGTTCGGCGTCTCCTCCGGCTTTTCATCGCCCTACCTTCAATGCACGGCTGCCTCCTCCGACATGGCTGAGAGATAGATGTTTCCGGTGTTTGTGTCGGGGTCATCGAGCACACTCTTGCAGGGATCCAATCCGTTGCAGGAATTGCCTCCGTTTCGGCCACATTGCTCGCTTTTGTCGTGCGAAGCAACTCGTCGACGAGGCTATGCCGCAACCATGTGTTGCTCCACCGCCTGCATCCGTCATCCAAGCTGATGTGCCATTACAACCTGTCCTTGAGCAGCAGGCTGAGCTACTTTGCGTTGAGCTTCGCGAATGCCTTGTGCGTGTTGAGAGTGTCTTGGCAAGGGCGGAGGTTGCTCTTGGTAAACTTCAGGTTGTGTCGATTGGGTCTCTACTTCCCGAGCTTCAGGTTGGCTCTGCAGATGGAGAGGAAGTCGACCTCTATGGAGGGTTCTCTCCTCGTGCTAGACCCTGCTCTATGGTGTCGACTGACGTTGGGGGTGAAGTGATTGTTGAGGATGTGGCTCCAATTCTACAGATTATGCCTGAGTTGACAGTGCTATGTGAGGAGTCCACTCCACCTCTTTCGGTGGCGATTCCGAAGGAGATGGGCTTGCTAGGGGCGTTGGCGGTGCCCATGACACCCTCACCACCGCCCTTGGAGTCTAGCCAGATAGACTTTATGGTGTGTGCAGGTTTGGATGCCTCGGTCACGCGCTTGCCTGTGACCGTTGGGCACGTGGTGCCCCCAGGTGGAGATGTTGTTGGGACAAATACGTTGGCACCTTGTTCCGATGCTCTCTTTGCAAAAGAGCTTTGCAGCTTGCTCTCTAGCTTGGAGGCGGCTAGCCCTGGGTCTGGTAAAGTGGTTGCATGCATCCTGACCGAAAAGTTTAACAAAGACAAGATCAAAAAGGTGGAGAAGTCTCTCAAAAGCAAAAACAAGAAGAGTGATGCCTTAGGGAAGGCGTCTGCGGCTGCTTAATGGCTGCTCCTTGGTCTTATGGGCCGTCCTCATGGTTTAGCTTATCATCGTGGTTTTTGGGGGGTCATTTCTCTACATCCGAGGTGTTCTTTTTGGGGATTCCTTTGCGATGTAGATGCGTGTGGGCTTGGGTCTGTTGCTTGTTGGAAATGTCTGTAGGGTCGACAGTGCGATCTTGGGGGTTTAGACTTTGGGAGTAGTCCGCATGTGATTTGTTTGTATTGGTTTTCGCCCGGTTTTCCATTAATTAACCGGACAACTCTCTTCTTCTTAATTAATCGATGAGGCAAATCTTTTGCCTCCGTTTCAAAAATAATTTGTTCCTTCACCAACTCACGAAATTGGAGATGGAACGTGTGTCTTGGTAATTTACCGACAATATCCATCTGAGGATAGCAAACGCGTCAGAGATCCAGATGGTGCATACGAGGAAAATTTACCCAGGTTTAGGCCCTTAGATCGAGGTAACACCCTACTTCTTGCTTGTCATGTTGATGATCTTTATACTGCTATTTTGTATGATAGATGAATTATGGTGACACACGAACTTAGTCTGTTTGGCAAAGGTCACCTTGTGAATAGACGATGGAAGAATAACTAGGTAGAAATAAAGGCAAACTACATGAGCATACATATGCATATGATCTTAAGTACTGCGAGAGAGAATACGAAGTCTAGCATGGCTAGCAGTAGCAGTACAAAGATAAAATGCAATACAATTGCGAAAAACTGAACACAAAACAATCACAAGATAGGGGAACAACTCGAATATAGACAAATACTGAAAGTATTGCAAGTTGAGATGAAAATAGTGGTGCTTGATGGTGACGAGTAACTTGTTCGGCCATTTCACACTTCCGCCAAAGTTACACGTCTAGTTGGAGGGACACAAGAGTAAATATCACATCTGGTTGGAGGGACACAAGAGCAAATATCACATCTAGTTGGAGGGACACAAGAGCAAATATCTCTTCATCCTATTCTCCTCGATGTGAAGTTCCTTGAACTCCACTCAATTTACTCCCAGTGGATTCTTCAAGACAACCTCCACACTTTCATCATTTTTAAAATACATGATTAGCAGTTTTGACAACATATATTTTTTATGTCTACATTTTTCCATACACATCATACTTTTTTTATGCACCAGGACTATTTTTTATACATGTTATATATTTTTAAAATACATGATTAAAATTTATCTAAATTTATATTTTTATGTCTATTTTTTCCATACACATTACACTTTTTTATTCAGCAGCAACATTTTTTATATACACATTTAACATTTTTCAAATACATGATTAATATTCCTTTAAACATATATTTTTAATGTATATTTTTTCCATACACATTGTATATTTTTTTATTCATCAGGAACCTTTTTTATATACATGTTAAACATTTTTTAAATACATTATTAACACTTGTTAAACACATATTTTTGGTGTCTACTTTTGTAAATACAGATAGTACAATTTTCATATACTATAGTAGAAACATTTTTGTATACATGTTTAACATTTTTCAAATGCATGTTAATATTTTGAAATTTTGTATGTAAAGTGATTTTTATATAGATATATTTGGAATATAAGCAAAAGAAATAAAAAATAAAGTAAAAATGTAAATACAAAAAGGATAAAAAAGTGCACTGAAGGTTGTGATCCATGCTTGAGGCGAGACGTACTACTATTTGGGACCTCCTATACAGCGCGCGGCGCGCTGGGGGGAGACCAAGCCGCGGCGACTATTTCTCGCCTTAAACGGGTCGAGAGGAAATTCTCGCACCGAGTTTTTGCTGGTCGTGGTCGTTACGGGCCGACCCATTTTCGCACACAGAGGGATCGATCCCAACATGCCGCGAACATAACAAACACTACTAGCCAACATGCCAGCATACTATTCGTGATATGTATAAGGACGCGATCTACTGAAGTGAGTGAGCCGGCTTTCCCCAGTTTTCTTTTTTCTTCTCCATTTTTCATTCTTGTTGCTTTTCTTTCTTCATTTTTTCTTTCTTTTGTTTTTAATTTTTAAGTTTTCATTTTTTGTTTTTCTTTCTTTCTTTTTGTTTTTCATTCTACATCCTAATATACATGATCAACATGTTTTCAATAATTGTTTAAAAAAATCCAAATGCTTGTTCAACTTTTTAAATACATGGTCAAGATTTTTTTTTCAAATACTTGATTAGCATTTCTCAAATACTTGTTCGGCATTTTTCAAAATCCTTGTACAACATTTTTCAAATACTTGTTCAACAATTTTATATACATGATCAACATTTTCTCAAATACCTGTTCAACATTTTTTAAATAATTTTTCAACATTTTTAAAATACTTTTTTGTTATTTTTATATACATGATCAACATTTTTCAAATACTTGTTCAACAATTTTTTTCAAATACTTATTCAACAATTTTTTTCAAATAATTGTGCAACATTTTTCAAACACTTGTTCAATTTTTTAAAAATATGTGTTCAACATTTAAGTAAATAATTTTTTAATATATATTTAGTTATTTTAAATTATAAATAAAAGTACAAAAATAAAAGTAAAAGAAAATATAAAACGAGAAAAAACAGGAAAATGAGGCTGTGACCTCCCGCGCTCGTGGATCAGCCCAGCTCGCTCCCCCCACTTGGCTCGGCCCATGAGTGGCGGCCGGGTGCCCCCTATTTTCTTCTATCGTTTCTTCTGTTTATTCTCTTTCGTTTTTGTTTTTTATTATTCAAGTAACTGGGGACATCGAAATAGTTACCAAATTCAGAAAAATGTGAATCACCAAACAGTTCCTTGAGCCAAAAAATGTCACTGAATTCGAATAATGTTCATGAATTTAAAAAAAGTTCGTGATTTTTCAAAAAGTATGCATGATTCAAAAAATGATCGTGATTTCCAAAAACGTTCATGAATTTGGATATTGATGAATACTTCTTATCATATGAACAAAATTTTGAATTAGACAAAGTTTTTTGAACTTGATGAACAAATTCTCAATCAAGAACATTTTGGGAAAAATTGACCAATTTTTTAAAAATGAAAGAAATGTATTTGAAATTTATGAACGTTTTAAAAATTTGGGTGAACAAATTTTGGATACAATGAACATTTTTTGAATTTGATAAACATTCTTTTTAAAAAAATGGTTGAATAGATTTTTAATTTGATGAAAAAAATAGAAATCAATGGGAAATTTTGGAATTTGACAACCATTTTTTGAAGACACTGAACAAATTTCGCATTTGATGGACGTGTTTTCAAATTTATGAACAAACTTAGAATTTTACAAACATTTTCTAGATCCCGATGAAAAAAATTGAATTCGATGAACAAAACAATGTTCATGAATTTGAAAAGATAATTCACAAAAAAATGAAAAAAATAAAGAAGGAAAACTAGAAAAAGGAGAACAAAAAAAGAACAATAATAATAAATAATAGTAATAATAATAATAATAATAATAATAATAATAATAATAATAATGAAAGATAAAAGAAAAGAAGGAAAAAGTGAAAGGAAAAAAGTAAATCGGTCGGCTTATACGACATCCAGCGCATGAGGGAGCTCGCGTGTGGTTTCTCGGCAGTGCACTGCTACCTAGCATCAAGCGAGATATAGTCGCTCTCACAGCATACACAATTGAAAATATAAGAGCAACTAACTAACGAGTGCTCATTCGGTAGCCCCGCAAGGGTTACCTGGGGTTGGCTGAAAGGACGCCACTTGGCACGCTCTGGGCGCTCGCTTCGATTTTTTTTTCGCACGCGTTTTTGATTTTTTTAGATGGTCTTTTTTACTATTCGATTTTCCACTAGTCTTTCATGACTTCTGGACCCAAAACCAAAAAAATTCATTTTTTTGCGCCAAAAACTCATTTTTTTGCTTCCGTGAGAGGCATGAGCATGCCTCTAGGAAACGAAAAGAATGTGGTTTTTTTTCTTCTGCCAGAGGCACGGATTTGTTTCTCGTAGAAGCACAATTTTGCTTTTGCCAGAGACACGGTCATGCCTTTGTTCGGAAAGGGGGAAAACATGCTCCCAGTTTGTTTTTTTTGTGAAAAGAAAAATTTATCAAAACTTATCAATATGAAATCTAGTTTGGGAGAACTCGACGAGAGGAATTCAATGGTGAAAACTGTTCGAGATTTTGGACGCATGATTTAAGATAAAAAATATTTTAAATAAATGAATCTATGAAAAAGGGAAAACTTTTACGTTGTGACAAGTGGTACACATGCAGTACGCCACTTATCGCAACCTGAAGAGGTGGGAGTGACCTTTGCAATGAGATTTCGGGGGAATATAGAAGGCCAGGCTAGAGCCTAAGTTGAGATTGGGCCTTTAGCGAGATAAGCGAAAGGTTGAGGGCCAGACAGGCATTTGTTTTCCATCTTTAAATAATTTGGCATTTTTCGCAAAAAAGTACCAAATTTAGGATGTCCCAAACTAACCAAAATATGATTTTATTTATTCATGAAATCATAAAAGGTTTCAGGATTTAAAAATGTTCTTAGTTTTGAGAAATTTTTCACATATTTTAGAAAATAGTTATGATTTTGAAAAAACTATATTCAGGAAATCAAAAAATGTTTATGATTTGAAAATGTGTTGTGTATTCAAAAAAGGTTTGTAATCTTGAATAAATATCCGTGAATTACAAAATCATTGATTCCAAAACTTTTCATGAATTTTAAAAATGTTCATGCATTTAAAAATTGTTCATCAAAAATAAAAAAACCGTGAATGTAAAACCCCCAATTTCAACAATAATTTGTCGATTAAAAAAACTTTCAGCGATTCAAAAAAAAATGAATTGAAAAATGTTCATGCATTTAATTCTTTCACGAATTTGCCAAAAATGTTTGCAAAATGTATACATGTTCACAAGTTCATGGAATTTTTGGCAAATTCAAAAAATGCTCAAGATTTCAGAAAAAAAAGTTCAGAAATTCAAAAGAAAAAAGAAATAAAAACAAAAAATTAATGAAATGAAACGAAAATAAAAGTAAAAACGAACTCAAAAATATATATTAAGAATTCTAGAACAAACCCAGAATTTGTGAGTGTCTGTGTGGGCCGGGGGGGGGGGGGGGTACGCTCGGTCACTAACTAGCGACCTATGCGCCAATTAGGATTCCCCGTTTATCTCTCCCTCAATTCCGGTGCTTGAAATCCGGTTGAAGACGCGGAGTCGGCCAAAGTTCGAACAACACGTTGTTGTACTGCTATTATTTTGTGCTAAATAAAAACTAATGCTACTTTCAATCCATATTAATTGGGGCTGCTTGATTTCGTAAAAGAAATTGAGGCTGCTTTAGTGTAAGAGCATCTACAGCCGGGTGTCCCAAATCGACCTTAAACGACCAGGCTGATCTCCCGGTCATGAAATTTTAACCTAGACTGGCGCCTCAAACGGGCCTTAGACGCCGTGGCTGTCGGCACCCCTCATATCTAGCCCAAATATGGGGCGGAAATGGGGACGCCCAGGCACGTCTGCCACATCATACCTATGCTTTCTTCGGAATGCCGGGTTCGGACAAGGATATCAACGTGCTTCAACGATCTCCGGTGTTCAGGAGACTTTGTAATGGAGAATCATCGCCGTGCAACTACACCATCAACGGCGTGACGACTGTGCCTACAACATGGGATATTATCTTGCGGTGATATCTATCCTCAGTGGGCGGCGTTTGTGAAGACCATATACGAACCGCGTGGCAAGAAACAGTCACTTTGCAACAATGCAGGAAGCGGCTAAGAAGGATGCGAAGAGGGCATTTGGAGCGTTTCAAACTCGTTGGGGAATTGTTCGTGGATCTGCAATGATGTGGGAATCAAAAACTTTCTGAAACTCATGACATGTTGTGTAATTTTATACAATATGATTGTTAAGGTTGAGGGTCAGGTCCGGTCCCATGAGTTTTTATATCTATATACATCCGTATGTGATAGCCCATTTGAAATCTCTAAAAAGACAAATATTTAGGAACGGAGGGAATAGATAGGAAATCGTTTAACATAATTTCTGCATCACAATAATTTATAGAAAACGTAAAAGATATGAGCTCTTCGTAGCACCTCATATCACACAACAAAACAAGTAAAATCTGTTGTATAATTTCAACACCAAGATAATTGAGAGAGATTAGAAGAGTGTGATGTGCTAACCTAGACTAGTTCATTGGCTAGAGTAACGAATTATGCTGCGTTGCCGACCCACCGTATGAACCAGATGGTGAGCGGCAGAGCAATCACGGGCTGGCGTGCGGCATGGCATGCGACGGCGGCTGCGGCGCCTAATCACACGTACGTACACACTAATCACGGGAGAACACAACTACCATTAGACTAGGGCGGAGGCTAAGGCGATCCAAGGGACTATTTTTAGTCTGATTAAAACTAGTCTCTTTTAGAAGCTAAAGTTCCAATCACCCCTGACTATAGAGAAGCTAGGACTAAAAAAATTTAGTCAGGGGAACCCTACTAAAATGTGGATTAATCCTCTCTCTCCTCATTTAACTCCTCTCCTTTAACACATGCGAGTTCGGGATTGAAGGGTTTGAAGGATAATAAATGCTCATTAACTCATTTTAGTCTATTTAGTATTTGTATCCAAGCATGGGGTGAGGCTAGCAAGTTTTAGTCCCACTACTTTTAATCATGGAACTAAAACGTACCCAAGCACCCTCTAAATTGACAATCTGGCCAAGTATGAGCAACATATATCTGTTCGAAGTTCGCTCGATCGTTGGCTGCTCGTCTCCCCCCGGCCCCGCCACTGGAAGCGAAGGCCACTTGAATGATGAATCCCCTCCTCCCGGTAAGCTCATCCTTGACACTGATTCGGCCTCGTTGAGGGCGTACAAGTGCCATTGATTAAGTCTTGTTGATGTCCATAATTCATTGTATTTTTTATCGGAAGTTCATTTTTCTTTCTATGCAAATTTCAATGTATGTCAATATGACCTGTCCCAATTTCAGTTTTTCGTTGTACAATAATTCACCGTTGATGTTGTCCAATTTTCAGTGCATAGGCTGCCTATGTTTCAGTTATATGTTGTGAAAATTTCAGTGTACTCGCCCTGCTATTTTACTATCATTTATCAAGTGGTTTGCTGCCTTTTATCAAGTTTACCAGAGTTGGCTTTGACCCTATGTTCTCTTCTGTTTTCCTGGGCAAGTATGAGCTGGCCTCGCTGCTTCAAGGATGAATCTGCCAATATGATAATCAGTGGGAACAAAAGGTATCGAGTATTTATTATCTCTACTGAAACACTACTACTTATGGTTTGGAATTTAAACATTTTTGTGCTCTCCTATAGGTTATTCCGCTCAATTTTTCTTTGTAGCTCTGCCATTGGAAGATAGGCCCCATTTTAGATTTTGGAACAGGATTTGGCCAGCCCGGCTCTGTTGAGAGTAATGGTGTAGCCTAAACTAATGATTTTGAAGCACCAGGAGAACAAGTTGAAACCTCGGAAAATCAAGATGCAATTTATCTTATGAACTTTCTGTAGATGCACCGAAATCTTCGAGATCGTCCCGTGCATGTACTCAATGATCTTATTGAGCATGGAGCATATGTGGACCCACAATAAAAACTAAAAAACTAATGTTTGAGTTGTGCACTTAAAATAAATTTTATATTAGCACTATTTACGTTCGGTACCAACATTTGTTATTCACGTGCGACATTGGCTTGTAGTGTGATTGACGTGCATGGATTTGAGAGTCCTGATTTGAGGTACATATAGAGGCCGGAAGCGAAGTATGATCCGAGGGCGTGTTCGACGTGTCCGCGCGAACATATAGGGGCCGAATTCACCGAATCGGGCGGTAGATGCTCTAACTTTATTTTATTTCTTAATTGAAAAAAAAAGAGCGCATGCCGATTAGCATAGTGCGTCGCTGCAGCTGCGTGCAACAACGGCGCGATACACGAAGGGGATAAATCACGGCGGACCGCAAGCTAGCTGATCGATTCGATCACGATGCTCTGCACACCAGCACGAGCGCGCACCTGCACCACAGCACTGCTGCCACGCACCCCACAGCCCTGCCACGAGCGCACGCGGCGGCACATGCGCCCCTTCGAAAGCACAACCAGAACCAGCAGCACGCCAGCACCGTCACCGGCGCGGCGCGCGCGGCTGCAGCCTTTCTCTTTCAGTTTCCGGTTCTCCACGCCGCTTCGTCCCGTTGCCGTGTTTCGTGGTGGCCTAGTGGGCACGAAGCAACGTGCACAGGGACCGCGTGCGGTGCGGTGCGCGCCGTACGAGATATCGATGAGATCACGGGTGCCCGCACGGCGGCGCTCGGGTTTTGCTGGGAGGACGGGAACCGTTGCTGAGAAGACGGCGTGGGTGCACGGTGAGTCGCTGTACTTTTGCCGTCGGATGTCTCTCGAGCGTGGCCTCCGCTTCCATGGATTGGCATGCACGTGCAGTCGTACGTGCTCGCTGTAGTACCGGCGCTTACTAAATTCCTTGACACCACTGTCAGTACGGCACAGAGAGATCTAGTCTAGTAAAAAAAATCTTTCTGCAGGAGATCTATATAGTATAGTTAACTTGTGGTCTTCTACGTCAAGGCAAGCAGAGACGACGAAGCTGTTACGATATGATAAGTTTTAAGTTTATTACTTACTTACTTAATTACGTGTGAGCGAAAGCGACGGACCAGCAGTACACCGAAGAATCAGCACAAATAGGCCATTCGTGTTGGAAGGCATGCAATCCAGTTGTCGGCGCCGAAGAATAAACTGGCGCTGTCGTCACCGCCGAGAACCGCCATGGCCTCTCTCAGGGTCTGTTTGGTTTCAAATAAGTCACCAACTTATAAATTGAAAAATAAAAAAAATAACTTATTTTGTCAAATAGACTCGACTTATAGGTCATCCCAACTTATAAGTCATAAGTTGCTTCACCCCAACTTAAAATTTATAAATCATTCCCTTTTGCGTGTGTCCCATCGTATGCATGATATGAATTGATGTGGGAAGGTATGTCAAGTGACTTATAAGTCACTGGTTTTAAATCATCTGACTTATAAGTCAGGTGATTTATTGGAACCAAACAAACCCTCAGCAGGAGTACGCTTTGCGTGTGCGCAAAAGGACGAGGAGGCCCTGATAACGAAGAAATCGAGGCCCTCCTGCGTTGGAATAGCATGGATTCGAAGCACGTTGGAATACTTGAAGAGCAACCCTCATCAAGAGACATGATGACACCGGTCGTTTTCGCAACTTCTTTCCTTGCATCCACGAGTCCATAACTCTTTCTGCATGGGAGAAAAAGCAATATGGACTGAGCTTACGGCTCGACGAACAAACGGAAACGTGAGGCTTAGGGTTTGTGGCAATCTGAACCTGCCAAGCATGTGTGGCGAGGTGCGTGCCAGCTGTCACCT
The DNA here is from genome assembly GCF_018294505.1 of Triticum aestivum. Lineage (NCBI taxonomy): Eukaryota > Viridiplantae > Streptophyta > Magnoliopsida > Poales > Poaceae > Triticum > Triticum aestivum. The sequence continues at coordinate 80,804,644 of NC_057813.1, read as the reverse complement.
ACTACCATGTTTCTTTACTCTTTAGCACGAGTTACGAAATGGACACATCGTCGTCGCATGGCTTCGTCCCAACCAAAGCTGGTGGGGCTTCTGTGAAGAATCGTAATGGCGTGTTTGGTTGCGATTATACAGTACTCCCTCCGTTCCTAAATACTCCCTCTGTAAACTAATATAAGAGTGTTTAGATCAGTACTTTAGTATTCTAAACGCTTTTATATTAGTTTACGGAGGGAGTATCTAATACTTTCTCCATTCCCAAATATACGTCTTTCTAAAGATTTCAACAAGTGACTACATACGAAGCAAAATAAGTGAATCTACACTCTCAAACATGCCTACGTACATCCGTATGTTGTAGTCCATTTGAAATATCTAAAAAACTTATATTTTGGAACGGAGAGAGCAGGGCCGTACCTCAAAAAATTTGGCCCCGGTGTGATATGAGAATTTAGGCCCCATATACAGGAAATTAGTTGAAATAGTTTTCATTAACCATTGGAGAAAAGTCAAAAAGAGGAGACGAAGTATTAAGTTGCAGCGATTTGATTTGTGGCTGACGCTGAGTAGAATTTGATGTGTTTGCATACGCCACTGCTTCGACTCCCGTGAAGATGAGACCGGGACATGACTGGGCCGTGGGTGCCTTGTTTATGTTGAAGTATCAAAGTAAAGGAGACAAAGAAGAGACACAAATGATCCTCTCTTTTCATTGCAATGTGGGAGACCCACTTATATACAGCCTGAAGGGGTGTGTTTGGGAGACACCTCTTCCCCAACAGACACCTCCTGAGAGGCATCCCTCCCATACAATTGATTACATATTTTATTTCTTAACACTCCCCCTTGATCAATGTCATCTGTATATTGCAATCCAAAAACTCCTCTTAAAAACCCTGTGGGAAAAATTTAAGGAGAAACATTATAATGATATGCCACCGAAAACTCCTTTAAAAACCCAATGGGAAAAATATAAGGAGAAACCATATGACATACGTCCGCACTTGTATTTATATTGTCTCGTTAAAAACATTATATGAGAAACCGTCAAGGAAAAACTCATAAAGGGAAAAGAGTACAATATGAGTGATCAGAAGATCACCAATGGGTTATAATTTGGGATTTACTCCCCTGAACTTTGCAAACCTCAAAGTTATCTCATACCCAATCCACGAACCTAATTCTGGAATATAACATTGGTAGAGGTATAGTGAATATCACAATAATTTGTTTGCAAATTACCCTCTTACATTTCTGTAACTCATGAGGATAAATATAACCCGTAAGCAATACAAGTGACATTATCTTGGTAGATAATGATAATCTCCACATGACTTCACATGTGGCCAATCATTCTATGAAGTCATCTACATTTTGTGATGCTTCAAATAAAATAGAATGATCACTGGAAGGACTCGTTTAGAGTCTATTCTGAAGACTTCCCTCAAAATACGCTTCCAGCAAACTCAGTCTTTGATATGGCATTGTGGGATCAAATAATTAGCCACTATCAATATATCAAACCATGGTCCCATCTTGATTTTCGGATGGAATTGATCAAGATCCTTTGTGCCCTGGATATAGCCGAGGATATTTCTTGCACAAACCTTATACCTTTGAGGGAATTGCACTATCAATAAATTGCCAAAAACTATAGTGTCAGGTCTGACATATTTTGCAGGATATATGGGTGCTTTGATGGTATTTAGATATGACACTTCATGTCCACTATCACTTCACCATCTCCCCTATGTCTCAAGGATTTGTATCCCATATTAGGTATAATATGACCATATGTGTATTTGATATAATATATCCATATTGAACTTCTCCAATACTTCCAGATATATGAAGACTGATATCTTAGGAGAATATGCTCAAGTCATAAACTTAGCATAATTTGGGTTTAACCCAAATATCTGTCTTAACATGATTGTGTGTATTTCATGTCTTATATGGACTTTGATGATAAAATCATTGACACCACAAAAATAAGGTGATGTAAAATCCAATCCAGGATTTCTTCATGAATATACAACAACAATCATTAGTATGAGAGTAATCCTTGTCAAGGAATAACTCGCTTAGTCGGTTGCACCACACAATTCTTCGACTACTTCAAGTCATAGAATGACTTCAGAAGTTCCACACATGCATGTTGCGATTTACCTTTGGATTCAGAATATTAAGTCATTCGATGACTTCAATATATACATCCAAACTAATTGACCCATGGGAATATGTAGACATTACATACATCAATCATATGGATCTGTACTGCCATTAACATTCAGTATCAAAACATAATTCCACTTATACCAAGAAGGTATGCTACATCATAACCGATGTCGGGTCTCTGCGAAAAACCCTTGTGCTACAAGCCTCACTTTATCACCATCTCATTTATTTTCGTTTCCATACGAAAATTTACTTCTCTTCCCTCTGGAAGATACTTATTAGGAGCAGGTTTTACATGGTAAAAATACCTCTCTTTGATTTGCTTCCTTTCATTTGAACCAGTATAAGTGCAACAACACTGTCCATGGATTTGGTTCAGGGCCCAAAGGATTCTAGCAATTCTCGAGAAGAATTTTATGTTGACATATGGTAGACTTTCTCATATATGATTCTCATGAATCAATATCATCGTGGAATTCTTATTACACCTCTTAAACTCCTCGTGATTTCCCACAACAACGGAGTCAAGGTGTTTCGATGTCCCAACACATAAAAATGTGTGCATGGTATGTGTTGGACTTTGGATGCCGCGCATCCCTTAGGTGTCATTCAATCCGAGGTTGAATCATATTTACTGATCGAGGGGTCAATCTCCTCTGTTTTTGCTGAACATATGAGAACTTAATCTCATGCGACCAGAATTCACCCCCTCTTGCTCTCATCTAGGGAGACGAGTGGTTTATTCTGGTACCTCCACTCGTTCTGGTACTTGACCATAGTGACACATTTGTCATCAGTAAATATACTTGGCAGATTATTTGCAATATGCTGCAAATTTTTTCATAACTTGAACCTGCATTTCAGATTCTTAAGTACGTGGACAAAATGTCTATGACATTTCTTATCCATTTCCTGGCATTCTTTGTGGTACTCATCTCCCCGTAATGCCAGAAAATGTTCTTATTGCAAAAGCAATCAACGTATGGGCTGCAAATAACTCCCTTGTAAGGGTTAAGGCATTCGGCGGATTAACGAACATACCACAGTTATTCCTCACATAGATCCCAACCATATGTGAAGGCCCATGATGTACGCTGGAGTGGTGATATCGATATACAACCGAATTACCGCAGATGGGAAATACTTCACTTATTTCCACGTACAAATTGCAAGGGGTGCAGTATCATTGATCTCATTTAGATCAAATATGCGGAGTGTGAGACCGCATTTTACCATCAACAAAATGTTGGTAAATCACAATTCTGCAACATTGGCTATGCAATATTGTATCTCTTTCATAAGAGATCAAACCAAACCATTCTGGTTATGTACCATATACTGAATATAACCATTGAATATCCGTGAATCAAATTCAACGACATTTCCATTCCGGTGGAATTATCCCATGTTAGGATAATTTTCTCTAATTCGTCAATTTGAGCACTTAATTCAGTAAATACATGGTTATGTGGGGATATACACACCTAAAACCATCTTCTAGATGCGTCTATGAACACCATGAAGTACCAAGATAACCCAAATAATGGTTGAATAATCCAAACATATTCTTGCATTCAATCAAGAATATTGGCTGGCTCATTTCAAATTTTAAGGTGAGAGTGCCTTAAAATTAAATCCTCAATGTCACATGTAGTGCATAAAACAATCTGATGATTGTTGGGAATATTGCAACTTGTCAAGTTGTGGCCAACAGAAATTGTCAATAATTTCTCTAATCGTCCAATACCATGATGATAAAGGAGGAAAAATTATTATGTATGCAACAAGATTGAGTATGAACTGACTCATATACTCAATTATCTCAACTATCATGTCTGAGGAACAAGATGTTGCAATTTATACTATATGTAGTAGTACAATTATAGGCTAATGATATTTAGGGATAACTAGGAGACTACACGAGATCTCCAAAATATCTTGGGAATATCATTCCACAAGCATATCATTAATGTAGAGGAGTCCATTCTCCTTTACCATGCCAGGATATTTTCTGGTTGTTTTCTTTTTTAAGTAGAACTTCAAACTTATCCCATTAAAAACATTTGCCTCGAGTGAGACGGTGGTATGATTCAACACAATACTTGACTAATTGGTAATCATTAGTACGATTTTCCGTAAACCACCATTTTGACAAACTTGAAAGTTGTCATTATGATCATTTAAATTAAATGATCCATTCCCTTTGAGATACACACTCAATTTTTGCTTGTCTTTTTTTTCTTCACTTTACATTCAACTCCTCGTGGTTCTCTAACCACTATTGCGTAGTACTAAGAGTACTAGCATGAATTTCATGCATTGCAACCTGAAACAAAGATGATATTTCTGTTTACCATCCTAGGAGAACGTAAGGTGCAGTAAGGACTTATAGTCAGATATGTATCTGAAGTCGCCTTATCACATAATCTCAACATAGTGTTGATTTATAGACAACAGAATTATAAGGCTCAATGGACTCGAAGTCCTAACAACGAATGAATAATCATTCATGTGATGCTTATAACAATATATCTTGACTCAATGAAGGCTCGAAGGGAAAATGAATATTCATCATCCATTACATACTCAGTTTGAGAACCGAGCCACTGTGATGGCATGTAAATGCAAATATGCCATATTCTTAGCTATTTATAAATAGCCATGACATTTCCTGCAGGTGGAGTTTCTGTGGCAACAATGCTCTAGGTCAACAAAATCTAATGTCCATGACCCATCTTAAATAGTTGCTCCCACCAAATGTCATCTCATCACATTTCCTTTCCAAAAGGTCAACCAATATGTTGCATGAAATTCGCATGCATTAATTACCTTCAGTAAATTAAGTATAGGGTGAAAATGCTACGGCTAAGCATAATCATGGGTGATGGTGATTCTTAGTGACCCATAGGGCAAGCCTTCCAGAAGAACATCACATTGTGGTGTAGATCTTCCAAGTAAAGGTAGTCACCTCAAAAGGGACAAACCTTTAATTTCCTTAAAATACATAGAGGTAGTCGACCACCTAGTGGTGCCTCACTCTTATGGACAATTCCCATTGATCATAGCCTCCACAACCTTATGTTATTTATAACACATGAAGGTAATCACAATAAATGACGTGAACCTCTCAGCTGTGCATGAAACTTAATTCATAGCTATGACGTCGTCTCATAAGTTGTGTATGCATGGAAGGTAATCATCAAAATATGCAAGTGTTTTGCATAATTCTCTTCATAGCATAATATGCAGCATAGTCACCACTGCCTTGGATTCATCTCCTGATGGAGTATTTAACACTATAGTCCACAACCAATGACAAATGCTATGAAATTTCCAATTATTTGGAAAACAAATATCATGAAGGTAGTCACCACGGTGTAGGTCTCATAATGACTATGTCATAAGATTTGTGCCTTCATTTTGCATTGAATATATGGAGATAATCACTACTAAGTAGTGTAGACCTCACTCTTATGGAGCATCCCACAACCTTATGTTAATTAAAAACACATTGAAGGTAATCGCCACATGGTGTGGTTTAGACCTCTCAGTTGTGAACGAAATTAATTCGTTGCCAATAATGCAATCTATAAGTTGTGTGCAAAATTGAAGGTAGTCATTATGTCAGAATGACATAATATAGACCTCACAATAATATTGGATAATCTGCAATTAAGCCATAGGTGCCATTTGTCGATTCCTTTTGACAAATGTAAATTTGACAGAGTCAAGCAGTGTCATACACTTCACTACCTCATGTTTCCAAACTTGCAAGCAAATTCCATATTCCATGTGAATAATGGAATCAACATATAGCTTTGCAACAGTATTACTCATGTAATACAAATAAATGCAGAAGTATAAACATACTTGTGCAACACATATGAGGACTTAGGGCCTCCATGGTCATTTTACATGATGTAAAATGATGCATAATCAGTTATTATGCAATCCAGCAAGTCTATACCGTGTATATTTGCTCTGAAGGCACGGTACCACTGTGGTCGGCATCAATCGCCGCTGAGGAAGAACTATGCCACGGCTGTTCATAGCGTCCTCGACGAGGCTATCGCTAGTTTGATGTTGCCGAGCGCCGGAGCGCCATGCTGACCTTGGTTGTTGGCTTCGGTCCGTCTGTTGATTTTTTGTTCTCAAACAGAATTGATTAGTGTATTTGTTTAATCAAAATGAGAACAAATGAACGAGATATGTATTCATCCATCAGGATCGATTCCCCAGATCTTTCTTAGAGAGAAGTTTGGCGTCCATGCAGCCAATCGCTCCTGGATAGCGTGGTTGCTGTTTAGCCTCGCCTCGCACCGGCCTGTCATCGCCGATGCCACATGGAGAGTCGCGCTAGGCCGCTGCTTCGTCTCACGCGAAAGTGTGCGTCAAGATTCGCCTGGTCAATGGGGAGCCGTCGTCTCGCCTTGCGCCTCCGCGGTGTGCCGCCGCCGTTCCGCAAGTAGCCGTGGCCGAATGCCACCACGCCAGAGATCGATCCTAGGAAGGGCCTTATCCTGTAGCAATTAGATCAATTCTTTTGGCGCTTGCCATGATGGCCATGGAGAGAATGTGCAATTCCTAATCCCGTGCGTGCATGAGTGTTAGCCATTTGTAACCGCCGCTGGCCGCAAAGGGCCTGTGCATGGACGAAGCCCCGCTCACTTCGTGCTCCGTGCTCCTTGTCAAGCAACTCGCCGAATCCGATGGCCGCGCTCACCAGGGACATCAACGCCGGGCCTCAGGCGTCACGCTGCCTCCGTGAACGCCCGTGGGGAAACCGCCATCAAGACCGATCAGTTTCTAGATACATGATCCCTGATTGAAGGAAACACAATTATTCATAGGATCATGCTAATCAGAAATAGAAAAGCAGTTAGCTTTCTCCTAAATCGGTTTCTTGGGTGGATGCCGGCCTGGGCGGAGCGCCGCTGCCGGGGGCATCACCGCGCCATGCACTGGAGGTTGATCCTCCTTCCCGTGTCTGCCGATTCAGTGAAGAGATTCACGTAGTGAGAACACAATTCGTTAGATTGCTGATCTTAATCACAAGAAGACAAATAAATTAACGTCTCCCTGATCGATTTCCCTGTAGCGATGCATGTATGCATGCCGATACATGGACGTCTTTGCCGTGGACGTCCTAATGGAGTGCATCAGCGATCGATTTCGAAGGTTCACGCGATCACACCGGAAGGAGCAGCGCTGAGGTCGAGATCCGCCGCACAGGCTTGGCGCCCCTTCACGCCGGTAGCGGGCTGCACCAAGCAGCCATGTCGAGCCATCGTCGCCGATGCAAGTTCGTCCGTCTCTGATGGCCTTTTGGTCTCAACGGAGAGCGAAGTGCTGATAAGGTGTTGAAGTATCAAAGTAAAGGAGACAAAAAAGAGACACAAATGATCCTCTCTTTCCATTGCAATGTAGGAGACCCACTTATATACAGCCTGAAGGGGTGTGTTGGGGAGACACCTCTTTCCCAACAGACACCTCCTGGAAGGCATCCCTTCCATACAATTGATTACATATTTTATTTCTTAACAGTTTAATCTCTAGTAATACCAGATTAACTTAGTATTAATAATCATGTACTGTATTTAAAAAATTAGGGGCGCCCTATGCAGCTGCTCCGGTTGCACCTGCCCACATATGGGCTTGGGAGAAAGTATTTGTCTTTCTAAAGATCTCAACAAGTGACTATATACGGAGCAAAATGAGTGAATCTACACTCTAAAACATGTCTATATACATCCATATATGATAGTCTATTTAAAATCTCTAAAAAAGACAAATATTTAGGAACAGATGGAGTACTAACAAATGGAGATTAATAAACCCTCGCGCAACGATCATGGCAAGGTTTGGCTCGTGCTCCTGCTCGCCGCACTTGATGACCATCTCTACGCAGTAGCGGTTGAAGACGATGACCATGTAAACATCCTGGTTCGGGACTTTAAAGGTTAAGAAGTAGCCGATCAACAGCGAGTGAGCAATGGCAAAGCCTAGCCACACTTGATCCATGACAACCCTTTCATTGACATCCTTGAGCCATCCGACGTTCATCTTCGAAACAATGACCCCTTGGAATAGTGTTCATGTAATTAAGGATGGAAGGTATCAAGGATGAGAAACAAATCCATGGAAGTGGGTTAGAAAACTTCCTCGTACAAGTGGTCAACCTTCGCGGCCTCCCCTTTTGCTTCTTAGAGGCATTGCCTTCTCCTGCATCATTCGAGCAGCTGCCCTCAGCAACATTACCAAGGGTCAACTTGCCGGTAGAGCACGCAAAGAAAAGAGCAAAATTAAAACACTAAAGAGCGAAATTCGGATAAAATAAGGTTGTATATGCATATATTCAAGACAAGTCTTCCGATCAAGCACACAAGCCATGATTAAAGTCATTGTCGTTCAATGCCTACCATGGTTATCCACTCTCATTTCTCATTATCACATCGTCATTTGTGTCGCCCCCCCCCCCCCCCCGCGGGCGACTAGGGTTTCCGCCGCGCAACCACCCACCTTCCCTCTCTTCTCTCGCCATCACTAGAGACAGTTGTAGGGACGGCTATCGATGACGGTGGTGGCGAAGCGTTGGCTGCTTTGCTCGGTGGGTCGGAGGACTTCTGGTGCGCCGGGGCGGCGGCCTCGGGTGGTGCGGCGGCTTGGCCATTTTGGCCAGGGGCAGCAACCACGGATGTTAGCTAGTGTCCTCGGTAGCTAGGGTGACGAGGCGACGACAGTGGAGGAGCTCTGCCTGAGGCCCCCTGGTGTGTCCCTTGTACCAGATCTGAAGTCATGGTCCTTCCTTCCCCTACAACCCGCTTCCCTGGTGGATCCAACAGCCGGGAACTCCAAGTCGCCGGATCTGCTGCCGGTGGAGTCTGGTGGTGCGAGATCCAGATCGGGAGAAGTCCCTTGGTCGACCTCGTCGGTCTAGTGAGTGGTGGCTAGCTATTTAAATGTAAAAGAATACCCGAGTCTAAACTAAAGTATGAGTACAAGATTTAATGATTTTTATATTAGATTGTGTGGAAAGACTATCTAAGCGAAGAGGCAATTGCAACATCTTCTTCATTAACTATGAGCCATGTAGATAAAAATCAGATAACGAAGTGTAAGAGACAATTTGCAGGTGGAAGACCCCTGAACCACGATGGTGTATGACTATTTTGTTGATCAAACAAAATTATAAATATATATAGCACTATGATCCCTAGTTTTAAAGAGCTCACATTCAATTAAGGTTCAATTGGAATTGGGTCACCTAATTTTGATAGGGTCAACAATTTCTCAAAGCACACGAATTTAATTATTTTATACTATAAGCTATGCTTCCTAATTTTTAAGGCCTTACAATTAACTGATGCCTTCAATTTAGAATTGAGTCACCCGATTTTGACCGATCAACATTTTCTCAAGGAAATCTTCCATTCAATTCTTTTAATTCCCTATATACTCTAATTTTGAAGCTCTTTCATTCAATTGATTTAGGTATTCAATTTTGGATTTGGTTTACGATTTTGACCGGGCCGACAATTTTTCAAATCAATCAATCACAAGCTGCCCCTAAAAATACATCAATCCCGTGCACCCTCCCACCACCTAGAAAAAGAAGCGCCACCATGTGACACTGTAGCACCAATATAGTACATGCATCCACCGACCCAAAAATTCCCCCACCCATAAATATATGTTGGTTAGTGAATAACACAGAACCACAACACAAAAGGTGAAGGAAATATGCCCTAGAGGCAATAATAAAGTTATTATTTATTTCCTTATTTCATGATAAATGTTTATTATTCATGCTAGAATTGTATTACCGGAAACATAATACATGTGTGAATACATAGACAAACATAGTGTCACTAGTATGCCTCTACTTGACTAGCTCGTTAATCAAAGATGGTTAAGTTTCCTAATCATAGACATGAGTTGTCATTTGATTAACGGGATCACATCATTAGGAGAATAATGTGATTGATTTGACCCATTCCGTTAGCTTAACACTTGATCATTTAGTATGTTGCTATTGCTTTCTTCATGACTTATACATGTTCCTATAACTATGAGATTATGTAACTCCCGTTTACCGGAGGATCACTTCGTGTGCTACCAAACGTCACAACGTAACTGGGTGATTATAAAGGAGCTCTACAGGTGTCTCCGAAGGTACATGTTGGGTTGGCGTATTTCGAGATTAGGATTTGTCACTCCGATTGTCGGAAAGGTATCTCTGGGCCCTCTCGGTAATGCACATCACTATAAGCCTTGCAAGCAATGTAGCTAATGAGTTAGTTACGGAATGATGCATTATGTAATGAGTAAAGAGACTTGCCGGTAACGAGATTGAACTAGGTATTGAGATACCGACGACCGAATCTCGGGCAAGTAACATACCGATGACAAAGGGAACAACGTATGTTGTTTGCGGTTTGACCGATAAAGATCTTCGTAGAATATGTAGGAGCCAATATGAGCATCCAGGTTCCGCTATTGGTTATTGACCGGAAACGTTTCTCGGTCATGTCTACATAATTCTCGAACCCGTAGGGTCCGCACGCTTAAGGTTTCGTTGTACCGAAGGAGTTCGGAGTCCCAGATGAGATCAGGGACATGACGAGGAGTCTCAAAATGGTCGAGACATAAAGATCGATATATTGGACAACTATATTCGGACTTTGGAAAGGTTCCGAGTGATTCGGGTATTTTTCGGAGTACCGGAGAGTTATGGGAATTCGCCGAGGAGTATATGGGCCTTATTGAGCTTTAGGGGAAAGAGAGAGGAGAGGTTGGACGCCCCCCCCAAGGCCTAGTCCGAATTGGACTAGGGGGAGGGGCTGCGCCCCCTCCTTCCTTCTCTTCTCCCTCCCCTTTCCTTGACTCCTACTCCTACTACTTGGAAGGGGGGGGGGGGAATCCTACTCCCGGTGGGAGTAGGACTCCTCCTAAGGGTGCACCATAGAGAGGGTCGGCCCTCCCCCTCCTCCACTCCTTTATATACAGGGAGGGGGGCACCCCTTGGAGACACAACAATTGATCTCTTGATCTCTTAGCCATGTGCGGTGCCCCCCTCCACCATAGTCCTCCCTGATAATATTGTAGCGGTGCTTAGGCAAAGCCCTGCGACGGTAGAACATCAAGATCGTCACCACGCTGTCATGCTGACAGAACTCTCCCTCGACACTCGGCTGGATCGGAGTTCGAGGGACGTCATCGAGCTGAACGTGTGCTAGAACTCGGAGGTGCCATAGTTTCGGTGCTTGATCGATCGGGCCGTGAAGACGTACGACTACATCAACCGCGTTGTTCTAACACTTCCGCTTTCGGTCTATGATGGTACGTGGACAACACTCTCCCCTCTCGTTGTTATGCATCACCATGATTTTGCGTGTGCGTAGGATTTTTTTTGAAATTACTACGTTACCCAACAAAAGGCCCATCAAATCACTGCGCTACAAAATATAAATAAAACACACTCCATCATCTCCTCCACCCGCCAAACTAAATATTCCATCAGTTCCAAAATATAAGTAGTGTTAGTTTTTAAAAAGTCAAATTTCTTTAACTTTGACCAAATTCAGAGCAAAAAATAGCAACATCCACAACATTAAGAAAACTATGGAAATTCATTTCATGATGAATGTAATCATAACAATTTGATATTATGGATTTTTATATATTTCTTTACAAATTTGATCAAACTTTAAAGGTTTGTATTTTCCAAAAAGTAACACACCTTATATTTTAAGATAGAGTGAGTAATTATTTTTAAAGAAACCCAGCAACACCAATGATGCAGCAAAGCGCTCCCAACCCTTCTACTCCCTCCTTCTGTATATATAGGGCCTAATGTATTTTACGAGATCGCATTTGACTAATGACAAAAGTAATAGTATATAAGATGCATAATGTGAAAAATATATCATTGGAAGCTCCTCTCACGTACAAATTTGATGGTATGATCTGTGCAACTTGCATTTCATATATTATTGATCTAACATGTGGTCAAAGTTAGTCTAGAAAAACACATTAGGCCCTATATAGATGGAAAAGGGAGTAGTCTATTAGTTACACCATGCTCCCAAAATTTTAAGGCCTCACAACTAACTAAGGTCTTCAATTTAAAATTTGGTCACCCGGTTTTGATCGGCTCAACAAAATTTGTCAAGGAGCTATGTCATTCTTTTAATTCACTATGCTTCCTAATTTTGAATCCCTCCCATTCAATTAAGGTATATAATTTTGGACTTCATTCACATTTTGACTACGTCAACAAATTTTGAAATCAATCGGCAACAAACCAGCCTATAAAAACACATCAATCCCGCCCACCCACTCACCCCCGTAAAAAAAGCGCGAACATATGATACTGTAGCATCAATATAGTATATGCAGTCATGATAACCCACAAGTGTAGGGGTCGCAACAACTTTCGAGGGTAAAGTATTCAACCCAAATTTATTGATTCGACACAAGGGGAGCCAAAGAATATTCTTGAGTATTAGCAGTTGAGTTGTCAATTCAACCACACCTGGATAACTTAGTATCTGCAGCAAAGTATTTAGTAGCAAAGTAATATGATAATAAAGGTAACGGCAGCAAAAGTAATGTTTTTGGGTTTTGTAGTGATTGTAACAATAGCAACAGAAAAGTAAATAAGCGAAGCACAAGATATGAAAAGCTCGTAGGCATTGGATCAATGATGGATAATTATGTCGGATGCGATTCCTCATGTAATAGCTATAACATAGGGTGACACAGAACTAGCTCCAATTCATCAATGTAATGTAGGCATGTATTCCGTAAATAGTCATACGTGCTTATGGAAAAGAACTTGCATGACATCTTTTGTCCTACCCTCCCGTGGCAGCGGGGTCCTAGCGGAAACTAAGGGATATTAAGGCCTCCTTTTAATAGAAAACCGGACCAAAGCATTAACACATAGTGAATACATGAACTCCTCAAACTAAGGTCATCACCGAGAAGTATCGATTATTGTCACTTCGGGGTTATCGGATCATAACACATAATATGTGACTATAGACTTGCAAGATAGGATCAAGAACACACATATATTCATGAAAACATAATAGGTTCAGATCTGAAATCATGGCACTCGGGCCCTAGTGACAAGCATTAAGCATAGCAAAGTCATAGCAACGTCAATCTCAGAATATAGTGGATACTAGGGATCAAACCCTAACAAAACTAACTTGATTACATGGTAAATCTCATCCAACCCATCACCGTCCAGCAAGCCTACGATGGAATTACTCACGCACGTCGGTGAGCATCATGAAATTGGTGATGGAGGATGGTTGGTGATGACGACGACGAATCCCCCTCTCCGTAGCCCGAACGGACTCCAGATCAGCCCTCCCGAGAGAGATTAGGGCTTGGCGGCGGCTCCGTATCGTAAAACATGATGAAACTTTCTCTCCGATTTTTTTCTCCGCGAGACGGAATAAATAGAGTTGGAGTTGAGGTCGGCGGAGCCTCAGGGGGCCCACGAGACAAGGGGGCACGCCCAGGGGGAGGGCGCGCCCCCACCCTCGTGGACAGGGTGTGGGCCCCCTAGTCTTGATTCTTTCTTCAGTATTTTTTATATTTTCCAAAAAGTGCCTTCGAGGATTTTCAGGACATTTCGAGAACTTTTGTCTTCTACACATGAAACAACATCATAGCAGTTCTGCTGAAAACAGCGTCAGTCCGGGTTAGTTTCATTCAAATCATGCAAGTTAGAGTCCAAAACAAGGGCAAAAGTGTTTGGAAAAGTAGATACATTGGAGACGTATCAACTCCCCCAAGCTTAAACCTTTTGCTTGTCCTCAAGCTATTCAGCTGATAAACTGAAAGTGATAAAGAAAAACTTTTACAAACTCTGTTTGCTCTTGTTGTTGTAAACATGCAAAGCCAGCATTCAGGTTTCAGCAAATATTATGAACTAACCATACTCACAATAACACCTCGGTCTCACAATTACTCATATCAATGGCATAATCCGCTAGCAAGCCATAATAATAAAACTCGGATGTCAACACTTTCTCAAAACAATCATAGTATGATATAACAAAATGGTATCTCGCTAGCCCTTCCTGAGACCGCAAACATAAATGCAGAGCACTTTAAAGATCAAGGACTGACTAAACATTGTAATTCATGGTAAAAGAGATCCAGTCAAGTCATACCCAATATAAACCAATAGTAATGAATGCAAATGACAGTGTGCTCTCCAGCGGGTGCTTTTTAATAAGAAGGGTGAGGACTCGGCATAAAAGTAAATAGATAGGCCCTTCGCAGAGGGAAGCAGGGATTTGTAGAGGTGTCAGAGCTAGATTTTAAAATAGAGATTGAATAACATTTTGAGCGGCATACTTTTGCTGTCAACGCAACAACTATGAGATGGCTGTATCTTCCATACTACATGCATTATAGGCAGTTCCCAAACAGAATGGTAAAGGTTTATACTCCCCCAACCACCAACAAGCATCAATCCATGGCTTGCTCGAAACAATGAGTGCCTCCAACTAACAACAACCCTGGGGTAGTTTTGTTTAATTATTTTGATTTGCTTTGATCTTTTTGGATCATGGGACTGGGCATCCCGGTTACCGGCCCTTTCTCGTGAATGAGGAGCAGAGTCCACTCCTCTTGAGAATAACCCACCTAGCATGGAAGATATAGGCAACCCTAGTTGAAACATGAGCTGGTAGAGCATACAAAACAGAATTTCATTTGAAGGTTTGGAGTTTGGCACATACAAATTTACTTAGAATGGTAGGTAGATACCGCATATAGGAAGGTATGGTGGACTCATATGGAACAACTTTGGGGTTTAAGGAGTTTGGATGCACAAGCAGTATTCCCGCTTAGTACAAGTCAAGGCTAGCAAAAGACTGGGAAGCGACCAACTGAGAGAACGACAACAGTCATAAACATGCATTAAAATTACTTCACACCGAATACAAGCATGAGTAGGATATAATCTACCATGAACATAAATATCATGAAGGCTATGTTGATTTGTTTCAACTACATGTGTGAACATGTGCCAAGTCGAGTCACTCAATTCATTCAAAGGAGGATACCATCCCATCATACCATATCATAATCATTCTAATAGCATGTTGGCATGCAAGGTAAACCATTATAAATCATAGCTAATCAAGCATGGCACAAGCAACTATAATCTCTAAATTTCATTGCAAATATGTTTACTTCATAATAAGCTGAATCAGGAACGATGAACTCATCATATTTACAAAAACAAGAGAGGTCGAGTTCATACCAGCTTTTCTCACTCAATCAGTCCATCATATATCGTCATTATTGCCTTTCACTTGCACGACCGAACGATGTGTATAATAATAATAGTGCACGTGCATTGGACTAAGCTGGAATCTGCAAGCATTCAACTCAAAAGAGAGAAGACAAGGTAATATGGGCTCTAAGTTAAATAAAGAATCATGCATATGAGAGCCACTAAACATTTTCAATATGGTCTTCTACTCTCGACCCCCAAAGAAAAGAAAAGAAAATAAAACTATTTACACGGGAAAGCTCCAACAAGTAAAAAGAAGAACAAGAAATCTTTTTGGGTTTTCATTTTAATTCTACTACAAGCATAGAAGTTAAATTAACTATTTTTTTGGTTTTTCTTAAGGTTTATCAAACACACAAGAAGAAAACTAGATAAAGAAATGTAAACTAACATGGATAATACAATGAAAGAGTATGAGCACCGACGACTAGTGTGTGAAACATAAATGTAAGGTCGGTGAGAAATACATACTCCCCCAAGCTTAGGCTTTTGGCCTAAGTTGGTCTAATGCCAAGGATAGCCTGGTTGATACCCGTAGTTGTAACTGGGGTCGTACTGAGATGCAGCAGCAACCGCCTCCTGAGCTGCAGCATGTTGGCGAGCTGCCTCCGCTCTCCCCTCGTGTTCAGCTACTTCCTCCATGGTAACAACATATCTTCCTTTTGCCTGATAATCAAAAAGGAGAGGAGCAGGAAGAGTACGATGGACGACATTGCGTCTGTTATAGATTACTCGATAATGGAGGAATTGTTCATTCCTCCTAAGAAAATGATGGTTGACCATAGCATCATAATCTAAATAAGCAGGACGTATCATCACATCCCCCTCTCGTGGAGCTATACCAAGATAATTAGCCACACGGGTTGTATAAATTCCTCAAAATAAATCTCCAGCTCTACCATTATTCTGCAACCTACGTGCAACTATTGCCCCCAAGTTATAACCTTTATAACCTAACGCAGCACTCTTGAGTACACAGAGATCATGGACACACATATGATATGCTTCATCTTTACCGTTAATGCATCTACCAATGAAGAGACCAAAATAATGTATAGCAGGAAAATGAATGCTTCCTATGATAGCTTGTGTTATGTCCCTGGATTCTCCCACAGTAATACTAGCAAGGAAATCTCTAAATTCAGATTTGTGAGGATCATTAATATTACCCCACTGCGGAAGTTTGCAAGCAGTTGTAAAATCCTCTAAGTCCATGGTATAAGATGTATCATAAATATCAAATAGGACACTAGGAGAATTACGCGTACAATTATATTTAAACCTCCGAACAAAGGAATCAGTCAATTGATAGTACTGAGGACACTTATCTAGTAAGAAGTCCTCCAGCTCAGCATTACACACATACGTCAAATTCCTCCTTAAAGCCTGCTTCGACCATAAAATCATCTGATGGCCACTCACAAGCTCGTACATCCGCGTCCCTCGGTAATTCAACATCTTGCTCACGCATAGCAATCCTGGGCCCTTTCTTTACCGAGGAACCACCTTGGTACATTCTCCTAGACATAATTATTTTTTGAATTTTTTTTGAAAATTTAGTAACTTTGAAATAAAAGTGAATAAAACTTAAGAAGAATGGTAGCAACTACTCCTACAAGTGCCTAGAGCCTATATCATGCATTAGAAATGCTTGGGACCTCATAAATTTAACATGCAAGCTCAAGAACATGGTCACCTATGCAGCAAAAAATTGCAATGAATAAAGCACTAGAACAAAAACTATTTGGACCAATGGAGGAGTTGCATACCAAGCAACAATCTCCCAAAGCAGTTTTGTGAATGGAGCTTTGAGCAAGGAGATCGAAATCGCAGCAAAATGAGTTAGAACTTGTGCTTGAGCTGGATGGGGATTTTTTTGGATAGAAGATGAAGTGTGTGGGTGCTGGCATGAGTGGAGGGGGCCCACCAGGGGCCCATGAGATAGGGGGGCACGCCTAGGTGGGGTGGGCGCGCCCTCCACTCTCGTGGCCTGGTGCTTGCCCCTCCTGCAGTGATTTCAGTGCCTAAAATCCTCAAATATTCCATAAAAATCATACTAAATTTGCAGGGCATTTGGAGCAATTTTATTTTCAGGATAATTTTGTTGCACGGATAATTCAAAAAACAGACGGATAATACTATTTTTGCTTTATTTATTCTAAATAACAGAAAGTAAAAAGAGGGTAGAGAAGGTTGTTCCTTCTAGTTTCATCCATCTCATGACCATCAAAATGAATCCACTAACAAGGTTGATCAAGTCTTGTTAACAAACTCATCCCGAATAACACGGAACCGGAGAAATTTCGAATAACACTAAGTTACCTCAATGGGGATATGAAAATCCCCAACAATAAGAATATCATAATTTTCTTGACAGTAGGGAGAGGAAATTCAAAACCTCCAATAATGATAGTTGGAACTTTTCCAATAGAATTGATTCTATGAACTTGAGATTGTTTCCTCGGAAAGTGTACCATATGCTCATTACCATTAACATGAAAAGTGACATTGCCTTTGTTGCAATCAATAACAGCCCCTGCAGTATTCAAAAAGGGTCTACCAAGGATAATCGACATACTATCGTCCTCGGGAATATCAAGAATAACAAAGTCCGTTAAGATAGTGACATTTGCAACTACAACAGGCACATCCTCACAAATACCGACAAGTATGGCAGTTGATTTATCAGCCATCTGCAAAGATATATCAATAGGTGTCAACTTATTCAATTCAAGTCTACGATATAAAGAGAGAGGCATAACACTAACACCGGCTCCAAGATCACATAAAGCAGTTCTAACGTAGTTTCTTTTAATGGAGCATGGTATAGTTGGTACACCCGGATCTCCAAGTTTCTTTGGTATTCCACCCTTAAAAGTGTAATTAGCAAGCATGGTGGAAATTTTAGCTTCCGTTATCTTTCTTTTGTTTGTAATGATATCCTTCATATATTTAGCATAAGGGTTTACTTTAATCATATCAGTTAAGCGCATACGTAAGAAGATAGGTCTAATCATTTCAGCAAAGCGCTCAAAATCCTCATCATCCTTTGTCTTGGATGGTTTAGGAGGATAGGGCATGGGTTTTTGAATCCATGGTTCTCTTTCTTTACCGTGCTTCCTAGCAACAAAATCTCTCTTATCATAACATTGATTCTTTGATTGTGGGTTATCAAGATCAACTACAGGTTCAATTTCTACTTCGTTATTTTTGCTAGATTGAGCATCAACATGAACATTATCATTAACATTATCACTAGGTTCATGTTCATCACCTGATTGTGTTTCAGCATCAGAAATAGAAATATCATTGGGATTCTTAGGTGTGTCTACAACAGGTTCACTAGAAGCATGCAAAGTCTTATCATTTTTCTTTTTCTTCTTTTTGGAAGAACTAGGTGCTTCTAAATTATTTCTCTGAGAATCTTGCTCGATTCTCTTAGGGTGGCCTTCAGGATACAAAGGTTCCTGAGTCATTATACCAGTTCTAGTAGCCACTCTAACAGCGAAGTCATTTTTATTATTTAATCCATCAAGCAAATCATTTTGAGCTTTAAGTACTTGCTCAGCTTGAGTAGCAACCATAGACGCATATTTGCTAATGAGTTTAAGTTCACCTTTAACTCTAGCCATATTATCGCTCACGCGTCCTATCTCGAAAGCATTATTCTTTAACTCTCTACCAACATAAGCATTAAAACTTTCTTGTCTAGCCATAAAGTCATCAAATTCATCTAAGCATGGGCTATGAAATTTAGTAGAGGGGATTTCAACCTTATCATATCTATAAAGAGAATTTACCTTTACTACCTGTGTCGGGTTATCAAGACAATGTGGTTCTTCAACAGGCGGTAGATTAAGACCATGTATTTCTTCAATAGGTGATAAATTCTTAACATCTTCGGTTTTTATACCTTTTTTTCATTGATTTCTTTGCCTCTTGCATATCTTCAGGACTGAGAAATAAAACATCTCTCTTCTTCGGAGTGGGTTTAGGAATAGGCTCAGGAGTTGGCTCAATTGGTTCAAGAATTGACTCAGGAATTGGCTCAGGAAGGGTCCAATTATTTTCATTAGTCAACATATTATTCAATAGTAATTCAGCTTCATCGACTGTTCTTTCCCTGAAAACACAACCAACACAACTATCCAAGTGGTCCTTGGAAGCATCGGTTAGTCCATTATAAAAGATATCAAGTATTTCATTTTTCTTAAGAGGATGATCAGGCAAAGCATTTAGTAATCGGAGAAGCCTCCCCCAAGCTTGTGGGAGACTCTCTTCTTTGATTTGCACAAAATTATATATTTCCCGCAAGGAAGCTTGTTTCTTATGAGCGGGAAATATTTAGCAGAGAAGTAATAAATCATATCTTGGGGACTACGCACACAACCAGGAGCAAGAGAATTATACCAAGTCTTAGCATCACCCTTTAATGAGAACGGAAATATCTTAAGGATGTAAAAGTAGCGAGATTTATCATCATGAGTAAACATGGTAGCTATATCATAAACTTGGTAATATGTGTGATACGTCTCCGTCATATCTATAATTTTTGATTGTTCCATGCCAATATTCTTCAACTTTCATATACTCTTGGCAACTTTTTATACTATTTTTGGGACTAACATATTGATCCAGTGCCCAGTGCCAGTTCCTGTTTGTTGCATGTTTTATGTTTTGCAGAAAACCAATATCAAACAGAATCCAAATGGGGTAAAAATGGACGAAGAATTATTTTGGAATATTTTGGATTTTCCGGAGGAAGAATCAACGCGAAACGGTGTCCGAGGTGGCCACGAGACAGGGGGACGCACCCTCCCCCCCTGGGCGTGCCCTGGACTCTCGTGGGCCACCTGTAAGGCGGTTGGCGCTCTTCTTTTGCCGCAAGAAAGATAATTTTACGAGAAAAATCTGGACGAAAGATTCACCCCAATCGGAGTTACGGATCTCCGGATATAAAAGAAACGGTGAAGGGGTAGAATCAAAGAATGCAGAAACAGAGAGATAGATCCAATCTCGGAGGGGCTCTCGCCCCTCCCACACCATGGGAGCCAAGGACCAGAGGGGAAACCCTTCTCCCATCTAGGGAGGAGGTCAAGGAAGAATAAGAACAAGGCGGTCTCTCTCCCCCTTGCTTCCGGTGGCGCCCGAACGCTGCTGGGGGCCATCATCATCACCGCGGTCTTCACCAACACCTCCACCATCTTCACCAACATCTCCATCACCTTCTCCCATCTATATCCAGCGGTCCACTCTCCCACAACCTGTTGTACCCTCTACTTGAACATGGTGCTTTATGCTTCATATTATTTTCCAATGATGTGTTGCCATGCTATGATGTCTGAGTAGATTTTTCGTTATCCTATCGGTGATTGATGAATTGCTATGATTGGTTTGATTTGCATGTTTTATTATTAGTGATGTCCTATTGTGCTCTCCGTGTCGCGCAAGCGTGAGGGATTCCCGCTGCAGGGTTTGCAATATGTTTATGATTTGCTTATGGTGGGTGGCGTGAGTGACAGAAGCACAGACCCGAGTAAGTAGGTTGTTTGCGTATGGGATAAAGGGGACTTAATACTTTAATGCTATGGTTGGGTTTTACCTTAATGAATCTTTAGTATTTGCGGATGCTTGCTAGAGTTCCAATCATAAGTGCATATGATCCAAGTAGAGAAAGTATGTTAGCTTATGCCTCTCCCTCAAATAGAATTGCAATAGTGATTACCGGTCTACTAATGTAGTCAATTGCTTAGGGACAATTTCACAACTCCTACCACCACTTATCCACACTCGCTATATTTACTTTATTGATTCTTTATCTATACAGCCCCTAGCTTTTATTTACGTGCTCTTTATTATCTTGCAAACCTATCCAACAACACTTACAAAGTACTTCTAGTTTCATACTTGTTCTAGGTAAAGCGAACGTCAAGCGTGCGTAGAGTCGTATCAGTGGCCAATAGGACTTGAGAGAGTATTTGTTCTACCTTTAGCTCCTCGTTGGGTTCGATACTCTTACTTATCGAAAGAGGCTACAACTATCCTGTATACTTGTGGGTTATCAAGACCTTTTTCTGGCGCCGTTGCCGGGGAGTCATAGCGTGGGGTGAATATTCTCGTGTGTGCTTGTTTGCTTTATCACTAAGTAAATTTTATTTATTGTTCTTAGTTGTTCTTTATCATTAGTTATGGATATGGAACACGAAATACCAAAAAAATTAGGTGTACTTGCTACTCATAAAGATGGGGTAACTACTAAAACCCTCGAATCTCATTATGTGAGAGATATTATGTACTACTTTGATAATACTAAGAAAACCCCATTCAACTTTATAATGGGAGACACATTGGATCAACGTGAATACTTTAGGGATTATCGCTCGACACAAAAAGGGAAACTATTATGGGATCAATTTATTATGTTGCGTTGGTATGCCCGGGATCTATGCTTGAGATATGATATTACTTGTTGCTCTAGGATGAAGGCTCCACACCTTCCCTTTTCATGCAAATTTTATGATAATGAAACCTTAGCTTCTTATGCTAATGGTATATATGATTACTATGATGTTGAACAAATATAAGAATTTGTTGCTTTTAAGGCTGCTTATGAAATTAAATCTTTGTTTGAAAAGTATGAAGCTTTTGATGATGGTGGTGTTTATAGGCCTGAAAATCTTGCTATACTTAGATATTTCTATGAAAATTATGAATACAATTACTATATTAATGCATTTATGGAGAAAGTCTCCGCTGTCCAAGAAGAGACTAATATTTTGCAGGAAGCTATGGAAGAAGAAATTGATGAAACTATGAGCTCATTAGATGAAAAAGATGATGAGGAAAGCGAAGAACAAAAGGAGGAAGAGCGGATTGATCACCCGTGCCCACCTTCTAATGAGAGTAACTCTTCAACTCATACATTGTTTAATTCCATTTCGTGCTTACCGAAGGATGATTGCTATGATGATTGCTATGATCCCGTTGATTCTCTTGAAATATCCCTTTTTGATGATGCTTGCTATGCTTGTGGCCAAGATGCCAATATGAATTATGCTTATGGAGATGAACTTGCTATAGTTCCTTATGTTAAACATGAAATTGTTGCTATTGCACCCATGCATGATAGTCCTATTATCTTTTCGAATTCTCCCTACTACACTTTATCGGAGAAGTTTGTGCTCATTAAGGATTATATTGATGGGTTGCCTTTTACTACTACACATGATGATTTCGATAGATATAATATGCATGTGCTTTCTGCTCCTACTTGCAATTATTATGAGAGAGGAACTATATCTCCACCTCTCTATGTTTCCAATATGATAAAATTGCAAGAAACTGCTTATACTATGCATTGGCCTTTACTTGGTGTGCATGAATTGTTCTCTTATGACATGCCGATGCATAGGAAGAGAGTTAGACTTTGTTGTTACATGATATATGTTACTTTGTGCTCACTTCTAAATTACAAATCATTGTTAATTAAAATTGGCTTTGATATACCTTGGGATTCGGGTGGATTCATTACTTGAGCACTAAATGCCTAGCTTAATGGCATTAAAAAAAGCGCTGCCAGGGAGACAACCCGGAAGTTTTAGAGGGTCATTTATTTCTGTTGAGTGCTTTCATATAGTTTAGAAACAAAAAAATAAAGGGGGGAACCCAAAACTTTTCAAAAAGGAAAGTGAAAGTGAGAAAGACAAGCATTGTTAAAGTGGAAGAGCTCCTTGAACTTTGTTCATGCTCACAGAAACTTTGTGAATCTTAATTACAGAAACTTTCATCAAAGATAATTATACCCTTGTATAATTCCATTATATTATAAAAATAATGTGCTAAGGTTTGCCTTTAGGATGTTTACAATGCTTGTTGAATTGTACGGTGCGGGACAGAAACTTTGGCTGTAGTGTGCGATTTTACATTTTTAACTGGAACATCAAATAGTTCTGATTCCTTTTGCACTGTTTTGATGTACAACTTTTTTATGTTTCCTAATTTTGGTAGAATTTTTGAGGTACCAGAAGTATGGTTGATGTTCAGATTGCTACAGACTATTCTGTTTTTGACAGATTCTGTTTTTGATGCATAGTTTGCTTGTTTTGATGAATCTATCAATTTATATTAGTAGATTAAGCCATGGAAAATTTATATTACAGTAGACAAAATACAAAAACAAAATTTGAATTGGTTTGCAACAGTACTTAGAGTGGTGATTTGCTTTATTATACTAACGGATCTTACCGAGTTTTCAGTTGAAGTTTTGTGTGGATGAAGTGTCTAAACGAGGAGGTCTCGATATGAGGAAAAGGAAGAGAGGCAAGAGCTCAAGTTTGGGGATGCCCGAGGCACCCCAAGTAAATATTCAAGGAGACTCAAGCGTCTAAGCTTGGGGATGCCCCGAAAGGCATCCCCTCTTTCTTCAACAAGTATCGGTATGTTTTCGTATTCGTTTCATTTATGCATTATGTGCAAGTCTTGGAGCGTCTTTTGCATTTAGTTTTCATTTTTCTTTTATGCACCTGTTGTGGAACGTAGTAATTTTAAAAAAAATCTACGCACACGCAAGATCATGGTGATGCATAGCAACGAGAGGGGAGAGTGTAATCTACATACCCTTGTAGATCGAAAGCGGAAGCGTTAGAACAACGTGGTTGATGTAGTCGTACGTCTTCACGGCCCAACCGATGAAGCACCGAAACTACGACACCTCCGAGTTCTAGCACACGTTTAGCTCGATGACGTCCCTCGAACTCTGATCCAGCCGAGTGTCGAGGGAGAGTTCCATCAGCACGACGGCGTGGTGACGATC
Source organism: Triticum aestivum (assembly GCF_018294505.1). Taxonomy (NCBI): domain Eukaryota; kingdom Viridiplantae; phylum Streptophyta; class Magnoliopsida; order Poales; family Poaceae; genus Triticum; species Triticum aestivum. The sequence goes on along the minus strand of NC_057813.1, from coordinate 80,780,333 downwards.
TTGATGTTCTACCGTCGCAGGGCTTCGCCTAAGCACCGCTACAATATTATCGAGGAGGACTATGGTGGAGGGGGGCACCGCACACGGCTAATAGATCTCAAGGATCAATTGTTGTTGTGTCTTTGGGGTGCCCCCCCCACCCCCATATATATAGGAGCAAGGGGGGAGGCGCACCAAGGGGGGAGTCCTACTCCCACCGGGAGTAGGACTCCTCCTTTCCTTGTTGGAGAAGAAAAGAGGAGGAGAGGGAGAAGGAAAAAGGGGGCTGCCCCCCTTGTCCAATTCGGACCAGAGGGGGGGCGCAGGCCTCCTTCCTTTTGGCCTCTCTCCTTGTGACGCCCCCGATTTAATCGTACACTAATCATGCACGCAAACGTGTACGATCAAGATCAGGGACTCACGGGAAGATATCACAACACAACTCTAAAACATAAATAAGTCATACTAGCATCATAATACAAGCCAGGGGCCTCGAGGGCTCGAATACAAGTGCTCGATCATAGACGAGTTAGCGGAAGCAACAATATCTGAGTACAGACATAAGTTAAACAAGTTGCCTTAAGAAGGCTAGCACAAACTGGGATACAGATCGAAAGAGGCGCAAGCCTCCTGCCTGGGATCCTCCTAACTACTCCTGGTCGTCGTCAGCGGGCAGCACGTAGTAGTAGGCACCTCCGGTGTAGTAGGGGTCGTCGTCGACGGTAGCGTCTGGCTCCTGGACTCCAGCATCTGGTTGCGACAACCAGAAAGAAGGAAAGGGGGAAAAAGGGGGGAGAAAGCAACCGTGAGTACTCATCCAAAGTACTCGCAAGCAAGGAACTACACTACATATGCGGCTGCTTAATGGCTGCTTAATGGCTGCTCCTTGGTCTTATGGGCCGTCCTCATGGTTTGGCTTATCATCGTGGTTTTTGGGGGGTCATTTCTCTACATCCGAGGTGTTCTTTTTGGGGATTCCTTTGCGATGTAGATGCGTGTGGGCTTGGGTCTGTTGCTTGTTGGAAATGTCTGTAGGGTCGACAGTGCGATCTTGGGGGTTTAGACTTTGGGAGTAGTCCGCATGTGATTTGTTTGTATTGGTTTTCGCCCGGTTTTCCATTAATTAACCGGACAACTCTCTTCTTCTTAATTAATCGATGAGGCAAATCTTTTGCCTCCGTTTCAAAAATAATTTGTTCCTTCACCAACTCACGAAATTGGAGATGGAACGTGTGTCTTGGTAATTTACCGACAATATCCATCTGAGGATAGCAAACGCGTCAGAGATCCAGATGGTGCATACGAGGAAAATTTACCCAGGTTTAGGCCCTTAGATCGAGGTAACACCCTACTTCTTGCTTGTCATGTTGATGATCTTTATACTGCTATTTTGTATGATAGATGAATTATGGTGACACACGAACTTAGTCTGTTTGGCAAAGGTCACCTTGTGAATAGACGATGGAAGAATAACTAGGTAGAAATAAAGGCAAACTACATGAGCATACATATGCATATGATCTTAAGTACTGCGAGAGAGAATACGAAGTCTAGCATGGCTAGCAGTAGCAGTACAAAGATAAAATGCAATACAATTGCGAAAAACTGAACACAAAACAATCACAAGATAGGGGAACAACTCGAATATAGACAAATACTGAAAGTATTGCAAGTTGAGATGAAAATAGTGGTGCTTGATGGTGACGAGTAACTTGTTCGGCCATTTCACACTTCCGCCAAAGTTACACGTCTAGTTGGAGGGACACAAGAGTAAATATCACATCTGGTTGGAGGGACACAAGAGCAAATATCACATCTAGTTGGAGGGACACAAGAGCAAATATCTCTTCATCCTATTCTCCTCGATGTGAAGTTCCTTGAACTCCACTCAATTTACTCCCAGTGGATTCTTCAAGACAACCTCCACACTTTCATCATTTTTAAAATACATGATTAGCAGTTTTGACAACATATATTTTTTATGTCTACATTTTTCCATACACATCATACTTTTTTATGCACCAGGACTATTTTTATACATGTTATATATTTTTAAAATACATGATTAAAATTTATCTAAATTTATATTTTTATGTCTATTTTTCCATACACATTACACTTTTTTATTCAGCAGCAACATTTTTTATATACACATTTAACATTTTTCAAATACATGATTAATATTCCTTTAAACATATATTTTTAATGTATATTTTTTCCATACACATTGTATATTTTTTTATTCATCAGGAACCTTTTTATATACATGTTAAACATTTTTTAAATACATTATTAACACTTGTTAAACACATATTTTTGGTGTCTACTTTTGTAAATACAGATAGTACAATTTTCATATACTATAGTAGAAACATTTTGTATACATGTTTAACATTTTTCAAATGCATGTTAATATTTTGAAATTTTGTATGTAAAGTGATTTTTATATAGATATATTTGGAATATAAGCAAAAGAAATAAAAAATAAAGTAAAAATGTAAATACAAAAAGGATAAAAAAGTGCACTGAAGGTTGTGATCCATGCTTGAGGCGAGACGTACTACTATTTGGGACCTCCTATACAGCGCGCGGCGCGCTGGGGGGAGACCAAGCCGCGGCGACTATTTCTCGCCTTAAACGGGGTCGAGAGGAAATTCTCGCACCGAGTTTTTGCTGGTCGTGGTCGTTACGGGCCGACCCATTTTCGCACACAGAGGGATCGATCCCAACATGCCGCGAACATAACAAACACTACTAGCCAACATGCCAGCATACTATTCGTGATATGTATAAGGACGCGATCTACTGAAGTGAGTGAGCCGGCTTTCCCCAGTTTTCTTTTTTCTTCTCCATTTTTCATTCTTGTTGCTTTTCTTTCTTCATTTTTCTTTCTTTTGTTTTTAATTTTTAAGTTTTCATTTTTTGTTTTTCTTTCTTTCTTTTTGTTTTTCATTCTACATCCTAATATACATGATCAACATGTTTTCAATAATTGTTTAAAAAAATCCAAATGCTTGTTCAACTTTTTAAATACATGGTCAAGATTTTTTTTTCAAATACTTGATTAGCATTTCTCAAATACTTGTTCGGCATTTTTCAAAATCCTTGTACAACATTTTTCAAATACTTGTTCAACAATTTTATATACATGATCAACATTTTCTCAAATACCTGTTCAACATTTTTTAAATAATTTTTCAACATTTTTAAAATACTTTTTTGTTATTTTTATATACATGATCAACATTTTTCAAATACTTGTTCAACAATTTTTTTCAAATACTTATTCAACAATTTTTTTCAAATAATTGTGCAACATTTTTCAAACACTTGTTCAATTTTTTAAAAATATGTGTTCAACATTTAAGTAAATAATTTTTTAATATATATTTAGTTATTTTAAATTATAAATAAAAGTACAAAAATAAAAGTAAAAGAAAATATAAAACGAGAAAAAACAGGAAAATGAGGCTGTGACCTCCCGCGCTCGTGGATCAGCCCAGCTCGCTCCCCCCACTTGGCTCGGCCCATGAGTGGCGGCCGGGTGCCCCCTATTTTCTTCTATCGTTTCTTCTGTTTATTCTCTTTCGTTTTTGTTTTTTATTATTCAAGTAACTGGGGACATCGAAATAGTTACCAAATTCAGAAAAATGTGAATCACCAAACAGTTCCTTGAGCCAAAAAATGTCACTGAATTCGAATAATGTTCATGAATTTAAAAAAAGTTCGTGATTTTTCAAAAAGTATGCATGATTCAAAAAATGATCGTGATTTCCAAAAACGTTCATGAATTTGGATATTGATGAATACTTCTTATCATATGAACAAAATTTTGAATTAGACAAAGTTTTTTGAACTTGATGAACAAATTCTCAATCAAGAACATTTTGGGAAAAATTGACCAATTTTTTAAAAATGAAAGAAATGTATTTGAAATTTATGAACGTTTTAAAAATTTGGGTGAACAAATTTTGGATACAATGAACATTTTTTGAATTTGATAAACATTCTTTTTAAAAAAATGGTTGAATAGATTTTTAATTTGATGAAAAAAATAGAAATCAATGGGAAATTTTGGAATTTGACAACCATTTTTTGAAGACACTGAACAAATTTCGCATTTGATGGACGTGTTTTCAAATTTATGAACAAACTTAGAATTTTACAAACATTTTCTAGATCCCGATGAAAAAAATTGAATTCGATGAACAAAACAATGTTCATGAATTTGAAAAGATAATTCACAAAAAAATGAAAAAAATAAAGAAGGAAAACTAGAAAAAGGAGAACAAAAAAAGAACAATAATAATAAATAATAGTAATAATAATAATAATAATAATAATAATAATAATAATAATAATAATGAAAGATAAAAGAAAAGAAGGAAAAAGTGAAAGGAAAAAAGTAAATCGGTCGGCTTATACGACATCCAGCGCATGAGGGAGCTCGCGTGTGGTTTCTCGGCAGTGCACTGCTACCTAGCATCAAGCGAGATATAGTCGCTCTCACAGCATACACAATTGAAAATATAAGAGCAACTAACTAACGAGTGCTCATTCGGTAGCCCCGCAAGGGTTACCTGGGGTTGGCTGAAAGGACGCCACTTGGCACGCTCTGGGCGCTCGCTTCGATTTTTTTTTCGCACGCGTTTTTGATTTTTTTAGATGGTCTTTTTTACTATTCGATTTTCCACTAGTCTTTCATGACTTCTGGACCCAAAACCAAAAAAATTCATTTTTTTGCGCCAAAAACTCATTTTTTTGCTTCCGTGAGAGGCATGAGCATGCCTCTAGGAAACGAAAAGAATGTGGTTTTTTTTCTTCTGCCAGAGGCACGGATTTGTTTCTCGTAGAAGCACAATTTTGCTTTTGCCAGAGACACGGTCATGCCTTTGTTCGGAAAGGGGGAAAACATGCTCCCAGTTTGTTTTTTTTGTGAAAAGAAAAATTTATCAAAACTTATCAATATGAAATCTAGTTTGGGAGAACTCGACGAGAGGAATTCAATGGTGAAAACTGTTCGAGATTTTGGACGCATGATTTAAGATAAAAAATATTTTAAATAAATGAATCTATGAAAAAGGGAAAACTTTTACGTTGTGACAAGTGGTACACATGCAGTACGCCACTTATCGCAACCTGAAGAGGTGGGAGTGACCTTTGCAATGAGATTTCGGGGGAATATAGAAGGCCAGGCTAGAGCCTAAGTTGAGATTGGGCCTTTAGCGAGATAAGCGAAAGGTTGAGGGCCAGACAGGCATTTGTTTTCCATCTTTAAATAATTTGGCATTTTTCGCAAAAAAGTACCAAATTTAGGATGTCCCAAACTAACCAAAATATGATTTTATTTATTCATGAAATCATAAAAGGTTTCAGGATTTAAAAATGTTCTTAGTTTTGAGAAATTTTTCACATATTTTAGAAAATAGTTATGATTTTGAAAAAACTATATTCAGGAAATCAAAAAATGTTTATGATTTGAAAATGTGTTGTGTATTCAAAAAAGGTTTGTAATCTTGAATAAATATCCGTGAATTACAAAATCATTGATTCCAAAACTTTTCATGAATTTTAAAAATGTTCATGCATTTAAAAATTGTTCATCAAAAATAAAAAAACCGTGAATGTAAAACCCCCAATTTCAACAATAATTTGTCGATTAAAAAAACTTTCAGCGATTCAAAAAAAAATGAATTGAAAAAATGTTCATGCATTTAATTCTTTCACGAATTTGCCAAAAATGTTTGCAAAATGTATACATGTTCACAAGTTCATGGAATTTTTGGCAAATTCAAAAAATGCTCAAGATTTCAGAAAAAAAAGTTCAGAAATTCAAAAGAAAAAAGAAATAAAAACAAAAAATTAATGAAATGAAACGAAAATAAAAGTAAAAACGAACTCAAAAATATATATTAAGAATTCTAGAACAAACCCAGAATTTGTGAGTGTCTGTGTGGGCCGGGGGGGGGGGGGGGGTACGCTCGGTCACTAACTAGCGACCTATGCGCCAATTAGGATTCCCCGTTTATCTCTCCCTCAATTCCGGTGCTTGAAATCCGGTTGAAGACGCGGAGTCGGCCAAAGTTCGAACAACACGTTGTTGTACTGCTATTATTTTGTGCTAAATAAAAACTAATGCTACTTTCAATCCATATTAATTGGGGCTGCTTGATTTCGTAAAAGAAATTGAGGCTGCTTTAGTGTAAGAGCATCTACAGCCGGGTGTCCCAAATCGACCTTAAACGACCAGGCTGATCTCCCGGTCATGAAATTTTAACCTAGACTGGCGCCTCAAACGGGCCTTAGACGCCGTGGCTGTCGGCACCCCTCATATCTAGCCCAAATATGGGGCGGAAATGGGGACGCCCAGGCACGTCTGCCACATCATACCTATGCTTTCTTCGGAATGCCGGGTTCGGACAAGGATATCAACGTGCTTCAACGATCTCCGGTGTTCAGGAGACTTTGTAATGGAGAATCATCGCCGTGCAACTACACCATCAACGGCGTGACGACTGTGCCTACAACATGGGATATTATCTTGCGGTGATATCTATCCTCAGTGGGCGGCGTTTGTGAAGACCATATACGAACCGCGTGGCAAGAAACAGTCACTTTGCAACAATGCAGGAAGCGGCTAAGAAGGATGCGAAGAGGGCATTTGGAGCGTTTCAAACTCGTTGGGGAATTGTTCGTGGATCTGCAATGATGTGGGAATCAAAAACTTTCTGAAACTCATGACATGTTGTGTAATTTTATACAATATGATTGTTAAGGTTGAGGGTCAGGTCCGGTCCCATGAGTTTTTATATCTATATACATCCGTATGTGATAGCCCATTTGAAATCTCTAAAAAGACAAATATTTAGGAACGGAGGGAATAGATAGGAAATCGTTTAACATAATTTCTGCATCACAATAATTTATAGAAAACGTAAAAGATATGAGCTCTTCGTAGCACCTCATATCACACAACAAAACAAGTAAAATCTGTTGTATAATTTCAACACCAAGATAATTGAGAGAGATTAGAAGAGTGTGATGTGCTAACCTAGACTAGTTCATTGGCTAGAGTAACGAATTATGCTGCGTTGCCGACCCACCGTATGAACCAGATGGTGAGCGGCAGAGCAATCACGGGCTGGCGTGCGGCATGGCATGCGACGGCGGCTGCGGCGCCTAATCACACGTACGTACACACTAATCACGGGAGAACACAACTACCATTAGACTAGGGCGGAGGCTAAGGCGATCCAAGGGACTATTTTTAGTCTGATTAAAACTAGTCTCTTTTAGAAGCTAAAGTTCCAATCACCCCTGACTATAGAGAAGCTAGGACTAAAAAAATTTAGTCAGGGGAACCCTACTAAAATGTGGATTAATCCTCTCTCTCCTCATTTAACTCCTCTCCTTTAACACATGCGAGTTCGGGATTGAAGGGTTTGAAGGATAATAAATGCTCATTAACTCATTTTAGTCTATTTAGTATTTGTATCCAAGCATGGGTGAGGCTAGCAAGTTTTAGTCCCACTACTTTTAATCATGGAACTAAAACGTACCCAAGCACCCTCTAAATTGACAATCTGGCCAAGTATGAGCAACATATATCTGTTCGAAGTTCGCTCGATCGTTGGCTGCTCGTCTCCCCCGGCCCCGCCACTGGAAGCGAAGGCCACTTGAATGATGAATCCCCTCCTCCCGGTAAGCTCATCCTTGACACTGATTCGGCCTCGTTGAGGGCGTACAAGTGCCATTGATTAAGTCTTGTTGATGTCCATAATTCATTGTATTTTTTATCGGAAGTTCATTTTTCTTTCTATGCAAATTTCAATGTATGTCAATATGACCTGTCCCAATTTCAGTTTTTCGTTGTACAATAATTCACCGTTGATGTTGTCCAATTTTCAGTGCATAGGCTGCCTATGTTTCAGTTATATGTTGTGAAAATTTCAGTGTACTCGCCCTGCTATTTTACTATCATTTATCAAGTGGTTTGCTGCCTTTTATCAAGTTTACCAGAGTTGGCTTTGACCCTATGTTCTCTTCTGTTTTCCTGGGCAAGTATGAGCTGGCCTCGCTGCTTCAAGGATGAATCTGCCAATATGATAATCAGTGGGAACAAAAGGTATCGAGTATTTATTATCTCTACTGAAACACTACTACTTATGGTTTGGAATTTAAACATTTTTGTGCTCTCCTATAGGTTATTCCGCTCAATTTTTCTTTGTAGCTCTGCCATTGGAAGATAGGCCCCATTTTAGATTTTGGAACAGGATTTGGCCAGCCCGGCTCTGTTGAGAGTAATGGTGTAGCCTAAACTAATGATTTTGAAGCACCAGGAGAACAAGTTGAAACCTCGGAAAATCAAGATGCAATTTATCTTATGAACTTTCTGTAGATGCACCGAAATCTTCGAGATCGTCCCGTGCATGTACTCAATGATCTTATTGAGCATGGAGCATATGTGGACCCACAATAAAAACTAAAAAACTAATGTTTGAGTTGTGCACTTAAAATAAATTTTATATTAGCACTATTTACGTTCGGTACCAACATTTGTTATTCACGTGCGACATTGGCTTGTAGTGTGATTGACGTGCATGGATTTGAGAGTCCTGATTTGAGGTACATATAGAGGCCGGAAGCGAAGTATGATCCGAGGGCGTGTTCGACGTGTCCGCGCGAACATATAGGGGCCGAATTCACCGAATCGGGCGGTAGATGCTCTAACTTTATTTTATTTCTTAATTGAAAAAAAAAGAGCGCATGCCGATTAGCATAGTGCGTCGCTGCAGCTGCGTGCAACAACGGCGCGATACACGAAGGGGATAAATCACGGCGGACCGCAAGCTAGCTGATCGATTCGATCACGATGCTCTGCACACCAGCACGAGCGCGCACCTGCACCACAGCACTGCTGCCACGCACCCCACAGCCCTGCCACGAGCGCACGCGGCGGCACATGCGCCCCTTCGAAAGCACAACCAGAACCAGCAGCACGCCAGCACCGTCACCGGCGCGGCGCGCGCGGCTGCAGCCTTTCTCTTTCAGTTTCCGGTTCTCCACGCCGCTTCGTCCCGTTGCCGTGTTTCGTGGTGGCCTAGTGGGCACGAAGCAACGTGCACAGGGACCGCGTGCGGTGCGGTGCGCGCCGTACGAGATATCGATGAGATCACGGGTGCCCGCACGGCGGCGCTCGGGTTTTGCTGGGAGGACGGGAACCGTTGCTGAGAAGACGGCGTGGGTGCACGGTGAGTCGCTGTACTTTTGCCGTCGGATGTCTCTCGAGCGTGGCCTCCGCTTCCATGGATTGGCATGCACGTGCAGTCGTACGTGCTCGCTGTAGTACCGGCGCTTACTAAATTCCTTGACACCACTGTCAGTACGGCACAGAGAGATCTAGTCTAGTAAAAAAAATCTTTCTGCAGGAGATCTATATAGTATAGTTAACTTGTGGTCTTCTACGTCAAGGCAAGCAGAGACGACGAAGCTGTTACGATATGATAAGTTTTAAGTTTATTACTTACTTACTTAATTACGTGTGAGCGAAAGCGACGGACCAGCAGTACACCGAAGAATCAGCACAAATAGGCCATTCGTGTTGGAAGGCATGCAATCCAGTTGTCGGCGCCGAAGAATAAACTGGCGCTGTCGTCACCGCCGAGAACCGCCATGGCCTCTCTCAGGGTCTGTTTGGTTTCAAATAAGTCACCAACTTATAAATTGAAAAATAAAAAAAATAACTTATTTTGTCAAATAGACTCGACTTATAGGTCATCCCAACTTATAAGTCATAAGTTGCTTCACCCCAACTTAAAATTTATAAATCATTCCCTTTTGCGTGTGTCCCATCGTATGCATGATATGAATTGATGTGGGAAGGTATGTCAAGTGACTTATAAGTCACTGGTTTTAAATCATCTGACTTATAAGTCAGGTGATTTATTGGAACCAAACAAACCCTCAGCAGGAGTACGCTTTGCGTGTGCGCAAAAGGACCGAGGAGGCCCTGATAACGAAGAAATCGAGGCCCTCCTGCGTTGGAATAGCATGGATTCGAAGCACGTTGGAATACTTGAAGAGCAACCCTCATCAAGAGACATGATGACACCGGTCGTTTTCGCAACTTCTTTCCTTGCATCCACGAGTCCATAACTCTTTCTGCATGGGAGAAAAAGCAATATGGACTGAGCTTACGGCTCGACGAACAAACGGAAACGTGAGGCTTAGGGTTTGTGGCAATCTGAACCTGCCAAGCATGTGTGGCGAGGTGCGTGCCAGCTGTCACCTACTACCATGTTTCTTTACTCTTTAGCACGAGTTACGAAATGGACACATCGTCGTCGCATGGCTTCGTCCCAACCAAAGCTGGTGGGGCTTCTGTGAAGAATCGTAATGGCGTGTTTGGTTGCGATTATACAGTACTCCCTCCGTTCCTAAATACTCCCTCTGTAAACTAATATAAGAGTGTTTAGATCAGTACTTTAGTATTCTAAACGCTTTTATATTAGTTTACGGAGGGAGTATCTAAATACTTTCTCCATTCCCAAATATACGTCTTTCTAAAGATTTCAACAAGTGACTACATACGAAGCAAAATAAGTGAATCTACACTCTCAAACATGCCTACGTACATCCGTATGTTGTAGTCCATTTGAAATATCTAAAAAACTTATATTTTGGAACGGAGAGAGCAGGGCCGTACCTCAAAAAATTTGGCCCCGGTGTGATATGAGAATTTAGGCCCCATATACAGGAAAATTAGTTGAAATAGTTTTCATTAACCATTGGAGAAAAGTCAAAAAGAGGAGACGAAGTATTAAGTTGCAGCGATTTGATTTGTGGCTGACGCTGAGTAGAATTTGATGTGTTTGCATACGCCACTGCTTCGACTCCCGTGAAGATGAGACCGGGACATGACTGGGCCGTGGGTGCCTTGTTTATGTTGAAGTATCAAAGTAAAGGAGACAAAGAAGAGACACAAATGATCCTCTCTTTTCATTGCAATGTGGGAGACCCACTTATATACAGCCTGAAGGGGTGTGTTTGGGAGACACCTCTTCCCCAACAGACACCTCCTGAGAGGCATCCCTCCCATACAATTGATTACATATTTTATTTCTTAACACTCCCCCTTGATCAATGTCATCTGTATATTGCAATCCAAAAACTCCTCTTAAAAACCCTGTGGGAAAAATTTAAGGAGAAACATTATAATGATATGCCACCGAAAACTCCTTTAAAAACCCAATGGGAAAAATATAAGGAGAAACCATATGACATACGTCCGCACTTGTATTTATATTGTCTCGTTAAAAACATTATATGAGAAACCGTCAAGGAAAAACTCATAAAGGGAAAAGAGTACAATATGAGTGATCAGAAGATCACCAATGGGTTATAATTTGGGATTTTACTCCCCCTGAACTTTGCAAACCTCAAAGTTATCTCATACCCAATCCACGAACCTAATTCTGGAATATAAACATTGGTAGAGGTATAGTGAATATCACAATAATTTGTTTGCAAATTACCCTCTTACATTTCTGTAACTCATGAGGATAAATATAACCCGTAAGCAATACAAGTGACATTATCTTGGTAGATAATGATAATCTCCACATGACTTCACATGTGGCCAATCATTCTATGAAGTCATCTACATTTTGTGATGCTTCAAATAAAATAGAATGATCACTGGAAGGACTCGTTTAGAGTCTATTCTGAAGACTTCCCTCAAAATACGCTTCCAGCAAACTCAGTCTTTGATATGGCATTGTGGGATCAAATAATTAGCCACTATCAATATATCAAACCATGGTCCCATCTTGATTTTCGGATGGAATTGATCAAGATCCTTTGTGCCCTGGATATAGCCGAGGATATTTCTTGCACAAACCTTATACCTTTGAGGGAATTGCACTATCAATAAATTGCCAAAAACTATAGTGTCAGGTCTGACATATTTTGCAGGATATATGGGTGCTTTGATGGTATTTAGATATGACACTTCATGTCCACTATCACTTCACCATCTCCCCTATGTCTCAAGGATTTGTATCCCATATTAGGTATAATATGACCATATGTGTATTTGATATAATATATCCATATTGAACTTCTCCAATACTTCCAGATATATGAAGACTGATATCTTAGGAGAATATGCTCAAGTCATAAACTTAGCATAATTTGGTTTAACCCAAATATCTGTCTTAACATGATTGTGTGTATTTCATGTCTTATATGGACTTTGATGATAAAATCATTGACACCACAAAATAAGGTGATGTAAAATCCAATCCAGGATTTCTTCATGAATATACAACAACAATCATTAGTATGAGAGTAATCCTTGTCAAGGAATAACTCGCTTAGTCGGTTGCACCACACAATTCTTCGACTACTTCAAGTCATAGAATGACTTCAGAAGTTCCACACATGCATGTTGCGATTTACCTTTGGATTCAGAATATTAAGTCATTCGATGACTTCAATATATACATCCAAACTAATTGACCCATGGGAATATGTAGACATTACATACATCAATCATATGGATCTGTACTGCCATTAACATTCAGTATCAAAACATAATTCCACTTATACCAAGAAGGTATGCTACATCATAACCGATGTCGGGTCTCTGCGAAAAACCCTTGTGCTACAAGCCTCACTTTATCACCATCTCATTTATTTTCGTTTCCATACGAAAATTTACTTCTCTTCCCTCTGGAAGATACTTATTAGGAGCAGGTTTTACAATGGTAAAATACCTCTCTTTTGATTTGCTTCCTTTCATTTGAACCAGTATAAGTGCAACAACACTGTCCATGGATTTGGTTCAGGGCCCAAAAGGATTCTAGCAATTCTCGAGAAGAATTTTATGTTGACATATGTAGACTTTCTCATATATGATTCTCATGAATCAATATCATCGTGGAATTCTTATTACACCTCTTAACTCCTCGTGATTTCCCACAACAACGGAGTCAAGGTGTTTCGATGTCCCAACACATAAAAATGTGTGCATGTATGTGTTGGACTTTGGATGCCGCGCATCCCTTAGGTGTCATTCAACCCGAGGTTGAATCATATTTACTGATCGAGGGGTCAATCTCCTCTGTTTTTGCTGAAACATATGAGAACTTAATCTCATGCGACCAGAATTCACCCCCTCTTGCTCTCATCTAGGGAGACGAGTGGTTTATTCGGTACCTCCACTCGTTCTGGTACTTGACCATAGTGACACATTTGTCATCAGTAAATATACTTGGCAGATTATTTGCAATATGCTGCAAATTTTTCATAACTTGAACCTGCATTTCAGATTCTTAAGTACGTGGACAAAATGTCTATGACATTTCTTATCCATTTCCTGGCATTCTTTGTGGTACTCATCTCCCCGTAATGCCAGAAAATGTTCTTATTGCAAAAGCAATCAACGTATGGGCTGCAAATAACTCCCTTGTAAGGGTTAAGGCATTCGGCGGATTAACGAACATACCACAGTTATTCCTCACATAGATCCCAACCATATGTGAAGGCCCATGATGTACGCTGGAGTGGTGATATCGATATACAACCGAATTACCGCAGATGGGAAATACTTCACTTATTTCCACGTACAAATTGCAAGGGGTGCAGTATCATTTGATCTCATTTAGATCAAATATGCGGAGTGTGAGACCGCATTTTACCATCAACAAAATGTTGGTAAATCACAATTCTGCAACATTGGCTATGCAATATTGTATCTCTTTCATAAGAGATCAAACCAAACCATTCTGGTTATGTACCATATACTGAATATAACCATTGAATATCCGTGAATCAAATTCAACGACATTTCCATTCCGGTGGAATTATCCCATGTTAGGATAATTTTCTCTAAATTCGTCAATTTGAGCACTTAATTCAGTAAATACATGGTTATGTGGGGATATACACACCTAAAACCATCTTCTAGATGCGTCTATGAACACCATGAAGTACCAAGATAACCCAAATAATGGTTGAATAATCCAAACATATTCTTGCATTCAATCAAGAATATTGGCTGGCTCATTTCAAATTTTAAGGTGAGAGTGCCTTAAAATTAAATCCTCAATGTCACATGTAGTGCATAAAACAATCTGATGATTGTTGGGAATATTGCAACTTGTCAAGTTGTGGCCAACAGAAATTGTCAATAATTTCTCTAATCGTCCAATACCATGATGATAAAGGAGGAAAAATTATTATGTATGCAACAAGATTGAGTATGAACTGACTCATATACTCAATTATCTCAACTATCATGTCTGAGGAACAAGATGTTGCAATTTATACTATATGTAGTAGTACAATTATAGGCTAATGATATTTAGGGATAACTAGGAGACTACACGAGATCTCCAAAATATCTTGGGAATATCATTCCACAAGCATATCATTAATGTAGAGGAGTCCATTCTCCTTTACCATGCCAGGATATTTTCTGGTTGTTTTCTTTTTTAAGTAGAACTTCAAACTTATCCCATTAAAAACATTTGCCTCGAGTGAGACGGTGGTATGATTCAACACAATACTTGACTAATTGGTAATCATTAGTACGATTTTCCGTAAAACCACCATTTTGACAAACTTGAAAGTTGTCATTATGATCATTTAAATTAAATGATCCATTCCCTTTGAGATACACACTCAATTTTTGCTTGTCTTTTTTTCTTCACTTTACATTCAACTCCTCGTGGTTCTCTAACCACTATTGCGTAGTACTAAGAGTACTAGCATGAATTTCATGCATTGCAACCTGAAACAAAGATGATATTTCTGTTTACCATCCTAGGAGAACGTAAGGTGCAGTAAGGACTTATAGTCAGATATGTATCTGAAGTCGCCTTATCACATAATCTCAACATAGTGTTGATTTATAGACAACAGAATTATAAGGCTCAATGGACTCGAAGTCCTAACAACGAATGAATAATCATTCATGTGATGCTTATAACAATATATCTTGACTCAATGAAGGCTCGAAGGGAAAATGAATATTCATCATCCATTACATACTCAGTTTGAGAACCGAGCCACTGTGATGGCATGTAAATGCAAATATGCATATTCTTAGCTATTTATAAATAGCCATGACATTTCCTGCAGGTGGAGTTTCTGTGGCAACAATGCTCTAGGTCAACAAAATCTAATGTCCATGACCCATCTTAAATAGTTGCTCCCACCAAATGTCATCTCATCACATTTCCTTTCCAAAAAGGTCAACCATATGTTGCATGAAATTCGCATGCATTAATTTACCTTCAGTAAATTAAGTATAGGGTGAAAATGCTACGGCTAAGCATAATCATGGTGATGGTGATTCTTAGTGACCCATAGGGCAAGCCTTCCAGAAGAACATCACATTGTGGTGTAGATCTTCCAAGTAAAGGTAGTCACCTCAAAAGGGACAAACCTTTAATTTCCTTAAAATACATAGAGGTAGTCGACCACCTAGTGGTGCCTCACTCTTATGGACAATTCCCATTGATCATAGCCTCCACAACCTTATGTTATTTATAACACATGAAGGTAATCACAATAAAATGACGTGAACCTCTCAGCTGTGCATGAAACTTAATTCATAGCTATGACGTCGTCTCATAAGTTGTGTATGCATGGAAGGTAATCATCAAAATATGCAAGTGTTTTGCATAATTCTCTTCATAGCATAATATGCAGCATAGTCACCACTGCCTTGGATTCATCTCCTGATGGAGTATTTAACACTATAGTCACAACCAATGACAAATGCTATGAAATTTCCAATTATTTGGAAAACAAATATCATGAAGGTAGTCACCACGGTGTAGGTCTCATAATGACTATGTCATAAGATTTGTGCCTTCATTTTGCATTGAATATATGGAGATAATCACTACTAAGTAGTGTAGACCTCACTCTTATGGAGCATCCCACAACCTTATGTTAATTAAAAACACATTGAAGGTAATCGCCACATGGTGTGGTTTAGACCTCTCAGTTGTGAACGAAATTAATTCGTTGCCATAATGCAATCTATAAGTTGTGTGCAAAATTGAAGGTAGTCATTATGTCAGAATGACATAATATAGACCTCACAATAATATTGGATAA
The DNA here is from genome assembly GCF_018294505.1 of Triticum aestivum. Lineage (NCBI taxonomy): Eukaryota > Viridiplantae > Streptophyta > Magnoliopsida > Poales > Poaceae > Triticum > Triticum aestivum. The sequence continues at coordinate 80,764,223 of NC_057813.1, read as the reverse complement.
TCTGCAATTAAGCCATAGGTGCCATTTGTCGATTCCTTTTGACAAATGTAAATTTGACAGAGTCAAGCAGTGTCATACACTTCACTACCTCATGTTTCCAAACTTGCAAGCAAATTCCATATTCCATGTGAATAATGGAATCAACATATAGCTTTGCAACAGTATTACTCATGTAATACAAATAAATGCAGAAGTATAAACATACTTGTGCAACACATATGAGGACTTAGGGCCTCCAATGGTCATTTTACATGATGTAAAATGATGCATAATCAGTTATTATGCAATCCAGCAAGTCTACCGTGTATATTTGCTCTGAAGGCACGGTACCACTGTGGTCGGCATCAATCGCCGCTGAGGAAGAACTATGCCACGGCTGTTCATGCGTCCTCGACGAGGCTATCGCTAGTTTGATGTTGCCGAGCGCCGGAGCGCCATGCTGACCTTGGTTGTTGGCTTCGGTCCGTCTGTTGATTTTTGTTCTCAAACAGAATTGATTAGTGTATTTGTTTAATCAAAATGAGAACAAATGAACGAGATATGTATTCATCCATCAGGATCGATTCCCCAGATCTTTCTTAGAGAGAAGTTTGGCGTCCATGCAGCCAATCGCTCCTGGATAGCGTGGTTGCTGTTTAGCCTCGCCTCGCACCGGCCTGTCATCGCCGATGCCACATGGAGAGTCGCGCTAGGCCGCTGCTTCGTCTCACGCGAAAGTGTGCGTCAAGATTCGCCTGGTCAATGGGGAGCCGTCGTCTCGCCTTGCGCCTCCGCGGTGTGCCGCCGCCGTTCCGCAAGTAGCCGTGGCCGAATGCCACCACGCCAGAGATCGATCCTAGGAAGGGCCTTATCCTGTAGCAATTAGATCAATTCTTTTGGCGCTTGCATGATGGCCATGGAGAGAATGTGCAATTCCTAATCCCGTGCGTGCATGAGTGTTAGCCATTTGTAACCGCCGCTGGCCGCAAAGGGCCTGTGCATGGACGAAGCCCCGCTCACTTCGTGCTCCGTGCTCCTTGTCAAGCAACTCGCCGAATCCGATGGCCGCGCTCACCAGGGACATCAACGCCGGGCCTCAGGCGTCACGCTGCCTCCGTGAACGCCCGTGGGGAAACCGCCATCAAGACCGATCAGTTTCTAGATACATGATCCCTGATTGAAGGAAACACAATTATTCATAGGATCATGCTAATCAGAAATAGAAAAGCAGTTAGCTTTCTCCTAAATCGGTTTCTTGGGTGGATGCCGGCCTGGGCGGAGCGCCGCTGCCGGGGGCATCACCGCGCCATGCACTGGAGGTTGATCCCTCCTTCCCGTGTCTGCCGATTCAGTGAAGAGATTCACGTAGTGAGAACACAATTCGTTAGATTGCTGATCTTAATCACAAGAAGACAAATAAATTAACGTCTCCCTGATCGATTTCCCTGTAGCGATGCATGTATGCATGCCGATACATGGACGTCTTTGCCGTGGACGTCCTAATGGAGTGCATCAGCGATCGATTTCGAAGGTTCACGCGATCACACCGGAAGGAGCAGCGCTGAGGTCGAGATCCGCCGCACAGGCTTGGCGCCCCTTCACGCCGGTAGCGGGCTGCACCAAGCAGCCATGTCGAGCCATCGTCGCCGATGCAAGTTCGTCCGTCTCTGATGGCCTTTTGGTCTCAACGGAGAGCGAAGTGCTGATAAGGTGTTGAAGTATCAAAGTAAAGGAGACAAAAAAGAGACACAAATGATCCTCTCTTTCCATTGCAATGTAGGAGACCCACTTATATACAGCCTGAAGGGGTGTGTTGGGGAGACACCTCTTTCCCAACAGACACCTCCTGGAAGGCATCCCTTCCATACAATTGATTACATATTTTATTTCTTAACAGTTTAATCTCTAGTAATACCAGATTAACTTAGTATTAATAATCATGTACTGTATTTAAAAAATTAGGGGCGCCCTATGCAGCTGCTCCGGTTGCACCTGCCCACATATGGGCTTGGGAGAAAGTATTTGTCTTTCTAAAGATCTCAACAAGTGACTATATACGGAGCAAAATGAGTGAATCTACACTCTAAAACATGTCTATATACATCCATATATGATAGTCTATTTAAAATCTCTAAAAAGACAAATATTTAGGAACAGATGGAGTACTAACAAATGGAGATTAATAAACCCTCGCGCAACGATCATGGCAAGGTTTGGCTCGTGCTCCTGCTCGCCGCACTTGATGACCATCTCTACGCAGTAGCGGTTGAAGACGATGACCATGTAAACATCCTGGTTCGGGACTTTAAAGGTTAAGAAGTAGCCGATCAACAGCGAGTGAGCAATGGCAAAGCCTAGCCACACTTGATCCATGACAACCCTTTCATTGACATCCTTGAGCCATCCGACGTTCATCTTCGAAACAATGACCCCTTGGAATAGTGTTCATGTAATTAAGGATGGAAGGTATCAAGGATGAGAAACAAATCCATGGAAGTGGGTTAGAAAACTTCCTCGTACAAGTGGTCAACCTTCGCGGCCTCCCCTTTTGCTTCTTAGAGGCATTGCCTTCTCCTGCATCATTCGAGCAGCTGCCCTCAGCAACATTACCAAGGGTCAACTTGCCGGTAGAGCACGCAAAGAAAAGAGCAAAATTAAAACACTAAAGAGCGAAATTCGGATAAAATAAGGTTGTATATGCATATATTCAAGACAAGTCTTCCGATCAAGCACACAAGCCATGATTAAAGTCATTGTCGTTCAATGCCTACCATGGTTATCCACTCTCATTTCTCATTATCACATCGTCATTTGTGTCGCCCCCCCCCCCCCCCCCGCGGGCGACTAGGGTTTCCGCCGCGCAACCACCCACCTTCCCTCTCTTCTCTCGCCATCACTAGAGACAGTTGTAGGGACGGCTATCGATGACGGTGGTGGCGAAGCGTTGGCTGCTTTGCTCGGTGGGTCGGAGGACTTCTGGTGCGCCGGGGCGGCGGCCTCGGGTGGTGCGGCGGCTTGGCCATTTTGGCCAGGGGCAGCAACCACGGATGTTAGCTAGTGTCCTCGGTAGCTAGGGTGACGAGGCGACGACAGTGGAGGAGCTCTGCCTGAGGCCCCCCTGGTGTGTCCCTTGTACCAGATCTGAAGTCATGGTCCTTCCTTCCCCTACAACCCGCTTCCCTGGTGGATCCAACAGCCGGGAACTCCAAGTCGCCGGATCTGCTGCCGGTGGAGTCTGGTGGTGCGAGATCCAGATCGGGAGAAGTCCCTTGGTCGACCTCGTCGGTCTAGTGAGTGGTGGCTAGCTATTTAAATGTAAAAGAATACCCGAGTCTAAACTAAAGTATGAGTACAAGATTTAATGATTTTTATATTAGATTGTGTGGAAAGACTATCTAAGCGAAGAGGCAATTGCAACATCTTCTTCATTAACTATGAGCCATGTAGATAAAAATCAGATAACGAAGTGTAAGAGACAATTTGCAGGTGGAAGACCCCTGAACCACGATGGTGTATGACTATTTTGTTGATCAAACAAAATTATAAATATATATAGCACTATGATCCCTAGTTTTAAAGAGCTCACATTCAATTAAGGTTCAATTGGAATTGGGTCACCTAATTTTGATAGGGTCAACAATTTCTCAAAGCACACGAATTTAATTATTTTATACTATAAGCTATGCTTCCTAATTTTTAAGGCCTTACAATTAACTGATGCCTTCAATTTAGAATTGAGTCACCCGATTTTGACCGATCAACATTTTCTCAAGGAAATCTTCCATTCAATTCTTTTAATTCCCTATATACTCTAATTTTGAAGCTCTTTCATTCAATTGATTTAGGTATTCAATTTTGGATTTGGTTTACGATTTTTGACCGGGCCGACAATTTTTCAAATCAATCAATCACAAGCTGCCCCTAAAAATACATCAATCCCGTGCACCCTCCCACCACCTAGAAAAAGAAGCGCCACCATGTGACACTGTAGCACCAATATAGTACATGCATCCACCGACCCAAAAATTCCCCCACCCATAAATATATGTTGGTTAGTGAATAACACAGAACCACAACACAAAAGGTGAAGGAAATATGCCCTAGAGGCAATAATAAAGTTATTATTTATTTCCTTATTTCATGATAAATGTTTATTATTCATGCTAGAATTGTATTACCGGAAACATAATACATGTGTGAATACATAGACAAACATAGTGTCACTAGTATGCCTCTACTTGACTAGCTCGTTAATCAAAGATGGTTAAGTTTCCTAATCATAGACATGAGTTGTCATTTGATTAACGGGATCACATCATTAGGAGAATAATGTGATTGATTTGACCCATTCCGTTAGCTTAACACTTGATCATTTAGTATGTTGCTATTGCTTTCTTCATGACTTATACATGTTCCTATAACTATGAGATTATGTAACTCCCGTTTACCGGAGGATCACTTCGTGTGCTACCAAACGTCACAACGTAACTGGGTGATTATAAAGGAGCTCTACAGGTGTCTCCGAAGGTACATGTTGGGTTGGCGTATTTCGAGATTAGGATTTGTCACTCCGATTGTCGGAAAGGTATCTCTGGGCCCTCTCGGTAATGCACATCACTATAAGCCTTGCAAGCAATGTAGCTAATGAGTTAGTTACGGAATGATGCATTATGTAATGAGTAAAGAGACTTGCCGGTAACGAGATTGAACTAGGTATTGAGATACCGACGACCGAATCTCGGGCAAGTAACATACCGATGACAAAGGGAACAACGTATGTTGTTTGCGGTTTGACCGATAAAGATCTTCGTAGAATATGTAGGAGCCAATATGAGCATCCAGGTTCCGCTATTGGTTATTGACCGGAAACGTTTCTCGGTCATGTCTACATAATTCTCGAACCCGTAGGGTCCGCACGCTTAAGGTTTCGTTGTACCGAAGGAGTTCGGAGTCCCAGATGAGATCAGGGACATGACGAGGAGTCTCAAAATGGTCGAGACATAAAGATCGATATATTGGACAACTATATTCGGACTTTGGAAAGGTTCCGAGTGATTCGGGTATTTTTCGGAGTACCGGAGAGTTATGGGAATTCGCCGAGGAGTATATGGGCCTTATTGAGCTTTAGGGGAAAGAGAGAGGAGAGGTTGGACGCCCCCCCCAAGGCCTAGTCCGAATTGGACTAGGGGGAGGGGCTGCGCCCCCTCCTTCCTTCTCTTCTCCCTCCCCTTTCCTTGACTCCTACTCCTACTACTTGGAAGGGGGGGGGGGGAATCCTACTCCCGGTGGGAGTAGGACTCCTCCTAAGGGTGCACCATAGAGAGGGTCGGCCCTCCCCCTCCTCCACTCCTTTATATACAGGGAGGGGGGCACCCCTTGGAGACACAACAATTGATCTCTTGATCTCTTAGCCATGTGCGGTGCCCCCCTCCACCATAGTCCTCCCTGATAATATTGTAGCGGTGCTTAGGCAAAGCCCTGCGACGGTAGAACATCAAGATCGTCACCACGCTGTCATGCTGACAGAACTCTCCCTCGACACTCGGCTGGATCGGAGTTCGAGGGACGTCATCGAGCTGAACGTGTGCTAGAACTCGGAGGTGCCATAGTTTCGGTGCTTGATCGATCGGGCCGTGAAGACGTACGACTACATCAACCGCGTTGTTCTAACACTTCCGCTTTCGGTCTATGATGGTACGTGGACAACACTCTCCCCTCTCGTTGTTATGCATCACCATGATTTTGCGTGTGCGTAGGATTTTTTTTGAAATTACTACGTTACCCAACAAAAGGCCCATCAAATCACTGCGCTACAAAATATAAATAAAACACACTCCATCATCTCCTCCACCCGCCAAACTAAATATTCCATCAGTTCCAAAATATAAGTAGTGTTAGTTTTTAAAAAGTCAAATTTCTTTAACTTTGACCAAATTCAGAGCAAAAAATAGCAACATCCACAACATTAAGAAAACTATGGAAATTCATTTCATGATGAATGTAATCATAACAATTTGATATTATGGATTTTTATATATTTCTTTACAAATTTGATCAAACTTTAAAGGTTTGTATTTTCCAAAAAGTAACACACCTTATATTTTAAGATAGAGTGAGTAATTATTTTTAAAGAAACCCAGCAACACCAATGATGCAGCAAAGCGCTCCCAACCCTTCTACTCCCTCCTTCTGTATATATAGGGCCTAATGTATTTTACGAGATCGCATTTGACTAATGACAAAAGTAATAGTATATAAGATGCATAATGTGAAAAATATATCATTGGAAGCTCCTCTCACGTACAAATTTGATGGTATGATCTGTGCAACTTGCATTTCATATATTATTGATCTAACATGTGGTCAAAGTTAGTCTAGAAAAACACATTAGGCCCTATATAGATGGAAAAAGGGAGTAGTCTATTAGTTACACCATGCTCCCAAAATTTTAAGGCCTCACAACTAACTAAGGTCTTCAATTTAAAATTTGGTCACCCGGTTTTGATCGGCTCAACAAAATTTGTCAAGGAGCTATGTCATTCTTTTAATTCACTATGCTTCCTAATTTTGAATCCCTCCCATTCAATTAAGGTATATAATTTTGGACTTCATTCACATTTTGACTACGTCAACAAATTTTGAAATCAATCGGCAACAAACCAGCCTATAAAAACACATCAATCCCGCCCACCCACTCACCCCCGTAAAAAAAGCGCGAACATATGATACTGTAGCATCAATATAGTATATGCAGTCATGATAACCCACAAGTGTAGGGGTCGCAACAACTTTCGAGGGTAAAGTATTCAACCCAAATTTATTGATTCGACACAAGGGGAGCCAAAGAATATTCTTGAGTATTAGCAGTTGAGTTGTCAATTCAACCACACCTGGATAACTTAGTATCTGCAGCAAAGTATTTAGTAGCAAAGTAATATGATAATAAAGGTAACGGCAGCAAAAGTAATGTTTTTGGGTTTTGTAGTGATTGTAACAATAGCAACAGAAAAGTAAATAAGCGAAGCACAAGATATGAAAAGCTCGTAGGCATTGGATCAATGATGGATAATTATGTCGGATGCGATTCCTCATGTAATAGCTATAACATAGGGTGACACAGAACTAGCTCCAATTCATCAATGTAATGTAGGCATGTATTCCGTAAATAGTCATACGTGCTTATGGAAAAGAACTTGCATGACATCTTTTGTCCTACCCTCCCGTGGCAGCGGGGTCCTAGCGGAAACTAAGGGATATTAAGGCCTCCTTTTAATAGAAAACCGGACCAAAGCATTAACACATAGTGAATACATGAACTCCTCAAACTAAGGTCATCACCGAGAAGTATCGATTATTGTCACTTCGGGGTTATCGGATCATAACACATAATATGTGACTATAGACTTGCAAGATAGGATCAAGAACACACATATATTCATGAAAACATAATAGGTTCAGATCTGAAATCATGGCACTCGGGCCCTAGTGACAAGCATTAAGCATAGCAAAGTCATAGCAACGTCAATCTCAGAATATAGTGGATACTAGGGATCAAACCCTAACAAAACTAACTTGATTACATGGTAAATCTCATCCAACCCATCACCGTCCAGCAAGCCTACGATGGAATTACTCACGCACGTCGGTGAGCATCATGAAATTGGTGATGGAGGATGGTTGGTGATGACGACGACGAATCCCCCTCTCCGTAGCCCCGAACGGACTCCAGATCAGCCCTCCCGAGAGAGATTAGGGCTTGGCGGCGGCTCCGTATCGTAAAACATGATGAAACTTTCTCTCCGATTTTTTTCTCCGCGAGACGGAATAAATAGAGTTGGAGTTGAGGTCGGCGGAGCCTCAGGGGGCCCACGAGACAAGGGGGCACGCCCAGGGGGAGGGCGCGCCCCCACCCTCGTGGACAGGGTGTGGGCCCCCTAGTCTTGATTCTTTCTTCAGTATTTTTTATATTTTCCAAAAAGTGCCTTCGAGGATTTTCAGGACATTTCGAGAACTTTTGTCTTCTACACATGAAACAACATCATAGCAGTTCTGCTGAAAACAGCGTCAGTCCGGGTTAGTTTCATTCAAATCATGCAAGTTAGAGTCCAAAACAAGGGCAAAAGTGTTTGGAAAAGTAGATACATTGGAGACGTATCAACTCCCCCAAGCTTAAACCTTTTGCTTGTCCTCAAGCTATTCAGCTGATAAACTGAAAGTGATAAAGAAAAACTTTTACAAACTCTGTTTGCTCTTGTTGTTGTAAACATGCAAAGCCAGCATTCAGGTTTCAGCAAATATTATGAACTAACCATACTCACAATAACACCTCGGTCTCACAATTACTCATATCAATGGCATAATCCGCTAGCAAGCCATAATAATAAAACTCGGATGTCAACACTTTCTCAAAACAATCATAGTATGATATAACAAAATGGTATCTCGCTAGCCCTTCCTGAGACCGCAAAACATAAATGCAGAGCACTTTAAAGATCAAGGACTGACTAAACATTGTAATTCATGGTAAAAGAGATCCAGTCAAGTCATACCCAATATAAACCAATAGTAATGAATGCAAATGACAGTGTGCTCTCCAGCGGGTGCTTTTTAATAAGAAGGGTGAGGACTCGGCATAAAAGTAAATAGATAGGCCCTTCGCAGAGGGAAGCAGGGATTTGTAGAGGTGTCAGAGCTAGATTTTAAAATAGAGATTGAATAACATTTTGAGCGGCATACTTTTGCTGTCAACGCAACAACTATGAGATGGCTGTATCTTCCATACTACATGCATTATAGGCAGTTCCCAAACAGAATGGTAAAGGTTTATACTCCCCCAACCACCAACAAGCATCAATCCATGGCTTGCTCGAAACAATGAGTGCCTCCAACTAACAACAACCCTGGGGTAGTTTTGTTTAATTATTTTGATTTGCTTTGATCTTTTTGGATCATGGGACTGGGCATCCCGGTTACCGGCCCTTTCTCGTGAATGAGGAGCAGAGTCCACTCCTCTTGAGAATAACCCACCTAGCATGGAAGATATAGGCAACCCTAGTTGAAACATGAGCTGGTAGAGCATACAAAACAGAATTTCATTTGAAGGTTTGGAGTTTGGCACATACAAATTTACTTAGAATGGTAGGTAGATACCGCATATAGGAAGGTATGGTGGACTCATATGGAACAACTTTGGGGTTTAAGGAGTTTGGATGCACAAGCAGTATTCCCGCTTAGTACAAGTCAAGGCTAGCAAAAGACTGGGAAGCGACCAACTGAGAGAACGACAACAGTCATAAACATGCATTAAAATTACTTCACACCGAATACAAGCATGAGTAGGATATAATCTACCATGAACATAAATATCATGAAGGCTATGTTGATTTGTTTCAACTACATGTGTGAACATGTGCCAAGTCGAGTCACTCAATTCATTCAAAGGAGGATACCATCCCATCATACCATATCATAATCATTCTAATAGCATGTTGGCATGCAAGGTAAACCATTATAAATCATAGCTAATCAAGCATGGCACAAGCAACTATAATCTCTAAATTTCATTGCAAATATGTTTACTTCATAATAAGCTGAATCAGGAACGATGAACTCATCATATTTACAAAAACAAGAGAGGTCGAGTTCATACCAGCTTTTCTCACTCAATCAGTCCATCATATATCGTCATTATTGCCTTTCACTTGCACGACCGAACGATGTGTATAATAATAATAGTGCACGTGCATTGGACTAAGCTGGAATCTGCAAGCATTCAACTCAAAAGAGAGAAGACAAGGTAATATGGGCTCTAAGTTAAATAAAGAATCATGCATATGAGAGCCACTAAACATTTTCAATATGGTCTTCTACTCTCGACCCCCAAAGAAAAGAAAAGAAAATAAAACTATTTACACGGGAAAGCTCCCAACAAGTAAAAAGAAGAACAAGAAATCTTTTTGGGTTTTCATTTTAATTCTACTACAAGCATAGAAGTTAAATTAACTATTTTTTTGGTTTTTCTTAAGGTTTATCAAACACACAAGAAGAAAACTAGATAAAGAAATGTAAACTAACATGGATAATACAATGAAAGAGTATGAGCACCGACGACTAGTGTGTGAAACATAAATGTAAGGTCGGTGAGAAATACATACTCCCCCAAGCTTAGGCTTTTGGCCTAAGTTGGTCTAATGCCAAGGATAGCCTGGTTGATACCCGTAGTTGTAACTGGGGTCGTACTGAGATGCAGCAGCAACCGCCTCCTGAGCTGCAGCATGTTGGCGAGCTGCCTCCGCTCTCCCCTCGTGTTCAGCTACTTCCTCCATGGTAACAACATATCTTCCTTTTGCCTGATAATCAAAAGGAGAGGAGCAGGAAGAGTACGATGGACGACATTGCGTCTGTTATAGATTACTCGATAATGGAGGAATTGTTCATTCCTCCTAAGAAAATGATGGTTGACCATAGCATCATAATCTAAATAAGCAGGACGTATCATCACATCCCCCTCTCGTGGAGCTATACCAAGATAATTAGCCACACGGGTTGTATAAATTCCTCAAAATAAATCTCCAGCTCTACCATTATTCTGCAACCTACGTGCAACTATTGCCCCCAAGTTATAACCTTTATAACCTAACGCAGCACTCTTGAGTACACAGAGATCATGGACACACATATGATATGCTTCATCTTTACCGTTAATGCATCTACCAATGAAGAGACCAAAATAATGTATAGCAGGAAAATGAATGCTTCCTATGATAGCTTGTGTTATGTCCCTGGATTCTCCCACAGTAATACTAGCAAGGAAATCTCTAAATTCAGATTTGTGAGGATCATTAATATTACCCCACTGCGGAAGTTTGCAAGCAGTTGTAAAATCCTCTAAGTCCATGGTATAAGATGTATCATAAATATCAAATAGGACACTAGGAGAATTACGCGTACAATTATATTTAAACCTCCGAACAAAGGAATCAGTCAATTGATAGTACTGAGGACACTTATCTAGTAAGAAGTCCTCCAGCTCAGCATTACACACATACGTCAAATTCCTCCTTAAAGCCTGCTTCGACCATAAAATCATCTGATGGCCACTCACAAGCTCGTACATCCGCGTCCCTCGGTAATTCAACATCTTGCTCACGCATAGCAATCCTGGGCCCTTTCTTTACCGAGGAACCACCTTGGTACATTCTCCTAGACATAATTATTTTTTGAATTTTTTTGAAAATTTAGTAACTTTGAAATAAAAGTGAATAAAACTTAAGAAGAATGGTAGCAACTACTCCTACAAGTGCCTAGAGCCTATATCATGCATTAGAAATGCTTGGGACCTCATAAATTTAACATGCAAGCTCAAGAACATGGTCACCTATGCAGCAAAAAATTGCAATGAATAAAGCACTAGAACAAAAACTATTTGGACCAATGGAGGAGTTGCATACCAAGCAACAATCTCCCAAAGCAGTTTTGTGAATGGAGCTTTGAGCAAGGAGATCGAAATCGCAGCAAAATGAGTTAGAACTTGTGCTTGAGCTGGATGGGGATTTTTTTGGATAGAAGATGAAGTGTGTGGGTGCTGGCATGAGTGGAGGGGGCCCACCAGGGGCCCATGAGATAGGGGGGCACGCCTAGGTGGGGTGGGCGCGCCCTCCACTCTCGTGGCCTGGTGCTTGCCCCTCCTGCAGTGATTTCAGTGCCTAAAATCCTCAAATATTCCATAAAAATCATACTAAATTTGCAGGGCATTTGGAGCAATTTTATTTTCAGGATAATTTTGTTGCACGGATAATTCAAAAAACAGACGGATAATACTATTTTTGCTTTATTTATTCTAAATAACAGAAAGTAAAAAGAGGGTAGAGAAGGTTGTTCCTTCTAGTTTCATCCATCTCATGACCATCAAAATGAATCCACTAACAAGGTTGATCAAGTCTTGTTAACAAACTCATCCCGAATAACACGGAACCGGAGAAATTTCGAATAACACTAAGTTACCTCAATGGGGATATGAAAATCCCCAACAATAAGAATATCATAATTTTCTTGACAGTAGGGAGAGGAAATTCAAAACCTCCAATAATGATAGTTGGAACTTTTCCAATAGAATTGATTCTATGAACTTGAGATTGTTTCCTCGGAAAGTGTACCATATGCTCATTACCATTAACATGAAAAGTGACATTGCCTTTGTTGCAATCAATAACAGCCCCTGCAGTATTCAAAAAGGGTCTACCAAGGATAATCGACATACTATCGTCCTCGGGAATATCAAGAATAACAAAGTCCGTTAAGATAGTGACATTTGCAACTACAACAGGCACATCCTCACAAATACCGACAAGTATGGCAGTTGATTTATCAGCCATCTGCAAAGATATATCAATAGGTGTCAACTTATTCAATTCAAGTCTACGATATAAAGAGAGAGGCATAACACTAACACCGGCTCCAAGATCACATAAAGCAGTTCTAACGTAGTTTCTTTTAATGGAGCATGGTATAGTTGGTACACCCGGATCTCCAAGTTTCTTTGGTATTCCACCCTTAAAAGTGTAATTAGCAAGCATGGTGGAAATTTTAGCTTCCGTTATCTTTCTTTTGTTTGTAATGATATCCTTCATATATTTAGCATAAGGGTTTACTTTAATCATATCAGTTAAGCGCATACGTAAGAAGATAGGTCTAATCATTTCAGCAAAGCGCTCAAAATCCTCATCATCCTTTGTCTTGGATGGTTTAGGAGGATAGGGCATGGGTTTTTGAATCCATGGTTCTCTTTCTTTACCGTGCTTCCTAGCAACAAAATCTCTCTTATCATAACATTGATTCTTTGATTGTGGGTTATCAAGATCAACTACAGGTTCAATTTCTACTTCGTTATTTTTGCTAGATTGAGCATCAACATGAACATTATCATTAACATTATCACTAGGTTCATGTTCATCACCTGATTGTGTTTCAGCATCAGAAATAGAAATATCATTGGGATTCTTAGGTGTGTCTACAACAGGTTCACTAGAAGCATGCAAAGTCTTATCATTTTTCTTTTTCTTCTTTTTGGAAGAACTAGGTGCTTCTAAATTATTTCTCTGAGAATCTTGCTCGATTCTCTTAGGGTGGCCTTCAGGATACAAAGGTTCCTGAGTCATTATACCAGTTCTAGTAGCCACTCTAACAGCGAAGTCATTTTTATTATTTAATCCATCAAGCAAATCATTTTGAGCTTTAAGTACTTGCTCAGCTTGAGTAGCAACCATAGACGCATATTTGCTAATGAGTTTAAGTTCACCTTTAACTCTAGCCATATTATCGCTCACGCGTCCTATCTCGAAAGCATTATTCTTTAACTCTCTACCAACATAAGCATTAAAACTTTCTTGTCTAGCCATAAAGTCATCAAATTCATCTAAGCATGGGCTATGAAATTTAGTAGAGGGGATTTCAACCTTATCATATCTATAAAGAGAATTTACCTTTACTACCTGTGTCGGGTTATCAAGACAATGTGGTTCTTCAACAGGCGGTAGATTAAGACCATGTATTTCTTCAATAGGTGATAAATTCTTAACATCTTCGGTTTTTATACCTTTTTTTCATTGATTTCTTTGCCTCTTGCATATCTTCAGGACTGAGAAATAAAACATCTCTCTTCTTCGGAGTGGGTTTAGGAATAGGCTCAGGAGTTGGCTCAATTGGTTCAAGAATTGACTCAGGAATTGGCTCAGGAAGGGTCCAATTATTTTCATTAGTCAACATATTATTCAATAGTAATTCAGCTTCATCGACTGTTCTTTCCCTGAAAACACAACCAACACAACTATCCAAGTGGTCCTTGGAAGCATCGGTTAGTCCATTATAAAAGATATCAAGTATTTCATTTTTCTTAAGAGGATGATCAGGCAAAGCATTTAGTAATCGGAGAAGCCTCCCCCAAGCTTGTGGGAGACTCTCTTCTTTGATTTGCACAAAATTATATATTTCCCGCAAGGAAGCTTGTTTCTTATGAGCGGGAAATATTTAGCAGAGAAGTAATAAATCATATCTTGGGGACTACGCACACAACCAGGAGCAAGAGAATTATACCAAGTCTTAGCATCACCCTTTAATGAGAACGGAAATATCTTAAGGATGTAAAAGTAGCGAGATTTATCATCATGAGTAAACATGGTAGCTATATCATAAACTTGGTAATATGTGTGATACGTCTCCGTCATATCTATAATTTTTGATTGTTCCATGCCAATATTCTTCAACTTTCATATACTCTTGGCAACTTTTTATACTATTTTTGGGACTAACATATTGATCCAGTGCCCAGTGCCAGTTCCTGTTTGTTGCATGTTTTATGTTTTGCAGAAAACCAATATCAAACAGAATCCAAATGGGGTAAAAATGGACGAAGAATTATTTTGGAATATTTTGGATTTTCCGGAGGAAGAATCAACGCGAAACGGTGTCCGAGGTGGCCACGAGACAGGGGGACGCACCCTCCCCCCTGGGCGTGCCCTGGACTCTCGTGGGCCACCTGTAAGGCGGTTGGCGCTCTTCTTTTGCCGCAAGAAAGATAATTTTACGAGAAAAATCTGGACGAAAGATTCACCCCAATCGGAGTTACGGATCTCCGGATATAAAAGAAACGGTGAAGGGGTAGAATCAAAGAATGCAGAAACAGAGAGATAGATCCAATCTCGGAGGGGCTCTCGCCCCTCCCACACCATGGGAGCCAAGGACCAGAGGGGAAACCCTTCTCCCATCTAGGGAGGAGGTCAAGGAAGAATAAGAACAAGGCGGTCTCTCTCCCCCTTGCTTCCGGTGGCGCCCGAACGCTGCTGGGGGCCATCATCATCACCGCGGTCTTCACCAACACCTCCACCATCTTCACCAACATCTCCATCACCTTCTCCCATCTATATCCAGCGGTCCACTCTCCCACAACCTGTTGTACCCTCTACTTGAACATGGTGCTTTATGCTTCATATTATTTTCCAATGATGTGTTGCCATGCTATGATGTCTGAGTAGATTTTTCGTTATCCTATCGGTGATTGATGAATTGCTATGATTGGTTTGATTTGCATGTTTTATTATTAGTGATGTCCTATTGTGCTCTCCGTGTCGCGCAAGCGTGAGGGATTCCCGCTGCAGGGTTTGCAATATGTTTATGATTTGCTTATGGTGGGTGGCGTGAGTGACAGAAGCACAGACCCGAGTAAGTAGGTTGTTTGCGTATGGGATAAAGGGGACTTAATACTTTAATGCTATGGTTGGGTTTTACCTTAATGAATCTTTAGTATTTGCGGATGCTTGCTAGAGTTCCAATCATAAGTGCATATGATCCAAGTAGAGAAAGTATGTTAGCTTATGCCTCTCCCTCAAATAGAATTGCAATAGTGATTACCGGTCTACTAATGTAGTCAATTGCTTAGGGACAATTTCACAACTCCTACCACCACTTATCCACACTCGCTATATTTACTTTATTGATTCTTTATCTATACAGCCCCTAGCTTTTATTTACGTGCTCTTTATTATCTTGCAAACCTATCCAACAACACTTACAAAGTACTTCTAGTTTCATACTTGTTCTAGGTAAAGCGAACGTCAAGCGTGCGTAGAGTCGTATCAGTGGCCAATAGGACTTGAGAGAGTATTTGTTCTACCTTTAGCTCCTCGTTGGGTTCGATACTCTTACTTATCGAAAGAGGCTACAACTATCCTGTATACTTGTGGGTTATCAAGACCTTTTTCTGGCGCCGTTGCCGGGGAGTCATAGCGTGGGGTGAATATTCTCGTGTGTGCTTGTTTGCTTTATCACTAAGTAAATTTTATTTATTGTTCTTAGTTGTTCTTTATCATTAGTTATGGATATGGAACACGAAATACCAAAAAAATTAGGTGTACTTGCTACTCATAAAGATGGGGTAACTACTAAAACCCTCGAATCTCATTATGTGAGAGATATTATGTACTACTTTGATAATACTAAGAAAACCCCATTCAACTTTATAATGGGAGACACATTGGATCAACGTGAATACTTTAGGGATTATCGCTCGACACAAAAAGGGAAACTATTATGGGATCAATTTATTATGTTGCGTTGGTATGCCCGGGATCTATGCTTGAGATATGATATTACTTGTTGCTCTAGGATGAAGGCTCCACACCTTCCCTTTTCATGCAAATTTTATGATAATGAAACCTTAGCTTCTTATGCTAATGGTATATATGATTACTATGATGTTGAACAAATATAAGAATTTGTTGCTTTTAAGGCTGCTTATGAAATTAAATCTTTGTTTGAAAAGTATGAAGCTTTTGATGATGGTGGTGTTTATAGGCCTGAAAATCTTGCTATACTTAGATATTTCTATGAAAATTATGAATACAATTACTATATTAATGCATTTATGGAGAAAGTCTCCGCTGTCCAAGAAGAGACTAATATTTTGCAGGAAGCTATGGAAGAAGAAATTGATGAAACTATGAGCTCATTAGATGAAAAAGATGATGAGGAAAGCGAAGAACAAAAGGAGGAAGAGCGGATTGATCACCCGTGCCCACCTTCTAATGAGAGTAACTCTTCAACTCATACATTGTTTAATTCCATTTCGTGCTTACCGAAGGATGATTGCTATGATGATTGCTATGATCCCGTTGATTCTCTTGAAATATCCCTTTTTGATGATGCTTGCTATGCTTGTGGCCAAGATGCCAATATGAATTATGCTTATGGAGATGAACTTGCTATAGTTCCTTATGTTAAACATGAAATTGTTGCTATTGCACCCATGCATGATAGTCCTATTATCTTTTCGAATTCTCCCTACTACACTTTATCGGAGAAGTTTGTGCTCATTAAGGATTATATTGATGGGTTGCCTTTTACTACTACACATGATGATTTCGATAGATATAATATGCATGTGCTTTCTGCTCCTACTTGCAATTATTATGAGAGAGGAACTATATCTCCACCTCTCTATGTTTCCAATATGATAAAATTGCAAGAAACTGCTTATACTATGCATTGGCCTTTACTTGGTGTGCATGAATTGTTCTCTTATGACATGCCGATGCATAGGAAGAGAGTTAGACTTTGTTGTTACATGATATATGTTACTTTGTGCTCACTTCTAAATTACAAATCATTGTTAATTAAAATTGGCTTTGATATACCTTGGGATTCGGGTGGATTCATTACTTGAGCACTAAATGCCTAGCTTAATGGCATTAAAAAAAGCGCTGCCAGGGAGACAACCCGGAAGTTTTAGAGGGTCATTTATTTCTGTTGAGTGCTTTCATATAGTTTAGAAACAAAAAAAATAAAGGGGGGAACCCAAAACTTTTCAAAAAGGAAAGTGAAAGTGAGAAAGACAAGCATTGTTAAAGTGGAAGAGCTCCTTGAACTTTGTTCATGCTCACAGAAACTTTGTGAATCTTAATTACAGAAACTTTCATCAAAGATAATTATACCCTTGTATAATTCCATTATATTATAAAAATAATGTGCTAAGGTTTGCCTTTAGGATGTTTACAATGCTTGTTGAATTGTACGGTGCGGGACAGAAACTTTGGCTGTAGTGTGCGATTTTACATTTTTAACTGGAACATCAAATAGTTCTGATTCCTTTTGCACTGTTTTGATGTACAACTTTTTTATGTTTCCTAATTTTGGTAGAATTTTTGAGGGTACCAGAAGTATGGTTGATGTTCAGATTGCTACAGACTATTCTGTTTTTGACAGATTCTGTTTTTGATGCATAGTTTGCTTGTTTTGATGAATCTATCAATTTATATTAGTAGATTAAGCCATGGAAAATTTATATTACAGTAGACAAAATACAAAAACAAAATTTGAATTGGTTTGCAACAGTACTTAGAGTGGTGATTTGCTTTATTATACTAACGGATCTTACCGAGTTTTCAGTTGAAGTTTTGTGTGGATGAAGTGTCTAAACGAGGAGGTCTCGATATGAGGAAAAGGAAGAGAGGCAAGAGCTCAAGTTTGGGGATGCCCGAGGCACCCCAAGTAAATATTCAAGGAGACTCAAGCGTCTAAGCTTGGGGATGCCCCGAAAGGCATCCCCTCTTTCTTCAACAAGTATCGGTATGTTTTCGTATTCGTTTCATTTATGCATTATGTGCAAGTCTTGGAGCGTCTTTTGCATTTAGTTTTCATTTTTCTTTTATGCACCTGTTGTGGAACGTAGTAATTTTAAAAAAAATCTACGCACACGCAAGATCATGGTGATGCATAGCAACGAGAGGGGAGAGTGTAATCTACATACCCTTGTAGATCGAAAGCGGAAGCGTTAGAACAACGTGGTTGATGTAGTCGTACGTCTTCACGGCCCAACCGATGAAGCACCGAAACTACGACACCTCCGAGTTCTAGCACACGTTTAGCTCGATGACGTCCCTCGAACTCTGATCCAGCCGAGTGTCGAGGGAGAGTTCCATCAGCACGACGGCGTGGTGACGATCTTGATGTTCTACCGTCGCAGGGCTTCGCCTAAGCACCGCTACAATATTATCGAGGAGGACTATGGTGGAGGGGGGCACCGCACACGGCTAATAGATCTCAAGGATCAATTGTTGTTGTGTCTTTGGGGTGCCCCCCCCACCCCCATATATATAGGAGCAAGGGGGAGGCGCACCAAGGGGGGAGTCCTACTCCCACCGGGAGTAGGACTCCTCCTTTCCTTGTTGGAGAAGAAAAGAGGAGGAGAGGGAGAAGGAAAAAGGGGGCTGCCCCCCTTGTCCAATTCGGACCAGAGGGGGGCGCAGGCCTCCTTCCTTTTGGCCTCTCTCCTTGTGACGCCCCCGATTTAATCGTACACTAATCATGCACGCAAACGTGTACGATCAAGATCAGGGACTCACGGGAAGATATCACAACACAACTCTAAAACATAAATAAGTCATACTAGCATCATAATACAAGCCAGGGGCCTCGAGGGCTCGAATACAAGTGCTCGATCATAGACGAGTTAGCGGAAGCAACAATATCTGAGTACAGACATAAGTTAAACAAGTTGCCTTAAGAAGGCTAGCACAAACTGGGATACAGATCGAAAGAGGCGCAAGCCTCCTGCCTGGGATCCTCCTAACTACTCCTGGTCGTCGTCAGCGGGCAGCACGTAGTAGTAGGCACCTCCGGTGTAGTAGGGGTCGTCGTCGACGGTAGCGTCTGGCTCCTGGACTCCAGCATCTGGTTGCGACAACCAGAAAGAAGGAAAGGGGGAAAAAGGGGGGAGAAAGCAACCGTGAGTACTCATCCAAAGTACTCGCAAGCAAGGAACTACACTACATATGCGGCTGCTTAATGGCTGCTTAATGGCTGCTCCTTGGTCTTATGGGCCGTCCTCATGGTTTGGCTTATCATCGTGGTTTTTGGGGGGTCATTTCTCTACATCCGAGGTGTTCTTTTTGGGGATTCCTTTGCGATGTAGATGCGTGTGGGCTTGGGTCTGTTGCTTGTTGGAAATGTCTGTAGGGTCGACAGTGCGATCTTGGGGGTTTAGACTTTGGGAGTAGTCCGCATGTGATTTGTTTGTATTGGTTTTCGCCCGGTTTTCCATTAATTAACCGGACAACTCTCTTCTTCTTAATTAATCGATGAGGCAAATCTTTTGCCTCCGTTTCAAAAATAATTTGTTCCTTCACCAACTCACGAAATTGGAGATGGAACGTGTGTCTTGGTAATTTACCGACAATATCCATCTGAGGATAGCAAACGCGTCAGAGATCCAGATGGTGCATACGAGGAAAATTTACCCAGGTTTAGGCCCTTAGATCGAGGTAACACCCTACTTCTTGCTTGTCATGTTGATGATCTTTATACTGCTATTTTGTATGATAGATGAATTATGGTGACACACGAACTTAGTCTGTTTGGCAAAGGTCACCTTGTGAATAGACGATGGAAGAATAACTAGGTAGAAATAAAGGCAAACTACATGAGCATACATATGCATATGATCTTAAGTACTGCGAGAGAGAATACGAAGTCTAGCATGGCTAGCAGTAGCAGTACAAAGATAAAATGCAATACAATTGCGAAAAACTGAACACAAAACAATCACAAGATAGGGGAACAACTCGAATATAGACAAATACTGAAAGTATTGCAAGTTGAGATGAAAATAGTGGTGCTTGATGGTGACGAGTAACTTGTTCGGCCATTTCACACTTCCGCCAAAGTTACACGTCTAGTTGGAGGGACACAAGAGTAAATATCACATCTGGTTGGAGGGACACAAGAGCAAATATCACATCTAGTTGGAGGGACACAAGAGCAAATATCTCTTCATCCTATTCTCCTCGATGTGAAGTTCCTTGAACTCCACTCAATTTACTCCCAGTGGATTCTTCAAGACAACCTCCACACTTTCATCATTTTTAAAATACATGATTAGCAGTTTTGACAACATATATTTTTTATGTCTACATTTTTCCATACACATCATACTTTTTTTATGCACCAGGACTATTTTTTATACATGTTATATATTTTTAAAATACATGATTAAAATTTATCTAAATTTATATTTTTATGTCTATTTTTTCCATACACATTACACTTTTTTATTCAGCAGCAACATTTTTTATATACACATTTAACATTTTTCAAATACATGATTAATATTCCTTTAAACATATATTTTTAATGTATATTTTTTCCATACACATTGTATATTTTTTATTCATCAGGAACCTTTTTTATATACATGTTAAACATTTTTTAAATACATTATTAACACTTGTTAAACACATATTTTTGGTGTCTACTTTTGTAAATACAGATAGTACAATTTTCATATACTATAGTAGAAACATTTTTGTATACATGTTTAACATTTTTCAAATGCATGTTAATATTTTGAAATTTTGTATGTAAAGTGATTTTTATATAGATATATTTGGAATATAAGCAAAAGAAATAAAAAATAAAGTAAAAATGTAAATACAAAAAGGATAAAAAAGTGCACTGAAGGTTGTGATCCATGCTTGAGGCGAGACGTACTACTATTTGGGACCTCCTATACAGCGCGCGGCGCGCTGGGGGGAGACCAAGCCGCGGCGACTATTTCTCGCCTTAAACGGGTCGAGAGGAAATTCTCGCACCGAGTTTTTGCTGGTCGTGGTCGTTACGGGCCGACCCATTTTCGCACACAGAGGGATCGATCCCAACATGCCGCGAACATAACAAACACTACTAGCCAACATGCCAGCATACTATTCGTGATATGTATAAGGACGCGATCTACTGAAGTGAGTGAGCCGGCTTTCCCCAGTTTTCTTTTTTCTTCTCCATTTTTCATTCTTGTTGCTTTTCTTTCTTCATTTTTTCTTTCTTTTGTTTTTAATTTTTAAGTTTTCATTTTTTGTTTTTCTTTCTTTCTTTTTGTTTTTCATTCTACATCCTAATATACATGATCAACATGTTTTCAATAATTGTTTAAAAAAATCCAAATGCTTGTTCAACTTTTTAAATACATGGTCAAGATTTTTTTTTCAAATACTTGATTAGCATTTCTCAAATACTTGTTCGGCATTTTTCAAAATCCTTGTACAACATTTTTCAAATACTTGTTCAACAATTTTATATACATGATCAACATTTTCTCAAATACCTGTTCAACATTTTTTAAATAATTTTTCAACATTTTTAAAATACTTTTTTGTTATTTTTATATACATGATCAACATTTTTCAAATACTTGTTCAACAATTTTTTTCAAATACTTATTCAACAATTTTTTTCAAATAATTGTGCAACATTTTTCAAACACTTGTTCAATTTTTTAAAAATATGTGTTCAACATTTAAGTAAATAATTTTTTAATATATATTTAGTTATTTTAAATTATAAATAAAAGTACAAAAATAAAAGTAAAAGAAAATATAAAACGAGAAAAAACAGGAAAATGAGGCTGTGACCTCCCGCGCTCGTGGATCAGCCCAGCTCGCTCCCCCCACTTGGCTCGGCCCATGAGTGGCGGCCGGGTGCCCCCTATTTTCTTCTATCGTTTCTTCTGTTTATTCTCTTTCGTTTTTGTTTTTTATTATTCAAGTAACTGGGGACATCGAAATAGTTACCAAATTCAGAAAAATGTGAATCACCAAACAGTTCCTTGAGCCAAAAAATGTCACTGAATTCGAATAATGTTCATGAATTTAAAAAAAGTTCGTGATTTTTCAAAAAGTATGCATGATTCAAAAAATGATCGTGATTTCCAAAAACGTTCATGAATTTGGATATTGATGAATACTTCTTATCATATGAACAAAATTTTGAATTAGACAAAGTTTTTTGAACTTGATGAACAAATTCTCAATCAAGAACATTTTGGGAAAAATTGACCAATTTTTTAAAAATGAAAGAAATGTATTTGAAATTTATGAACGTTTTAAAAATTTGGGTGAACAAATTTTGGATACAATGAACATTTTTTGAATTTGATAAACATTCTTTTTAAAAAAATGGTTGAATAGATTTTTAATTTGATGAAAAAAATAGAAATCAATGGGAAATTTTGGAATTTGACAACCATTTTTTGAAGACACTGAACAAATTTCGCATTTGATGGACGTGTTTTCAAATTTATGAACAAACTTAGAATTTTACAAACATTTTCTAGATCCCGATGAAAAAAATTGAATTCGATGAACAAAACAATGTTCATGAATTTGAAAAGATAATTCACAAAAAAATGAAAAAAATAAAGAAGGAAAACTAGAAAAAGGAGAACAAAAAAAGAACAATAATAATAAATAATAGTAATAATAATAATAATAATAATAATAATAATAATAATAATAATGAAAGATAAAAGAAAAGAAGGAAAAAGTGAAAGGAAAAAAGTAAATCGGTCGGCTTATACGACATCCAGCGCATGAGGGAGCTCGCGTGTGGTTCTCGGCAGTGCACTGCTACCTAGCATCAAGCGAGATATAGTCGCTCTCACAGCATACACAATTGAAAATATAAGAGCAACTAACTAACGAGTGCTCATTCGGTAGCCCCGCAAGGGTTACCTGGGGTTGGCTGAAAGGACGCCACTTGGCACGCTCTGGGCGCTCGCTTCGATTTTTTTTTCGCACGCGTTTTTGATTTTTTTAGATGGTCTTTTTTACTATTCGATTTTCCACTAGTCTTTCATGACTTCTGGACCCAAAACCAAAAAAATTCATTTTTTTGCGCCAAAAACTCATTTTTTTGCTTCCGTGAGAGGCATGAGCATGCCTCTAGGAAACGAAAAGAATGTGGTTTTTTTTCTTCTGCCAGAGGCACGGATTTGTTTCTCGTAGAAGCACAATTTTGCTTTTGCCAGAGACACGGTCATGCCTTTGTTCGGAAAGGGGGAAAACATGCTCCCAGTTTGTTTTTTTTGTGAAAAGAAAAATTTATCAAAACTTATCAATATGAAATCTAGTTTGGGAGAACTCGACGAGAGGAATTCAATGGTGAAAACTGTTCGAGATTTTGGACGCATGATTTAAGATAAAAAATATTTTAAATAAATGAATCTATGAAAAAGGGAAAACTTTTACGTTGTGACAAGTGGTACACATGCAGTACGCCACTTATCGCAACCTGAAGAGGTGGGAGTGACCTTTGCAATGAGATTTCGGGGGAATATAGAAGGCCAGGCTAGAGCCTAAGTTGAGATTGGGCCTTTAGCGAGATAAGCGAAAGGTTGAGGGCCAGACAGGCATTTGTTTTCCATCTTTAAATAATTTGGCATTTTTCGCAAAAAAGTACCAAATTTAGGATGTCCCAAACTAACCAAAATATGATTTTATTTATTCATGAAATCATAAAAGGTTTCAGGATTTAAAAATGTTCTTAGTTTTGAGAAATTTTTCACATATTTTAGAAAATAGTTATGATTTTGAAAAAACTATATTCAGGAAATCAAAAATGTTTATGATTTGAAAATGTGTTGTGTATTCAAAAAAGGTTTGTAATCTTGAATAAATATCCGTGAATTACAAAATCATTGATTCCAAAACTTTTCATGAATTTTAAAAATGTTCATGCATTTAAAAATTGTTCATCAAAAATAAAAAAACCGTGAATGTAAAACCCCCAATTTCAACAATAATTTGTCGATTAAAAAAACTTTCAGCGATTCAAAAAAAAATGAATTGAAAAAATGTTCATGCATTTAATTCTTTCACGAATTTGCCAAAAATGTTTGCAAAATGTATACATGTTCACAAGTTCATGGAATTTTTGGCAAATTCAAAAAATGCTCAAGATTTCAGAAAAAAAAGTTCAGAAATTCAAAAGAAAAAAGAAATAAAAACAAAAAATTAATGAAATGAAACGAAAATAAAAGTAAAAACGAACTCAAAAATATATATTAAGAATTCTAGAACAAACCCAGAATTTGTGAGTGTCTGTGTGGGCCGGGGGGGGGGGGGGGGTACGCTCGGTCACTAACTAGCGACCTATGCGCCAATTAGGATTCCCCGTTTATCTCTCCCTCAATTCCGGTGCTTGAAATCCGGTTGAAGACGCGGAGTCGGCCAAAGTTCGAACAACACGTTGTTGTACTGCTATTATTTTGTGCTAAATAAAAACTAATGCTACTTTCAATCCATATTAATTGGGGCTGCTTGATTTCGTAAAAGAAATTGAGGCTGCTTTAGTGTAAGAGCATCTACAGCCGGGTGTCCCAAATCGACCTTAAACGACCAGGCTGATCTCCCGGTCATGAAATTTTAACCTAGACTGGCGCCTCAAACGGGCCTTAGACGCCGTGGCTGTCGGCACCCCTCATATCTAGCCCAAATATGGGGCGGAAATGGGGACGCCCAGGCACGTCTGCCACATCATACCTATGCTTTCTTCGGAATGCCGGGTTCGGACAAGGATATCAACGTGCTTCAACGATCTCCGGTGTTCAGGAGACTTTGTAATGGAGAATCATCGCCGTGCAACTACACCATCAACGGCGTGACGACTGTGCCTACAACATGGGATATTATCTTGCGGTGATATCTATCCTCAGTGGGCGGCGTTTGTGAAGACCATATACGAACCGCGTGGCAAGAAACAGTCACTTTGCAACAATGCAGGAAGCGGCTAAGAAGGATGCGAAGAGGGCATTTGGAGCGTTTCAAACTCGTTGGGGAATTGTTCGTGGATCTGCAATGATGTGGGAATCAAAAACTTTCTGAAACTCATGACATGTTGTGTAATTTTATACAATATGATTGTTAAGGTTGAGGGTCAGGTCCGGTCCCATGAGTTTTTATATCTATATACATCCGTATGTGATAGCCCATTTGAAATCTCTAAAAAGACAAATATTTAGGAACGGAGGGAATAGATAGGAAATCGTTTAACATAATTTCTGCATCACAATAATTTATAGAAAACGTAAAAGATATGAGCTCTTCGTAGCACCTCATATCACACAACAAAACAAGTAAAATCTGTTGTATAATTTCAACACCAAGATAATTGAGAGAGATTAGAAGAGTGTGATGTGCTAACCTAGACTAGTTCATTGGCTAGAGTAACGAATTATGCTGCGTTGCCGACCCACCGTATGAACCAGATGGTGAGCGGCAGAGCAATCACGGGCTGGCGTGCGGCATGGCATGCGACGGCGGCTGCGGCGCCTAATCACACGTACGTACACACTAATCACGGGAGAACACAACTACCATTAGACTAGGGCGGAGGCTAAGGCGATCCAAGGGACTATTTTTAGTCTGATTAAAACTAGTCTCTTTTAGAAGCTAAAGTTCCAATCACCCCTGACTATAGAGAAGCTAGGACTAAAAAAATTTAGTCAGGGGAACCCTACTAAAATGTGGATTAATCCTCTCTCTCCTCATTTAACTCCTCTCCTTTAACACATGCGAGTTCGGGATTGAAGGGTTTGAAGGATAATAAATGCTCATTAACTCATTTTAGTCTATTTAGTATTTGTATCCAAGCATGGGTGAGGCTAGCAAGTTTTAGTCCCACTACTTTTAATCATGGAACTAAAACGTACCCAAGCACCCTCTAAATTGACAATCTGGCCAAGTATGAGCAACATATATCTGTTCGAAGTTCGCTCGATCGTTGGCTGCTCGTCTCCCCCCGGCCCCGCCACTGGAAGCGAAGGCCACTTGAATGATGAATCCCCTCCTCCCGGTAAGCTCATCCTTGACACTGATTCGGCCTCGTTGAGGGCGTACAAGTGCCATTGATTAAGTCTTGTTGATGTCCATAATTCATTGTATTTTTATCGGAAGTTCATTTTTCTTTCTATGCAAATTTCAATGTATGTCAATATGACCTGTCCCAATTTCAGTTTTTCGTTGTACAATAATTCACCGTTGATGTTGTCCAATTTTCAGTGCATAGGCTGCCTATGTTTCAGTTATATGTTGTGAAAATTTCAGTGTACTCGCCCTGCTATTTTACTATCATTTATCAAGTGGTTTGCTGCCTTTTATCAAGTTTACCAGAGTTGGCTTTGACCCTATGTTCTCTTCTGTTTTCCTGGGCAAGTATGAGCTGGCCTCGCTGCTTCAAGGATGAATCTGCCAATATGATAATCAGTGGGAACAAAAAGGTATCGAGTATTTATTATCTCTACTGAAACACTACTACTTATGGTTTGGAATTTAAACATTTTGTGCTCTCCTATAGGTTATTCCGCTCAATTTTTCTTTGTAGCTCTGCCATTGGAAGATAGGCCCCATTTTAGATTTTGGAACAGGATTTGGCCAGCCCGGCTCTGTGAGAGTAATGGTGTAGCCTAAACTAATGATTTTGAAGCACCAGGAGAACAAGTTTGAAACCTCGGAAAATCAAGATGCAATTTATCTTATGAACTTTCTGTAGATGCCACCGAAATCTTCGAGATCGTCCCGTGCATGTACTCAATGATCTTATTGAGCATGGAGCATATGTGGACCCACAATAAAAACTAAAAAACTAATGTTTGAGTTGTGCACTTAAAATAAATTTTATATTAGCACTATTTACGTTCGGTACCAACATTTGTTATTCACGTGCGACATTGGCTTGTAGTGTGATTGACGTGCATGGATTTGAGAGTCCTGATTTGAGGTACATATAGAGGCCGGAAGCGAAGTATGATCCGAGGGCGTGTTCGACGTGTCCGCGCGAACATATAGGGGCCGAATTCACCGAATCGGGCGGTAGATGCTCTAACTTTATTTTATTTCTTAATTGAAAAAAAAAGAGCGCATGCCGATTAGCATAGTGCGTCGCTGCAGCTGCGTGCAACAACGGCGCGATACACGAAGGGGATAAATCACGGCGGACCGCAAGCTAGCTGATCGATTCGATCACGATGCTCTGCACACCAGCACGAGCGCGCACCTGCACCACAGCACTGCTGCCACGCACCCCACAGCCCTGCCACGAGCGCACGCGGCGGCACATGCGCCCCTTCGAAAGCACAACCAGAACCAGCAGCACGCCAGCACCGTCACCGGCGCGGCGCGCGCGGCTGCAGCCTTTCTCTTTCAGTTTCCGGTTCTCCACGCCGCTTCGTCCCGTTGCCGTGTTTCGTGGTGGCCTAGTGGGCACGAAGCAACGTGCACAGGGACCGCGTGCGGTGCGGTGCGCGCCGTACGAGATATCGATGAGATCACGGGTGCCCGCACGGCGGCGCTCGGGTTTTGCTGGGAGGACGGGAACCGTTGCTGAGAAGACGGCGTGGGTGCACGGTGAGTCGCTGTACTTTTGCCGTCGGATGTCTCTCGAGCGTGGCCTCCGCTTCCATGGATTGGCATGCACGTGCAGTCGTACGTGCTCGCTGTAGTACCGGCGCTTACTAAATTCCTTGACACCACTGTCAGTACGGCACAGAGAGATCTAGTCTAGTAAAAAAAAATCTTTCTGCAGGAGATCTATATAGTATAGTTAACTTGTGGTCTTCTACGTCAAGGCAAGCAGAGACGACGAAGCTGTTACGATATGATAAGTTTTAAGTTTATTACTTACTTACTTAATTACGTGTGAGCGAAAGCGACGGACCAGCAGTACACCGAAGAATCAGCACAAATAGGCCATTCGTGTTGGAAGGCATGCAATCCAGTTGTCGGCGCCGAAGAATAAACTGGCGCTGTCGTCACCGCCGAGAACCGCCATGGCCTCTCTCAGGGTCTGTTTGGTTTCAAATAAGTCACCAACTTATAAATTGAAAAATAAAAAAAATAACTTATTTTGTCAAATAGACTCGACTTATAGGTCATCCCAACTTATAAGTCATAAGTTGCTTCACCCCAACTTAAAATTTATAAATCATTCCCTTTTGCGTGTGTCCCATCGTATGCATGATATGAATTGATGTGGGAAGGTATGTCAAGTGACTTATAAGTCACTGGTTTTAAATCATCTGACTTATAAGTCAGGTGATTTATTGGAACCAAACAAACCCTCAGCAGGAGTACGCTTTGCGTGTGCGCAAAAGGACCGAGGAGGCCCTGATAACGAAGAAATCGAGGCCCTCCTGCGTTGGAATAGCATGGATTCGAAGCACGTTGGAATACTTGAAGAGCAACCCTCATCAAGAGACATGATGACACCGGTCGTTTTCGCAACTTCTTTCCTTGCATCCACGAGTCCATAACTCTTTCTGCATGGGAGAAAAAGCAATATGGACTGAGCTTACGGCTCGACGAACAAACGGAAACGTGAGGCTTAGGGTTTGTGGCAATCTGAACCTGCCAAGCATGTGTGGCGAGGTGCGTGCCAGCTGTCACCTACTACCATGTTTCTTTACTCTTTAGCACGAGTTACGAAATGGACACATCGTCGTCGCATGGCTTCGTCCCAACCAAAGCTGGTGGGGCTTCTGTGAAGAATCGTAATGGCGTGTTTGGTTGCGATTATACAGTACTCCCTCCGTTCCTAAATACTCCCTCTGTAAACTAATATAAGAGTGTTTAGATCAGTACTTTAGTATTCTAAACGCTTTTATATTAGTTTACGGAGGGAGTATCTAAATACTTTCTCCATTCCCAAATATACGTCTTTCTAAAGATTTCAACAAGTGACTACATACGAAGCAAAATAAGTGAATCTACACTCTCAAACATGCCTACGTACATCCGTATGTTGTAGTCCATTTGAAATATCTAAAAAACTTATATTTTGGAACGGAGAGAGCAGGGCCGTACCTCAAAAAATTTGGCCCCGGTGTGATATGAGAATTTAGGCCCCATATACAGGAAAATTAGTTGAAATAGTTTTCATTAACCATTGGAGAAAA
This sequence comes from Triticum aestivum, assembly GCF_018294505.1. Taxonomy (NCBI): domain Eukaryota; kingdom Viridiplantae; phylum Streptophyta; class Magnoliopsida; order Poales; family Poaceae; genus Triticum; species Triticum aestivum. The sequence continues at coordinate 80,734,975 of NC_057813.1, read as the reverse complement.
GTCAAAAAGAGGAGACGAAGTATTAAGTTGCAGCGATTTGATTTGTGGCTGACGCTGAGTAGAATTTGATGTGTTTGCATACGCCACTGCTTCGACTCCCGTGAAGATGAGACCGGGACATGACTGGGCCGTGGGTGCCTTGTTTATGTTGAAGTATCAAAGTAAAGGAGACAAAGAAGAGACACAAATGATCCTCTCTTTTCATTGCAATGTGGGAGACCCACTTATATACAGCCTGAAGGGGTGTGTTTGGGAGACACCTCTTCCCCAACAGACACCTCCTGAGAGGCATCCCTCCCATACAATTGATTACATATTTTATTTCTTAACACTCCCCCTTGATCAATGTCATCTGTATATTGCAATCCAAAAACTCCTCTTAAAAACCCTGTGGGAAAAATTTAAGGAGAAACATTATAATGATATGCCACCGAAAACTCCTTTAAAAACCCAATGGGAAAAATATAAGGAGAAACCATATGACATACGTCCGCACTTGTATTTATATTGTCTCGTTAAAAACATTATATGAGAAACCGTCAAGGAAAAACTCATAAAGGGAAAAGAGTACAATATGAGTGATCAGAAGATCACCAATGGGTTATAATTTGGGATTTTACTCCCCCTGAACTTTGCAAACCTCAAAGTTATCTCATACCCAATCCACGAACCTAATTCTGGAATATAAACATTGGTAGAGGTATAGTGAATATCACAATAATTTGTTTGCAAATTACCCTCTTACATTTCTGTAACTCATGAGGATAAATATAACCCGTAAGCAATACAAGTGACATTATCTTGGTAGATAATGATAATCTCCACATGACTTCACATGTGGCCAATCATTCTATGAAGTCATCTACATTTTGTGATGCTTCAAATAAAATAGAATGATCACTGGAAGGACTCGTTTAGAGTCTATTCTGAAGACTTCCCTCAAAATACGCTTCCAGCAAACTCAGTCTTTGATATGGCATTGTGGGATCAAATAATTAGCCACTATCAATATATCAAACCATGGTCCCATCTTGATTTTCGGATGGAATTGATCAAGATCCTTTGTGCCCTGGATATAGCCGAGGATATTTCTTGCACAAACCTTATACCTTTGAGGGAATTGCACTATCAATAAATTGCCAAAAACTATAGTGTCAGGTCTGACATATTTTGCAGGATATATGGGTGCTTTGATGGTATTTAGATATGACACTTCATGTCCACTATCACTTCACCATCTCCCCTATGTCTCAAGGATTTGTATCCCATATTAGGTATAATATGACCATATGTGTATTTGATATAATATATCCATATTGAACTTCTCCAATACTTCCAGATATATGAAGACTGATATCTTAGGAGAATATGCTCAAGTCATAAACTTAGCATAATTTGGTTTAACCCAAATATCTGTCTTAACATGATTGTGTGTATTTCATGTCTTATATGGACTTTGATGATAAAATCATTGACACCACAAAATAAGGTGATGTAAAATCCAATCCAGGATTTCTTCATGAATATACAACAACAATCATTAGTATGAGAGTAATCCTTGTCAAGGAATAACTCGCTTAGTCGGTTGCACCACACAATTCTTCGACTACTTCAAGTCATAGAATGACTTCAGAAGTTCCACACATGCATGTTGCGATTTACCTTTGGATTCAGAATATTAAGTCATTCGATGACTTCAATATATACATCCAAACTAATTGACCCATGGGAATATGTAGACATTACATACATCAATCATATGGATCTGTACTGCCATTAACATTCAGTATCAAAACATAATTCCACTTATACCAAGAAGGTATGCTACATCATAACCGATGTCGGGTCTCTGCGAAAAACCCTTGTGCTACAAGCCTCACTTTATCACCATCTCATTTATTTTCGTTTCCATACGAAAATTTACTTCTCTTCCCTCTGGAAGATACTTATTAGGAGCAGGTTTTACAATGGTAAAATACCTCTCTTTTGATTTGCTTCCTTTCATTTGAACCAGTATAAGTGCAACAACACTGTCCATGGATTTGGTTCAGGGCCCAAAAGGATTCTAGCAATTCTCGAGAAGAATTTTATGTTGACATATGTAGACTTTCTCATATATGATTCTCATGAATCAATATCATCGTGGAATTCTTATTACACCTCTTAACTCCTCGTGATTTCCCACAACAACGGAGTCAAGGTGTTTCGATGTCCCAACACATAAAAATGTGTGCATGTATGTGTTGGACTTTGGATGCCGCGCATCCCTTAGGTGTCATTCAACCCGAGGTTGAATCATATTTACTGATCGAGGGGTCAATCTCCTCTGTTTTTGCTGAAACATATGAGAACTTAATCTCATGCGACCAGAATTCACCCCCTCTTGCTCTCATCTAGGGAGACGAGTGGTTTATTCGGTACCTCCACTCGTTCTGGTACTTGACCATAGTGACACATTTGTCATCAGTAAATATACTTGGCAGATTATTTGCAATATGCTGCAAATTTTTCATAACTTGAACCTGCATTTCAGATTCTTAAGTACGTGGACAAAATGTCTATGACATTTCTTATCCATTTCCTGGCATTCTTTGTGGTACTCATCTCCCCGTAATGCCAGAAAATGTTCTTATTGCAAAAGCAATCAACGTATGGGCTGCAAATAACTCCCTTGTAAGGGTTAAGGCATTCGGCGGATTAACGAACATACCACAGTTATTCCTCACATAGATCCCAACCATATGTGAAGGCCCATGATGTACGCTGGAGTGGTGATATCGATATACAACCGAATTACCGCAGATGGGAAATACTTCACTTATTTCCACGTACAAATTGCAAGGGGTGCAGTATCATTTGATCTCATTTAGATCAAATATGCGGAGTGTGAGACCGCATTTTACCATCAACAAAATGTTGGTAAATCACAATTCTGCAACATTGGCTATGCAATATTGTATCTCTTTCATAAGAGATCAAACCAAACCATTCTGGTTATGTACCATATACTGAATATAACCATTGAATATCCGTGAATCAAATTCAACGACATTTCCATTCCGGTGGAATTATCCCATGTTAGGATAATTTTCTCTAAATTCGTCAATTTGAGCACTTAATTCAGTAAATACATGGTTATGTGGGGATATACACACCTAAAACCATCTTCTAGATGCGTCTATGAACACCATGAAGTACCAAGATAACCCAAATAATGGTTGAATAATCCAAACATATTCTTGCATTCAATCAAGAATATTGGCTGGCTCATTTCAAATTTTAAGGTGAGAGTGCCTTAAAATTAAATCCTCAATGTCACATGTAGTGCATAAAACAATCTGATGATTGTTGGGAATATTGCAACTTGTCAAGTTGTGGCCAACAGAAATTGTCAATAATTTCTCTAATCGTCCAATACCATGATGATAAAGGAGGAAAAATTATTATGTATGCAACAAGATTGAGTATGAACTGACTCATATACTCAATTATCTCAACTATCATGTCTGAGGAACAAGATGTTGCAATTTATACTATATGTAGTAGTACAATTATAGGCTAATGATATTTAGGGATAACTAGGAGACTACACGAGATCTCCAAAATATCTTGGGAATATCATTCCACAAGCATATCATTAATGTAGAGGAGTCCATTCTCCTTTACCATGCCAGGATATTTTCTGGTTGTTTTCTTTTTTAAGTAGAACTTCAAACTTATCCCATTAAAAACATTTGCCTCGAGTGAGACGGTGGTATGATTCAACACAATACTTGACTAATTGGTAATCATTAGTACGATTTTCCGTAAAACCACCATTTTGACAAACTTGAAAGTTGTCATTATGATCATTTAAATTAAATGATCCATTCCCTTTGAGATACACACTCAATTTTTGCTTGTCTTTTTTTTCTTCACTTTACATTCAACTCCTCGTGGTTCTCTAACCACTATTGCGTAGTACTAAGAGTACTAGCATGAATTTCATGCATTGCAACCTGAAACAAAGATGATATTTCTGTTTACCATCCTAGGAGAACGTAAGGTGCAGTAAGGACTTATAGTCAGATATGTATCTGAAGTCGCCTTATCACATAATCTCAACATAGTGTTGATTTATAGACAACAGAATTATAAGGCTCAATGGACTCGAAGTCCTAACAACGAATGAATAATCATTCATGTGATGCTTATAACAATATATCTTGACTCAATGAAGGCTCGAAGGGAAAATGAATATTCATCATCCATTACATACTCAGTTTGAGAACCGAGCCACTGTGATGGCATGTAAATGCAAATATGCATATTCTTAGCTATTTATAAATAGCCATGACATTTCCTGCAGGTGGAGTTTCTGTGGCAACAATGCTCTAGGTCAACAAAATCTAATGTCCATGACCCATCTTAAATAGTTGCTCCCACCAAATGTCATCTCATCACATTTCCTTTCCAAAAAGGTCAACCATATGTTGCATGAAATTCGCATGCATTAATTTACCTTCAGTAAATTAAGTATAGGGTGAAAATGCTACGGCTAAGCATAATCATGGTGATGGTGATTCTTAGTGACCCATAGGGCAAGCCTTCCAGAAGAACATCACATTGTGGTGTAGATCTTCCAAGTAAAGGTAGTCACCTCAAAAGGGACAAACCTTTAATTTCCTTAAAATACATAGAGGTAGTCGACCACCTAGTGGTGCCTCACTCTTATGGACAATTCCCATTGATCATAGCCTCCACAACCTTATGTTATTTATAACACATGAAGGTAATCACAATAAAATGACGTGAACCTCTCAGCTGTGCATGAAACTTAATTCATAGCTATGACGTCGTCTCATAAGTTGTGTATGCATGGAAGGTAATCATCAAAATATGCAAGTGTTTTGCATAATTCTCTTCATAGCATAATATGCAGCATAGTCACCACTGCCTTGGATTCATCTCCTGATGGAGTATTTAACACTATAGTCACAACCAATGACAAATGCTATGAAATTTCCAATTATTTGGAAAACAAATATCATGAAGGTAGTCACCACGGTGTAGGTCTCATAATGACTATGTCATAAGATTTGTGCCTTCATTTTGCATTGAATATATGGAGATAATCACTACTAAGTAGTGTAGACCTCACTCTTATGGAGCATCCCACAACCTTATGTTAATTAAAAACACATTGAAGGTAATCGCCACATGGTGTGGTTTAGACCTCTCAGTTGTGAACGAAATTAATTCGTTGCCATAATGCAATCTATAAGTTGTGTGCAAAATTGAAGGTAGTCATTATGTCAGAATGACATAATATAGACCTCACAATAATATTGGATAATCTGCAATTAAGCCATAGGTGCCATTTGTCGATTCCTTTTGACAAATGTAAATTTGACAGAGTCAAGCAGTGTCATACACTTCACTACCTCATGTTTCCAAACTTGCAAGCAAATTCCATATTCCATGTGAATAATGGAATCAACATATAGCTTTGCAACAGTATTACTCATGTAATACAAATAAATGCAGAAGTATAAACATACTTGTGCAACACATATGAGGACTTAGGGCCTCCAATGGTCATTTTACATGATGTAAAATGATGCATAATCAGTTATTATGCAATCCAGCAAGTCTACCGTGTATATTTGCTCTGAAGGCACGGTACCACTGTGGTCGGCATCAATCGCCGCTGAGGAAGAACTATGCCACGGCTGTTCATGCGTCCTCGACGAGGCTATCGCTAGTTTGATGTTGCCGAGCGCCGGAGCGCCATGCTGACCTTGGTTGTTGGCTTCGGTCCGTCTGTTGATTTTTGTTCTCAAACAGAATTGATTAGTGTATTTGTTTAATCAAAATGAGAACAAATGAACGAGATATGTATTCATCCATCAGGATCGATTCCCCAGATCTTTCTTAGAGAGAAGTTTGGCGTCCATGCAGCCAATCGCTCCTGGATAGCGTGGTTGCTGTTTAGCCTCGCCTCGCACCGGCCTGTCATCGCCGATGCCACATGGAGAGTCGCGCTAGGCCGCTGCTTCGTCTCACGCGAAAGTGTGCGTCAAGATTCGCCTGGTCAATGGGGAGCCGTCGTCTCGCCTTGCGCCTCCGCGGTGTGCCGCCGCCGTTCCGCAAGTAGCCGTGGCCGAATGCCACCACGCCAGAGATCGATCCTAGGAAGGGCCTTATCCTGTAGCAATTAGATCAATTCTTTTGGCGCTTGCATGATGGCCATGGAGAGAATGTGCAATTCCTAATCCCGTGCGTGCATGAGTGTTAGCCATTTGTAACCGCCGCTGGCCGCAAAGGGCCTGTGCATGGACGAAGCCCCGCTCACTTCGTGCTCCGTGCTCCTTGTCAAGCAACTCGCCGAATCCGATGGCCGCGCTCACCAGGGACATCAACGCCGGGCCTCAGGCGTCACGCTGCCTCCGTGAACGCCCGTGGGGAAACCGCCATCAAGACCGATCAGTTTCTAGATACATGATCCCTGATTGAAGGAAACACAATTATTCATAGGATCATGCTAATCAGAAATAGAAAAGCAGTTAGCTTTCTCCTAAATCGGTTTCTTGGGTGGATGCCGGCCTGGGCGGAGCGCCGCTGCCGGGGGCATCACCGCGCCATGCACTGGAGGTTGATCCCTCCTTCCCGTGTCTGCCGATTCAGTGAAGAGATTCACGTAGTGAGAACACAATTCGTTAGATTGCTGATCTTAATCACAAGAAGACAAATAAATTAACGTCTCCCTGATCGATTTCCCTGTAGCGATGCATGTATGCATGCCGATACATGGACGTCTTTGCCGTGGACGTCCTAATGGAGTGCATCAGCGATCGATTTCGAAGGTTCACGCGATCACACCGGAAGGAGCAGCGCTGAGGTCGAGATCCGCCGCACAGGCTTGGCGCCCCTTCACGCCGGTAGCGGGCTGCACCAAGCAGCCATGTCGAGCCATCGTCGCCGATGCAAGTTCGTCCGTCTCTGATGGCCTTTTGGTCTCAACGGAGAGCGAAGTGCTGATAAGGTGTTGAAGTATCAAAGTAAAGGAGACAAAAAGAGACACAAATGATCCTCTCTTTCCATTGCAATGTAGGAGACCCACTTATATACAGCCTGAAGGGGTGTGTTGGGGAGACACCTCTTTCCCAACAGACACCTCCTGGAAGGCATCCCTTCCATACAATTGATTACATATTTTATTTCTTAACAGTTTAATCTCTAGTAATACCAGATTAACTTAGTATTAATAATCATGTACTGTATTTAAAAAATTAGGGGCGCCCTATGCAGCTGCTCCGGTTGCACCTGCCCACATATGGGCTTGGGAGAAAGTATTTGTCTTTCTAAAGATCTCAACAAGTGACTATATACGGAGCAAAATGAGTGAATCTACACTCTAAAACATGTCTATATACATCCATATATGATAGTCTATTTAAAATCTCTAAAAAAGACAAATATTTAGGAACAGATGGAGTACTAACAAATGGAGATTAATAAACCCTCGCGCAACGATCATGGCAAGGTTTGGCTCGTGCTCCTGCTCGCCGCACTTGATGACCATCTCTACGCAGTAGCGGTTGAAGACGATGACCATGTAAACATCCTGGTTCGGGACTTTAAAGGTTAAGAAGTAGCCGATCAACAGCGAGTGAGCAATGGCAAAGCCTAGCCACACTTGATCCATGACAACCCTTTCATTGACATCCTTGAGCCATCCGACGTTCATCTTCGAAACAATGACCCCTTGGAATAGTGTTCATGTAATTAAGGATGGAAGGTATCAAGGATGAGAAACAAATCCATGGAAGTGGGTTAGAAAACTTCCTCGTACAAGTGGTCAACCTTCGCGGCCTCCCCTTTTGCTTCTTAGAGGCATTGCCTTCTCCTGCATCATTCGAGCAGCTGCCCTCAGCAACATTACCAAGGGTCAACTTGCCGGTAGAGCACGCAAAGAAAAGAGCAAAATTAAAACACTAAAGAGCGAAATTCGGATAAAATAAGGTTGTATATGCATATATTCAAGACAAGTCTTCCGATCAAGCACACAAGCCATGATTAAAGTCATTGTCGTTCAATGCCTACCATGGTTATCCACTCTCATTTCTCATTATCACATCGTCATTTGTGTCGCCCCCCCCCCCCCCCCCGCGGGCGACTAGGGTTTCCGCCGCGCAACCACCCACCTTCCCTCTCTTCTCTCGCCATCACTAGAGACAGTTGTAGGGACGGCTATCGATGACGGTGGTGGCGAAGCGTTGGCTGCTTTGCTCGGTGGGTCGGAGGACTTCTGGTGCGCCGGGGCGGCGGCCTCGGGTGGTGCGGCGGCTTGGCCATTTTGGCCAGGGGCAGCAACCACGGATGTTAGCTAGTGTCCTCGGTAGCTAGGGTGACGAGGCGACGACAGTGGAGGAGCTCTGCCTGAGGCCCCCCTGGTGTGTCCCTTGTACCAGATCTGAAGTCATGGTCCTTCCTTCCCCTACAACCCGCTTCCCTGGTGGATCCAACAGCCGGGAACTCCAAGTCGCCGGATCTGCTGCCGGTGGAGTCTGGTGGTGCGAGATCCAGATCGGGAGAAGTCCCTTGGTCGACCTCGTCGGTCTAGTGAGTGGTGGCTAGCTATTTAAATGTAAAAGAATACCCGAGTCTAAACTAAAGTATGAGTACAAGATTTAATGATTTTTATATTAGATTGTGTGGAAAGACTATCTAAGCGAAGAGGCAATTGCAACATCTTCTTCATTAACTATGAGCCATGTAGATAAAAATCAGATAACGAAGTGTAAGAGACAATTTGCAGGTGGAAGACCCCTGAACCACGATGGTGTATGACTATTTTGTTGATCAAACAAAATTATAAATATATATAGCACTATGATCCCTAGTTTTAAAGAGCTCACATTCAATTAAGGTTCAATTGGAATTGGGTCACCTAATTTTGATAGGGTCAACAATTTCTCAAAGCACACGAATTTAATTATTTTATACTATAAGCTATGCTTCCTAATTTTTAAGGCCTTACAATTAACTGATGCCTTCAATTTAGAATTGAGTCACCCGATTTTGACCGATCAACATTTTCTCAAGGAAATCTTCCATTCAATTCTTTTAATTCCCTATATACTCTAATTTTGAAGCTCTTTCATTCAATTGATTTAGGTATTCAATTTTGGATTTGGTTTACGATTTTGACCGGGCCGACAATTTTTCAAATCAATCAATCACAAGCTGCCCCTAAAAATACATCAATCCCGTGCACCCTCCCACCACCTAGAAAAAGAAGCGCCACCATGTGACACTGTAGCACCAATATAGTACATGCATCCACCGACCCAAAAATTCCCCCACCCATAAATATATGTTGGTTAGTGAATAACACAGAACCACAACACAAAAGGTGAAGGAAATATGCCCTAGAGGCAATAATAAAGTTATTATTTATTTCCTTATTTCATGATAAATGTTTATTATTCATGCTAGAATTGTATTACCGGAAACATAATACATGTGTGAATACATAGACAAACATAGTGTCACTAGTATGCCTCTACTTGACTAGCTCGTTAATCAAAGATGGTTAAGTTTCCTAATCATAGACATGAGTTGTCATTTGATTAACGGGATCACATCATTAGGAGAATAATGTGATTGATTTGACCCATTCCGTTAGCTTAACACTTGATCATTTAGTATGTTGCTATTGCTTTCTTCATGACTTATACATGTTCCTATAACTATGAGATTATGTAACTCCCGTTTACCGGAGGATCACTTCGTGTGCTACCAAACGTCACAACGTAACTGGGTGATTATAAAGGAGCTCTACAGGTGTCTCCGAAGGTACATGTTGGGTTGGCGTATTTCGAGATTAGGATTTGTCACTCCGATTGTCGGAAAGGTATCTCTGGGCCCTCTCGGTAATGCACATCACTATAAGCCTTGCAAGCAATGTAGCTAATGAGTTAGTTACGGAATGATGCATTATGTAATGAGTAAAGAGACTTGCCGGTAACGAGATTGAACTAGGTATTGAGATACCGACGACCGAATCTCGGGCAAGTAACATACCGATGACAAAGGGAACAACGTATGTTGTTTGCGGTTTGACCGATAAAGATCTTCGTAGAATATGTAGGAGCCAATATGAGCATCCAGGTTCCGCTATTGGTTATTGACCGGAAACGTTTCTCGGTCATGTCTACATAATTCTCGAACCCGTAGGGTCCGCACGCTTAAGGTTTCGTTGTACCGAAGGAGTTCGGAGTCCCAGATGAGATCAGGGACATGACGAGGAGTCTCAAAATGGTCGAGACATAAAGATCGATATATTGGACAACTATATTCGGACTTTGGAAAGGTTCCGAGTGATTCGGGTATTTTTCGGAGTACCGGAGAGTTATGGGAATTCGCCGAGGAGTATATGGGCCTTATTGAGCTTTAGGGGAAAGAGAGAGGAGAGGTTGGACGCCCCCCCCAAGGCCTAGTCCGAATTGGACTAGGGGGAGGGGCTGCGCCCCCTCCTTCCTTCTCTTCTCCCTCCCCTTTCCTTGACTCCTACTCCTACTACTTGGAAGGGGGGGGGGGGAATCCTACTCCCGGTGGGAGTAGGACTCCTCCTAAGGGTGCACCATAGAGAGGGTCGGCCCTCCCCCTCCTCCACTCCTTTATATACAGGGAGGGGGGCACCCCTTGGAGACACAACAATTGATCTCTTGATCTCTTAGCCATGTGCGGTGCCCCCCTCCACCATAGTCCTCCCTGATAATATTGTAGCGGTGCTTAGGCAAAGCCCTGCGACGGTAGAACATCAAGATCGTCACCACGCTGTCATGCTGACAGAACTCTCCCTCGACACTCGGCTGGATCGGAGTTCGAGGGACGTCATCGAGCTGAACGTGTGCTAGAACTCGGAGGTGCCATAGTTTCGGTGCTTGATCGATCGGGCCGTGAAGACGTACGACTACATCAACCGCGTTGTTCTAACACTTCCGCTTTCGGTCTATGATGGTACGTGGACAACACTCTCCCCTCTCGTTGTTATGCATCACCATGATTTTGCGTGTGCGTAGGATTTTTTTTGAAATTACTACGTTACCCAACAAAAGGCCCATCAAATCACTGCGCTACAAAATATAAATAAAACACACTCCATCATCTCCTCCACCCGCCAAACTAAATATTCCATCAGTTCCAAAATATAAGTAGTGTTAGTTTTTAAAAAGTCAAATTTCTTTAACTTTGACCAAATTCAGAGCAAAAAATAGCAACATCCACAACATTAAGAAAACTATGGAAATTCATTTCATGATGAATGTAATCATAACAATTTGATATTATGGATTTTTATATATTTCTTTACAAATTTGATCAAACTTTAAAGGTTTGTATTTTCCAAAAAGTAACACACCTTATATTTTAAGATAGAGTGAGTAATTATTTTTAAAGAAACCCAGCAACACCAATGATGCAGCAAAGCGCTCCCAACCCTTCTACTCCCTCCTTCTGTATATATAGGGCCTAATGTATTTTACGAGATCGCATTTGACTAATGACAAAAGTAATAGTATATAAGATGCATAATGTGAAAAATATATCATTGGAAGCTCCTCTCACGTACAAATTTGATGGTATGATCTGTGCAACTTGCATTTCATATATTATTGATCTAACATGTGGTCAAAGTTAGTCTAGAAAAACACATTAGGCCCTATATAGATGGAAAAAGGGAGTAGTCTATTAGTTACACCATGCTCCCAAAATTTTAAGGCCTCACAACTAACTAAGGTCTTCAATTTAAAATTTGGTCACCCGGTTTTGATCGGCTCAACAAAATTTGTCAAGGAGCTATGTCATTCTTTTAATTCACTATGCTTCCTAATTTTGAATCCCTCCCATTCAATTAAGGTATATAATTTTGGACTTCATTCACATTTTGACTACGTCAACAAATTTTGAAATCAATCGGCAACAAACCAGCCTATAAAAACACATCAATCCCGCCCACCCACTCACCCCCGTAAAAAAAGCGCGAACATATGATACTGTAGCATCAATATAGTATATGCAGTCATGATAACCCACAAGTGTAGGGGTCGCAACAACTTTCGAGGGTAAAGTATTCAACCCAAATTTATTGATTCGACACAAGGGGAGCCAAAGAATATTCTTGAGTATTAGCAGTTGAGTTGTCAATTCAACCACACCTGGATAACTTAGTATCTGCAGCAAAGTATTTAGTAGCAAAGTAATATGATAATAAAGGTAACGGCAGCAAAAGTAATGTTTTTGGGTTTTGTAGTGATTGTAACAATAGCAACAGAAAAGTAAATAAGCGAAGCACAAGATATGAAAAGCTCGTAGGCATTGGATCAATGATGGATAATTATGTCGGATGCGATTCCTCATGTAATAGCTATAACATAGGGTGACACAGAACTAGCTCCAATTCATCAATGTAATGTAGGCATGTATTCCGTAAATAGTCATACGTGCTTATGGAAAAGAACTTGCATGACATCTTTTGTCCTACCCTCCCGTGGCAGCGGGGTCCTAGCGGAAACTAAGGGATATTAAGGCCTCCTTTTAATAGAAAACCGGACCAAAGCATTAACACATAGTGAATACATGAACTCCTCAAACTAAGGTCATCACCGAGAAGTATCGATTATTGTCACTTCGGGGTTATCGGATCATAACACATAATATGTGACTATAGACTTGCAAGATAGGATCAAGAACACACATATATTCATGAAAACATAATAGGTTCAGATCTGAAATCATGGCACTCGGGCCCTAGTGACAAGCATTAAGCATAGCAAAGTCATAGCAACGTCAATCTCAGAATATAGTGGATACTAGGGATCAAACCCTAACAAAACTAACTTGATTACATGGTAAATCTCATCCAACCCATCACCGTCCAGCAAGCCTACGATGGAATTACTCACGCACGTCGGTGAGCATCATGAAATTGGTGATGGAGGATGGTTGGTGATGACGACGACGAATCCCCCTCTCCGTAGCCCCGAACGGACTCCAGATCAGCCCTCCCGAGAGAGATTAGGGCTTGGCGGCGGCTCCGTATCGTAAAACATGATGAAACTTTCTCTCCGATTTTTTTCTCCGCGAGACGGAATAAATAGAGTTGGAGTTGAGGTCGGCGGAGCCTCAGGGGGCCCACGAGACAAGGGGGCACGCCCAGGGGGAGGGCGCGCCCCCACCCTCGTGGACAGGGTGTGGGCCCCCTAGTCTTGATTCTTTCTTCAGTATTTTTTATATTTTCCAAAAAGTGCCTTCGAGGATTTTCAGGACATTTCGAGAACTTTTGTCTTCTACACATGAAACAACATCATAGCAGTTCTGCTGAAAACAGCGTCAGTCCGGGTTAGTTTCATTCAAATCATGCAAGTTAGAGTCCAAAACAAGGGCAAAAGTGTTTGGAAAAGTAGATACATTGGAGACGTATCAACTCCCCCAAGCTTAAACCTTTTGCTTGTCCTCAAGCTATTCAGCTGATAAACTGAAAGTGATAAAGAAAAACTTTTACAAACTCTGTTTGCTCTTGTTGTTGTAAACATGCAAAGCCAGCATTCAGGTTTCAGCAAATATTATGAACTAACCATACTCACAATAACACCTCGGTCTCACAATTACTCATATCAATGGCATAATCCGCTAGCAAGCCATAATAATAAAACTCGGATGTCAACACTTTCTCAAAACAATCATAGTATGATATAACAAAATGGTATCTCGCTAGCCCTTCCTGAGACCGCAAAACATAAATGCAGAGCACTTTAAAGATCAAGGACTGACTAAACATTGTAATTCATGGTAAAAGAGATCCAGTCAAGTCATACCCAATATAAACCAATAGTAATGAATGCAAATGACAGTGTGCTCTCCAGCGGGTGCTTTTTAATAAGAAGGGTGAGGACTCGGCATAAAAGTAAATAGATAGGCCCTTCGCAGAGGGAAGCAGGGATTTGTAGAGGTGTCAGAGCTAGATTTTAAAATAGAGATTGAATAACATTTTGAGCGGCATACTTTTGCTGTCAACGCAACAACTATGAGATGGCTGTATCTTCCATACTACATGCATTATAGGCAGTTCCCAAACAGAATGGTAAAGGTTTATACTCCCCCAACCACCAACAAGCATCAATCCATGGCTTGCTCGAAACAATGAGTGCCTCCAACTAACAACAACCCTGGGGTAGTTTTGTTTAATTATTTTGATTTGCTTTGATCTTTTTGGATCATGGGACTGGGCATCCCGGTTACCGGCCCTTTCTCGTGAATGAGGAGCAGAGTCCACTCCTCTTGAGAATAACCCACCTAGCATGGAAGATATAGGCAACCCTAGTTGAAACATGAGCTGGTAGAGCATACAAAACAGAATTTCATTTGAAGGTTTGGAGTTTGGCACATACAAATTTACTTAGAATGGTAGGTAGATACCGCATATAGGAAGGTATGGTGGACTCATATGGAACAACTTTGGGGTTTAAGGAGTTTGGATGCACAAGCAGTATTCCCGCTTAGTACAAGTCAAGGCTAGCAAAAGACTGGGAAGCGACCAACTGAGAGAACGACAACAGTCATAAACATGCATTAAAATTACTTCACACCGAATACAAGCATGAGTAGGATATAATCTACCATGAACATAAATATCATGAAGGCTATGTTGATTTGTTTCAACTACATGTGTGAACATGTGCCAAGTCGAGTCACTCAATTCATTCAAAGGAGGATACCATCCCATCATACCATATCATAATCATTCTAATAGCATGTTGGCATGCAAGGTAAACCATTATAAATCATAGCTAATCAAGCATGGCACAAGCAACTATAATCTCTAAATTTCATTGCAAATATGTTTACTTCATAATAAGCTGAATCAGGAACGATGAACTCATCATATTTACAAAAACAAGAGAGGTCGAGTTCATACCAGCTTTTCTCACTCAATCAGTCCATCATATATCGTCATTATTGCCTTTCACTTGCACGACCGAACGATGTGTATAATAATAATAGTGCACGTGCATTGGACTAAGCTGGAATCTGCAAGCATTCAACTCAAAAGAGAGAAGACAAGGTAATATGGGCTCTAAGTTAAATAAAGAATCATGCATATGAGAGCCACTAAACATTTTCAATATGGTCTTCTACTCTCGACCCCCAAAGAAAAGAAAAGAAAATAAAACTATTTACACGGGAAAGCTCCCAACAAGTAAAAAGAAGAACAAGAAATCTTTTTGGGTTTTCATTTTAATTCTACTACAAGCATAGAAGTTAAATTAACTATTTTTTTGGTTTTTCTTAAGGTTTATCAAACACACAAGAAGAAAACTAGATAAAGAAATGTAAACTAACATGGATAATACAATGAAAGAGTATGAGCACCGACGACTAGTGTGTGAAACATAAATGTAAGGTCGGTGAGAAATACATACTCCCCCAAGCTTAGGCTTTTGGCCTAAGTTGGTCTAATGCCAAGGATAGCCTGGTTGATACCCGTAGTTGTAACTGGGGTCGTACTGAGATGCAGCAGCAACCGCCTCCTGAGCTGCAGCATGTTGGCGAGCTGCCTCCGCTCTCCCCTCGTGTTCAGCTACTTCCTCCATGGTAACAACATATCTTCCTTTTGCCTGATAATCAAAAAGGAGAGGAGCAGGAAGAGTACGATGGACGACATTGCGTCTGTTATAGATTACTCGATAATGGAGGAATTGTTCATTCCTCCTAAGAAAATGATGGTTGACCATAGCATCATAATCTAAATAAGCAGGACGTATCATCACATCCCCCTCTCGTGGAGCTATACCAAGATAATTAGCCACACGGGTTGTATAAATTCCTCAAAATAAATCTCCAGCTCTACCATTATTCTGCAACCTACGTGCAACTATTGCCCCCAAGTTATAACCTTTATAACCTAACGCAGCACTCTTGAGTACACAGAGATCATGGACACACATATGATATGCTTCATCTTTACCGTTAATGCATCTACCAATGAAGAGACCAAAATAATGTATAGCAGGAAAATGAATGCTTCCTATGATAGCTTGTGTTATGTCCCTGGATTCTCCCACAGTAATACTAGCAAGGAAATCTCTAAATTCAGATTTGTGAGGATCATTAATATTACCCCCACTGCGGAAGTTTGCAAGCAGTTGTAAAATCCTCTAAGTCCATGGTATAAGATGTATCATAAATATCAAATAGGACACTAGGAGAATTACGCGTACAATTATATTTAAACCTCCGAACAAAGGAATCAGTCAAT
This sequence comes from Triticum aestivum, assembly GCF_018294505.1. NCBI lineage: Eukaryota > Viridiplantae > Streptophyta > Magnoliopsida > Poales > Poaceae > Triticum > Triticum aestivum. The sequence continues at coordinate 80,718,672 of NC_057813.1, read as the reverse complement.
TGATAGTACTGAGGACACTTATCTAGTAAGAAGTCCTCCAGCTCAGCATTACACACATACGTCAAATTCCTCCTTAAAGCCTGCTTCGACCATAAAATCATCTGATGGCCACTCACAAGCTCGTACATCCGCGTCCCTCGGTAATTCAACATCTTGCTCACGCATAGCAATCCTGGGCCCTTTCTTTACCGAGGAACCACCTTGGTACATTCTCCTAGACATAATTATTTTTTGAATTTTTTTTGAAAATTTAGTAACTTTGAAATAAAAGTGAATAAAACTTAAGAAGAATGGTAGCAACTACTCCTACAAGTGCCTAGAGCCTATATCATGCATTAGAAATGCTTGGGACCTCATAAATTTAACATGCAAGCTCAAGAACATGGTCACCTATGCAGCAAAAAATTGCAATGAATAAAGCACTAGAACAAAAACTATTTGGACCAATGGAGGAGTTGCATACCAAGCAACAATCTCCCAAAGCAGTTTTGTGAATGGAGCTTTGAGCAAGGAGATCGAAATCGCAGCAAAATGAGTTAGAACTTGTGCTTGAGCTGGATGGGGATTTTTTTGGATAGAAGATGAAGTGTGTGGGTGCTGGCATGAGTGGAGGGGGCCCACCAGGGGCCCATGAGATAGGGGGGCACGCCTAGGTGGGGTGGGCGCGCCCTCCACTCTCGTGGCCTGGTGCTTGCCCCTCCTGCAGTGATTTCAGTGCCTAAAATCCTCAAATATTCCATAAAAATCATACTAAATTTGCAGGGCATTTGGAGCAATTTTATTTTCAGGATAATTTTGTTGCACGGATAATTCAAAAAACAGACGGATAATACTATTTTTGCTTTATTTATTCTAAATAACAGAAAGTAAAAAGAGGGTAGAGAAGGTTGTTCCTTCTAGTTTCATCCATCTCATGACCATCAAAATGAATCCACTAACAAGGTTGATCAAGTCTTGTTAACAAACTCATCCCGAATAACACGGAACCGGAGAAATTTCGAATAACACTAAGTTACCTCAATGGGGATATGAAAATCCCCAACAATAAGAATATCATAATTTTCTTGACAGTAGGGAGAGGAAATTCAAAACCTCCAATAATGATAGTTGGAACTTTTCCAATAGAATTGATTCTATGAACTTGAGATTGTTTCCTCGGAAAGTGTACCATATGCTCATTACCATTAACATGAAAAGTGACATTGCCTTTGTTGCAATCAATAACAGCCCCTGCAGTATTCAAAAAGGGTCTACCAAGGATAATCGACATACTATCGTCCTCGGGAATATCAAGAATAACAAAGTCCGTTAAGATAGTGACATTTGCAACTACAACAGGCACATCCTCACAAATACCGACAAGTATGGCAGTTGATTTATCAGCCATCTGCAAAGATATATCAATAGGTGTCAACTTATTCAATTCAAGTCTACGATATAAAGAGAGAGGCATAACACTAACACCGGCTCCAAGATCACATAAAGCAGTTCTAACGTAGTTTCTTTTAATGGAGCATGGTATAGTTGGTACACCCGGATCTCCAAGTTTCTTTGGTATTCCACCCTTAAAAGTGTAATTAGCAAGCATGGTGGAAATTTTAGCTTCCGTTATCTTTCTTTTGTTTGTAATGATATCCTTCATATATTTAGCATAAGGGTTTACTTTAATCATATCAGTTAAGCGCATACGTAAGAAGATAGGTCTAATCATTTCAGCAAAGCGCTCAAAATCCTCATCATCCTTTGTCTTGGATGGTTTAGGAGGATAGGGCATGGGTTTTTGAATCCATGGTTCTCTTTCTTTACCGTGCTTCCTAGCAACAAAATCTCTCTTATCATAACATTGATTCTTTGATTGTGGGTTATCAAGATCAACTACAGGTTCAATTTCTACTTCGTTATTTTTGCTAGATTGAGCATCAACATGAACATTATCATTAACATTATCACTAGGTTCATGTTCATCACCTGATTGTGTTTCAGCATCAGAAATAGAAATATCATTGGGATTCTTAGGTGTGTCTACAACAGGTTCACTAGAAGCATGCAAAGTCTTATCATTTTTCTTTTTCTTCTTTTTGGAAGAACTAGGTGCTTCTAAATTATTTCTCTGAGAATCTTGCTCGATTCTCTTAGGGTGGCCTTCAGGATACAAAGGTTCCTGAGTCATTATACCAGTTCTAGTAGCCACTCTAACAGCGAAGTCATTTTTATTATTTAATCCATCAAGCAAATCATTTTGAGCTTTAAGTACTTGCTCAGCTTGAGTAGCAACCATAGACGCATATTTGCTAATGAGTTTAAGTTCACCTTTAACTCTAGCCATATTATCGCTCACGCGTCCTATCTCGAAAGCATTATTCTTTAACTCTCTACCAACATAAGCATTAAAACTTTCTTGTCTAGCCATAAAGTCATCAAATTCATCTAAGCATGGGCTATGAAATTTAGTAGAGGGGATTTCAACCTTATCATATCTATAAAGAGAATTTACCTTTACTACCTGTGTCGGGTTATCAAGACAATGTGGTTCTTCAACAGGCGGTAGATTAAGACCATGTATTTCTTCAATAGGTGATAAATTCTTAACATCTTCGGTTTTTATACCTTTTTTTCATTGATTTCTTTGCCTCTTGCATATCTTCAGGACTGAGAAATAAAACATCTCTCTTCTTCGGAGTGGGTTTAGGAATAGGCTCAGGAGTTGGCTCAATTGGTTCAAGAATTGACTCAGGAATTGGCTCAGGAAGGGTCCAATTATTTTCATTAGTCAACATATTATTCAATAGTAATTCAGCTTCATCGACTGTTCTTTCCCTGAAAACACAACCAACACAACTATCCAAGTGGTCCTTGGAAGCATCGGTTAGTCCATTATAAAAGATATCAAGTATTTCATTTTTCTTAAGAGGATGATCAGGCAAAGCATTTAGTAATCGGAGAAGCCTCCCCCAAGCTTGTGGGAGACTCTCTTCTTTGATTTGCACAAAATTATATATTTCCCGCAAGGAAGCTTGTTTCTTATGAGCGGGAAATATTTAGCAGAGAAGTAATAAATCATATCTTGGGGACTACGCACACAACCAGGAGCAAGAGAATTATACCAAGTCTTAGCATCACCCTTTAATGAGAACGGAAATATCTTAAGGATGTAAAAGTAGCGAGATTTATCATCATGAGTAAACATGGTAGCTATATCATTCAACTTGGTAATATGTGTGATACGTCTCCGTCATATCTATAATTTTTGATTGTTCCATGCCAATATTCTTCAACTTTCATATACTCTTGGCAACTTTTTATACTATTTTTGGGACTAACATATTGATCCAGTGCCCAGTGCCAGTTCCTGTTTGTTGCATGTTTTATGTTTTGCAGAAAACCAATATCAAACAGAATCCAAATGGGGTAAAAATGGACGAAGAATTATTTTGGAATATTTTGGATTTTCCGGAGGAAGAATCAACGCGAAACGGTGTCCGAGGTGGCCACGAGACAGGGGGACGCACCCTCCCCCCCTGGGCGTGCCCTGGACTCTCGTGGGCCACCTGTAAGGCGGTTGGCGCTCTTCTTTTGCCGCAAGAAAGATAATTTTACGAGAAAAATCTGGACGAAAGATTCACCCCAATCGGAGTTACGGATCTCCGGATATAAAAGAAACGGTGAAGGGGTAGAATCAAAGAATGCAGAAACAGAGAGATAGATCCAATCTCGGAGGGGCTCTCGCCCCTCCCACACCATGGGAGCCAAGGACCAGAGGGGAAACCCTTCTCCCATCTAGGGAGGAGGTCAAGGAAGAATAAGAACAAGGCGGTCTCTCTCCCCCTTGCTTCCGGTGGCGCCCGAACGCTGCTGGGGGCCATCATCATCACCGCGGTCTTCACCAACACCTCCACCATCTTCACCAACATCTCCATCACCTTCTCCCATCTATATCCAGCGGTCCACTCTCCCACAACCTGTTGTACCCTCTACTTGAACATGGTGCTTTATGCTTCATATTATTTTCCAATGATGTGTTGCCATGCTATGATGTCTGAGTAGATTTTTCGTTATCCTATCGGTGATTGATGAATTGCTATGATTGGTTTGATTTGCATGTTTTATTATTAGTGATGTCCTATTGTGCTCTCCGTGTCGCGCAAGCGTGAGGGATTCCCGCTGCAGGGTTTGCAATATGTTTATGATTTGCTTATGGTGGGTGGCGTGAGTGACAGAAGCACAGACCCGAGTAAGTAGGTTGTTTGCGTATGGGATAAAGGGGACTTAATACTTTAATGCTATGGTTGGGTTTTACCTTAATGAATCTTTAGTATTTGCGGATGCTTGCTAGAGTTCCAATCATAAGTGCATATGATCCAAGTAGAGAAAGTATGTTAGCTTATGCCTCTCCCTCAAATAGAATTGCAATAGTGATTACCGGTCTACTAATGTAGTCAATTGCTTAGGGACAATTTCACAACTCCTACCACCACTTATCCACACTCGCTATATTTACTTTATTGATTCTTTATCTATACAGCCCCTAGCTTTTATTTACGTGCTCTTTATTATCTTGCAAACCTATCCAACAACACTTACAAAGTACTTCTAGTTTCATACTTGTTCTAGGTAAAGCGAACGTCAAGCGTGCGTAGAGTCGTATCAGTGGCCAATAGGACTTGAGAGAGTATTTGTTCTACCTTTAGCTCCTCGTTGGGTTCGATACTCTTACTTATCGAAAGAGGCTACAACTATCCTGTATACTTGTGGGTTATCAAGACCTTTTTCTGGCGCCGTTGCCGGGGAGTCATAGCGTGGGGTGAATATTCTCGTGTGTGCTTGTTTGCTTTATCACTAAGTAAATTTTATTTATTGTTCTTAGTTGTTCTTTATCATTAGTTATGGATATGGAACACGAAATACCAAAAAAATTAGGTGTACTTGCTACTCATAAAGATGGGGTAACTACTAAAACCCTCGAATCTCATTATGTGAGAGATATTATGTACTACTTTGATAATACTAAGAAAACCCCATTCAACTTTATAATGGGAGACACATTGGATCAACGTGAATACTTTAGGGATTATCGCTCGACACAAAAAGGGAAACTATTATGGGATCAATTTATTATGTTGCGTTGGTATGCCCGGGATCTATGCTTGAGATATGATATTACTTGTTGCTCTAGGATGAAGGCTCCACACCTTCCCTTTTCATGCAAATTTTATGATAATGAAACCTTAGCTTCTTATGCTAATGGTATATATGATTACTATGATGTTGAACAAATATAAGAATTTGTTGCTTTTAAGGCTGCTTATGAAATTAAATCTTTGTTTGAAAAGTATGAAGCTTTTGATGATGGTGGTGTTTATAGGCCTGAAAATCTTGCTATACTTAGATATTTCTATGAAAATTATGAATACAATTACTATATTAATGCATTTATGGAGAAAGTCTCCGCTGTCCAAGAAGAGACTAATATTTTGCAGGAAGCTATGGAAGAAGAAATTGATGAAACTATGAGCTCATTAGATGAAAAAGATGATGAGGAAAGCGAAGAACAAAAGGAGGAAGAGCGGATTGATCACCCGTGCCCACCTTCTAATGAGAGTAACTCTTCAACTCATACATTGTTTAATTCCATTTCGTGCTTACCGAAGGATGATTGCTATGATGATTGCTATGATCCCGTTGATTCTCTTGAAATATCCCTTTTTGATGATGCTTGCTATGCTTGTGGCCAAGATGCCAATATGAATTATGCTTATGGAGATGAACTTGCTATAGTTCCTTATGTTAAACATGAAATTGTTGCTATTGCACCCATGCATGATAGTCCTATTATCTTTTCGAATTCTCCCTACTACACTTTATCGGAGAAGTTTGTGCTCATTAAGGATTATATTGATGGGTTGCCTTTTACTACTACACATGATGATTTCGATAGATATAATATGCATGTGCTTTCTGCTCCTACTTGCAATTATTATGAGAGAGGAACTATATCTCCACCTCTCTATGTTTCCAATATGATAAAATTGCAAGAAACTGCTTATACTATGCATTGGCCTTTACTTGGTGTGCATGAATTGTTCTCTTATGACATGCCGATGCATAGGAAGAGAGTTAGACTTTGTTGTTACATGATATATGTTACTTTGTGCTCACTTCTAAATTACAAATCATTGTTAATTAAAATTGGCTTTGATATACCTTGGGATTCGGGTGGATTCATTACTTGAGCACTAAATGCCTAGCTTAATGGCATTAAAAAAAGCGCTGCCAGGGAGACAACCCGGAAGTTTTAGAGGGTCATTTATTTCTGTTGAGTGCTTTCATATAGTTTAGAAACAAAAAAAATAAAGGGGGGAACCCAAAACTTTTCAAAAAGGAAAGTGAAAGTGAGAAAGACAAGCATTGTTAAAGTGGAAGAGCTCCTTGAACTTTGTTCATGCTCACAGAAACTTTGTGAATCTTAATTACAGAAACTTTCATCAAAGATAATTATACCCTTGTATAATTCCATTATATTATAAAAATAATGTGCTAAGGTTTGCCTTTAGGATGTTTACAATGCTTGTTGAATTGTACGGTGCGGGACAGAAACTTTGGCTGTAGTGTGCGATTTTACATTTTTAACTGGAACATCAAATAGTTCTGATTCCTTTTGCACTGTTTTGATGTACAACTTTTTTATGTTTCCTAATTTTGGTAGAATTTTTGAGGTACCAGAAGTATGGTTGATGTTCAGATTGCTACAGACTATTCTGTTTTTGACAGATTCTGTTTTTGATGCATAGTTTGCTTGTTTTGATGAATCTATCAATTTATATTAGTAGATTAAGCCATGGAAAATTTATATTACAGTAGACAAAATACAAAAACAAAATTTGAATTGGTTTGCAACAGTACTTAGAGTGGTGATTTGCTTTATTATACTAACGGATCTTACCGAGTTTTCAGTTGAAGTTTTGTGTGGATGAAGTGTCTAAACGAGGAGGTCTCGATATGAGGAAAAGGAAGAGAGGCAAGAGCTCAAGTTTGGGGATGCCCGAGGCACCCCAAGTAAATATTCAAGGAGACTCAAGCGTCTAAGCTTGGGGATGCCCCGAAAGGCATCCCCTCTTTCTTCAACAAGTATCGGTATGTTTTCGTATTCGTTTCATTTATGCATTATGTGCAAGTCTTGGAGCGTCTTTTGCATTTAGTTTTCATTTTTCTTTTATGCACCTGTTGTGGAACGTAGTAATTTTAAAAAAAATCTACGCACACGCAAGATCATGGTGATGCATAGCAACGAGAGGGGAGAGTGTAATCTACATACCCTTGTAGATCGAAAGCGGAAGCGTTAGAACAACGTGGTTGATGTAGTCGTACGTCTTCACGGCCCAACCGATGAAGCACCGAAACTACGACACCTCCGAGTTCTAGCACACGTTTAGCTCGATGACGTCCCTCGAACTCTGATCCAGCCGAGTGTCGAGGGAGAGTTCCATCAGCACGACGGCGTGGTGACGATCTTGATGTTCTACCGTCGCAGGGCTTCGCCTAAGCACCGCTACAATATTATCGAGGAGGACTATGGTGGAGGGGGGCACCGCACACGGCTAATAGATCTCAAGGATCAATTGTTGTTGTGTCTTTGGGGTGCCCCCCCCACCCCCATATATATAGGAGCAAGGGGGGAGGCGCACCAAGGGGGGAGTCCTACTCCCACCGGGAGTAGGACTCCTCCTTTCCTTGTTGGAGAAGAAAAGAGGAGGAGAGGGAGAAGGAAAAAGGGGGCTGCCCCCCTTGTCCAATTCGGACCAGAGGGGGGGCGCAGGCCTCCTTCCTTTTGGCCTCTCTCCTTGTGACGCCCCCGATTTAATCGTACACTAATCATGCACGCAAACGTGTACGATCAAGATCAGGGACTCACGGGAAGATATCACAACACAACTCTAAAACATAAATAAGTCATACTAGCATCATAATACAAGCCAGGGGCCTCGAGGGCTCGAATACAAGTGCTCGATCATAGACGAGTCAGCGGAAGCAACAATATCTGAGTACAGACATAAGTTAAACAAGTTGCCTTAAGAAGGCTAGCACAAACTGGGATACAGATCGAAAGAGGCGCAAGCCTCCTGCCTGGGATCCTCCTAACTACTCCTGGTCGTCGTCAGCGGGCAGCACGTAGTAGTAGGCACCTCCGGTGTAGTAGGGGTCGTCGTCGACGGTAGCGTCTGGCTCCTGGACTCCAGCATCTGGTTGCGACAACCAGAAAGAAGGAAAGGGGGAAAAAGGGGGGAGAAAGCAACCGTGAGTACTCATCCAAAGTACTCGCAAGCAAGGAACTACACTACATATGCATGGGTATATGTGTAAGGAGGCCATATCAGTGGACTGAACTGCAGAATGCCAGAATAAGAGGGGGATAACTAATCCTGTCGAAGACTACGCTTCTGGTCACCTTCGTCTTGCAGCATATAGAAGAGAGTAGATTGTAGTCCTCCATGTAGCATCTCCAAGTAACATCTCCAAGTAGCATCTCCAAGTAGCATCGCATAGCATAATCCTACCCGGCGATCCTCTCCTCGTCGCCCTGCGGAAAAGCGATCACCGGGTTGTCTGTGGAACTTGGAAGGGTGTGTTTTATTAACTATCCGGTTCTAGTTGTCATAAGGTCAAGGTACAACTCCAAGTCGTCCTGTTACCGAAGATCACGGCTATTCGAATAGATTAACTTCCCTGCAGGGGTGCACCACATAGCCCAACACGCTCGATCCCATTTGGCCGGACACACTTTCCTGGGTCATGCCCGGCCTCGGAAGATCAACACGTCGCAGCCCCACCTAGGCAAAACAGAGAGGCCAGCACGCCGGTCTAAACCTAAGCGCGCAGGGGTCTGGGCCCATCGCCCTGAGCACACCTGCACGTTGCGTGGGCGGCCGGAAGCAGACCTAGCCTAATGGCGTTCCAGTCCAATCCGGCGCGCGCCGCTCCGTCGCTGACGTCTGAAGTGCTTCGGCTGATACCACGACGTCGGGATACCCATAACTACTCCCACGTAGATGGTTAGTGCGTATAGGCTCGTAGCCAGACTCAGATCAAATACCAAGATCTCGTTAAGCGTGTTAAGTATCCGCGAACGCCGAACAGGGCCAGGCCCACCTGTCTCCTAGGTGGTCTCAACCTGCCCTGTCGCTCCGCCACAAAGTAACAGTCGAGGGCCGTCGGGAACCCAGGCCCACCTCTACCGGGATGGAGCCACCTGTCCTTTCAGCCCCCTCGTCAGAATCACTTGCGGGTACTCAATGAGCTGACCCGACTTTAGTCACCATCTGTATAGTATGTATGTATGTATAGTATATACCCGTGATCACCTCCCAAGTGATCACGGCCCGATAGTATAGCAAGGCAGACTGACAAGAATGTAGGGCCAATGATGATAAACTAGCATCCTATATTAAGCATTTAGGATTGCAGGTAAGGTATCAACAGATGTAGCGACAATGTCAGGCTATGCATCAGAATAGGATTAACGAAAGCAGTAACATGCTACACTACTCTAATGCAAGCAGTATAGAGAAGAATAGGCGATATCTGGTGATCAAGGGGGGGGGCTTGCCTGGTTGCTCTGGCAAGAGAGAGGGGTCGTCAACTCCGTAGTCGAACTGGTCAGCAGCAGCGTCGGTCTCGTAGTCTACCGGAGAGAAGAGGGGGAAGAAATAATGAATACAGAGCAAACAAAGCATCACAAAATATAACAAGGCAATACGCGGTGTTCGGTGTGCCCTAACGCGGTAGTAGGTGATACCGGTGAAGGGGGGGAAAACATCCGGGAAAGTATTCCCGGTGTTTCGTGTTTTCGGGCAGAGGAGCCGGAGGGGGAAAGTTGCGGGTTCGATAGGTTAGGGGGGTGTGGCGGACGAACGGACTGCGTATCCGAATTCGTCACGTCGTTCTGAGCAACTTTCATGTTGAAAATATTTTAATCCGAGTTACGGATTAAAAGATATGATTTTTAAAAGATTTTATTAATTTCTGGAATTTAATTAATTAATTAATTAATTCGAAAAAAATGTATTTATGACGTCAGCATGATGTCATGCTGACGTCAGCAGTCAACAGGGTTGACTGAGTCAACCCTGACAGGTGGGTCCCGTTCGTCATACACTGTTAACTAATTAACCTAATTAAGTTTAATTAACAGTAGTTAATTAGGTTAATTAGTTATTAGGTTAATTAACCAGGATTAATTAGATTAATTATTTACTTAATTAATTGATTAATTAATTAATTAATTAGTTTTTATTCATTTTTTTATTTATATAAATCTCATTTTCCTTTTCTTTTTATTTAAAAGTTCTGTGGGGGGTGGGGCCCCAATGTCATAGGCCCCAGGGGGCCAAACGGGCGCTGGCATAGGCGGGTTACGGGCGCTCGGGCATCGGGCGCTAGCGCCCAGCCCGTTTGCGAACAGAGGGGCGCGCCGGCGCGAACGCCAGCGGGCAGGGGCCGCACGCGGGGCCGACGAGGACGACGGAGCGCGGCGAGTGAAGAGGTTGGGGGCCAGGGCGGGTTGTGGCGATGGAGTGGTGGCGAGGCGACTGCAGCAGGGGAGGCGAGCAGCGCGGCGCAGGGGCCAGGGCGACGCGTTGGGGCCGGCCATGGCGCGACCAACAGTGGGTGCGGGAGGTGCGGCAGCGACGTCCAGGGTGGATGGGCTCGTCTGCTTCCTGTCAGTGCCAGGAGCACACCGGGAACACCGGTTCGGGCAGAGGAGCACGGGGTGCTCGACCCCCGTCGGCCATGGCGGACAGTGAAGTTCAGTGCTCGCGGACGCCGGTGATACGGCATGAATCCGAGGAGGAAGCAGAGGGGAAAGGAAGAGGGGCTCACAGTGAGCCTGCAGGTGTGCGAGAGCGGGCTCGGGGAGGGCTTGCCGGAGCGAATCGATGGCGGCGATGCAGGCGGCCGCAGGTTGATGACGACGGCGTTGGGGACGATGCAGGGGTTCTCGGCTCGGTCCAGTCAGTGCAGGTGAAGCAGCAGTCGCCAGAGAAGCTCGGGGACACGTCGGGGAGATGAACGGGGCACGGTAGCCGCGAGCTTCACGGTGGCACGGCCATGGCGACGCTCGGGCTTGCGGGAGAGGAGAGGGACGAGGCTGTAAGGCTCCGGCGTGGGCGACGGGGACGAGGGCGTCAAGCACGGCATTGGCGCCGGGCGCCCTGGTCACGGTGCAGTGGCGATGGCAACGGGCGCTGGGGCGGCGGCGTCCAGATCGGGATGGAGGGGAGTGGGGGGGAAGTGGTGTCGTGGGGAGAGGGGTTAGGGTTTGGTGTGGACCGGGAGGGGGTTAAGTGGGGTGGCCGGCTGGGCCTAGTGGGTCGAGGCCCCAAAGGGGGGGCGGTGGCTTGCGGGGCCGTAGCCCAGTGGGGGGGGGGGTTCTTTCCCTTTTTTTTGTTTTCTTTTATTATTTCTCTTTTATTTCTTTACTGTTTTCATTTAAAGTTTCTATTAATTTCTTTTTATAAAATACCAAGTTAGCACCTAAATTAGTATTACTAATTAGGCCTCTGCCATAATTATTTTGGCACACTATTAATTTAGTTATATTACTATATCTTTATAAAAGGCATTAAAGTAATTGTTTTGCCCTAAGCTTTGGTTATTTTAGTGAAATTAAATATTATAAGAAATGTTGGTTTCCCCACCATTATTATCTATGCAATATTTGGTTCACTCCGATCATTTTAGTTTTAATATTTGAAAACTTTTATTGTTTGCATATTTTTGAATTTGAATTTGAATCGGTTTCGAACTAACTCGAGATTAACAACTATAAACAAGGTGACGTGGCACCATTAGCAGAGGATCACTGTAGCTTAATTACCCGGGCGTCACAATTCTCCTCCACTACAAGAAATCTCGTCCCGAGATTTAAGCGGTGGAGTAAGGGGCGAAGGTGTTGGTAGCGAAAAACCTAACGAGTCTTCTCGGTCTTGGCTTCCCTTTCGAAGAGGTTGATCCCTTTCGTTGATGTCTTCATTTCACTGCTTCAAGTCACCATGATCAATTTGTCATCCTTTCTTCGGGATCTCCATCGTACTTACGAATAGGAAAGGGGCAGCTCTACAACGATAGGATGTTACAAGAGGAGAGGATCTGGGGGTTTCCCAAGTATGAACATATGAGTAATCTCTCGAGTTGAACAAATGAAACTCATCGAGAGCAAAGTAAAACGGTGCAATAAGAGGTTCCAGGTGGATAGATAGTTGCTCGAAGTCTGAACCAGAGTGAGAAAGGGTTTCAGAGCAGCGAGAATAAGTGTTGCGTCTGATACCAGATTAGAGCATTAGGAAGGTGGCCCGTGAATTAAATACGAAGCCAAGCGCGAGGAATAACTTCGACAACAGGGTGTATAGGAGAGTCAGGTTTCGATCCTATGGAACTGTGGGTTATGGGCCCACCAGGTGGGTTAAAAGTTGGAAGGGTGGAGACGTCTTGCGTGATCAAGCAAGCAAGGCAAGGCAGAGGCTAGCCTGTCGATTATGTCGGCAATAACGACGGTACCAAGGGCGAGGGACGAAGAGAACCATTTTCCTGCTCGTCGAACGAGGCGGACCAATAGGCAAGGTTCTCGTCCATCGGTGGTTACCGGAATGTCATCAACAATAGTAATAGGGTCTTACTTACAGAGTGGTACAACGAGGTGCTTACCTAAGCAGGGGATTATCACTGCTTAGATTGAGGTGAAGAAGGGTCAAACGACCCATGGAAAGGAAAATGTGATCATTAGGTTAAACAGAACAATGGAAAGGAAAAATGTGTTTAAACACATATTTCGGGGGTATATCCTTCCCAATGACAAGCAGAGCATGATATCCATGACAGGATATAAAGTAGAAAACCATTTAGGTAAGGGGGAAGGAATCTCATGATATTACCCGTACAACGGTTTTAGGATAAGTGATAAATAAAATTTAGCATCGTGCTTCGGATGTTCTTGTTGAAAATCAGAGTATCGCAGACATGCTTCGAGATAGCAATACATGGTCTTCGAGCAAGTTAAGGCTTTGGAAACAAAAAGGGTCCATCAGGAAGAACTTATAGAATAAGTCTTACAATTTCCTCATGGGTGAATGGATAACCTTGCTGAAAAGGAATCTATAATGGTAGGTCCTCCAGCCGGGGGGGGGTGCTAGGCCTGACATCATGTTACCGGGTCATCAAAGGATCAACATCATAACTCTTGGAAAGTTGTCCCCACCATCATATCCGACCGAGATTCAGAGCCGATTGGTGTCAGGATACCTGAGACTCAGGATGTCCGAGAAGAAAAGGCGCAACACAAATCATTGAAATGGCATTGCAAGCTTCTCGGGAAATGAACTATGGGAGCGGGTTTTCTGAAGCAATAGTTCACCATTAAACCAAGGAGAGGACAAGGAGGTGTCTGGTGAACTCAACGGCAATTCACCGAGATTCCCAAAAGATGGATTTCCACCATTAAGTGAACAAGGAGATAACATTTGTTAGATCAAATGATATAAGGAAGTATGCTCGAGGAAAACATACACAATTAAACATTGGTTGAAGGGTGCGCCCGAAATATGGGTTGGGTTGCACGACCAATGTTAGAATGGTGATTCAATTAGCGAAGGACTTAGAATGAACTATCGCCCATTCACTTCAAAGCAATAGGGTTGCTAGAAGTTTTGGATTCACACGTCATAGCTCCATTGTCGGTATTCCGGTTGAAAACAATACGGGGACCAAGGAATGAACGAAGATGGCAAGAAGTATTAAGATATCAAGAATTATTAAGAGGTGGTGAAATTCTCACCACATTCTTGACAAGAAGTGATGGTAATACTTCCGAGGTAAGGAAGATCAACTGCTGGGTAGCAGGGATCCCAAGGTTTACACAAAACACGAACAACTTGTGTTGAACGGAAGGCAATAAAGTGGTCGATGATAATACAATTCATCGAGGGCAAGGATGGTATTTCTCATCATAAATTCAATTGATATCCTGGATGAGCTCGGAATGTTGATGATCACGACACCTTTGTCGAGAGAGTTCAGGAAGATGTAATCGATCGGCGACGACATCAAGTCAAAGTAATGATGAAGTGAAAGGTTATTGGAACCAAGGGTATGACACAAACTCGAAACCAAGCTTGTTGTTTAGGGCGAAATGATATGACGATGAGGATCGACGTAAGGTTAGTTCATCGTCGAAAATTATGCTCCGAGAAGAAGGGCCGGGTAACACAGTTAAAATCATCACGATAAAGATATAGCCAAACAGGCTAGGAATGATGGGAAGGAATATTAAACTCATAAGCAACGAAAATTACTTAGGGTTATCGAACCGAAATGTGGAATCGGTGTTCTCGATTGACGACAACCCAGAACCCGAGAAAATTGGAATCAGTGAGAATTAATAGTTGATGAAGAACCCATAATAAGTTATGCAGTTCCATGATATTCTTAATATACCAGAGCTTAATACTCAACAGTAGAGCAAAGTAAAGGTTGGACAGGTGCAATGATCTGCAGAAGACAAGTACTTCAACTTGTCCAAGAAACGGTATTAAAAAGGAGAACATGGCCGGAACCACGATTCCAAAAGGCCGAATCCTAGATATAAGAACTTATACCAAAGAGGGTTTAAGAGGAGCACCCATGATAAGATTAGCATCGTGTCCATGGGCATGAACGCAAGGTTCAAGGTCGACTCCCACTTCTCCAATACACAACTTCTCATTTACTACTCTAAGTTAAGAATGTTTAGAGTTTGAAAGTTTAACTTGCGGAATACCGGAACGTTATGACCCATGAAAACTCTTGGGTTCACACAAATTAAGGAAGGTATACGATCAACCCATCGGGGCATCTTAGAATCCTATACCAGAATCTTTTAGAAGTAATTAACTCAAGCTCGAAGGCAGAGCATGGTTGAGAAAGCAGGCGATACAATTTACCAAAGGCATTATGTATCCGAGAAAAGGCTCACAAGTTTATTGAATATGAAGGGCGTTGTCAGATAAAAATCCAACAAAGGATCTGGTGGTCCACAAGGGATCTGACGTGAGCATCGGTACTCAACTAAAGGAAGCAGATTATAGAAACAACTGACTAACTCAATTGTCAAATGCAAAGGAATTATGATTTCCAAATCAAGAGATCAGAAGCAATGCTCTGATTAGGGGTGGATAAGTTGAATAGCCGTAGGGTACAATCAAAGACAGTTGGATTGGTCGAGTACCAATTCCAGTAAAAAGAATGGCAGCTCAGCCGGAAAAGTAATTTATAAGGATCAATGATGATTGCGTGTATTCGCAGAATATTGAGTCAACAGACTCAAAATGATAATGACAAGGAATGTCATTAAGACTACGAGACTTATGGGATTAACCATAATGCAAGCAAGCAAGAATTTCAAGAGCCAAAAGCTCCAGAGGATTTTCGGAAGATCGAATATTATTTTGAAGACTTTTGCGAAACACATGAACAACTGGGGATAAGCGGATACTCGACAAGTGCGAGAATTATCCATAGGGGTATTCAGGTGACAAGGAATTGCAAGACAGTAGGCACAAGATATTCTCGGATCAATAGAGAGAATTTTGGGGTATCTTGTAATAACAAGATCAACTGGGAATAAAAGTAAGAATGTCAAGTGTATGTATTTATCCATAGGGATATTTCGATGGTAGGGAATTGCAAAAGCAACGGACACAAAGTCTCAAAAGAGTTTCGGCGAGTAACCTCGAAATCTTCTGGTGCAGTCGGCGATCACCTGGACTGAAGGGGCTCTCCGGGAGAAAGTATTTTCGAGAACCTAAAGTCAGATGTTAGTAGAAATCGTTTAACCCGAGTAGAAGAGAGTTCAGAGTCCCAGAGTAAAGGTCGAGGAGTAAAAGATCCTACTACCACCCAATGGCGACGTGGGCCCATGGGCCGCACAGCCATGTTAGTAAAAGTTTTGTAAAGTCTAGACTCGACTTCGGCCAAGGAGTTGGAAGGGGGATTCCTATAGGCAGTCGGCTCTGATACCAACTTGTGACGCCCCCGATTTAATCGTACACTAATCATGCACGCAAACGTGTACGATCAAGATCAGGGACTCACGGGAAGATATCACAACACAACTCTAAAACATAAATAAGTCATACTAGCATCATAATACAAGCCAGGGGCCTCGAGGGCTCGAATACAAGTGCTCGATCATAGACGAGTCAGCGGAAGCAACAATATCTGAGTACAGACATAAGTTAAACAAGTTGCCTTAAGAAGGCTAGCACAAACTGGGATACAGATCGAAAGAGGCGCAGGCCTCCTGCCTGGGATCCTCCTAACTACTCCTGGTCGTCGTCAGCGGGCAGCACGTAGTAGTAGGCACCTCCGGTGTAGTAGGGGTCGTCGTCGACGGTAGCGTCTGGCTCCTGGACTCCAGCATCTGGTTGCGACAACCAGAAAGAAGGAAAGGGGGAAAAAGGGGGGAGAAAGCAACCGTGAGTACTCATCCAAAGTACTCGCAAGCAAGGAACTACACTACATATGCATGGGTATATGTGTAAGGAGGCCATATCAGTGGACTGAACTGCAGAATGCCAGAATAAGAGGGGGATAACTAATCCTGTCGAAGACTACGCTTCTGGTCACCTTCGTCTTGCAGCATATAGAAGAGAGTAGATTGTAGTCCTCCATGTAGCATCTCCAAGTAACATCTCCAAGTAGCATCTCCAAGTAGCATCGCATAGCATAATCCTACCCGGCGATCCTCTCCTCGTCGCCCTGCGGAAAAGCGATCACCGGGTTGTCTGTGGAACTTGGAAGGGTGTGTTTTATTAAGTATCCGGTTCTAGTTGTCATAAGGTCAAGGTACAACTCCAAGTCGTCCTGTTACCGAAGATCACGGCTATTCGAATAGATTAACTTCCCTGCAGGGGTGCACCACATAGCCCAACACGCTCGATCCCATTTGGCCGGACACACTTTCCTGGGTCATGCCCGGCCTCGGAAGATCAACACGTCGCAGCCCCACCTAGGCAAAACAGAGAGGCCAGCACGCCGGTCTAAACCTAAGCGCGCAGGGGTCTGGGCCCATCGCCCTGAGCACACCTGCACGTTGCGTGGGCGGCCGGAAGCAGACCTAGCCTAATGGCGTTCCAGTCCAATCCGGCGCGCGCCGCTCCGTCGCTGACGTCTGAAGTGCTTCGGCTGATACCACGACGTCGGGATACCCATAACTACTCCCACGTAGATGGTTAGTGCGTATAGGCTCGTAGCCAGACTCAGATCAAATACCAAGATCTCGTTAAGCGTGTTAAGTATCCGCGAACGCCGAACAGGGCCAGGCCCACCTGTCTCCTAGGTGGTCTCAACCTGCCCTGTCGCTCCGCCACAAAGTAACAGTCGAGGGCCGTCGGGAACCCAGGCCCACCTCTACCGGGATGGAGCCACCTGTCCTTTCAGCCCCCTCGTCAGAATCACTTGCGGGTACTCAATGAGCTGACCCGACTTTAGTCACCATCTGTATAGTATGTATGTATGTATAGTATATACCCGTGATCACCTCCCAAGTGATCACGGCCCGATAGTATAGCAAGGCAGACTGACAAGAATGTAGGGCCAATGATGATAAACTAGCATCCTATATTAAGCATTTAGGATTGCAGGTAAGGTATCAACAGATGTAGCGACAATGTCAGGCTATGCATCAGAATAGGATTAACGAAAGCAGTAACATGCTACACTACTCTAATGCAAGCAGTATAGAGAAGAATAGGCGATATCTGGTGATCAAGGGGGGGGCTTGCCTGGTTGCTCTGGCAAGAGAGAGGGGTCGTCAACTCCGTAGTCGAACTGGTCAGCAGCAGCGTCGGTCTCGTAGTCTACCGGAGAGAAGAGGGGGAAGAAATAATGAATACAGAGCAAACAAAGCATCACAAAATATAACAAGGCAATACGCGGTGTTCGGTGTGCCCTAACGCGGTAGTAGGTGATACCGGTGAAGGGGGGGAAAACATCCGGGAAAGTATTCCCGGTGTTTCGTGTTTTCGGGCAGAGGAGCCGGAGGGGGAAAGTTGTGGGTTCGATAGGTTAGGGGGGTGTGGCGGACGAACGGACTGCGTATCCGAATTCGTCACGTCGTTCTGAGCAACTTTCATGTTGAAAATATTTTAATCCGAGTTACGGATTAAAAGATATGATTTTTAAAAGATTTTATTAATTTCTGGAATTTAATTAATTAATTAATTAATTCGAAAAAAATGTATTTATGACGTCAGCATGATGTCATGCTGACGTCAGCAGTCAACAGGGTTGACTGAGTCAACCCTGACAGGTGGGTCCCGTTCGTCATACACTGTTAACTAATTAACCTAATTAAGTTTAATTAACAGTAGTTAATTAGGTTAATTAGTTATTAGGTTAATTAACCAGGATTAATTAGATTAATTATTTACTTAATTAATTGATTAATTAATTAATTAATTAGTTTTTATTCATTTTTTTTATTTATATAAATCTCATTTTCCTTTTCTTTTTATTTAAAAGTTCTGTGGGGGGTGGGGCCCCAATGTCATAGGCCCCAGGGGGCCAAACGGGCGCTGGCATAGGCGGGTTACGGGCGCTCGGGCATCGGGCGCTAGCGCCCAGCCCGTTTGCGAACAGAGGGGCGCGCCGGCGCGAACGCCAGCGGGCAGGGGCCGCACGCGGGGCCGACGAGGACGACGGAGCGCGGCGAGTGAAGAGGTTGGGGGCCAGGGCGGGTTGTGGCGATGGAGTGGTGGCGAGGCGACTGCAGCAGGGGAGGCGAGCAGCGCGGCGCAGGGGCCAGGGCGACGCGTTGGGGCCGGCCATGGCGCGACCAACAGTGGGTGCGGGAGGTGCGGCAGCGACGTCCAGGGTGGATGGGCTCGTCTGCTTCCTGTCAGTGCCAGGAGCACACCGGGAACACCGGTTCGGGCAGAGGAGCACGGGGTGCTCGACCCCCGTCGGCCATGGCGGACAGTGAAGTTCAGTGCTCGCGGACGCCGGTGATACGGCATGAATCCGAGGAGGAAGCAGAGGGGAAAGGAAGAGGGGCTCACAGTGAGCCTGCAGGTGTGCGAGAGCGGGCTCGGGGAGGGCTTGCCGGAGCGAATCGATGGCGGCGATGCAGGCGGCCGCAGGTTGATGACGACGGCGTTGGGGACGATGCAGGGGTTCTCGGCTCGGTCCAGTCAGTGCAGGTGAAGCAGCAGTCGCCAGAGAAGCTCGGGGACACGTCGGGGAGATGAACGGGGCACGGTAGCCGCGAGCTTCACGGTGGCACGGCCATGGCGACGCTCGGGCTTGCGGGAGAGGAGAGGGACGAGGCTGTAAGGCTCCGGCGTGGGCGACGGGGACGAGGGCGTCAAGCACGGCATTGGCGCCGGGCGCCCTGGTCACGGTGCAGTGGCGATGGCAACGGGCGCTGGGGCGGCGGCGTCTAGATCGGGATGGAGGGGAGTGGGGGGGAAGTGGTGTCGTGGGGAGAGGGGTTAGGGTTTGGTGTGGACCGGGAGGGGGTTAAGTGGGGTGGCCGGCTGGGCCTAGTGGGTCGAGGCCCCAAAGGGGGGGGCGGTGGCTTGCGGGGCCGTAGCCCAGTGGGGGGGGGGTTCTTTCCCTTTTTTTTGTTTTCTTTTATTATTTCTCTTTTATTTCTTTACTGTTTTCATTTAAAGTTTCTATTAATTTCTTTTTATAAAATACCAAGTTAGCACCTAAATTAGTATTACTAATTAGGCCTCTGCCATAATTATTTTGGCACACTATTAATTTAGTTATATTACTATATCTTTATAAAAGGCATTAAAGTAATTGTTTTGCCCTAAGCTTTGGTTATTTTAGTGAAATTAAATATTATAAGAAATGTTGGTTTCCCCACCATTATTATCTATGCAATATTTGGTTCACTCCGATCATTTTAGTTTTAATATTTGAAAACTTTTATTGTTTGCATATTTTTGAATTTGAATTTGAATCGGTTTCGAACTAACTCGAGATTAACAACTATAAACAAGGTGACGTGGCACCATTAGCAGAGGATCACTGTAGCTTAATTACCCGGGCGTCACACTCCTCTATTCCCGTATGGCCCAATAAGGCCCATATACTCCCCGGCGAATTCCCGTAACTCTCCGGTACTCCGAAAAATACCCGAATCACTCGGAACCTTTCCGAACTCCGAATATAGTCGTCCAATATATCGATCTTTACGTCTCGACCATTTCGAGACTCCTCGTCATGTCCCCAATCTCATCCGGGACTCCGAACTCCTTCGGTACATCAAAACTCATAAACTCATAATATAACTGTCATCGAAACCTTAAGCGTGCGGACCCTACGGGTTCGAGAACAATGTAGACATGACCTAGAACTATTCCCGGTCAATAACCAATAGCGGAACTTGGATGCTCATATTGGCTCCTACATATTCTGCGAAGATCTTTATCGGTCAAACCGCATAACAACATACGTTATTCCCTTTGTCATCGGTATGTTACTTGCCCGAGATTCGATCGTCGGTATCCAATACCTAGTTCAATCTCGTTACTGGCAACTCTCTTTACTCGTTACGTAATGCATCATTTCGTAACTAACTTATTAGCTACATTGCTTGCAAGGCTTATAGTGATGTGCATTACGGAGAGGGCCCAGAGATACCTCTCCGACAATCGGAGTGACAAAACCTAATCTCGAAATACGCCAACCCAACATGTACCTTTGGAGACACCTGTAGTACTCCTTTATAATCACCCAGTTATGTTGTGACGTTTGGTAGCATCCAAAGTGTTCCTCTGGTAAACAGGAGTTGCATAATCTCATAGTTACAGGAACATGTATAAGTCATGAAGAAAGCAATAGCAATATACTAAACGATCAAGTGCTAGGCTAACGGAATGGGTCATGTCAATCACATCATTCTCCTAATGATGTGATCCCGTTAATCAAATGACAACTCTTTTGTCCATGGTTAGGAAACATAACCATCTTCGATAAACGAGCTAGTCAAGTAGAGACATACTAGTGACACTATGTTTGTCTATGTATTCACACATGTATTATGTTTCCGGTTAATACAATTCTAGCATGAATAATAAACATTTATCATGATATAAGGAAATAAATAATAACTTTATTATTGCCTCTAGGGCATATTTTCTTCAGTCTCCCACTTGCACTAGAGTCAATAATCTAGTTCACATCATCATGTGATTTAACATCAATATTCACATCTGTATGTGATTAATACCCATAGTTCACATCGTCATGTGATCAACACCCAAAGGGTTTACTAGAGTCAATAATCTAGTTCACATTGCTGTGTGATTAACACCCAAAGAGTACTAAGGTATGATCATGTTTTGCTCGTGAGAGAAGTTTAGTCAACGGGTCTGTCATATTACAAAGTCGTATGTATTTTGCAAATATTCTATGTCTACAATGCTTTGCATGGAGCTACTCTAGATAATTGCTCCCACTTTCAATATGTATCCAGATTGAGACTTAGAGTCATCTGGATCGGTGTAAAAGCTTGCATCGATGTAACTCTTTACGACGAACTCTTTTATCACCTCCATAATCGAGAAACATATCCTTATTCTACTAAGGATAATTTTGACCAATGTCCAGTGATCTACTCCTAGATCACTATTGTACTCCCTTGCCAAACCAGGGCAGAGTATACAATAGGTCTAGTCCATAGCATGGCATACTTTTATAGAACCTATGATTGATGCATAGGGAATGACTTTCATTCTCTTTCTATTTTCTGCCGTGGTCGGGTCTTGAGTCTTACTCAATTTCACACCTTTGCAACACAGGCAAGAACTCTTTCTTTGACTGTTCCATTTTGACTATTTCAAAATCTTGACAAGGTATGTACTTATTAAAAAACTTATCAAGCGTCTTGATCTATCTCAATAGATCTTGATGCTCAATATGTAAGCAGCTTCACCGAGGTCTTTCATTGAAAAACTTTTTATTCAAGTATCCATTTATGCTATCCAGAAATTCTATATCATTTCCAATCAACAATATGTCTTGCACATATAATATCAGAAATGCTACAGAGCTCCTACTCACTTTCTTGTAAATACAGGCCTTTCCAAAAGTCTGTATAAAACCATATGCTTTGATCAACTCATCAAAACGTATATTCCAACTCCGAGATGCTTGCACCAGTCCATTGATGGATCGTTGGAGCTTGCACATTTTGTTAGTACCTTTAGGATTAACAAAACCTTCTGGTTGCATCATATACAACTCTTCTTTAATAAATCCATTAAAGAATATAGTTTTTGACATCCATTTGCCAAATTTCATAATCATAAAATGCAGCAATTGCTAACATGATTCGGACAGACTTAAGCATCGCTACGGGTGAGAAAGTCTCATCGTAGTCAACCCTTTGAACTTGTCGAAAACCTTTTGCAACAAGTCAAGCTTTATAGACAGTTATATTACCATCAGCGTCAGTCTTCTTCTTAAAAATCCATTTATTCTCAATGGCTTGCCGATCATCGGGCAAGTCAACCAAAGTCCATACTTTGTTCTCATACATGGATCCCATCTCAGATTTCATGGCCTCTAGCCATTTTGCGGAATCTGGGCTCATCATCGCTTCCTCATAGTTCGTAGGTTCATCATGGTCAAGTAACATGACTTCCAGAATAGGATTACCGTACCACTCTGGTGCGGATCTTACTCTGGTAGACCTACGTGGTTCAGTAGAAATTTGATCTGAAGTTTCATGATCAATATCATTAGCTTCCTCACTGATTGGTGTAGTTGTCACAGGAACCGGTTCTTGTGATGAACTACTTTCCAATAAGGGAGCAGGTATAGTTACCTCATCAAGTTCTACTTTCCTCCCACTCACTTCTTTCGAGAGAAACTCCTTCTCTAGAAAGGATCTGAATTTTGCAACGAAAATCTTGCCTTCAGATCTCTGATAGAAGGTGTACCCAATAGTCTCTTTTGGGTATCCTATGAAAACACATTTCTCCAATTTGGGTTCGAGCTTATCTGGTTGAAGTTTCTTCACATAAGCATCGCAGCCCCAAACTTTAAGAAACGACAACTTTGGTTTCTTGCCAAACCACAGTTCATGAGGCGTCGTCTCAACGGATTTTGATGGTGCCCTATTTAACATGAATGCGGTCGTCTCTAAAGCATAACCCCAAAACAATAGCGGTAAATCAGTAAGAGACATCATAGATCGCACCATATCTAGTAAAGTACGATTACGACGTTCGGACACACCATTTCGTTGTGGTGTTCCGGGTGGCATGAGTTTGTGAAATTATTCCACATTGTTTTAATTGAAGACCAAACTCGTAACTCAAATATTCTCCTCCACGATCAGATCGTAGAAACTTTATTTTCTTGCTACGATGATTCTCCACTTCACTCTGAAATTCTTTGAACCTTCCAAATGTTTCAGACTTGTGCTTCATTAAGTAGATATACTCATATCTGCTCAATTCATCTTGTGAAGGTCAGAAAATAACGATACCTGCCACGAGCATCAACACTCATTGGACCGTATACATCGGTATGTATTATTTCCATCAAGTCAGTAACTCGTTCCATTGTTCCGGAGAACGGAGTTTTAGTCATCTTGCCCAAAAGGCACGGTTCGCTAGTATCAAGTGATTCATAATCAAGTGATTCCAAAAATCCATCTTTATGGAGTTTCTTCATGCGCTTTACACTGATATGACCCAAACGGCAGTGCCACAAATAAGTTGCACTATCATTATCAACTTTGCATCTTTTGGCATCAATATTATGATTATGTGTATCACTACAATCAAGATCCAACAAACTATTTTCATTGGGTGTATGACCATCGAAGGTTTTATTCATGTAAATAGAACAACAATTATTCTTTGACTTTAAATGAATAACCGTATCGCAATAAACATGATCAAATCATATTCATGCTCAATGCAAACGCCAAATAACATTTATTTAGGTTTAACACTAATCCCGAAAGTATAGGGAGTGTGCGATGATGATCATATCAATCTTGGAACCACTTCCAATACATATCGTCACTTCACCCTCAACTAGTCTCTGTTTATTCTGTAACTCCTGTTTCGAGTTACTAATATTTAGCAACCGAACAAGTATCAAATACTCAGGGGCTACTATAAACACTAGTAAGGTACACATCAATAACCTGTATATCAAATATACCCTTGTTCACTTTGCCATCCTTCTTACCCACCAAATATTCAGGGCATTTCCACTTCTAGTGACCATTTCCTTTGCAGTATAATCATTCATTTTCAGGCTTTGGTCCAGCTTTGGGCTTCTTCACGGGAGTGACAACTTGCTTGTCATTCTACTTGAAGTTTCCCTTTCTTTCCCTTTTCTTGAAACTAGTGATCTTGTCAACCATCAACACTTGATGCTCTTTCTTGATTTCTACCTTCGTCGATTTCAACATCACGAAGAGCTCGGGAATCGTTTTCGTCATCCCTTGCATACTGTAGTTCATCACAAAGTTCTACTAACTTGGTGATGGTGACTAGAGAACTCTGTCAATCACTATCTTATCTGGAAGATTAACTCCCACTTGATTCAAGCGATTGTAGTACCCAGACAATCTGAGCACATGCTCACTAGTTGAGCGATTCTCCTCCATCTTTTAGCCATAGAACTTGTTGGAGACTTCATATCTCTCAACTCGGGTATTTGCTTGAAATATTAACTTCAACTCCTGGAACATCTCATATGGTCCATGACGTTCAAAACGTCTTTGAAGTCCCGATTCTAAGCCATTAAGCATGGTGCACTAAACTATCAAGTAGTCATCATATTGAGCTAGCCAAACGTTCATAACATCTGCATCTGCTCCTGCAATAGGTCTGTCACCTAGTGGTGCATTAAGGACATAATTCTTCTATGCAGCAATGAGGATAAACCTCAGATCACGGATCCAATCTGCATCATTGCTACCAACATCTTTCAACACAATTTTCTCTAGGAACATATCAAAATAAACATATGAAAGCAACAATGCAAGCTATTGATCTACAACATAATTTGCAAAATACTACCAGGACTAAGTTCATGATAAATTTAAGTTCAATTAATCATATTACTTAAGAACTCCCACTTAGATAGACATCCCTATAATCCTCTAAGTGATTACGTGATCCATATCAACTACACCATGTCCGATCGTCACGTGAGATGGAGTAGTTTCAACACTGAACATCAATATGTTGATCATATCTACTATATGATTCACGCTCGACCTTTCGGTCTCCGTGTTCCGAGGCCATATCTGTTATATGCTAGGCTCGTCAAGTTTAACCTGAGTATTCCACGTGTGCAACTATTTTGCACCCGTTGTATTTGAACGTAGAACCTATCACACCCGATCATCACGTGGTGTCTCAGCACGAAGAACTTTCGCAACGGTGCATACTCAGGGAGAACACTTCTTGATAATTTAGTGAGAGATCATCTTAAAATGCTACCGTCAAACTAAGCAAAATAAGATGTATAAAAGATAAACATCACATGCAATCAATATAAGTGATATGATATGGCCATCATCATCTTGTGCTTGTGATCTCCATCTTCGAAGCATTGTCATGATCACCATTGTCACCGGCGCGACACCTTGATCTCCATCGTAGCATCGTTGTCGCCTCGCCAATCTTATGCTTCTACGACTATCGCTACCGCTTAGTGATAAAGTAAAGCATTATAGGGCGATTGCATTGCATACAATAAAGCTACAACCATATGGCTCCTACCAGTTGCCGATAACTCCGGTTACAAAACATGATCATCTCATACAATAAAATATAGCATCACGTCTTGACCATATCACATCACAACATGCCCTGCAAAAACAAGTTAGATGTCCTCTACTTTGTTGTTGCAAATTTTACGTGGCTGCTACGGGCTGAGCAAGAACCGTTCTTACCTACGCATCAAAACCACAATGATAGTTCATCAAATTAGTGCTGTTTTAACCTTCGCAAGGACCGGGCGTACCCACACTCAGTTCAACTAAAGTTGGAGAAACAGACACCCGCTAGTCACCTGTGTGCTAAGCACGGCGGTAAAACCAGTCTCGCGTAAGCGTACGCGTAATGTCGGTCCGGGCTGCTTCATCCAACAATATCGCTGAACCAAAGTATGACATGCTGGTAAGCAGTATGACTTGTATCGCCCACAACTCACTTGTGTTCTACTCGTGCAAATAACATCAACGCATAAAACCTAGGCTCGGATGCCACTGTTGGAGAACGTAGTAATTTCAAAAATTTCCTACGCACACGCAAGATCATGGTGATGCATAGCAACGAGAGGGGAGAGTGTAATCTACATACCCTTGTAGACCGAAAGCGGAAGCGTTAGAGCAACACGGTTGATGTAGTCGTACGTCTTCACGGCCCGATCGATCAAGCACCGAAACTACGACACCTCCGAGTTCTAGCACACGTTCAGCTCGATGACCTCCCTCGAACTCCGATCCAGCCAAGTGTCGAGGGAGAGTTCCGTCAGCACGACGGCGTGGTGACGATCTTGATGTTCTACCGTCGCAGGGCTTCAGCTAAGCACCGCTACAATATTATCGAGGAGGACTATGGTGGAGGGGGGCACCGCACGCGGCTAATAGATCTCAAGGATCAATTGTTGTTGTGTCTTTGGGGTGCCCCCCTGCCCCCATATATATAGGAGCAAGGGGGAGGCGGCCGGCCTATGGAGGAGGCGCGCCAAGGGGGGAGTCCTACTCCCACCGGGAGTAGGACTCCTCCTTTCCTTGTTGGAGAAGAAAAGAGGAGGAGAGGGAGAAGGAAAAAGGGGGCTGCCCCCCTTGTCCAATTCGGACCAGAGGGGGGGGCGCAGGCCTCCTTCCTTTTGGCCTCTCTCCTCTATTCCCGTATGGCCCAATAAGGCCCATATACTCCCCAGTGAATTCCCGTAACTCTTCGGTACTCCGAAAAATACCCGAATCACTCGGAACCTTTCCGAACTCCGAATATAGTCGTCCAATATATCGATCTTTACGTCTCAACCATTTCGAGACTCCTCGTCATGTCCCCGATCTCATCCGGGACTCCGAACTCCTTCGGTACATCAAAACTCATAAACTCATAATATAACTGTCATCGAAACCTTAAGCGTGCGGACCCTACGGGTTTGAGAAGAAAAAAGACATGACCTAGAACTATTCTCGGTCAATAACCAATAGCGGAACTTGGATGCTCATATTGGCTCCTACATATTCTGCGAAGATCTTTATCGGTCAAACCGCATAACAACATACGTTATTCCCTTTGTCATCGGTATGTTACTTGCCCGAGATTCGATCGTCGGTATCCAATACCTAGTTCAATCTCGTTACTGGCAAGTCTCTTTACTCGTTACGTAATGCATCATTCCGTAACTAACTTATTAGCTACATTGCTTGCAAGGCTTATAGTGATGTGCATTACCGAGAGGGCCCAGAGATACCTCTCCGACAATCGGAGTGACAAAACCTAATCTCGAAATACGCCAACCCAACATGTACCTTTGGAGACACCTGTAGTACTCCTTTATAATCACCCAGTTACGTTGTGACGTTTGGTAGCACCCAAAGTGTTCCTCCGATAAACGGGAGTTGCATAATCTCATAGTTACAGGAATATGTATAAGTCATGAAGAAAGCAATAGCAATATACTAAACGATCAAGTGCTAGGCTAACGGAATGGGTCATGTCAATCACATCATTCTCCTAATGATGTGATCCCGTTAATCAAATGACAACTCTTTTGTCCATGGTTAGGAAACATAACCATCTTTGATAAACGAGCTAGTCAAGTAGAGGCATACTAGTGACACTATGTTTGTCTATGTATTCACACATGTATTATGTTTCCGGTTAATACAATTCTAGCATGAATAATAAACATTTATCATGATATAAGGAAATAAATAATAACTTTATTATTGCCTCTAGGGCATATTTCCTTCAGCACCATGCTGGTATGAGATAGTCCTTGATTGATTTATAGAATGCTCATTGCATTTCACTTATATCTTTTGAGTATGGCTTTATAGAATGCTTCATGTGCTTCACTTATATCATTTGAAGTTTGGATTGCCTGTTTCTCTTCACATAGAAAACCGTCATTTATAGAATGCTCTTTTGCTTCACTTATATTTGTTAGAGCGTGGGCATATATTTTGTAGAAAGAATTAAACTGTCTTGCTTCAGTTATATCAATTTAGAGAGATGACAGGAATTGGTCATTCACATGGTTAGTCATAAAATCCTACATAAGCTTGTAGATCGCTGAATATGATATGTTTGATTCCTTGCAATAGTTTTGCGATATAAAGATGGTGATATTAGAGTCATGCTAGTGGGTGGTTGTGGATTTTAGAGACGCTTGTGTTGAGGTTTGCAAGTCCCGTAGCATGCACATATGGTAACCGTTGTGTGACAAATTTGAAGCATGGGGTGTTTCTTTGATTATCTTTCTTATGAGTGGTAGTCGGGGACGAGCGATGGTCTTTTCCTACCAATCTATCCCCCTAGGGGCATGCGTAGTAGTACTTTGCTTCGAGGGCTAATAAACTTTTGCAATAAGTATATGAGTTCTTCATGACTAATGTGAGTTCATGGATTATACACACTTTTACCTTTCCATCTTTGCTAGCCTCTTCGGTACCGTGCATTGCCCTTTCTCACCTCGAGAGTTGGTGCAAACTTCACCGGTGCATCCAAACCCCGTGATACGATACACTCTATCACACATAAGCCTCATTATATCTTCCTCAAAACAGCCACCATACCTACCTATCATGGCATTTCCATAGCCATTCCGAGATATATTGCCATGCAACTTCCATCATCATCATATTCATGACTTGAGCATTTATTGTCATATCGCTTTGCATGATCGTAAGATAGCTAGCATGATGTTTTCATGGCTTGTCCGTTTTTTGATGCCATTGCTACGCTAGATCATTGCACATCTCGGTACACCACCGAAAGCATTCATATAGAGTCATATCTTTGTTCTAGTATCGAGTTGTAATATTGAGTTGTAAGTAAATAAAAGTGTGATGATCATTATTATAGAGCATTGCCCCATGAAAAAAAGGGAAAGGCCAAAGAAGCCTAAATAAAAAAGGGGGCCAAAGAAGCCCACCAAAAAAGAAAAAGAAAAGAAAAGAAAAGGGGCAATGTTACTATCCTTTTTTCTACACTTGTGCTTCAAAGTAGCACCATGTTCTTCATATAGTGAGTCTCCTATATTTTCACTTTCATATACTAGTGGGAATTTTCATTATAGAACTTGGCTTGTATATTTCAACGATGGGCTTCCTCAAATGCCCTAGGTCTTCATGAGCAAGCAAGTTGGATGCACACCCACTTAGTTTTTTTTTGTTGAGCTTTCATACATTTATAGCTCTTAGTGCATCCGTTGCATGGCAATCCCTACTCCTCTCATTGACATCAATTTATGGGCATCTCCATAGCCTGTTGATTAGCCGCGTCGATATGAGACTTTCTCCCTTTTTGTCTTCTCCATATAAACCTCCACCGTTATATTCTATTCCACATATAGTGCTATATCCATGGCTTGCGCTCATGTATTGCGTGAGGGTTGAAAAAGCTGAAGTGCATTAAAAAGTATGAACCAATTGCTCGGCTCGTCATCGGGGTTGTGCATGATGGGAGCATTTTGTGTGACGAAAATGAAGCATGGCCAAACTATATGATTTTGTAGGGATAAGCTTGCTTTGGCCTTGTTGTTTTGAAAAGACATGATTGCTTTATTAGTACACTCGAAGTATTATTGTTTTTTATGTCAAATGATAGACTATTGCTTTCAATCACTCGTGTCTTAATATTCATTCCATGATTAGACACATGATCAAGATTATGCTAGGTAGCATTCCACATCAAAAATTATCTTTTTTATCATTTACCTACTCGAGGACGAGCAGGAATTAAACTTGGGGATGCTGATACGTCTCCGTCGTATCTATAATTTTTGATTGTTCCATGCCAATATTCTTCAACTTTCATATACTTTTGGCAACTTTTTATACTACTTTTGGGACTAACATATTGATCCAGTGCCTAGTGCCAGTTCCTGTTTGTTGCATGTTTTATGTTTCGCAGAAAACCAATATCAAACGGAATCCAAACGGGATAAAAACGGACAGAGAATTACTTTGGAATATTTGGGATTTTCCAGAGGAAGAATTAACGCGAAACGGTGTCCGAGGTGGCCACAAGACAGGGGGCGCGCCCTGGACTCTCGTGGGACACCCGTAAGGCGGTTGACGCTCTTCTTTTGCCTCAAGAAAGTTAATTTTACGAGAAAAATCTGGGCGAAAGATTCACCCCAATCGGAGTTACGAATCTCCGGATATAAAAGAAACGGTGAAGGGGTAGAATCAAAGAACGCAGAAACAGAGAGATAGATCCAATCTCGGAGGGTCTCTCGCCCCTCCCATGCCATGGGAGCCAAGGACCAGAGGGGAAACCCTTCTCCCATCTAGGGAGGAGGTCAAGGAAGAAGAAGAAGAAAGAGGGCTCTCTCCCCCTTGCTTCCGGTGGCGCCGAAACGCTGCCGGGGGCCATCATCATCACCGCAATCTTCACCAACACCTTCGCCATCTTCACCAACATCTCCATCACCTTCCCCCATCTATATCCAGCGGTCCACTCTCCCGCAACCCGCCGTACCCTGTACTTGAACATGGTGCTTTATGCTTCATATTGTTTTCCAATGATGTGTTGCCATCCTATGATGTCTGAGTAGATTTTTCGTTGTCCTATCGGTGATTGATGAATTGCTATGATTGGTTTGAGTTGCATGTTTTATTATTGGTGCTGTCCTATTGTGCCCTCCGTGTCACGCAAGCGTGAGTGATTCCCGCTGTAGGGTTTTCAATATGTTTATGATTTGCTTATGGTGGGTGGCGTGAGTGACAGAAGCACAGACCCGAGTAAGTAGGTTGTTTGCGTATGGGATAAAGGGGACTTGATACTTTAATGCTATGGTTGGGTTTTACCTTAATGAATCTTTAGTATTTGCGGATTCTTGCTAGAGTTCCAATCATAAGTGCATATGATCCAAGTAGAGAAAGTATGTTAGCTTATGCATCTCCCTCAAATAGAATTGCAATAGTGATTACCGGTCTAGTAATGTAGTCAATTGCTTAGGGACAATTTCACAACTCCTACCACCACTTTTCCACACTCGCTATATTTACTTTATTGCTTCTTTATCTAAACAGCCCCTAGCTTTTATTTACGTGTTCTTTATTATCTTGCAAACCTATCCAACAACACCTACAAAGTACTTCTAGTTTCATACTTGTTCTAGGTAAAGCGAACATCAAGCATGCGTAGAGTCGTATCAGTGGTCGATAGGACTTGAGAGAGTATTTGTTCTACCTTTAGCTCCTCATTGGGTTCGACACTCTTACTTATCGAAAGAGGCTACAACTATCCCGTATACTTGCGGGTTATCAATGTGCCACAACAGTTTCAGATTCAAGGCCATAAAAAGGATCAGATTCTACCAAAGTAATAATTTCAGGATCAACAGAGAATTCATAATCCTTATTAGTAACACAGATAGGTGAAGTAGCAAAAGCAGGGTCAGGTTTCATTCTAGCATTAAGAGACTGCTGCTTCCATTTAGCTAATAATTTCGTAAGATCATATCTATCATTGCAAGCAAAGATAGCTCTAGCAGCTTATTCATTCATAACATAACCCTCAGGAACAACAGGCAATTCATAATCATTCGGAGAACTCTCATCATCACTATCATCAATAATAGCATCTTCAATAATTTCATTCTCTCTAGCCCTAGCAAGTTGTTCATCAATAAATTCACCTAATGGCAAAGTAGTATCACGCACAGAAGTCGTTTCATTATAAGTATCATGCATAGCAGAAGTGGCATCATCAATAACATGCGACATATCAGAATTCATAGCAGTAACAGGTTTAGGTGTCGCAAACTTACTCATAACAAAAGGAGAATCTAGTGTAGAGCTAGATGGCAGTTCCTTACCTCCCCTCGTAGTTGAGGGATAGATCGTAGTTTTAGCGTCTTTCAAGTTCTTCATAGTGATCAACAGATATAAATCCCAAGTGACTCAGAGAATAGAGCTATGCTCCTCGGCAACGGCGCCAGAAATTAGTCTTGATAACCCACAAGTGTAGGGGATCGCAACAGCTTTCGAGGGTAAAGTATTCAACCCAAATTTATTGATTCGACACATGGGGAGCCAAAGAATATTCTTGAGTATTAGCAGTTGAGTTGTCAATTCAACCACACCTGGATAACTTAGTATCTGCAGCAAAGTATTTAGTAGCAAAGTGTTGGGGAACATTGCAGAAAATTAAAAATTTTCCTACGGTTTCACCAAGATCCATCTATGAGTTCATCTAGCAATGAGTCATGGGAGAGTGATTGCATCTACATACCCTTGTAGATCGCTAAGCGGAAGCGTTCAAGAGAACGGGGTTGAAGGAGTCATACTCGTCGTGATCCAAATCACCGGAGATCCTAGTGCCGAATGGACGGCACCTCTGCGTTCAACACACGTACAGCCCGGTGACGTCTCCCATGCCTTGATCCAGCAAGGTGAGAGGGAGAGGTTGAGGAAGACTCCATCCAGCAGCAGCACAACGGCGTGGTGGTGATGGAGGAGCGTGGTAGTCTAGCAGGGCTTCGCCAAGCACCGCGGGAGAGGAGGAGTAAGAGAGGTAGGGCTGCGCCAAGAGGGAGAGGTTCTCGTGTGTTGGGCAGCCCCCAGACCTCAAGTATTTATAAGGGGGGGGAGGGGGCTGCGCCCCCTCTAGGGTTCCCTCCCCAGGGGTGGCGGCAGCCCCCAGATCCCATCTGGGTGGCGGCCAGAAGGGGAGAAGGGGGAGGCGCACCTAGGGTGGGCCTTAGGGCCCATCTGCCCTAGGGTTTGCCCCCCTTCCCCACTTCCCTGTGCCTTGGGCCCTGTGGGGGGGTGCACCAGCCCACCTGGGGCTGGTCCCCTCCCACACTTGGCCCATGCAGCCCTTCGGGGTTGGTGGCCCCACTTGGTGGACCCCCGGGACCCTCCCGGTGGTCCCGGTACGTTACCGAAAAAACCCAAAACTTTTCCAGTGACCAAAACAGGACTTCCCATATATAAATCTTTACCTCCGGACCATTCCGGAACTCCTCGTGACGTCCGTGATCTCATCCGGGACTCCGAACAACATTCGGTAACCACATACAAACTTCCTTTATAACCCTAGCGTCATCGAACCTTAAGTGTGTAGACCCTACGGGTTCGGGAACCATGCAGACATGACCGAGACTCTCCGGTCAATAACCAACAGCGGGATCTGGATACCCATGTTAGCTCCCACATGTTCCACGATGATCTCATCGGATGAACCACGATGTCAAGGACTCAATCAATCCCGTATACAATTCCCTTTGTCTAGCGGTATTGTGCTTGCCCGAGATTCGATCATTGGTATACCGATACCTTGTTCAATCTCGTTACCGGCAAGTCTCTTTACTCGTTCCGTAACACATCATCCCGTGATCAACCCCTTGATCACATTGTGCACATTATGATGATGTCCTACCGAGTGGGCCCAGAGATACCTCTCCGTTTACACGAAGTGACAAATCCCAGTCTCGATTCGTGCCAACCCAACAGACACTTTCGGAGATACCTGTAGTGCACCTTTATAGCCACCCAGTTATGTTGTGACATTTGGTACACCCAAAGCATTCCTACGGTATCCGGGAGTTGCACAATCTCATGGTCTAAGGAAATGATACTTGACATTAGAAAAGCTTTAGCATACGAACTACACGATCTTTGTGCTAGGCTTAGGATTGGGTCTTGTCCATCACATCATTCTTCTAATGATGTGATCCCGTTATCAACGACATCCAATGTCCATGGTCAGGAAACCGTAACCATCTTTGATCAACGAGCTAGTCAACTAGAGGTTTACTAGGGACATGGTGTTGTCTACGTACCCACACATGTATCTGAGTTTCCTATCAATGCAATTATAGCATGGATAATAAACGATTATCATGAACAAGGAAATATAATAATAACTAATTTATTATTGCCTCTAGGGCATATTTCCAACAGTCTCCCACTTGCACTAGAGTCAATAATCTAGTTCACATCGCTATGTGATTAACACTGATAAGTCACATCGCCATGTGACCAACATCCAAAGAGTTTACTAGTGTCACTAAACTAGTTCACATCACCATGTGATTAAGACTCAGTGAGTCCTGGGGTTTGATCATGTTTTCCTTGTGAGAGAAGTTTTAGTCAATGGGTCTGCAGTATTCAGATCCGTATGTACTTCGCAATTCTCTATGTCATATTGGAAATGCTGCTTCTACGCTCCACTTGAAGCTATTCCAAATGGTTGCTCCACTATACGTATCCGGTTTGCTACTCAGAGTCATTCGGATAGGTGTTAAAGCTTACATCAACGTAACCCTTTACGTCGAACTCTTTATCACCTCCATAATCGAGAAACGTGTCCTTATTCACTCCAAGGACAATTTTGACCGTTGTCCAATGATCCATTCCTGGATCATTCTTGTACCCCTTGACTAACTCATGGCAGGGCACACTTCTGGTGCGGTACACAGCATAGCATACTATAGAGCCTACGTCTAAAGCATAGGGGACGACATTCGTCTTTTCTCTCTCTTCTGCCGTGGTCGAGCTTTAACTCTTAACTTCATACCTTACAACTCAGGCAAGAACTCCTTCTTTGACTGATCCATCTTGAACACCTTCAAGATTATGTCAAGGTATGTGCTCATTTTGAAAGTACCATTAAGTGTTTTGATCCATCCTCATAGATCTTGATGCTCAATGTTCAAGTAGCTTAATCCAGGTTTTCTATTGAAAAACACCTTTCAAACAACCCTATATGCTTTACAGAAAATTCTACATCATTTCTGATCAACAATATGTCAACAACATATACTCATCAGTAATTCTATAGTGCTCCCACTCACTTCTTTGGAAATACAAGTTTCTCATAAACTTTGTATAAACCCAAAATCTTTGATCATCTTATCAAAGTACATATTCCAACTCCGAGATGCTTACTCTAGTCCATGGAAGGATCGCTGGAGTTAGCATACCTTTTAGCATCCTTAGGATCGACAAAACCTTTCTGATTGTATCACATACAACCTTTCCTTACGAAAACTGGTAAGGAAACTCGTTTTGACATCCATCTGCCAGATTTCATAAATGCAGCTAATGCTAACATGATTCCGACGGACTTAAGCATCGCTACGGATGAGAAAATCTCATCGTAGTCAACTCCTTGAACTTGTGAAAAACTCTTCGCCACAAGTCGAGCTTCATAGACGGTGACATTACCGTCCAAGTCCGTCTTCTTCTTAAAGATCCATTTATCTCAATGGCTTGCCGATCATTGGGCAAGTCCACCAAAGTCCATGCTTTGTTCTGATACATGGATCCTATCTCGGATTTCATGGCTCCCAACCATTTGTCGGTATTTGGGCCCACCATCGCTTCTCCATAGCTCGTAGGTTCATTGTTGTCTAGCAACATGACCTTCAAGACAGGATCACCGTACCACTCCGAAGCAGTACGCATCCTTGTCGTCCTACGAGGTTCGGTAGTGACTTGATCTGAAGCTTCATGATCAATATCATAAGCTTACACTTCAATTGGTGTAGGTGCCACAGGAAAAACTTCCTGTGACCCGCTACACACTAGTTGAAATAACCTCATCAAGTCTCCACCATCCTCCCACTCAATTTTCGAGACAAACTTTTCCTCGAGAAAGGACCCGATTCAAGAAACAATCCCTATTGCTTTCGGATCTGAGATAGGAGGTATACCCAACTATTTTGGGTGTCCTATGAAGATGCATTTTATCCGCTTTGGGTTCGAGCTTATCAACCTGAAACTTTTTCACATAAGCGTCGCAACCCCAAACTTTTTAAGAAACGACAACTTAGTTTTCTCCAAACGGTGTCGTCTCAACGGAATTACGTGGTGCCCTATTAAACTGAGTGCGGTTGTCTCTAATGCCTAACCCATGAATGATAGTGGTAATACGATAAGAGACATCATGGTACGCACCATATCCAATAGGGTGCAACTATGATGTTCGGACACACCATCAGACTATGGTGTTCCAGGCGGTATTAATTGTGAAACAATTTCCACAATGTCTTAATTGTGTGCCAAAGCTCGTAACTCAGATACTCATCTCTATGATCATATCATAGACATTTTATCCTCTTGTCACGATGATCTTCAACTTCACTCTGAAATTACTTGAACCATTCAATAATTCAGACTTGTGTTTCATCAAGTAAATATACTCAACATCTACTCGAATCATCTATGAAGTAAGAACATAACGATATTCACTGCATGCCTCAGCACTCATTGGACTGCACACATCAAAATGTGTTACTTCCAACAAGTTGCTATCTTGTTCCATCTTACTGAAACCGAGGCTTTTCAGTCATCTTGCCAATGTGGTATGATTTGCATATCTCAAGTGATTCAAAAATAAGTGAGTCCAAACGATCCATCTGCATGGAGTTTCTTCATGCGTATACACCAATAGACATGGTTCGCATGTCTCAAACTTTTCAAAAACGAGTGAGTCCAAAGATCCATCAACATGGAGCTTCTTCATGCGTTTTATACCAATATGACTTACATGGCAGTGCCACAAGTAAGTGGTACTATCATTACTATGTTATATCTTTTGGCATGAAAATGTGTATCACTACGATCAAGATTCAATAAACCATTCCTTTAGGTGCAAGACCATTGAAGGTATTATTCAAATAAATAGAGTAACCATTATTCTCCTTAAATGAATAACCGTATTGCGATAGACATAATCCAATCATGTCTATGCTCAACGCAAACACCAAATGACAATTATTCAGGTTTAATACTAATCTTGATGGTAGAGGGAGCATGCGATGTTTGATCACATCAAACTTGGAAACACTTCCAACACATATCGTCAGCTCACCTTTAGCTAGTCTCCGTTTATTCGTAGCTCTTTTATTTCGAGTTACTAACACTTAGTAACCGAACCGGTATCTAATACCCTGGTGCTACTAGGAGTACTAGTAAAGTACACATTAACATAATGTATATCCAATATACTTCTATCGACCTTGCCAGCCTTCTTATCTACCAGGTATCTAGGGTAATTCTGCTCCAGTGGCTGTTCCCCTTATTACAGAAGCACTTAGTCTCGGGTTTGGGTTCAAACTTGGGTTTCTTCACTGGAGCAGCAACTGATTTGCCATTTCATGAAGTGTCCCTTCTTGCCCTTGCCCTTCTTGTAACTAGTGGTTTCACCAACCATCAACAATTTATGCTCCTTCTTGATTTCTACTTTCGCGGTGTCAAACATCGTGAATACCTCAAGGATCATCATATCTATCCCTGACATGTTATAGTTCATCACGAAGCTCTAGCAGCTTGGTGGCAATGACTTTGGAGAAACATCACTATCTCATCTGGAAGATCAACTCCCACTCGATTCAAGTGATTGTTGCACTCAGACAATTTGAGCACAAGCTCAACGATTGAGCTTTTCTCCCTTAGTTTGCAGGCTAAGAAAATCGTCAGAGGTCTTATACCTCTTGACGTGGGCACGAGCCTGAAATCCCAATTTCAGCCCTCGAAACATCTCAATGTTCCGCGACGTTTCGAAAAACGTCTTTGGTGCCTCAACTCTAAACCGTTTAACTGAACTATCACGTAGTTATCAAAACGTGTATGTCCGATGTTCGTAACATCCACAAACGACGTTTGGGGTTCAGCACACTGAGCGGTGCATTAAGGACATAAGCTTTCTACTGTCCGCATAATCGCTACTGTCAACTTTCAACTATATTTTCTCTAGGAACATATCTAAACAGTGGAACTAAAGCGCGAGCTTACGACATAATTTGCAAAGATCTTTTGACTATGTTCAGGATAATTAAGTTCATCTTATGAACTCCCACTCAGATAGACATCCCTCTAGTCATCTAAGTGATTACATGATCCGAGTCAACTAGGCCGTGTCTGATCATCACGTGAGACGGACTAGTCATCATCGGTGAACATCTTCATGTTGATCGTATCTACTATACGACTCATGCTCGACCTTTCGGTCTCTTGTGTTCCGAGGCCATGTCTGTACATGCTAGGCTCGTCAAGTTAACCTAAGTGTTTCGCGTGTGTAAATTTGGCTTACACCCGTTGTATGTGAACATAAGAATCTATCACACCCGATCATCACGTGGTGCTTCGAAACGACGAACTTTCGCAACGGTGCACAGTTAGGGGGAACACTTTCTTGAAATTTTAATAAGGGATCATCTTATTTACTACCGTCATTCTAAGCAAACAAGATGCATAAACATGATAAACATCACATGCAATCAAATAGTGACATGATATGGCCAATATCATTTTGCTCCTTTTGATCTCCATCTTCGGGGCTCCATGATCATCACGTCACCGGCATGACACCATGATCTCCATCATCATGATCTCCATCATTGTGTCTTCATGAAGTTGTCTCGCCAACTATTACTTCTACTACTATGGCTACCGGTTAGCAATAAAGTAAAGTAATTACATGGCGTTGTTCAATGACACGCAGGTCATACAATAAATTAAGACAACTCCTATGGCTCCTACCAGTTGTCATACTTATTGACATGCAAGTCGTGATTCCTATTACATTAACATGATCAATCTCATACATCACATATATCATTCATCATTCATCACAACTTCGGCCATATCATATCACAAAACACTTGCTGCAAAAACAAGTTAGACGTCCTCTAATTGTTGTTGCAAGTTCTACGTGGCTGCAATAGGGTTCTAGCAAGAACGTTTTCTTACCTACGTGAAAGCCACAACGTGATTTGTCAACTTCTATTTACCCTTCATAAGGACCCTTTTCATCGAATCCGCTCCAACTAAAGTGGGAGAGACACACACCCGCTAGCCACCTTATGCAACTAGTGCATGTCGGTCGGTGGAACCAGTCTCACGTAAGTGTACATGTAAGGTCGGTCCGGGCCGCTTCATCCCACAATACCGCTGAAGCAAGATAACACTAGTAGCGGCAAGAAAGTTGACAACATCTACGCCCACAACAAATTGTGTTCTACTCGT
The DNA here is from genome assembly GCF_018294505.1 of Triticum aestivum. Taxonomy (NCBI): domain Eukaryota; kingdom Viridiplantae; phylum Streptophyta; class Magnoliopsida; order Poales; family Poaceae; genus Triticum; species Triticum aestivum. The sequence goes on along the minus strand of NC_057813.1, from coordinate 80,679,428 downwards.
GCAATAGAGAACTACGCATAGACCTAGCTCTGATACCAGTGTTGGGGAACATTGCAGAAAATTAAAATTTTTCCTACGGTTTCACCAAGATCCATCTATGAATTCATCTAGCAACGAGTCATGGGAGAGTGATTGCATCTACATACCCTTGTAGATCGCTAAGCGGAAGCGTTCAAGAGAACGGGGTTGAAGGAGTCGTACTCGTCGTGATCCAAATCACCGGAGATCCTAGTGCCGAACGGACGGCACCTCCGCGTTCAACACACGTACAGCCCGGTGACGTCTCCCATGCCTTGATCCAGCAAGGTGAGAGGGAGAGGTTGAGGAAGACTCCATCCAGCAGCAGCACAACGGCGTGGTGGTGATGGAGGAGCGTGGTAGTCCAGCAGGGCTTCGCCAAGCAACGCGGGAGAGGAGGAGTAAGAGAGGTAGGGCTGCGCCAAGAGGGAGAGGTTCTCGTGTGTTGGGCAGCCCCTAGACTTCAAGTATTTATAGGGGGAGGGGAGGGGGCTGCGCCCCCTCTAGGGTTCCCTCCCCAGGGGTGGCGGCAGCCCCCAGATCCCATCTGGGTGGCGGCCAGAAGGGGAGAAGGGGGAGGCGCACCTAGGGTGGGCCTTAGGGCCCATCTGCCCTAGGGTTTGCCCCCTTCCCCACTTCCCTGCGCCTTGGGCCCTGTGGGGGGCGCACCAGCCCACCTGGGGCTGGTCCCCTCCCACACTTGGCCCATGCAGCCCTTCGGGGTTGGTGGCCCCACTTGGTGGACCCCCGGGACCCTCCGGGTGGTCCCGGTACGTTACCGAAAAAACCCAAAACTTTTTCGGTGACCAAAACAGGACTTCCCATATATAAATCTTTACCTCCGGACCATTCCGGAACTCCTCGTGACGTCCGGGATCTCATCCGGGACTCCGAACAACATTCGGTAACCACATACAAACTTCCTTTATAACCCTAGCGTCATCGAACCTTAAGTGTGTAGACCCTACGGGTTTGGGAACCATGCAGACATGACCGAGACGCTCTCCGGTCAATAACCAACATCGGGATCTGGATACCCATGTTGGCTCCCACATGTTCCACGATGATCTCATCGGATGAACCACGATGTCAAGGACTCAATCGATCCCGTATACAATTCCCTTTGTCTAGCGGTATTGTGCTTGCCCGAGATTCGATCGTCGGTATACTGATACCTTGTTCAATCTCGTTACCGGCAAGTCTCTTTACTCGTTCCGTAACACATCATCCCGTGATCAACCCCTTGATCACATTGTGCACATTATGATGATGTCCTACCGAGTGGGCCCAGAGATACTCTCCGTTTACACGGAGTGACAAATCCCAGTCTCAATTCTTGCCAACCCAACAGACACTTTCGGAGATACCTGTAGTGCACCTTTATAGCCACCCAGTTACGTTGTGACGTTTGGTACACCCAAAGCATTCCTACGGTATCCGGGAGTTGCACAATCTCATGGTCTAAGGAAATGATACTTGACATTAGAAAAGCTTTAGCATACGAACTACACGATCTTTATGCTAGGCTTAGGATTGGGTCTTGTCCATCACATCATTCTTCTAATGATGTGATCCCGTTATCAACGACATCCAATGTCCATGGTCAGGAAACCGTAACCATCTGTTGATCAACGAGCTAGTCAACTAGAGGCTTACTAGGGACATGGTGTTGTCTACGTACCCACACATGTATCTAAGTTTCCTATCAATACAATTATAGCATGGATAATAAACGATTATCATGAACAAGGAAATATAATAATAACTAATTTATTATTGCCTCTAGGGCATATTTCCAACACAAAGTAATATGATAATAAAGGTAACGGCAACAAAAGTAATGTTTTTGGGTTTTGTAGTGATTGTAACAATAGCAACTAAAAAGTAAATAAGCGAAGCACAAGATATGAAAAGCTCGTAGGCATTGGATCAGTGATGGATAATTATGTCGGATGTGATTCCTCATGTAATAGCTATAACATAGGGTGACACAGAACTAGCTCCAATTCATCAATGTAATGTAGGCATGTATTTCGTAAATAGTCATACGTGCTTATGGAAAAGAACTTGCATGACATCTTTTGTCCTACCCTCCTTTGGCAGCGGGGTCCTAGCGGAAACTAAGGGATATTAAGGCCTCCTTTTAATAGAGAACCGGACCAAAGCATTAACACATAGTGAATACATGAACTCCTCAAACTATGGTCATCACCGAGAAATATCCCGATTATTGTCACTTCGGAGTTGTCGGATCATAACACATAATAGGTGACTATAGAATTGCAAGATAGGATCAAGAACACACATATATTCATGAAAACATAATAGGTCCAGATCTGAAATCATGGCACTCGGGCCCTAGTGACAAGCATTAAGCATAGCAAAGTCATAGCAACATTAATCTCAGAACATAGTGGATACCAGGGATCAAACCCTAACAAAACTAACTTGATTACATGGTAAATCTCATCCAACCCATCACCGTACAGCAAGCCTACGATGGAATTACTCACGCACGGCGGTGAGCATCATGAAATTGGTGATGAAGGATGGTTGATGATGACGACGACGACGAATCCCCTTCTTCGGAGCCCCAAACAGACTCCAGATCAGCCCTCCCGAGAGATATTAGGGCTTGGCGGCGGCTCCGTATCGTAAAACACGATGAAACTTTCTCTCTGATTTTTTTCTCCGTGAGACGGAATAAATATAGTTGGAGTTGAGGTCGGCGGAGCCTCAGGGGGCCCACGAGACAGGGGGGCACGCCCAGGGGGGAGGGCGCGCCCCCACCCTCGTGGACAGGGTGTGGGCCCCTTGGTCTTGATTCTTTCTCCAATATTTTTTATATTTTCCAAAAAGTGCCTCCGAGGATTTTCAGGACATTCTGAGAACTTTTGTTTTCTACACATGAAACAACATCATAGCAGTTCTGCTGAAAACAACGTCAGTCCGGGTTAATTTCATTCAAATCATGCAAGTTAGAGTCTAAAACAAGGGCAAAAGTGTTTGGAAAAGTAGAAACGTTGGAGAGGTATCAAGTCACGGATGTGGAAAAGTTTCCTAGATAAATATGGTTGATTACCAGATAACACAGAATTACACCACGAGTGGTCCACCAAAACATCGCATTATAAATAAAATGGAAATAAACTCCATCATCTCCCTCACTCGCCAAACCATATATTTCCTTAGTTCCAAAATATAAGGTGTATTAGTATTTAAAAAGTCAAAATCTTTTACATTGACCAAATTCAGAGCAAAAAATATCAATATCCACAATACTAATATATAAAATGATAAATCATTGCAGACTAAGGCATAGCCTAGTGGCGGGAAGGGGCTGATGTCTTCCCATACACCCAGGTTCAAGGCATGATACTTGCAATTTGGATTTGTTGCACCAATTATACTGTAACTGGTTCCCTTACAGTCTTTCTGTCAAAAAAATGATAAATCATTTCATGTTGAATCTAATAATACCAATTTGATATGATGGTTATTGATATATTTCTCTACAAACTTGGTCAAACTTTAAAATGGTTAACTTTTCAAAAAACTAATACACCTTATTATTTAAAACAACGGGAGTAAAAAATTATGAAAATCCAACAACACCATCGGTGTAGCAAAGCGCACCCAAGCCTTCTTATAAATATACTATGCTCCCTAATTTTTAAGGCCTCACAATTACTTGAGGTCATCAATTTGGAATTGGGTCACCCGATTTTGACCAGGTCAACAATTTCTCAAGGAGCTATTTTATTAAAAAAACACTATGTTGTCTAGTTCTGAAGCTCTTCCGTTTGATTGAGGTATTCAATTTTAGATTTGGTTCACGATTTTGATCGGGTCATCAATTTTTAAATCAATCGACAACAATTCACTAGTAGAAAAAGGGCCTAATGTTCAGCCCTTTAGTCCCTCTTTAAATGAACCGGCACTAATGTGACCATTAGTGCCGGTTTGAACGGCTATGCATTAGTGCCACTTCATTTCTGACCTATAGTCAAACCAGGACTAAAGGGCCAATCTGTAGTCCCGGTTTGTATCACAAATCGGGACTAAAGGGGGCTAACCTTTAGTGCCGGTTGGAGACACAAACCTGGACTAAAGGGCATTTTTCAAACTCTACCCCCCCTATCGCCTTTTCTGTTTTGAAAAAAAAAGATAAAAACTTCAAAAAATAAAATCCTTCGAGATGTAATTATGTTACTACATCTAGTAGTTAGGGAAATTTAAGAACATAAATTTCGACATGTTTTGCAAAAAAAATGTTAGGAAAAAGTAAAACGACCATATCTTTTGCATACGATGTCCAAAAAAATGCATAATATATCAAAAAAATCAGCACAAAAATCCGCATCCAATTTCGACGGCCATAGGCCGTTTTGCAAACTTGTAGAATGCTCAAATTCTTAAAGGCAAAAACGATATCCACAAATTTCAGTTTTTTGAATTTTTGGTCAAACTATGGTCAAACTACTTATTCAATAAATATTTGTGTTAATAAATAATTGTTTTGTTTTTTTTAATTTTGGTCAAACTATGGTCAAATCTGGTCAAACTATGGTCAAACTGCTTATTCAAGAAATATTAGTGTTACTAAATAATAATTATTTTTTAGAATGATAGTTTCAAACTCAAACGGTGAAACGTGTGACTTCATGCTCAAGCTAAACTCCTGAGGGTTAATAGGATTGACAACTTAATATTATGAGGTAAACAACAAGTGCAGACTTGAAAACTAGGGGAATAGAACTCGGAAGTTAAATGTGCTCAGGCTGGAGTAGTGAGAGGATGGGTGACCGGCCGAGAAGTTAGACGATTTGGAATGATGAGTGGTGATTAGAGCAATGATGAGGGGTGATTAGAGATTAAATCGTCAAATAATTCAGAAATTTGAAAATCAGAAAAAAAATCATTTTTTCAGAAAAAATCAAAAATATATATAAAAAAACCTTTAGTACCAGTTGGTGTTACCAACCGGTACTAAAGGTCTCGCAGCTCCCGGCGCGGACTCGTGCCACGTGGTGGCCCTTTAGTGGCGGTTCGTGTTGAACCGGGACTAAAAAGGAGACCTTTAGTCCCCACCCTTTAGTGCCGGTTACAGAACCGGCACTAAAGGGCCTTACGAATCGGTGATATAGCCCGGTTCTGCACTAATGATTGGCCTATAAAAACATATCAATACATTGCATCCTCTCACCACCTAGAAAAAAGTGCCAAGATGTGATATTGTAACACCAATATAGTACATAAGGAACCACTGATGTAGAATTTTTTTCACACATAAATATGGGTCTATTAGCACATAACACCGAATCACATCGCGAAAAGCCCACAAAAACACTGCATTATTTAAAAAGGAAAACATACTCCATGGCCAAACCAAATACTTACTGAGTATCAAAATATAAGGTGTATTATTTAGAAAAAGTCAAATTTCTTTTACTTTGGCCAAATTCAAAGCCAAAAATAATAAAATATTAGCATCCATAATACTAAATAAATAGAAATAAAAAAAGACATTTCATGATGTATCTAATGATACCGATTTGATATTATGTATGTCGATATATTCCTCTATAAATTTGGTCAAATATAAAGATGTTTGACTTAAAGAAAAACTAATACCTCATATTCTAAAACAGAGGGGGTGATATTCTTTTTAATGAGAATCCAACAGCATCAATGGCGCAGCAAAACACGTCCAACCCTTCTAGTAATATAGGAAAACCGACAACTCGATCGTCGTTTTGTGCATGGAAGAATGTGACCACACTAAACATACAAACTAAACCTTGTCTACTTAAGCATTATCTCTTACACTTACTACTACTCCATTATCTAACATCACACTATTAATTTAGCTCTGCGGTGTTTCCATGGGAGCGGAAGTCGCATCAGGTCATTTGTTTACCGAGGAGCCTTTGGGTCCGTCTGGCTGGCTTTGCATCTCACTCACATGAGCCACGTTCTCCGAATTCATAGTGACCATACTCCCTATTTTATACGGCAATCAGTTGCCATAGTTGACCTCCACTTGTGCTTAACCCCAGATGGAGCAGTTGGATGCAGATATTTCATCGGCTCGTGTGTAGTGTACTAGGTCTAGGACACAGGGTAACATGGATTTAAGGACACGTTGACCGGATCACCTGGCTGTACTACCACACTGGATATCATATCATGTATACCACTCGACTACGAACTTGAATTTTCTTTTCCGCGGCGGACTTCAAACTTGATTAATGGAGAGCAACATTGTACTCCTTTCTAAAATGACTGACGAACTGCTCCCACTTCGCTGATCTAGAAAATGTCCTTCGATAGAGACAACGACCACTCCTGTCTAAAGTAGTATATGTGTTCAAAGGGAACCGGCTCCTCTACCGTGCAGCGGGCACGGTAGGGATGCTACAGTACCCCGGAAGAGTGTAAATACAGAAGGCACGGCAGGGTGAACCGTAGCTGAAAATACTGTTTGCATACTGTAGCGGAATGTACTGTTTCGGTTCTGTAGCATTTGCACTGTTTGCGCACTGTAGCAATAGATCTGAGCCCTTTATACTGCATCTAACAGCTGATAGATGCCCAAAGGCAGGGCACTGTAGCATTCCTGCCGTGCTCACTGCACGGTAGAGGAGCCGGTTCCTGTTCAAAGTGGTGCCGAGCTTTCATAACTTTTTTATCTTTGATTGATTTTAATCTGTCTGCCAGACCCTCTTTCGGTGTTCCGATCCATGACTAGACATTAAGAACAGAATATCGTTTGACTTCACAACTACTTTTTTCGCTCTCCCATTTTCAAGAAAAATACTACAGCGAAAAATCATGAAATGTCATGGATTTGATGCTAACTAATCCCTTCATTTCTTAACACAAGGACTCTTCGTTTTTGTGCCACAGTTTGACTTATAATTTTGGAACAAAATATGAGTTATATGTCAAATTAAATATATCAAAAAAAATTGGAAATATGCATCAAATGACATGCCTTTTGTGGCATATAACTCACTTTTATTTGATAAAATTGATGATCAAAGTTAGACATAAAATTGTGAATGACCTTGTATAAAAAAGGAGGGAGTGTATCCAGATTAAACATGTTTCCTCTCCTTTTTCTCAAATATGGTGTTGCATCAGATTTTTATCTACGTAAGTATGAGTGAGATATATAAGCGTTGGGAGTTTGACATCAACTACATTTTCTAAGAGCATTTTTTGAGAAATATTTCTAAGAAACAAACATGCGACGTGAGACCTAGGCAAAGCTTGTCTTTCGAAAAGAGGAGAGAGAGACACCTAGGGCAAAGGGGTGGACGGCACGGGACGAGTGAAACCCGGATCCCGTTCCCCATCCCTTTCTTTAAGCACGACTCCTGAGAAAGAAACGGCCACCGCCCGGCGCCCCTCGGTCTCTTCCATTCCATTCCCACACTTTGCCACCCCAGCAGCAGGCCATATATCACTCGCTCGCCCCCGCACCGCCTCGCGGAGCCTGATCCTCCAACATGCTCGAGGGAAGTCATAGAGCTACAATGTTCGTCTTGCATAAAAAAGAGAAGAAAAGTCGGGGAGCTTATGAAATTGAAATTATAATACTTTTGAGAAAAGTGAAATGAGATTTTTAAAAATTGAAATGAGTCTTCTAAAATTGAACTTGGTATGTCATGAATTGAAATTGATCTTTTAGAAATTGAAAACTGTCTTTTGAAAATTAAAATGAGCATTGTCCATGGGCTAGGAGTGAAGGGTAACCTAACTTCCCTTCGTATGTTAGAGGATCTAGCTCCCCGCTGCACCACTTCCCCATTCTCCCCCTCCCGCCGCCGCCGTCATTGCCACACAACTTCCTTCCACTTCCAGCCCAAGCCCTAGCTCACGACACCCCTGTTGCGACCACCGCCGCGTGCGTGCAAGCGGCGGCGGCACACCCATGGATCTGTGCAACGCCAACAGGAAGCGCCCGGACGCCGCCAACGGCGACGTCGTCGTCATCATGCCGCCCAAGCAGCCGCCGCGGCCGACGCGCCCAACCCCCCCCCCCCCAACCCGGAGAAGCCTCCGCCGCGCCCACATCTACTGAGCCCCGAGAAGTCGCCGCAAAGCCCCGCACAACCACCCCTGCCCCCTTCCCCCAGGGCGCGCTGCTCCGTCGCCGCTCCTCGCTCTCCAAGCCCAAATCCTGCTTCGTCAAGCCGCCGACCCCCTCCGGCCCCCGCCTCCCACCTGTCCTCGGCCCACTCGGCCTCCACCACCCAGACCCCTCGCCCCCGCCTCCACCCCGCAGACCCCGGGCGAAGGCGACGACGACGACGACATCTTCCGCAAGGACGGCACGCCGACCGCCGCCATCGCGGCCAAGTGCCGCCCGAGGGCCTGCATCTCGCTGGAGCTCCCTGTGCTCGTCCTCTTCCTCGCGCTGCTCGTTGTCAGCCTTGTGGCGCGCCCGGCTGGAACCAACAACTAGTGGTGTTCTGACTGGCAAGAGCTAGAGCTGGAACCATCAGTAGTCGGTGCTGCAACCAACAGGAGCGCGACGCGACACGAATGTTGTGACCGGTCGAAGCCGGAGATGGAACCAACATCGTAAGTGTTGGAAAACGTAGTAGGAAACAAAAAAAATCGCCCTACGATCACCCAGAAACAATACGAAGATGCATAACGAGTTGTGATCAATGATCGTTACTAACTCCGGGAGTGCGGCAGAATTAAATGAGCCGGTGTACATCGTATTTGAAGTCACTCGATCGTCAATGACGATCCCGTGAACCGCCTTCGAACGATCTCTCGAACAGAAGACCGAAAGCTGAGAAATCTATCGTCGTTTTGTACGTGGAACAATGCAAGGACAACAACCCTGACTGCTTAAACTAACATTATCTTCCATTGTTCAACCAATTTAGGTCTACCGTGCTTCCATGGGAGCGGAAGTGGGATCAAGTCATTTTCATGGGATTTCATTTGTTTACCGAAGAGCTCTTGTGGGTTAGCCACGTTACGTTCATCTAATCCGTAAATTGCGAAATAATTTATGCCACAGTTGACCTCTATCTGTGCTTGACTAGCAGACGGGGCTGTGCTTACGGACATTTCCGCACCTTTGTTGATAGTCCGGATCACCTCTGTTGTACCACGGCACCACATATCATGTCATGGGCCACTGGATCTGAGTCTCAGACTTAGTGGGGAGCAAGCAGCGCAGCGTTGTACTGCCGATAAAATGATGGATCGACCGCTCCCACTTGGGCGATCTAGAAGATGTTCTTCGACACAGACACCGACCACTCGTGTCTAAAGTATGCATTCAAAGCAGCGCTAAGCTTTCTTCACTTTCTATCTCTATCTTCTCTTAAAACAGACACTTTTTGTCTTGAGTTAAACAAACCCGTCTTGCAGGCGCTCTTTCAGCATTCTTCTTAGGTTAGTTCCAATGCATTGGTGCTTACATGAGGTGCTAAGTACATTAAAACTTTAGCAACTAAATCCCTCAATACATATATGCTTAACTTATTGGTGCTAAGAGCAATTACAATAGGTCTAGTCAGCCGGCTATAAGTAGTACCACGTCATAAAAAATCACTGTCGGAGGAGAGAGATGGACCGAAAGACAAGGGAGCGGGAGCTCCAGCTATCGCCGACAGCGGTGTGAGCAGGCCCTTCCACCAATCAAAAGTGTATTCTTGTCTCGCTTTACATGCAAACATTAATTAGTACAGCTAGTTTACAGCCAAACTATTGTATTAGTGGGCTTTTATAAAGGCTGTATATGATGTGGCAGTGGCTTATAGCCAGCAGCAGGCTTTTATCATTAACCATGCTCTAAGCATCCTTCATTTAATGATTTTGTAACTAAAGTTCTTCATGCATTGCTGGGATCCTTCCAATTTAAGTATTTTGCCTACGTTCTCGCGCTTGAAATTGTTTCTTCCTGGAGTCATCACACTTATCTCTCTTCTCTTAATTACCTTGCCACATCAGACTTTTTGCCTACATGAGAGCCTTAGCACCTGTACAAAGTGGAGCACTGGGAGGGACCTTAGACTAGCCACAGTGGGAGTAACTTCAGCAGTAACATCGAGTCCAACTCAGCAAATTTGCTTATGTGACAGTGAGTTAATGAGGAGAGAGGTAGTTATAGTAACTTAGCTAGTTACTGTAACATCACATGTCCCAATGCAATATGAGTCTATAACCTAATAAATGAAGCTTTGCATGTTACCACACTTATGTTATTACTACCTCCGTCCGGGATTTTAAGGCCGTAGAGCAACGAAGCGCTGTCCGGTTTTCTAAGGCCTGTTGCTGTTCCCTACGTATCTGTCGATAGTATTAATTGGAGAGGCTGCATCCTGATTGGGCATGGGACACGCATGCGGTGGGGAGCTGTGGCTGCATGCATGCAGGCTAGCGGATTGGCAAGGCGATTAATCGTCCTAGCAAGTTAACTGGCCAGATTTAAAGCTAAAAACTGCTTACGAGGTGCCTTGGTCTGGGAGATTTGGTCTTTAGGCCCAATATACCCGGACGGAGGTAGTACCCACTATGAAGGTAGTAACATAGTCTAGGGATATGTGTATGTTACTGGTGTATGCTACTCATCATTGTGTCTAGCAACTTCTAGAACAAGGAAACAGCCGTATTGATTGACTTTTGAACCCGGCACATTTTTCTGAGTATCAAGGCAACATGCGCTGGTGGAGTTGATTATTGCGCGTCGCAAAAATGAAACGATCTTTTTTTTGGACAGGAATATAAAATACGAGCACTCTTTTTTGAGCTCGGGAAAATAAAAGAGTGGACGGCGAGGAGACGAGGAAACGTGAGACCTAGGCGACGGTGTGGACGGCACGACGACGGGACGGGACGAGTGAAACCCGGCTCCGCGAAGGGGGTTCGGTGCCGAGTGCGCTGCGCGGCTGCTTTTCCCGTCCACCTCCGTCCAGCACGAATTTCGAGAAAGAAACGGCGACGCCCGTCGGTCTCTTCCGTTCCCACACTTCGCCACCCCAGCAGCAAAGCCCATCACTCACCCTCGCACCCCCATTTCCCTCCTCCGCCGCCGCCGCACAAGCTTCCCTCCAGCCTAACCCTAAGCACTAGCTCACCAGCACCCCCGCTGCGTCCACCGCCGCGCGCGCACAGCGGCGGCGGCGGCGGCGGCGGCGGCATACCCATGGATCCGTCCAACGCCAACGCCAGCGCTAATGCCAACGGGAAGCCCCCGTCCAACGCCACCGCCACCGCCAGCGCCAATCCGAAGCCCCCGGCCGCCGCCAATGGCGACGTCGTCCTCATCATGCCGCCTGAGCAGCCGCAGCAGCAGCGGGCCACGGCGGCCGACGCGCCCAAAACCCCCCCAAACCCCGAGAAGCCGCCGCCGCCGACGCCGACCTCGCGCCCGCATCTGCCGAACCCCGAGAAGCCGCCGCAGAGCCCCGCGCGCCCGCCCCTGCCCCCTGCCCAGGGCGCGCTGCTCCGCCGCCGCTCCTCGCTCTCCAAGCCCAAATCCCGGTTCGTGGAGCCGCCGACCCCTACCGCCCCCTCCTCCCACCCGTCCCCTGCCCACCCGGCCTCCACCGCCCAGACCCCTCGCCCCGCCTCCACCCCGCAGACCCCGGGCGAGGGCGACGACGACGACGACGTCTTCCGCAAGGACGGCGCACCCACCGCCGCCACCGCGGCCAAGTGCCGCCGCAGGGCCTGCATCTCGCTCGAGCTCGCCGTGCTCGTCCTCTTCCTCGCGCTGCTCGTCGTCAGCCTCGTGGCGCGCCCGCTCAAGGGCCACTTCGTGTGGGGGCTGGAGATCTGGAAGTGGTGCGTCATGGTCATCACCGTCTTCTCCGGCCACCTCGTCAGCCACTGGGTCATCGCCTTCGTCGTCTTCCTCATCGAGCGCAACTTCCTGCTCCGCAACAAGGTGCTCTACTTCGTCTTCGGGCTCAAGAACAGCGTGCAGGCCTGCCTCTGGGTCGGTCTCGTGCTCATCGCCTGGTCTCAGCTCTTCGACCAGGAGCTGGGACGCCCGGCCAAGACTGCCAGGATCCTCAACTACATCTCCAGATTCCTCGCCTCCGTGCTCATCGCTTCAGTTATCTGGGTGGTCAAAACATTTATCATGAAGGCCATCGCGTCCACCTTCCACCGGAAGGCCTTCTTTGACCGGATCCAGGAGAGCCTGTTCCACCAGTACGTGCTGCAGACGCTCTCGGGCCCTCCATTGATGGAACTAGCGGAGAATGTTGGGCGGGAGCCAAGTGGGCGTGTGAGCTTGAGCAGGACGAAGGAGGAGAAAGGAACGCCCAAGGTGATCGATGTCGTGAAACTGAGGAAGATGAAGCAGGAGAGGATCTCGGCTTGGACGATGAAAGGGCTCATCACGGCAATCCGAAGCTCAAGGCTTTCAACAATATCTCAAAGTATTGAGAGCTTTCATGAGTTCGATGAAACGGAACAAAAAGATAAGGAGATAAACAGTGAGTGGGAGGCAAAGGCAGCAGCCAATGCCATTTTCAAAAATGTTGCAAGGCCTGGCTACAAGTGAGGATCACGATTGCCCGTTCTTCTCTGGAAACATATTTCAATATTTGCCGTGACCATTTTTCATCTGTGCAGGCACATTGAGGAGCTGGATTTGCTGAGATTTTTCAACAGGGAGGAGGCAGCCTTGGTCCTTCCGATGTTTGAAGGGGCATCAGAAACGGGGAAGATAAAAAGATCTGCTCTGAAAAATTGGGTGGTAATGGGAATTTTAAACTCAGTCACAATTTCCATTTTAAATATATTTCAGAAGTTATAAGGGGCAATTAATCTTATCCTATGATGTAGATTGATTCAAGTGTTTCCTGTTTTGTGTTTCAGTTTGACTTCAGTTGCAAGCTGCTGCCTTGTGACCAAGAGGTCACGGGTTCAAGTCCTGGAAACAGCCTCTTACAGAAATGTAGGGAAAGGCTGCGTACTATAGACCCAAAGTGGTCGGACCCTTCCCCGGACCCTGCGCAAGCGGGAGCTACATGCACCGGGCTGCCCTTTTTTTTTTGACTTCAGTTGCAGCAGTCATAATCATGTATAGATTCTTTAGTTTCTAAACAAGTCTTATTTTTCCCTGGTATAAATCATTTAACTTCTTAAGAAAGGAAAGAATACATGCTGCTGCAAAACTGCAAAAACTGCTGTATATGCCACATTTTGATGCTTCGACGTTGATAAAGTTCTGTATGTATATGGATATTTTTCGTTTCCTTGCTTGATCATTATTTACTGCAGGTAAGCGCATACCTGGACCGCAAGTCACTGGCGCATTCTCTGAATGACACAAAAACTGCAGTTAGCCAACTTCACAGCCTCATCAGAATTCTAGTACTCATTATAATCATCATTATCACTCTGTTGTTGATGGGCATCGCCACGACCAAGATCCTTGTTGTCATCTCATCCCAGCTTCTAGTTGTGGTCTTCATATTTGGAAATGCCTGCAAGACTGTATTTGAGGCCCTCATATTTGTTTTCATCATGCATCCGTTTGATGTTGGGGACCGCTGTGTCATTGATGGAATACAGGTTACTTCTATACTATCCTGTTTTCAGTTCCCCTTTTCACTGATCTTACTGATGTTAAATTCTGATGCTGACATGTGTCTATATTGATAATAGATGGTTGTCGAAGAAATGAATATATTAACCACTGTTTTCCTGAAGAATGACAATGAGAAGGTATATTATCCAAACTCTGCGTTGTCCACAATGCCAATCAGCAACTTCTACCGAAGCCCTGACATGTATGACACCATCGACTTTGCTATTGATGTTAAAACATCAATGGAGAGCATCGCAGCTTTGAAAGCCAGAATTAAAGGGTATTATTCTTGAGCTTCTTCTGTGTTTAATTTACTGCTTCTTATCTGGGCATAGTTCTTAAGTGAATCTATAGCCCTTTCATTTATGAATACACAGATCTGCACATGATCTGAATGGCAGATGAGTTATCCAAACTTGGCTTCATTTTTATTTCCTCCATGTGATCAATTGTCATGATTCTCTGGGGTTTCAGGTACTTGGAGAGCAAACCTACACGCTGGCACCCGATCCACACGGTAAACCTGAAGGACATCTTGGACGTGAACAAGATCAACATGGCTCTGTGCGCCCAGCACACGATGAACTTCCAGAATATCCGGGAGAAGAGCATCAGGAGGTCTGAGCTTGTGATGGAGCTAAAGAAGATATTCGAGGAGATGTCCGTCAGCTACCAACTTCTGCCTCAAAAGGTCGAGCTTAGCTATGTCGGCACAAACCCGCTGCCCGTGAATGTCTCTCAAGGCAGGTAGGAAGCGTGGCGAAGATTAACAACTGATGATGCCACGGAAATTGACGACTGATGGCTAGTTTAGTTATGCAGTTTGTACCGGAGCTTTTATCATCCCTGTACATGCTTTGCGTTTGCGAGTTGCGATTGTCTGTACTGGATCACTGGATAATTATGTGTCAGCGTCAGCAGCGTATGGGTTGAACTAAGAATTTGGACCAAGTATTGTCGCTCATCGTGGGTCGCGATGGGGAAGTTAAGGATGGACTTAGTATTATTACATCTCATCTTGTTATAACATTTGGGATCATTCGCCATTTCTGATGCTGAGCTTGAAAGAGCGACTCAACCAGAAGTGCCTTGTGGTATTGTACAAGGGCACAGTGTCAAGGGGGAGCTAGACAGGCGGACAGATAATTTTGAGTGATGTGTGTATGGCGCAGAAGTTTCTGAGTTTGCACGTCATGCCATTAGTTGGTAGATTTTCATGTAGGGCACGGCTAGAGCACGGCGTGTCATGTGCGCTGTGCTGTGGTCTGCATCTGCGTGTGCCTGTTGCCTCGGCTGAAGTTGTGCTCTCGTCGTCATGTGCTCGCTGAGTGTTTGTCTGCGCCTGCGTGCGCTGAATGTGGTGGATGCTATCTTGTCTCAAGATCTTTGCTTTCTACTAGTAATGAAGCAGGGCCTTGATGGGTCTCCAATGAGAGAGCGAACACTTGCCCTAACCCGATAGGCCTTCGGTTTCGTTGTCACATAAAGTGCCATTGTGGCAAAAACAATGTGGAAGAAACGATTGCGCAGTTGACAACAATGTAAGTTTCTAGTGCATCCTCATCTTTTTAAACTCTATGTTGTGTGTTTTAGCTGTATTTTTTCACGTGCTTCAACTGCATGAAGTTTTTTTTTTTTGAGAACCGCACTCTAGGCATTTTATTCAATTATGTGACGGTTTACATCAGATTGCACTAAGGCAATCAGAGAATCAGGGATTACATCAAACTGATTAACATCAGAGGCACTCTTAAGGCCCTCCTGAGCACACCAATGAGCAGCCTTATTGGCCTCTCTTCTCATGTAGCTGATGCGCAAACCCTGAAAATTTTGGAGATATGATTTGATTTCGCTAATTACTGGACTCCCCATCGACCAGCATTTTGTGGCCATCTATTCCTCCGTGACAGTTTTGGCAATCCGTTTCGACGGCAACCTACGTCCAGCCCTTCTCCATAGCTAGACGCACAGCTTCTCTCACTCCTAGGAGTTCAACAACATACGGGTCAATCACCCCCCTTAGCTTGCGACTTCTGGCGAGCACGAGACCTCCCTGATCTCTTGCCACAAGTCCAATGGCTGAAGTTCCCCCATTCACATCAACAGCAGCATCTGTGTTCACCTTTACCCAGCCGGTCTCTGGTGGTATCCAGTCCACATTCTTCCTCTGCTGCCCTGCAGACGGAGTGGCCGGAATATACAAAGCATGAATGAGTTCTTGTACTTGAACCATCGACCTACCAGGCTGGTACTTAACCTCCTCATGGGTA
This sequence comes from Triticum aestivum, assembly GCF_018294505.1. Lineage (NCBI taxonomy): Eukaryota > Viridiplantae > Streptophyta > Magnoliopsida > Poales > Poaceae > Triticum > Triticum aestivum. The sequence goes on along the minus strand of NC_057813.1, from coordinate 80,663,561 downwards.
TACTTATTCCTGCTAGACCATATTGCCCACATAACTGAGATAATGGTGGCGGCTCGGTCCTTGCAGACAAACCCCGGGTCTAGCAAATCCCGTGACCAAGTAGCAGGATGTAGCCGGGGTAGTTTGAAGTCGAAAAAATTCTCAGCTTCCCTCCAAAACAGTTTTGCATGATCGCACATCACCAGAGCGTGGTGCATGAAGTGTTCAATGATGCTATTTTTAACATCAATTTTGTACCTGTGTTTTTTTCCAACCGCACTACTTTTTTTTTGCGGGTGACCGCACTGCTTTTTCAACTGTATAGCTTTTCTCATGCATTCTTTCATGGAATTTTAAATTTTTACTGTGGTGTTTATACTAGTTAAGAAAGTAACATTTATTGCTGAGTCGCGTCCAAACACAAACGATGCACCCGCACAAAAAAAAAAAACCACAAACGAGGCAAACGTAGCCAGTTAAGCTGGAAGCATGGAAGATAGCACTTCTGCATTAATCATGCACGAGGAACACAACGACGCTAGCAATATTATTCAGCTCGGCGGGTCAAACGCAGCCGCCTGCCGGCCGGCCGGCCGGCTAGCCGACGACGGGGGTCCTGACGACCAGGCCCTGTGACTCCTTCGCGTCGAAGAAGACGCGGACGCGCTTGGCGTTGAAACCCTTGGGCACCTTGACGCCGTCCGGGAGGACCTCGATGGCGACGTCGGACCTGTCGTGGTTGATCTTCATCACCGCCGGCGTCGCCGGGATGCCCACCACCTCCGGCCACGACGTCCTCGTGGGGTCAGCGCCGGCCATTTCAGCAAAAGGATCGATCGGATGGTCAGTGAAAGAAGTGCTCTGCCTTGGAGATAGCAGATTCTTGTGGTTCTGGGCTTCTGATGGGTGTAGGATTTATATGGCGTTGGTAGTTGCTTATATACGAATGCAGCCCTTGCCGGGACACCTCGGATTTGTCACCCCTGGCTGCTCAGCTGCTTGTTTGGTTCTGTAGAGTACGTCGATTTTGCACATCCGTCGAATAGACCATAGGAATACGGCAAATGATACGCCCTGCCGGCGAAGTTCTCTATCTGACCCAGTCATTTCAGGCGACAAGTTCTCCTCGGGCTTTTTGATAACGGACTGGTAGCCCATTCTTATTTCCTTGTGGGCCTTCGCATAAATAAACTGACAGGAAATAGTGCAGCCTTTTCTGGCCCATTACTTCATTAATTATCGAGGCACAATGGAATGCTTTTTTTTTTCCTTACAAATTTATATTATGCCTAAAAAATGGGTTTTTCTTTATCTTTTTCGATCTTTTGTTTTTCCAGAGTGGCTTTTACGCATTCTTCTTTTTACGGGGGGTTTTAAAAGAGAGACCTGGTTTTTATGCACTCTTCTAGATAGCTCTCTGCATGCGCCAAGTGCCTTGCCGTCTTTTATGCAGACCTATTCACTGCGACAATGCACTCGCCACTGAGATCAACCGAGGTTCAGTGACGTCCATTACGCCTCAACAAATGGGAACCACAAAAAGTCTATTCTCGCACAATTACGACCCAATTCTTGACCTCACTCTTGATGTTTGCGAAGATGATGGTCAACATCGTGGACTTGTTGTGGAAGATTCCTCTCATTTTCAGGTTCCCATGCAACCGGCTAAAATTATTTCCCATGCAACGAGCGTGAGGTAAAGACCGTTCACTACTAAGGAAAACCTAGTAGTGGCGCGAGATTAATGTTATCAGTAGCGCGGGTGGCCGCGCTACTACTATAGTGCTACAGCTAAATGGTAGTAGTAGTGCGGTCTAACTCAGTGCTACTACTAAGAGCATCTCCAACAGCCGCGCTAAGCGCCGCGTGCAAAAAACCTGTTTGCCGCGCGCGCTTCGGCTGATTTAGCGCGGCCGCGAGCGCTGGCTCCAGCAGCCGCGCTATAATGCAGCGCGCGCGCGTCGCTCCAGCAGCGCGCAAAAAATACAGCGCGCGCGCAAAAATACGCCATGCAAGCTTCTTTCCCCTCGCCTTTGTGCCGCCGGAGCCGTCCGCCGCCTTGTTTTTCTTCGCCGAAATTTTGCCCTTCTTCGGCCGCGCCGCATTGGGGAGCTTCGACGGTGCGGCGGCGGCGCGATGCCACCCGTCGTCGTGGTCATCCGCGGCGGCAAGAAGAGGCTGCGCGCGAGGCCGGCGCTCAGCGGAGCTCTGGCGGTGGCGACGCCAACGGTCCCCACGCTAGGGTTTCCGGCGGCGGCGGCGGCGGGGGGGGGGGGGGGTCGCGGCTGTACAGCGGGGTGAGCGGGGTGCCGGTGTGCGCGTCCATGGGTGGCAGGGCACCGACGCCGGCGCGCGCGGGGCGTAGGAGGAGGAGAGGAGAGAGTGCGGCGCGAGCGGTCGAGTGTGTCGCGCGCTGTAGCAGGCGCCCGAAATACACCGCGCGGGATGGCGTTTCCGACAGCGCGCCCAACTCGTTATAGCGCGCGCGCCGTTTTTGCGCGCCCACTGAAGCGACCCGCCGCGTTGCGCGCGCGCTAAAACCGACTAATTTGCAGCACAGCGCTAGTTTAGCGCGGCTGTTGGAGATGCTTTAAGACTAGCCACAATGGTTAGTAATATAGACTATCTCTATAGTGGGGAGTAATATATGTGTGGTAACATGCAACACTTTATTTATTAGGCTATAGACACATCTTGCCTTGATATGTGTGATGTTACTCATACTACTAGTAACTAGCTATGTTATCACGCTCCTCTCTTTCTTCATTTATTGTTTGTCACATCGTCTACTTTATCTAGATATGTGTGATGTTACTAACTATGTTACTCCCACTGTGAGTAGTCTAATAACTATATCAGTAGCGCTATTCAGTCACGCGCTCCTATTAAGTAGTTGTAAAGTTTTTTCTGTCCCTGCGTTGCTGTTGTATCTTTCAACATTTGTTTTTGCTTCCTATTGATGTAGAACATCATCCGTTTCAATAAACTGCAATTTCACATATACCACAATACCAGATACTCATATATAGTCATACAGTGGTCATACAATATCACAAAGCATTATAAGTACTCATATATAGTCAACATGCATCCTCACACACATATAGCATATATGATAAGAAGTACTAGGTAGTCATACAACCACACATATATAGCAGTTCTACTAGGTAGTCATTCAGCCACACACATATGTAGTTTTAGATGATATCGACAACGGTCATCGTTCTCAAGCTTTGGTGGTGGGTGTTCCTGATAATAATTAGGATGACGTGTCCAACACGAAGATTCTTGCCAACGAGGAAGCTCTTTCACCCAACCGAGCTTAAGTGTGTGCGACCGTCCGTGTCCATGCCGTACGCTCAGGTGATGACGGAGCCCCTTGCGGTAAGGCGTATTCTAGCCGAGCCTTCTTTATTAGGCTTGATACCACAACTCACAGATAGGCTCTTTAGCAATTTCTGAATAAGAAAAACATATCAATTAATAAGTAGCCTCGCACATACTCTTGCAAATATATTTCTACTAAGTATAGATTTTTACACTATCAAAAGACACAGTACTACATTTCTACTAAGCATGAATTCTACTAATAAGTATGGATTATCTACACTATTAATAGTTTCTTGGATTCTACACTAATAAGCATGTCATCGAACTCTACACTAAAGCACATCATCGGCTAGATTCCACACAACATATCATTGGACTCTACTCTAAGCATATCATCGGATTCACTAAGCATATAACCGGATAATTTGCATTTGTAAGTAGGAAGGGGCAATTTGGTGCCGGTGCATAGTTGCACTGGAAATCCTGGGCGTTCACTGGTGCATTGGGATGCTGGAAAGCAGTCCTGACTCGGCAGTGTTTGCCCGTGGAAAAAGATGATACGGCAGGGATACCGGGGGAACAATGTGGTACGGTTGGCCATTTTTGTACTGCGGTTCATCGTTTTGAATTGATTCCGTTGCGCGCCGTGACTGCTAGTTCCTGAGCCTTGGTACAATATGTTTTGGATATTCCTGAGCCGTTAGACTCAGATAGTGGCTTGTGGGGTCGGACATGAAAAAATGTCTGAGAACGACGGTGGTTCTCGAGCGGAGCAGTTCAGTCCAACCAGGTGTTTGTTGACTCTGGCGAGCGTGGATGAAGGCCAAAGGGATGGTCCGCTGGAGTTTCTGCTGGATTCGGAGGACAAGTGAGATTTTGCCTGCCAGTGTTGTACTACAGCTAATCCATGCGTGAACTCGACCCTCGGTTGACTGATGTTGTTTTTCGCCGGCGACAGTCCCCGTTCTGCCCGCAGGTTCCAGGTGCAGGAGGAATTTTGTGGACAGCCTGAACCACCAGGAACTGGTGGCATTGATGTTGCTGCCGTCGAGAGATGTGGAAAGGCCGGTGCCAGACGAATCTAATGGTGCATCTGGATGAGTTAAACTAGTTGGTGAGCGCAGCCCTCCAAGGAGCAAAGAGGAAGTGCGGGACAGAAGAATGCCTCGCCGACACAGTCGATTCAGTCAACAGGGAAAGTTGATCCTGAGGCGCCAGGATGGATGAAGAGGTAATCTGCTCCGCTCTAGTTACATCTGAATTAGGATGTGTTCTTATTAACAAGTTTCTGGGGATGAATGTGTCCCCAAATTGGTATTGCATTGTTTTTTATTGCGAAATGGGAGGAATTTGATATTTAGTACATAGTCGGTTTGTTGATAATGCGATCGGTGTCCTTTTTGAACGATTTGTTGTATAAATACGGTGGTATATTCTTTTAGGCCGATACTGGGCAGTACACCACCGAACAGAACTCCCTATGCTTTGAGGATGAGCGCTATGGATCAGTCAATCTGAAAGTTTGCTGAGGAACTGATGATACGTCTCCGTCATATCTATAATTTTTGATTGTACCATGCCAATATTATTCAACTTTCATATACTTTTGGCAACTTTTTATACTATTTTTGGGACTAACATATTGATCCAGTGCCTAGTGCTAGTTCCTGTTTGTTGCATGTCTTTTGTTTCGCAGAAAACCCATATCAAATGGAGTCCAAACGGAATAAAAACGGACGGAGATTTTTTTTTGGAATATATGTGAATTTTGGGAAGTGGAATCAACGCGAGACGATGCTCGAGGGGCCCACGAGGCAGGGGGGCGCACCCCTGACCCTCATGGCCACCCCGTAAGGCGGTCGGTGCCCTTCTTTCGCTGCAAGAAAGCCAATATCCGGATAGAAATCGTGTTTAAAGGGCAACCCAACCGAAGTTACGGATCTCGTGGAATATAAAAAACGGTGAAAGGGCAGAACCAGGAACACAGAAACAGAGAGAGATAGAGAGACAGATCCAATCTCGGAGGGGCTCTCGCCCCCCCACGCCATGGAGATAATGGACCAGAGGGGAAACCCTTCTCCCATCTAGGGAGAAGGTCAAGGAAGAAGAAGAATAAGGGGGGCTCTCTCCCCCTCGCTTCCGGTGGCGTCGGAACGCTGTCGGGGGCCATCATCATCACCGCGATTTACACCAACACCTCCGTCATCTTCACAAACATCTGCATCACCTTCCCCCTCTATATTTAGCAGTCCACTATCCCTCAAACCACTGTACCCTCTACTTGAACATGGTGCTTTATGCTTCATATTATTATCCAATGATGTGTTGCCATCCTATGATGTCTGAGTAGATTTTCATTGTCCTATCGGTAATTGGTGAATTGCTATGATTGGTTTAATTTTCTTGTGATTATATTGTTGTCCTATTGTGCCCTCCGTGTCACGCAAGCGTGAGGGATTCCCGTTGTAGGGTGTTGCAATACGTTCATGATTCGCTTATAGTGGGTTGCTTGAGTGACAGAAGCATAAACCCGAGTAAGGGGGTTGTGGCATATGGGATAAAGGGGACTTGATGCTTTGATGCTATGGTTGGGTTTTACCTTAATGATCTTTAGTAGTTGTGGATGCTTGCTAGAGTTCCAATCATAAGTGCATATGATCCAAGAAGAGAAAGTATGTTAGCTTATGCCTCTCCCACATAAAACTTGTTATCGGTCTAGTAAAGTAGTCAATTGCTTAGGGACAAATTTCACAACTCCTACCACCACTTTTCCACACTCGCTATAGTTACTTTATTGCTTCTTTATCTAAATAGCCCCTAGTTTATATTTACATGCACTTTATTATCTTGCAAACCTAGCCAACAACACCTACAAAGTACTTATAGTTTCATATTTGTTCTAGGTAAAGCGAACGTCAAGCGTGCGTAGAGTTGTATCGGTGGTCGATAGAACTTGAGGGAATATTTGTTCTACCTTTAGCTCCTCATTGGGTTCGATACTCTTACTTATCGAAAGAGGCTACAATTGATCCCCTATACTTGTGGGTTATCAAGACCTTTTTCTGGCGCCATTGCCGGGGAGTCATAGCGTGGGGTGAATATTCTCGTGTGTGCTTGTTTGCTTTTGAAGGAAATATGCCCTAGAGGCAATAATAAAGTTATTATTTATTTCCTTATAATCATGATAAATGTTTATTATTCATGCTAGAATTGTATTTTCCGGAAACATAATACATGTGTGAATACATAGACAAACAGAGTGTCACTAGTATGCCTCTACTTGACTAGCTCGTTAATCAAAGATGGTTATGTTTCCTAACCATGAACAATGAGTTGTTATTTGATTAACGAGGTCACATCATTAGTAGAATGATCTGATTGACATGACCCATTCCATTAGCTTAGCACCTGATCGTTTAGTATGTTGCTATTGCTTTCTTCATGACTTATACATGTTCCTACGACTATGAGATTATGCAACTCCCGTTTACCGGAGGAACACTTTGGGTACTACCAAACGTCACAACGTAAATGGGTGATTATAAAGGAGTACTACAGGTGTCTCCAATGGTCGATGTTGGGTTGGCGTATTTCGAGATTAGGATTTGTCACTCCGATTGTCGGAGAGGTATCTCTGGGCCCTCTCGGTAATACACATCACATAAGCCTTGCAAGCATTACAACTAATATGTTAGTTGTGAGATGATGTATTACGGAACGAGTAAAGAGACTTGCCGTTAACGAGATTGAACTAGGTATTGGATACCGACGATCGAATCTCGGGCAAGTAACATACCGATGACAAAGGGAACAACGTATGTTGTTATGCGGTCTGACCGATAAAGATCTTCGTAGAATATGTAGGAGCCAATATGGGCATCCAGGTCCCGCTATTGGTTATTGACCAGAGACATGTCTCGGTCATGTCTACATTGTTCTCGAACCCGTAGGGTCCGCACGCTTAAGGTTACGATGACAGTTATATTATGAGTTTATGCATTTTGATGTACCGAAGGTTGTTCGGAGTCCCGGATGTGATCACGGACATGACGAGGAGTCTCGAAATGGTCGAGACGTAAAGATTGATATATTGGAAGCCTATGTTTGGACATCGGAAGTGTTCCGGGTGAAATCGGGATTTTACCGGGTTACCGGGAGGTTACCGGAACCCCCCGGGAGCCATATGGGCCATCATGGGCCTTAGTGGAAAGGAGAAAGGGGCAGCCCAAGGTGGCTGCGCCTCTTTCCCCTCCCCTAGTCCTATTAGGACTAGGAGAAGGTGGCCGGCCCCCCTCTCTCCCTTCCCCTCCGAGGAATCCTAGTTGGACTAGGATTGGGGGGAGGAATCCTACTCCCAGAGGGAGTAGGACTCTCCTGCGCCTCCCTCTTTGGCCGGCCAGCCTCCCCTCCTCTCCTCCTTTATATACGGAGGCAGGGGCACCTCTAAACACACAAGTTGACACAAGTTGATCCACGTGATCGATTCCTTAGCCGTGTGCGGTGCCCCCTGCCACCATATTCCTCGATAATACTGTAGCGGAGTTTAGGCGAAGCCCTGCTGCTGTAGTTCATCAAGATCGTCACCACGCCGTCGTGCTGACGAAACTCTTCCCCGACACTTTGCTGGATCGGAGTCCGGGGATCGTCATCGAGCTGAACGTGTGCTCGAACTCGGAGGTGCCGTAGTTTCGGTGCTTGATCGGTTGGATCGTGAAGACGTACGACTACTTCCTCTACGTCGTGTCATTGCTTCCGCAGTCGGTCTGCGTTGGGTACGTAGACAACACTCTCCTCTCGTTGCTATGCATCACATGATCCTGTGTGCGCGTAGGAAATTTTTTGAAATTACTACGAAATCCAACAGTGGCATCCGAGCCTAGGTTAATGATGTTGATGTTATTTGCACGAGTAGAACACAAGTGAGTTGTGGACGATACAAGTCATACTGCCTACCAGCATGTCATATTTTGGTTCAGCGGTATTGTTGGACGAGACGACCCGGACCAACCTTACGCGTACGCTTACGCGAGACCGGTTCCCTCGACGTGCTTTGCACAGAGATGGCTTGCGGGCGACTGCCTCTCCAACTTTAGTTGAACCAAGTATGGCTACGCCCGGTCCTTGCGAAGGTTAAAACGGAGTCTATTTGACAAACTATCGTTGTGGTTTTGATGCGTAGGTGAGATTGGTTCTTACTTAAGCCCGTAGCAGCCACGTAAAACATGCAACAACAAAGTAGAGGACGTCTAACTTGTTTTTGCAGGGCATGTTGTGATGTGATATGGTCAAGGCATGATGCTGAATTTTATTGTATGAGATGATCATGTTTTGTAACCAAGTTATCGGCAACTGGCAGGAGCCATATGGTTGTCGCTTTATTGTATGCAATGCAATCGCGATGTAATGCTTTACTTTATTACTAAACGGTAGTGATAGTCGTGGAAGCATAAGATTGGCGAGACGACAACGATGCTACGATGGAGATCAAGGTGTCGCGCCGGTGACGATGGTGATCATGACGGTGCTTCGGAGATGGAGATCACAAGCACAAGATAATGATGGCCATATCATATCACTTATATTGATTGCATGTGATGTTTATCTTTTTATGCATCTTATCTTGCTTTGATTGACGGTAGCATTATAAGATGATCTCTCACTAAATTATCAAGAAGTGTTCTCCCTGAGTATGCACCGTTGCAAAAGTTCTTCGTGCTGAGACACCACGTGATGATCGGGTGTGATAGGCTCTACGTTCAAATACAACGGGTGCAAAACAGTTGCGCACGCAGAATACTCAGGTTAAACTTGACGAGCCTAGCATATGCAGATATGGCCTCGGAACACGGAGACCGAAAGGTCGAGCGTGAATCATATAGTAGATATGATCAACATAATGATGTTCACCGATGAAACTACTCCATCTCACGTGATGATCGGACATGGTTTAGTTGATTTGGATCACGTGATCACTTAGAGGATTAGAGGGATGTCTATCTAAGTGGGAGTTCTTTAATAATATGATTAATTGAACTTAAAATTTATCATGAACTTAGTCCCTGATAGTATCTTGCTTGTTTATGTTGATTGTAGATAGATGGCTCGTGCTGTTGTTCCGTTAAATTTTAATGCGTTCCTTGAGAAAGCAAAGTTGAAAGATGATGGTAGCAATTACACGGACTGGGTCCGTAACTTGAGGATTATCCTCATTGCTGCACAGAAGAATTACGTCCTGGAAGCACCGCTGGGTGCCAGGCCTGCTGCTGGAGCAACGCCAGATGTTATGAACGTCTGGCAGAGCAAAGCTGATGACTACTCGATAGTTCAGTGTGCCATGCTTTACGGCTTAGAATCGGGACTTCAACGACGTTTTGAACGTCATGGAGCATATGAGATGTTCCAGGAGTTGAAGTTAATATTTCAAGCAAATGCCCGGATTGAGAGATATGAAGTCTCCAATAAGTTCTATAGCTGCAAGATGGAAGAGAACAGTTCTGTCAGTGAGCATATACTCAAAATGTCTGGGTATAATAATCACTTGATTCAATTGGGAGTTAATCTTCCAGATGATTGCGTCATTGACAGAATTCTCCAATCACTGCCACCAAGCTACAAGAGCTTCGTGATGAACTATAATATGCAAGGGATGAACAAGACTATTCCCGAGCTCTTCGCAATGCTAAAAGCTGCGGAGGTAGAAATCAAGAAGGAGCATCAAGTGTTGATGGTTAACAAGACCACTAGTTTCAAGAAAAAGGGCAAAGGGAAGAAAAAGGGGAACTTCAAAAAGAACGGCAAGCAAGTTGCTGCTCAAGAGAAGAAACCCAAGTCTAGACCTAAGCCTGAAACTGAGTGCTTCTACTGCAAGCAGACTGGTCACTGGAAGCGGAACTGCCCCAAGTATTTGGCGGATAAGAAGGATGGCAAGGTGAACAAAGGTATATGTGATATACATGTTATTGATGTGTACCTTACCAATGCTCGCAGTAGCACCTGGGTATTTGATACTGGTTCTGTTGCTAATATTTGCAACTCGAAACAGGGACTACAGAATAAGCGGGCACTGGCAAAGGACGAGGTGACGATGCGCGTGGGAAACGGTTCCAAAGTCGATGTGATCGCGGTCGGCACGCTACCTCTACATCTACCTTCGGGATTAATATTAGACCTAAATAATTGTTATTTGGTGCCAGCGTTGAGCATGAACATTATATCTGGATCTTGTTTAATGCGAGACGGTTATTCATTTAAATCAGAGAATAATGGTTGTTCTATTTATATGAGTAATATCTTTTATGGTCATGCACCCTTGAAGAGTGGTCTATTCTTACTAAATCTCGATAGTAGTAATACACATATTCATAATGTTGAAACCAAAAGATACAGAGTTGATAATGAAAGTGCAACTTATTTGTGGCACTGTCGTTTAGGTCATATCGGTGTAAAACGCATGAAGAAACTCCATACTAATGGACTTTTGGAACCACTTGATTATGAATCACTTGGTACTTGCGAACCGTGCCTCATGGGCAAGATGACTAAAACACCGTTCTCCGGTACTATGGAGAGAGCAACAGATTTGTTGGAAATCATACATACCGATGTATGTGGTCCGATGAATATTGAGGCTCGTGGCGGATATCGTTATTTTCTCACCTTCACAGATGATTTGAGCAGATATGGATATATCTACTTAATGAAGCATAAGTCTGAAACATTTGAAAAGTTCAAAGAATTTCAGAGTGAAGTTGAAAATCATCGTAACAAGAAAATAAAGTTTCTACGATCTGATCGTGGAGGAGAATATTTGAGTTACGAGTTTGGTGTACATTTGAAAAACTGTGGAATAGTTTCGCAACTCACGCCCCCCGGAACACCACAGCGTAATGGTGTGTCCGAACGTCGTAATCGTACTTTACTAGATATGGTGCGATCTATGATGTCTCTTACAGATTTACCGCTATCATTTTGGGGATATGCTTTAGAGACGGCCGCATTCACGTTAAATAGGGCACCATCAAAATCCGTTGAGACGACGCCTTATGAACTATGGTTTGGCAAGAAACCAAAGTTGTCGTTTCTTAAAGTTTGGGGCTGCGATGCTTATGTGAAAAAGCTTCAACCTGATAAGCTCGAACCCAAATCGGAGAAATGTGTATTCATAGGATACCCAAAGGAAACTGTTGGGTACACCTTCTATCACAGATCCGAAGGCAAAACATTTGTTGCTAAGAATGGATCATTTCTAGAGAAGGAGTTTCTCTCGAAAGAAGTGAGTGGGAGGAAAGTAGAACTTGACGAGGTAACTGTACCTGCTCCCTTACTGGAAAGTAGTTCATCACAGAAAACTGTTTCAGTGACACCTACACCAGTTAGTGAGGAAGCCAATGATAATGATCATGAAACTTCAGATCAAGATACTACTGAACTTCGTAGATCAACCAGAGTAAGATCCGCACCAGAGTGGTACGGTAATCCTGTTCTGGAGGTCATGCTACTAGATCATGATGAACCTACGAACTATGAAGAAGCGATGGTGAGCCCAGATTCCGCAAAGTGGCTAGAAGCCATGAAATCTGAGATGGGATCCATGTATGAGAACAAAGTATGGACTTTGGTTGACTTGCCCGATGATCGGCAAGCGATTGAGAATAAATGGATCTTTAAGAAGAAGACTGACGCTGATGGTAATGTTACTGTCTACAAAGCTCGACTTGTCGCAAAAGGTTTTCGGCAAGTTCAAGGAATTGACTACGATGAGACCTTCTCACCCGTAGCGATGCTTAAGTCCGTCCGAATCATGTTAGCAATTGCCGCATTTTATGATTATGAAATTTGGCAAATGGATGTCAAAACTGCATTCCTGAATGGATTCCTGGAAGAAGAGTTGTATATGATGCAACCAGAAGGTTTTGTCGATCCAAAGGGAGCTAACAAAGTGTGCAAGCTCCAGCGATCCATTTATGGACTGGTGCAAGCCTCTCGGAGTTGGAATAAACGTTTTGATAGTGTGATCAAAGCATTTGGTTTTATACAGACTTTTGGAGAAGCCTGTATTTACAAGAAAGTGAGTGGGAGCTCTGTAGCATTTCTGATATTATATGTGGATGACATATTACTGATTGGAAATGATATAGAATTTCTGGATAGCATAAAGGGATACTTGAATAAAAGTTTTTCAATGAAAGACCTCGGTGAAGCTGCTTACATATTAGGCATTAAGATCTATAGAGACAGATCAAGACGCTTAATTGGACTTTCACAAAGCACATACCTTGACAAAATTTTGAAGAAATTCAAAATGGATCAAGCAAAGAAAGGGTTCTTGCCTGTGTTACAAGGTGTGAAATTGAGTAAGACTCAATGCCCGACCACTGCAGAAGATAGAGAGAATATGAAAGATGTTCCCTATGCATCAGCCATAGGCTCTATCATGTATGCAATGCTGTGTACCAGACCTGATGTGTGCCTTGCTATAAGTTTAGCAGGGAGGTACCAAAGTAATCCAGGAATGGATCACTGGACAGCGGTCAAGAACATCCTGAAATACCTGAAAAGGACTAAGGATATGTTTCTCGTATATGGAAGTGACAAAGAGCTCATCGTAAAAGGTTACGTTGATGCAAGCTTTGACACTGATCCGGACGATTCTAAATCGCAAACCGGATACGTGTTTACATTAAACGGTGGAGCTGTCAGTTGGTGCAGTTCTAAACAAAGCGTCGTAGCGGGATCTACATGTGAAGCGGAATACATAGCTGCTTCGGAAGCAGCAAATGAAGGAGTCTGGATGAAGGAGTTCATATCCGATCTAGGTGTCATACCTAGTGCATCGGGTCCAATGAAAAACTTTTGTGACAATACTGGTGCAATTGCCTTGGCAAAGGAATCCAGATTTCACAAAAGGACCAAACACATCAAGAGACGCTTCAACTCCATCCGGGATCTAGTCCAGGTGGGAGACATAGAGATTTGCAAGATACATACGGATCTGAATATTGCAGACCCGTTGACTAAGCCTCTTCCACGAGCAAAACATGATCAGCACCAAAGCTCCATGGGTGTTAGATTCATTACAGTGTAATCTAGATTATTGACTCTAGTGCAAGTGGGAGACTGAAGGAAATATGCCCTAGAGGCAATAATAAAGTTATTATTTATTTCCTTATAATCATGATAAATGTTTATTATTCATGCTAGAATTGTATTTTCCGGAAACATAATACATGTGTGAATACATAGACAAACAGAGTGTCACTAGTATGCCTCTACTTGACTAGCTCGTTAATCAAAGATGGTTATGTTTCCTAACCATGAACAATGAGTTGTTATTTGATTAACGAGGTCACATCATTAGTAGAATGATCTGATTGACATGACCCATTCCATTAGCTTAGCACCTGATCGTTTAGTATGTTGCTATTGCTTTCTTCATGACTTATACATGTTCCTACGACTATGAGATTATGCAACTCCCGTTTACCGGAGGAACACTTTGGGTACTACCAAACGTCACAACGTAAATGGGTGATTATAAAGGAGTACTACAGGTGTCTCCAATGGTCGATGTTGGGTTGGCGTATTTCGAGATTAGGATTTGTCACTCCGATTGTCGGAGAGGTATCTCTGGGCCCTCTCGGTAATACACATCACATAAGCCTTGCAAGCATTACAACTAATATGTTAGTTGTGAGATGATGTATTACGGAACGAGTAAAGAGACTTGCCGTTAACGAGATTGAACTAGGTATTGGATACCGACGATCGAATCTCGGGCAAGTAACATACCGATGACAAAGGGAACAACGTATGTTGTTATGCGGTCTGACCGATAAAGATCTTCGTAGAATATGTAGGAGCCAATATGGGCATCCAGGTCCCGCTATTGGTTATTGACCAGAGACATGTCTCGGTCATGTCTACATTGTTCTCGAACCCGTAGGGTCCGCACGCTTAAGGTTACGATGACAGTTATATTATGAGTTTATGCATTTTGATGTACCGAAGGTTGTTCGGAGTCCCGGATGTGATCACGGACATGACGAGGAGTCTCGAAATGGTCGAGACGTAAAGATTGATATATTGGAAGCCTATGTTTGGACATCGGAAGTGTTCCGGGTGAAATCGGGATTTTACCGGGTTACCGGGAGGTTACCGGAACCCCCCGGGAGCCATATGGGCCATCATGGGCCTTAGTGGAAAGGAGAAAGGGGCAGCCCAAGGTGGCTGCGCCTCTTTCCCCTCCCCTAGTCCTATTAGGACTAGGAGAAGGTGGCCGGCCCCCCTCTCTCCCTTCCCCTCCGAGGAATCCTAGTTGGACTAGGATTGGGGGGAGGAATCCTACTCCCAGAGGGAGTAGGACTCTCCTGCGCCTCCCTCTTTGGCCGGCCAGCCTCCCCTCCTCTCCTCCTTTATATACGGAGGCAGGGGCACCTCTAAACACACAAGTTGACACAAGTTGATCCACGTGATCGATTCCTTAGCCGTGTGCGGTGCCCCCTGCCACCATATTCCTCGATAATACTGTAGCGGAGTTTAGGCGAAGCCCTGCTGCTGTAGTTCATCAAGATCGTCACCACGCCGTCGTGCTGACGAAACTCTTCCCCGACACTTTGCTGGATCGGAGTCCGGGGATCGTCATCGAGCTGAACGTGTGCTCGAACTCGGAGGTGCCGTAGTTTCGGTGCTTGATCGGTTGGATCGTGAAGACGTACGACTACTTCCTCTACGTCGTGTCATTGCTTCCGCAGTCGGTCTGCGTTGGGTACGTAGACAACACTCTCCTCTCGTTGCTATGCATCACATGATCCTGTGTGCGCGTAGGAAAATTTTTGAAATTACTACGAAATCCAACAGCTTTATCATTAAGTAATTTTTATTTGATGTTCTTAGTTGTTCTCTATCTTTAGTTAGGGATATGGAACACGAAATACCAAAAAAAAGGTGTACTTTCTACTCATAGAGATGGGGAACCTCCCAAAACCCTCGATGCTCATTATGTGAAAAATATTATGTACTACTTGGATAATCCTGAGAAAAACCCATTCAATTATGTTATGGGAGACACATTGGATCAACGTGGATACTTTAGGGATTATCGCTTGACACAAAAAGGGAAACTATTATGCGATCAAATTCATATGTTGCATTGGTATGCTCGTCAACTATGCTTGAGATATGATTATACTTGTTGCTCTAGGATGAAGGCTCCACACCTTTCCTTTTCATGCAAATGTAATGATAATAGAACCATGTCTTCTTATGCTAATGGTATATATGATTACTATGATATGGAACAAATAGAAGAATTCGTTGCTTTTATGGGCGCTTATGAAATTGAATCTTTGTTTAAAACGTGTGTAAATCTTGATGATGCTGTTTACAGATCTGAATTTTTTTCTATACTTAAATATTGCTATGAGAATTATGAATTCAATTCCGATATTGATGCATTTATTGAGGAAGTCTCCGCTGTACAAGAAGAGACTAATATTTTGCAGGAGTCTACGGAAGAAGGAATTGATGAAACTGTGAGCTCATTGGATGAAAAAGATGATGAGGAGAGTGAAGAACAAAAGGAGGAAGAGAGGATTAGCTACCCGTGCCCACCTTCTAATGAGAGTAACTCTTCAACTCATACGTTGTTTAATTCCCTTCGTGTATTGCGAAGGATGATTGCTATGATGATTGTTATGATCCCGCTGATTCTCTTGAAATACCCCTTTTTGATGATGCTTGCTATGCTTGTGGACAATATGCCAATATGAATAATGCTTATGGAGATGAACTTGCTATAGTTCCTTATGTTAAACATGAAATTGTTGCTATTTCACCCACACATGATAGTCCTATTATCTTTTTGAATTCTCCAAACTACACTATATCGGAGAAGTTTGTGCTTATTAAGGATTATATTGATGGGTTGCATTTACTACTACACATGATGATTTTGACAGATATAATATGCATGTGCTTTCTGCTCCTACTTTCAATTATTATGATAGAGGAACTATATCTCCGCCTCTTTATGTTTCCAATATGATAAAATTGAAAGAAACTGTTTATACTATGCATTGGCCTTTACTTTTGTGCATGAATTGTTCTTTTATGACATGTCGATGCATAGGAAGAGAGTTAGACTTCGTTATTGCTTGATATGTGTTACTTTGTGCTCACTACTAAATTACAAATCATTGTTAATTAAAATTGGCTTTGATATACCTTGGGATCCGAGTGGATCCATTACTTGAGCACTATATGCTAGCTTAATGGCTTTAAAGAAAGCGCTGCCAGGGAGACAACCCAGAAATTTTAGAGAGTCATATATTTCTGTTGAGTTCTTTTATATAGTTTAAAAACAAAAAAATAAAGAGGGGAACCCAAAACTTTTCAAAAAGGAAAGTGAAAGTGAGAAAGACAAGCATTGTTGAAGTGGGAGAGCTCCTTGAACTTTCTTCATGCTCACGGAAACTTTGTGAATCTTAATTACGGAAACTTTCCATAAAAAATAATTATCCCCTTGTACAATTCCATTGTATTATAAAAATAATGTGCTAAGGTTTGCCTTTAGGATGTTTACAATGCTTGTTGGTTTGTGCGGTGCAGGACAGAAACTTTGGCTATAGTGCGCGATTTTACATTTTTTACTGGAACGTCAAACGGTTCTGATTCTTTTTGAACTGCCTCTATATACAAATTTTTTATTTTTCCTAATTTGGGAAGAATTTTTGGGGTACCATAAGTATGTTGAATGTTCAGATTGCTACAGACTGTTCTGTTTTTGACAGATTCTGTTTTTGATGCATAGTTTGCTTGTTTTGATGAAACTATCAATTTCTATCAGTGGATTAAGCCATGGAAAAGTTATATTACAGTAGACACATTGCAAAAATAAAATATGAATTGGTTTGCAACAGTACTTAGAGTAGTGATTTACTTTATTATACTAATGGATCTTACCGAGTTTTCTGTTGAAGTTTTGTGTGGATGAAGTGTTTGATCGAGAAGGTCTTGATATGAGGAAAGGGAGGATAGGCAAGAGTTCAATCTTGGGGATGCCCAAGGCACCCCAAGTAAATATTCAAGAAGACTCAAGCATCTAAGCTTGGGGATTCCCCGGAAAGCATCCCCTCTTTCTTCAACAAGTATCGGTATGTTTTCGGATTCGTTTTGTTCATGCGATATGCGCAAATCTTGGAGCGCCTTTTGCATTTAGTTTTCATTTTTCTTTTATGCACCATGCTGGTATGAGATAGTCCATGGTTGATTTATAGAATTCTCATTGCACTTCACTTATTTTTTTTAGTATGGCTTTATAGAATGCTTCATGTTCTTCACTTATATCATTTGAAGTTTGGATTGCCTGTTTTTCTTCACATAGAAACCGCCATTTGTAGAATGCTCTTTTGCTTCACTTATATTTGTTAGAGCATGGGCATATTTTTTGTAGAAAGAATTAAACTCTCTTGCTTCACTTATATCTATTTAGAGAGATGACAGGAATTGGTCATTCACATGGTTAGTCATAAAATCCTACATAAAACTTGTAGATCACTGAATATGATATGTTTGATTCCTTGCAATAGTTTTGCGATATAGAGATGATAATATGTGGGAGGTAATAGTAGATGGTTATGTTTAGTAAGGATATTGGTGTTAAGGTTTGTGATTCCCGAAGCATGCACGTATGGTCTCCTAACTATATAACCAAATTGGCGCGCATTGTATTTTGATTGTTTATCTTTGCGTGAAGGTCAGGGGCGCACGATGGTTAACTCCTACCAACCTCCCCCCTAGGGGCATGCATAGTAGTACTTTGCTTTGAGGGCTAATAAACTTTTGCAATAAGTATATGAGTTCATTATGACTAATGTGAGTCCATGGATTATACACACTCTTACCCTTTCGCAATTTGCTAGCCTCTACGGTACTTTGCATTGTCCTTTCTCACCTCGAGAGTTGGTGCAAACTTCGCCGGTGCATCCAAACCCCGTGATATGATACACTCTATCACACATAAGCCTCCTTATATCTTCCTCAAAACAGCCACCATACCTACCTATCATGGCATTTCCATAGCCATTCCGAGATATATTGCCATGCAACTTCCATCATCATCATATACATGACTTGAGCATTCATTGTCATATTGCTTTGCATGATCGTAAGATAGCTAGCATGATGTTTTCATGGCTTGTCCGTTTTTGATGTCATTGCTACGCTATATCATTGCACATCCCGGTACACTGTCGGAGGCATTCATATAGAGTCATATCTTTGTTCTAGTATCGAGTTGTAATATTGAGTTGTAAGTAAATAAAAGTGTGATGATCATCATTATAGAGCATTGCCCCATGAAAAAAAGAGAGGCCAAAGAAGCCTAAATAAAAAAGGGGGCCAAAGAAGCCCGCCAAAAAGAGAAAAAAAAAGAAAAAAAAGAAAGGGGCAATGTTACTATCCTTTCACCACACTTGTGCTTCATCATAGCACCATGTTCTTCATATAGAGAGTCTCTTGAGTTATCACTTTCATATACTAGTGGGAATTTTCATTATAGAACTTGGCTTGTATATCCGACGATGGGCTTCGTCAAATGCCTGAGGTCTTCATGAGCAAGCAAGTTGGATGCACACCCACTTAGTTTCAGTTTGGGCTTTCATACACTTATAGCTCTAGTGCATCCGTTGCATGGCAATCCCTACTCCTCACATTGACATCAATTGATGGGCATCTCCATAGCCCGTTGATTAGCCGCGTCGATGTGAGACTTTCTCCTTTTTTGTCTTCTCCACATAACCCCCACCATCATATTCTATTCCACCTATAGTGCTATATCCATGGCTTGCGCTCATGTATTGCGTGAGGGTTGAAAAAGCTAAAGCATGTTAAAAAGTATGAACCAATTGCTTGGCTGACACCGGGATGAGCATGAGGGGTACCTTGTGTTAAGAAAAGGGAGCATACAAGACTATATGATTTTGTAGGGATAACATTCTGAAGCATTGATATTTTGAAAGACATGATTGTTTGTTGGGATGCCCGAAGTATTATTGTTTTTATGTCAAATGATAGACTATTGCTTTGAATCACTCGTATCTTAATATTCATGCCATGATTAGATACATGATCAAGATTATGCTAGGTAGCATTCCACATCACAAATTATCTTTTTTATCATTTACCTACTCGAGGACGAGCAGGAATGAAGCTTCGGGATGCTGATACGTCTCCGTCGTATCTATAATTTTTGATTGTTCCATGCCAATATTATTCAACTTTCATATACTTTTGGCAAAATTTTGTACTATTTTTGGGACTAACATATTGATCCAGTGCCCAGTGCCAGTTCCTGCTTGTTGCATGTTTTTTGTTTCGCAGAAAACCCATATCAAACGGAGTCCAAACAGAATAAAAATGGACGGAGATTTTTTTTGGAATATATGTGAATTTTAGGAAGTGGAATCAACGCGAGACGATGCTTGAGGGGCCCACGAGGTAGGGGGCGCGCCCCGGGGGGCAGGCGCGCCCCTGACCCTCGTGGCCACCTCGTAAGGAGGTTGGTGCCCTTCTTTCGCCGCAAGAAAGCCAATATCCGGATAGAAGTCGTGTCCAAAGGGAAACCCAATCGGAGTTACGGATCTTCGGGAATATAAAAAACGGTGAAATGACAGAATCAGGAACGCAGAAACAGAGAGAGACAGAGAGACAGATCCAATCTCGGAGGGGCTCTCGCCCCTCCCACGCCATGGAGACCATGGACTAGAGGGGAAACCCTTCTCCCATCTAGGGAGAAGGTCAAGGAAGAAGAAGAAGAAGAAGCGGTGCTCTCTCCCCCTCGCTTCCGGTGGCGCCGGAACACCGCCGGGGGCCATCATCATCACCGTGATCTACACCAACACCTTCGTCATCTTCACCAACATCTCCATCACCTTCCCCCCTCTATATTCAGCGGTCCATTATCCCGCAACCCGCTGTACCCTCTACTCGGACATGGCGCTTTATGCTTCATATTATTATCCAATGATGTGTTGCCATACTATGATGTCTGAGTAGATTTTCATTGTCCTATCGTTAATTGGTGAATTGCTATGATTGGTTTACTTTGCTTGTGGTTATGTTTCTGTCCTATTGTGCCCTCCGTGTCGCGCAAGCGTGAGGGATTCCCGCTGTAGGGTGTTGCAATACGTTCATGATTCACTTATAGTGGGTTGCTTGAGTGACAGAAGCATAAACCCGAGTAAGGGGGTTGTGGCATATGGGATAAAGGGGACTTGATGCTTTAATGCTATGGTTGGGTTTTACCTTAATGATCTTTAGTAGTTGCGGATGCTTTCTAGAGTTCCAATCATAAGTGCATATGATCCAAGAAGAGAAAGTATGTTAGCTTATGCCTCTCCACATAAAACTTGCTATCGGTCTAGTAAAGTAGTCAATTTCTTAGGGACAAATTTCACAACTCCTACCACCACTTTTCCACACTCGCTATATTTACTTTATTGCTTCTTTATCTAAACAGCCCCTAGTTTATATTTACGTGCTCTTTATTATCTTGCAAACCTATCCAACAACACCTACAAAGTACTTCTAGTTACATACTTGTTCTAGGTAAAGCGAACGTCAAGCGTGCGTAGAGTTGTATCGATGGTCGATAGAACTTGAGGGAATATTTGTTCTACCTTTAGCTCCCCATTAGGTTTGACACTCTTACTTATCGAAAGAGGCTACAATTGATCCCCTATACTTGTGGGTTATCAACCGACTAAGAGTGTAATTAAGCTTGAGCTTGGTACAACCTACGACTTGCTAGATGAGGCGTACACCATTTATAATTTGTATTCGTGGGATATAGGCTTTGGTATTAGATATGGTAAGAGCAGGGTCAATGCGGAGAGAACAAAATCCATGGAGGAGATTGTATTTGTATGTGGGTGTTCGATGAGTACTTTAGTTTAATGATAGCAATTTGTCTTCTGAATCTTTCTGTTCTGGAGATTGCAAGGATTCTTAGCTGGTGACCTAAGCTTTGTGAAAACCACATAGACCAGGGCAATTAGCACTGAGAGAAATGGAGGTGTTTTCATATCCTTGCTCTCCTCTTAACTCTTTCTCCACACAACATGCAAAAAACATTTGTCTCGTATGGCCTCGTCAGTTAGTATCACTCCATGATAAATAATATAATGCCACTATGTACAAGGGCAATCCTCACAAGTTCTTAGCGATCGTGGAAGTCGTCCAGATGCTGATGTTTTTCTTAAAGATGATTTCTCCGATGGCACCTGGTGGTGGTAGCCCAGGAGAAATCCCCGGTGAGGCGGGTCAATAGCTCCTGTGCGACATCTTTGAGGTGCAATGGAAGGAGTGCGACGTAGTTTGACAAAAATAGCTCTGGTGCTACGTTTCAGAATCCCAAATAGCCAAGGCCCACTCGGGCGATTAAACTGGTCGTCAACGGGAGTGAGGTTATGTTTAAGACATGTGGGTCCCACTTGGAAGTGCATGTAGTTACGGGCCCCACTTGGCAGTGCATCAGGTGAAACGTGTCCCCGTGTCTGTCTGAATGTGTACCCCTGTCTGAATCCCATCCCCTCTTCGTTCTCGGCGGTGAGCCGGCCACGGCGGCGGAGATTTTGTTCTCGGTGATAGCAGCATGGAGCTTTCATTCTTGGCGACGGCGACGGCTGTGGTCAGTGAATCCGGAACCTTGTCTCGTTCCCCTCCGCGTCGAGCTAGATCTTGCCGCATCACCTCTGTTTCCCTCTCTTTTTGGTGTTTTTGGTCAATTTGATCCAGATTTGGGTGGGTGGGAGGGGGCTGACCGCGATGGAGCCGCCAGAGACAACAACATCAACTAGGTAATCCCTTCATGTGCATCGATTTGTGCCTCGTCTGCTTCCGCTAGCTCACCTCACACTGCCCTGCCATTGACAAATAGGGGGGATGGTGCTCGGACGTTTGAATTCACCGTGGTATTCCTTCCTTCTAAGGCAAAGCTAGGTGATGGTAGCATGCGGGGCATAGAGAGAGATACAATTGTGAAGTGGGAGATTGATTTTGTAGAGATTGATCCACAAGAACTATAAGCATGGAAGAGAAGGCCGTGAAGAATGTGGTGGAAAAAATTGGGGAAAGCATTTTTTGGGGTCCAGAGCAAGAGGTAGCATTGTTACGGTTTGATAATTGGAAAGGAGAGTATGTGAGAATTGAGGATGGTGAAGAGATGGTTGATGAAATTGATTGACAAGATGGCCGGGACAACCAAACAGACTATGTTTCACGCAAAGCTTGTTGATCTGAAATCAGATTCTAAGGTTGGATATGTGCCCTCAAAGTTAGCTTCACAGATGGTAGATGATGATTGGGCTTCAGAGAGGCAGATAATGCCCATTTGTACAGGTGAAGTGATAGTATTACCTGAGGGGGGTGATGCAGAAGAGGGCTCTGATGGTGTTGCAAGGGTTGTTTCTGTTGATTGGAATTCAATAGAATTAAATGACCCAACTGATTTAGTCATTGCACCAATGGATGACACTGAGATGGCCCAATATTTTGGCATTCCAGTAGCTGATGAAGATAAGGAGGAGAAGGATGGTGAATCTAGTATGCCTACTGATACTGATGCTAACAGAGATAGAACTAAAGATGTGGATGGACAACTGATGGAAGATGCTGCAGATGATGTAGATGATGCACATGATGATGAGTTGGTAAATGTGTATGACAAGGAAAGCCCTATTATTGCAGTGGGGAAGTTGTTCCCCAACATGGATGAGTTTATGATGTTTTTCAAGACTTATGCAGTCAAACATGAGTTTGATGCCAAGACTAAGTGGACTGATAGAAAGAAGTTTTACGAAAGATGTAGAGGTTTTGATGGAAGTTTCAAGCCTTGCAAGTGGTACATATCTGCTAGACGCCAACCTGATGGAAGTGCCATTAGAGTGAATCAAATCCCACACGAACATACTTGTATTACAAGTTCACAGAGAGTATCAACCATGGCATCACAACTTTGGATTGTAGAAAAGATCACTCCTATTTTAGCTAAGAAACCAAACACTACTGCAAAGAAACTTAAAGTAGACTTGGAAAAGCAATACCCCATTAAGGTGAAGTATAACACGGTGTGGAAGGCAAAACAAAGGGCAATGAAACAATTATACGGTGACTGGGAAAATACTTTTAAGATGCTTTATAATTTCAAAGCAGAGGTGGAGAAGAGGTCACCTGGCAGTGTTGTGGAGATAGATACTGAGGTAACAGAGGATGGAAGAGTCCTTTTCTCTAAGTTTTTTATGGATTTAAAGCCTTGCATTGATGGCTTCAGGGCAGGGTGTTGTCCATATTTGAGCATAGACTCATCATTTTTGACTGGCAAGTGGAATGGTCAATTGGCAGCTTGCAATGCTTTGGATGGACACAACTGGATGTTCCCTGTTGCTATTGGCTTATTTCAGTCAGAGACAGAGGTCTCGTGGACATGGTTCATGATGCAGTTGAAAAGATGCATAGGGCCAGTGTCACCTTTGGCAGTCCACACAGATGCATGCAAAGGGATAGAAAACACAGTGAAGAATGTTTTCCCCCATTGTGAGCAGAGGGAGTGCTTCGGCCATATGTGGATGAATTTGATAAAAAATTCAAAGGTGAAGAATTCAGTCGCATGTGGCCACCAACAAGATCTTACACTAAAGAGACACATTCATATCATCTTGGTAAGATAATGACAGCATGCCCTGAGTTTGGTCCATGGGTGAACACCTACCATTCTCTATTATGGTATAGGTCAGGATTTAACACTGCCATCAAGTGTGATCACATCATCAACAACTTGGTAGAAAGTTTTAATAAGAAGGTGAAGCAGTTAATTTTTTTTGCCTGTGCATGACATGGTTGACCAAATTAGGATCATGATCATGCGCTTGTGGGAATTGAGAAGAAGGATTGGTGACTACCTACAAGGGGGAAGCTTCCTGCAGTGGTACAACAGGTGGTCAACAAGAGCAGAAATCTTACACATTTATCTGTTGAAAAATCTTCTGTGTGGGGTGCTGAAGTTAGAGATACCAAAACTGGTAGAAGGCATGTTGTTAACACTGAAATGCATGATTGCACTTGTTTGGAGTGGCGACACACTAGGAAACCATGTGAACATGCCATACTTTTCTTGGCCTCTCGACCTAAGATAAACATTGTTACGTCTCCAACGTATCTATAATTTTTTATTGTTCCATGCTATTATATTAGCCATTTTGGATGTTTATGGGATTTACTCTACACTTTTATATCATTTTTTGGGACTAACCTACTAACCGGAGGCCCAGCCGGAATTGCTGTTTTTTTGCCTCTTTCAGTGTTTCGAAGGAAAGAAATATCAAACGCAGTCCAAACGGAATGAAACCTTCGGTCGGGAGCGATCTTTTTGGAACAAACGCAATCTAGGAGACTTGGAGTGGACGTCAAGAAGTGAACGAGGCAGCCACGAGGGTGCCCGACGTGCCTTGTAAGGGTGGGCGCGCCCCCACCCTCATGGGCCCCTTGAGCGTCCACCGACCTACTTCTTCCTCCTATATATATCCACGGACCCCGAAAACATCCACGAGCACCAAGAATAACTATTTCCACTGCCGCAACCTTCTGTATCCGCGAGATCCCATCTTGGAGCCTTCGCCGGTGCTCCGCCGGAGGGGGAATCGACCATGGAGGGCCTCTTCATCATCTCCAAGGCCCCTCCGATGAGTTGTGAGTAGTTTACCACAGACCTTCGGGTCCATAGTTATTAGCTAGATGGCTTCTTCTCTCTCTTTGCTTCTCAATACAAAGTTCTCCTTCCTCTTCTTGGAGATCTATTCGATGTAACTCTTTTTGCTGTGTGTTTGTCGAGATCCGATGAATTGTGGGTTTATGATCAAGTTTATCTATGAGAAATATTTGAATCTCCTTTGAATTCTTTTATGTATGATTGGTTATCTTTGCAAGTCTCTTCGAATTATCAGTTTTGTTTTGCCTACTAGATTGATCTTTCTTGCAATGGGAGAAGTGCTTAGCTTTGGGTTCAATCTTGTAGTGTCCTTTCCCAGTGACAGTAGGGGCAGCAAGGCACGTATTGTATTGTTGCCATCAAGGATAAAAAGATGGGGTTTATATCATATTGCATGAGTTTATCCCTCTACATCATGTCATCTTGCTTAATGCGTTACTCTGTTCTTATGAACTTAATACTCTAGATGCAGGCAGGAGTCGGTCGATGTGTGGAGTAATAGTAGTAGATGCATAATTGTTTCGTTCTACTTGTCACGGACGCGATGCCTATATACATGATCATGCCTAGATAATATCATAATTATTCGCTTTTCTATAAATTGCTCGACAGTAATTTGTTCACCCACCGTAATAATTATGCTATCTTGAGAGAAGCCACTAGTGAAACCTATGGCCCCCGGGTCTATCTTTTATCACACAAGTTTTCCATCTACTTTTATTTGCATCTTTTATTTTCCAATCTATATCATAAAAATACCAAAAATATTTATCTTATCATATTATCTCTATCAGATCTCACTTTCGCAAGTTTCCGTGAAGGGATTGACAACCCCTTTATTGCGTTAGTTGCGAGGTTCTTGTTTGTTTGTGTAGGCGCGTGGGACTTTTGAGGAGCCTCCTACTGGATTGATACCTTGGTTCTCAAAAACTGAGGGAAATACTTACGCTACTTTGTTGCATCACCTTTCCTCTTCAAGGGAAAAACCAACGCATGCTCAAGAGGTAGCAAGAAGGATTTCTGGTGCCATTGTTGGGGAAGTCTTCGCTTAAGTCAAGACATACCAAGTACCCATCACAAACTCATCTCCCTCGCATTACATTATTTGCCATTTGCCTCTCGTTTTCCTCTTCCCCACTTCACCCTTGCCGTTTTATTCGCCCTCTCTTTCCCATTTGCCTCTTCTTCGCTTGCCTCTTGTGTGCTCGTGTGTTAGTTATTTATCTCGTTATCATGGCTAGTTCTCCTATCATCATTAATACTCCCGATCATGAAGTTCTTAATTTTAAACAAAGGGAGGGAGAAAATCTAAAAGATGCTTGGCATAGAATTTGTATTGCTCAAAATAGATCGACTAGGAAGCAATCTACTTCCGTTCTTCTTCGCAATTTTTATGTAGGCATTACTACTTGGAATAGATACATTCTTGATACCATTAACGGAGGGAACTTTTTGGGTAGCCATACTTTTGATGCTTATAATTCCATTTCAGATTTGTTCGGTCTACCACCTTTTTTGGTTAAAGGAACAGTTTTAACTTTATAACACGTGATGCAAAGGCTTGAAATTATTGAAAATAAAGTTTCTACTGTCAAGTTAATTGAAAATTTGGATAAAAAGATCCACAACCAAATTACTCAATATGGATCTAAGGTTGGAGTTACTTTGAAAAGTTTTAAAGAAAAGGAACCTATAGTTAATGAAAGGATAGATCAAGATTCCACAAGAATCGGTAAAGTTGAGGATATTATTGCTAATTTAGGGTCTGCCTTTTCATCCATGAAAAACACTCCAACTCCTCCTACAAAAATTTCTAAATTAATGTATGTTCCCAAAAATAGGGGTGAATCTTCTAGGAAGGAAAATGCGGATCTCAAATCAATAAGTATTCAATCCAATTTCTTCGCTCTTATTAAAGAACCTTTTGCTACAAATGAATATCTTGATTTTTTGCCTAATAGTTTAATAATTACCAAAAAGAAAGAAACCCCTATGGGTTATAAGTGTTCTATTGAAGAATTGAATGCCAAAGATGGCAACACTTAGATCTATTCTCGCTTTTATGCCTAGCTAGGGGCGTTAAACGATAGCGCTTGTTGGGAGGCAACCCAATTTTATTTTTGTTCCTTACTTTTTGCTTCTGTTTAGTAATAAATAATTAATCTAGCCTCTGGTTAGATGTGTTTTTATGTTTTAGTTAGTGTTTGTGCCAAGTAGAACCTATAGGATAACTTACGGTGATAGTTAATTTGATTCTGCTGAAAAACAGAAACTTTGCGCTCACGAGAAAACATTCAATAAATTACAGAAATGTGATTTTGCATTGATTCTTTTTGATTTAGATCAATATAAAAATTGCCTAGGACGTCCTATTTTGGTAGGAGTTTTGGAGTTCGATAAGTATTCGAAAGTTATAGATTGCTACAGACTGTTCTGTTTTTGACATATTCTGTTTTTCGTGTGTTGTTTGCTTATTTTGATGAATCTATGGCTAGTATCGGGGGGTATGAACCATAGAGAAGTTGGAATACAGTGGGTTTAACACCAATGTAAATAAATAATGAGTTCATTACAGTACCTTATGTGGTGGTTTTTCTTTCTTGCACTAACGGAGCTTATGAGATTTCCTGTTGAGTTTTGTGTTGTGAAGTTTTCAAGTTTTGGGTACAGATTTGATGGACTATGGAATAAGGAGTGGCAAGAGCCTAAGCTTGGGGATGCCCATGTCACCCCAATATATTCAACTAGAACCAAAATCCTAATCTTGGGGATGCCCCGTAAGGCATCCCCTCTTTCGTCTTCATCTATCGGTAACTTTACTTGGAGCTATATTTTTATTTACCACATGATATGTGTTTTGCTTGGAGCGTCTTTTATGATATGAGTCTTTGATTTTTAGTTTACCACAATCATCCTTGCTGTACACACCTTTTGGGAGAGACCCACATGATTTAGAATTTATTAGAATACTATATGTGCTTCACTTATATCTTTTGAGCTAGATAGTTTTGCTCTATGTGGTTCACTTATATTTTTTAGAGCACGGCAGTGACTTTATTTTGAAGAAATTGTTGATCTCTCACGCTTCACTTATATTATTTTGAGAGTCTTTTAGAACACCATGGTATTTGCTATGGTTATAAATTTGGTCCTAGAATGATGAGCATCCAAGTTGGGTATAATAAAAACTATCATAGAAAGTGCATTAAATACTATGATCAATTTGATGCTTGATAATTGTTTTGAGATATAAAGGTGGTAATGTTAGAGTCATGCTAGTTGGGTAATTATGAAATTGAGAAATACTTGTGTTGAAGTTGGCAAGTCCCGTAGCATGCACGTATGGTAAAAGTTGTGTGACAAATTTGTTGCATGGGGTGCTCTTTTAATTGCCTTCCTTATGAGTGGAGGTCGTGATCACGCGATGGTTAAATCCTACCAACCCTTACCCTAGGAGCATGCGTAGTAGTACTTTTCTTCGAGGGCAAGTAGACTTTTTCAATAAGTATATGAGTTCTTTATGACTAATGTGAGTCCATGGATATACACACACTTACCCTTCCACTTTGCTAGCCTCTATTATGCCGCGCAACCTTCGCCGGTATCATGCACCCATTATTTACCTTCCTCAAAACAGCCACCATACCTACCTATTATGGCATTTCCATAGCCATGCCTAGATATATTGCCATGAAACTTTCCACCGTTCCGTTTATTATGACACGCTCCATCATTGTCATATTGCTCTTTGCATGATCATGTAGTTGACATCGTATTTGTGGCAAAGCGACCTTCATAATTTTTCATACATGTCACTCTTGATTCATTGCATATCCCGGTATACCGCCAGAGGCATTCACATAGAGTCATATTTTGTTCTAAGTATTGAGTTGTAATTCTTGAGTTGTAAATCAATAAAAGTGTGATGATCTTCATTATTTGAGCATTGTCCCAAATGAGGAAAGGATGATGAAGACTATGATTCCCCCACAAGTCGGGATGAGACTTCGTACTTTATAAAAATAAAAGAGGCCAAAGAAGCCCATACAAAAAAAAGAGGCCAAAGAAGCCCACCAAAAAAATGAGAGAAAAGAGAGAAGGGACAATGCTACTATCTTTTTTCCCCACACTTGTGCTTCAAAGTAGCACCATGATCTTCATGATAGAGAGTCTCTTATGTTGTCACTTCCATTTACTAGTGGGAATTTTTCATTATAGAACTTGGCTTGTATATTCCAATGATGGCCTTCCTCAAAACGCCTAGGTCTTCGTGAGCAAGCAAGTTAGATGCACACCCACTTAGTTTCTTTTGTTGAGCTTTCATATATTTATAGCTCTAGTGCATCCGTTGCATGGCAATCCCTACTCACTCATATTGATATCTATGAATGGGCATCTCCATAGCCCGTTAATACGCCTAGTTGATGTGAGACTATCTCCTTCCTTCTTTTTGTCCTCACAACCACCACCATATACCACATATAGTGCTATGTCCATGGCTTGCACTCATGTATTGCGTAAGAGTTGAAAAAGCTGAAGCACGTTAAAAAGTATGAACCAATTGCTTGGCTGAAACCGGGGTTGTGCATGATGGGAGTATTTTGTGTGATGAAAATGAAGCATGGCCTAACTATATGGTTTTGTAGGGATAAGCTTTCTTTGGCTATGCTATTTTGATAAGACATGATTATTTGTTAGTATGCTTCAAGTATTACTATTTTTTTATGTTTTATAAG
The DNA here is from genome assembly GCF_018294505.1 of Triticum aestivum. NCBI lineage: Eukaryota > Viridiplantae > Streptophyta > Magnoliopsida > Poales > Poaceae > Triticum > Triticum aestivum. Next base: position 80,633,756 of record NC_057813.1, on the reverse strand, counting down.
CTTTTATCTTGAACCATTTGGATCTGAACAATCATGCCACAATAAAGAAAATTACATTGAGAATTATGCTAGGTAGCATTCCACATCAAAAATTCTGTTTTTTTATCATTTACCTACTCAAGGACGAGCATGCATTAAGCTTGGGGATGCTTGATACGTCTCCAACGTATCTATAATTTTTGATTGTTCCATGCTATTATATTACCCGTTTTGGATGTTTATGGGCTTTACTCTACACTTTTATATCATTTTTGGGACTAACCTACTAACCGGAGGCCCAGCCCGAATTGCTGTTTTTTTGCCTATTTCAGTGTTTCAAAGGAAAGGAATATCAAACGGAGTCCAAATGGAATGAAACCTTCGGGAGCGATCTTTTTGGAACAAACGCAATCCAGGAGACTTGGAGTGGACGTCAAGAAGCGAACGAGGCGGCCACGAGGGTGCCTGACGCGCCCTATAAGGGTGGGCGCGCCCCCACCCTCGTGGGCCCTTGAGCATCCACCGACCTACTTCTTCCTCCTATATATATCCACGGACCCTGAAAACATCCAACAGCACCAGAAACACTATTTCCACCACCGCAACCTTCTGTATCCGCGAGATCCCATCTTGGAGCCTTCGCCGGCGCTTCGCCGGAGGAGGAATCAACCATGGAGGGCCTCTACATCATCTCCAAGGCCTCTCCGATGAGTTGTGAGTAGTTTACCACAGACCTTCGGGTCCATAGTTATTAGCTAGATGGCTTCTTCTCTCTCTTTGATTCTCAATACAAAGTTCTCCTTCCTCTTCTTGGAGATCTATTTGATGTAACTCTTTTTGCGGTGTGTTTGTCGAGATCTGATGAATTGTGGGTTTATGATCAAGTTTATCTATGATAAATATTTGAATCTCCTCTGAATTCTTTTATGTATGATTGGTTATATTTGCAAGTCTCCTCGAATTATCAGTTTGGTTTGGCCTACTGCTATGTCTTGAGCTTGCGTTGGTTTTCCTTGAAGAGGAAAGGGTGATGCAGCACAGTAGCGTAAGTATTTCCCTCGGTTTTTGAGAACCAAGGTATCAATCCAGTAGGAGGCTCCTCACAAGTCCCGCGCACCTACACAAACAACGCAATAAAGGGGTTGTCAATCCCTTCAAGGCCACTTGCGAAAGTGAGATCTGATAGAGATAATATGATAAGATAAATATATTTTTGGTATTTTATGATATAGATTGGAAAAGTAAAGATGCAAATAAAAGTAGATTGAAAGCTTATATGATAAGAGATAGACCCGGGGGCCATAGGTTTCACTAGTGTCAACTCTCAAGATAGCATAATTATTACGGTGGGTGAACAAATTACTGTCGAGCAATTGATATAAAAGCGAATAATTATGATATTATCTTGGCATGATCATGTATATAGGCATCGCGTCCGTGACAAGTAGACCGACTCCTGCCTGCATCTACTACTATTACTCCACTCATCGACCGCTATCAAGCATGCATCTAGAGTATTAAGTTCATTAAGAATAGAGTAATGCATTAAGAAAGATGACATGATGTAGAGGGATAAACTCATGCAATATGATATAACCCCCATCTTTTTATCCTCGATGGCAACAGTACAATACGTGCCTTTCTGTCCCTGCTGTCACTGGGAAAGGACACCGCAAGATTGAACCCAAAGCTAAGCACTTCTCCCATTGCAAGAAAGATCAATCTAGTAGGCCAAACCAAACTGATAATTCGAAGAGACTTGCAAAGATAACTTAATCACACATAAAAGAATTCAGAGGAGATTCAAATATTTCTCATAGATAAACTTGATCATAAACCCACAATTCATCGGATCTCGACAAACACACTGCAAAAAGAGTTACATCGAATAGATCTCCAAGAAGAGGAAGGAGAACTTTGTATTGAGAATCAAAGTGTCGGGGAAACTGATCCACGGACACCTATGGGGCCGGCAGACCAAGCCCCTTTCGGTTCGGCGGGGGGTGGAGGTCGCACGAAGAGCAGATCGAGGCGAGGCACACGAGCAGTTACCCAGCTTCGGAGTTCTCCGGAGAGATAACACTCCTACTGCTGCTTGTCTGATTGTATTGTGTTCTTGCTCTAGAGAGATAAGTGTTTCTGGCTTCGAAATGATCCGAGCCTCGAACTAGACGAACCGAACCTTTCGAACCCCTTCTACATTGCGCATGGGCCTCCTTTTATATGCACAAGGGGTCACCGACAGGTGGTCAACCCAGAGAAGAGTAAAAACGTAAAAAGAGAGGTAGTTGATACAGCTACTTGTACAGTGCTCTCTACCTAACCCTGACGGCAGGGGACAAGGGCATTAAATGCCCGTCTGTGTCGCCCTAATAGTGTAGAAAAGGACCGTCAGGGGCGCCACCGTCCGCCACGATGGCGATCTTGCCAGCATCGCATGCCACCGCTTACCGCTGGCTGCACAGCCTTCCGCCACGCGTGCCTGGAAAGGCCCCCAGGGCGACACGTTGGTGGATGCGCTGGAGCGTGGGCACAGGGTGGCCGCTTGCCACGGCAAGCATCTTGCCGCGGTCGTAGTCTTGTTGCGCCCGGAAGCTTGTCGCTCGCCGGGCCTTGCCGGGACGCGTGGCGCGTCGCAGCAAGTTCCTTGAGATGCCTCGGTTGGCCCTCCCGGCAAGCTCCTCTTGCCGGGGCCTTGTCTTCTTGGCTTGAATACTTTGTTCTTGAATGACTCCAAGGGAGCCACAGAGTACCTTGGCGGCCACCCGGCAAGGCCTTGCCGCGGGGCGCTGCGACTGCCCGTGCACAAGTTCGGGGGACTAGGGTACCCCTACTCTAGTACACCGACAGGAGCCCCCGGGCCTGGGCCACACACGGTGCCGAGCGCTGTTGGGCCAGGCCCAAAACAAGGCATGGGCACGCGCGGCCCGAGTAACGCCGAATCTTGCTCTGTACTCACCGCGCCCTCCCCCAACGGCACGCGTTGAATGCGGCATCGTGGGAGAGATCATGGGGGGTTCTTTATTCGGAAGGGCGAAACGTCCGCCCCCTCCCTCTTTATAAGCAGGGGAAACAGGGGCAGTTTCCCCACTTCGCCGTTTGTTGCTTTGTCCTCGAGAATCTCCGCCGCTCCCCCCCCCTCTTCAGAGCCGAAAGAGAGCAGCATTCCGTCCCCCGTCGCCACCAGCACCACCACGCCGCCGATCTCCCCTGCCACCTCCGTCGTGGCTCCAAAAGCCGACAAGGGGAAGGGCGTGAAGTCGGCCGAGGCGCAGCGGCTCGCGGCGCTGCGGAAGGAGCGGGCCATCTTCCCCCCTCAGCTCGGCGCCAAGGAGCTGAGGGAGTACTACTACCTTTTCTGGTCGACGGAGACGCGTGCGCATCCGCGCACGAGGGTCCTCCCGGCCACCGCATCGGAGCTGGCTCCAACCGGGTACCCGTTCTTCGCACTTTTCTTCTACTGCAGGCTCTGCCCGCCCTTCTCGGAGTTCTTCTGTGATATCATGAACACGTACGGCCTCCGCCTCCTAGACTTCACCCCCAACGCCGTCCTCACGATGGCATTTTTCGCACATTTGTGCGAAAACTTTGTCGGAGTCCACCCCAACGTAGCCCTTTTCCGCCACTTCTTCATGCCTCGGGTCGAGAGAGGAGAGCCGCTTGCCGGAGGGATCGCCTGGATCTCGAGAGTCGGCAAGAAGGAGGCGTATCTGGAGGGCGAGCTTCGCAGCAAATGGGAGGAGTGGAGAGCGGAGTGGTGTTGGATTGTTGAGGAGAAGCCGCAGCTGTTCACTGCCGTGCGCCAAGCCCCAATAGTACGCGGCAACGATTGGAGCAACGTGGCCCCGGAAGATGATAGGCTGAAGATCGCCGTTACCAGAATCCTTTGCCTTAGTCTTGCCGGGCTCACTGTAGGCGCTGTCGGCGCAGATTTCCTTCGCCGCCGCATTGCCCCCCTGCAAGAGAGAGGGAGACCTGCCTGGGAGTTCAAGAACTCGACGGACATCATGAGGCTGCGCCCGGGCCTCAACTTCAATTTCACCGTCCTGGAGCTGGATGCAATGCTCCTGGAGCTCTTCAAACGCGACCCTCATCACCCGTTCCTATTGCCGAGGGGCGTTGTCCCTTTGTGCAATAATTCTTCTCTTGACCGGATCCGTGCAATGATGCCGTTGTGCGACTCTCACGGAATCGCCCCAACTTGGCAAGAGCCGGCGGATGACGTCGTGCGGGCATTTTTCGACAGCCTGGAGGAAGTGCCGATCCGCGCCGACGAGCAGAGGAGCCTCACCCGTGACACTACCGAAGCAGAGCTGCAGCACATCGCCACTAGGGCGGAAGAGGCTGCGGCAGCAGCTGCCGCGGGCGAGTTCGGGTTCACCGAGGCGGAGGCAGAGGTAGCGGAGGCGGCAAGCCTTGCCGAGCGCGAGGAGTTCACCGACGAGGAGGATCTTGCCGGCCCCGAGGCCGAGCCGAGCGAGCCCGGCGAGGAAGAGCCAGAGCCTTTAGACAGCCTGCCGCAAGTGGAGCCCCCGGCTGCGCCAAGGAGGCATCTCCGCAGGGCTGGTGACGCAGCGGGGCGGCAGACGGGTCAACAGCCGTCGAGCCGCGCGACACGCTCGACCGCGGCAAGCACCGTTGCCGCGGGAGCGCCTCCCGCCGCTGCGGCAACTGGAGCGGGACCTTCCCGGTCCGCCGCTGCTGCTCCTGCCAAGCGGACAAGGGAGCCCACTCCTCCGCCTCGTCGCACCGGAGGGGAGCCGGACTTTGATCTCTCCGCGCTCAGCTCCGATGACGAAGAAGAAGAGTAAGCTTTTCTTGCTGTCTTCGTAGTTCTTCAATCTTGCCGCTTTCATTCTGTATCTAACTTGCTTCGATCTGAACCCATCCCTTTTTAGGACGCTGGCCCAGAGAGCGGCGAAGAGGGCCAAGGCCTCGGTGATCGTCATCGAAGACGATCCCACCGTGTCAGCAGGGGGCGTGCCTGAGCCCACCTTGCCGGACCTGGCCACTACTCCGCAAAGCAGCCCCCAGCGCAGCCCCCAGCGTAAGTTTATAATTTACTTCCCGCCGTCAGGTGCACATGGTTGCTCTTTTCTCTTACTGATATCTTGGTTGTTGGATTTGTGTAGGAGCAGAGGAGCCTCACCAGGAGGGCCCGGAAGCCGCCCCCGAAGCGCCATCTGCTTCGACTACGCCGCCAAGGGTAGAGTCCCCGGCAAGGGAGCGTTCTCCGGCAAGGGAGAACTCTCCGGCAAGGGCCAATTCTCCGACAAGGGAAGACGCCAGTGATCCTCCGGTGGCTGAGACCGCGACTGCAGATCCCATCACAGGTAATCCACTTGCCTTAAAACTTGCCCTTGGGTTTTTGTTCTTCTGACTTTGTTTTTGCATATTCGCTTGACTTCTCTCCATTCTTCGTTCTTCAGATCCACCCACCACTGAGCCGATGGAGACCGAAGCCGCTGAAGGAGAGGCCGGCGCTGATGAACCCGCCGGCAAAGAGGCCGCCAAGGCTGCAGCCACAGAAGTCGGCGAGGGATCCGGTGGTCGTACTGACGGCCCCGAGGCCGCAGGAGCGCCAGGCGTTACACCGACCACCGATCCTCCCGCCGCTGCCGTAGAGCCAGACTCCGAGGAGCCCCAGCCCGGCGCCTACTTGAAGGCCGGCGACGGCATCTTCATCAAGCTCCCCTGGGCTTCGAGCTCCAGGGCGCCGGTCGAGGGAGAAACTTTCAACGGAGAGGTGCTCGCCTCCGCCGGACTGGCGCTGGTTGACGCGCCAAGCAGCAGCGAGGAGCCCGAAGAGGAGCGGCTGCTGCGAAAGCTAACGTCGCTCTACCGCGCCCGGCAAGCCAAACTGGCTTCCCGGGAAGCGCTTGTCGCAAGGGCGGGAGTCGATATTGAGAAGCGCGCTGAGGAGCTCCGGGATCTCAGGCAAGAAACTCTCCGGAGCTTGGCAGAGGAGCGGTAGCAAGTCGCCGAGGAGAGGAAGGCCTTCCTCCTCGCGAAGGCTGAGGTCGAAGAACAGCAGCGGCTTGCTGCCGAGAAGTTATCTGTGCGGGAGGGAGAATTGGTGCAGCGCAGGGTGAACCTCGACAGCCATGAGGAAGAGCTCGCCGCGCGGGAGCAGGCAATTGGTGGCGCTCTCCAAGAAGCAAGGGATGCTGCCGCGGCTGCCGAGGCCGCCAAGAAAGAGTTGGGGGTAAAAGTGGCGCAGCTGGAGGCCAATCTCCGGACGAGCGGCGAGGAGCTTGCCGCGCTCAAGCGCGAGCACGAGAAGGATGCTGCTGCCCATGGTGAGCTGCAAGGTCTTCTCGCGGAGAGGAACAAGGAGCTCGGCGCCACCAAGGACTCCAACGCGGATCTCGAGCTGAAGCTAGCCACGCTGACGCAGACGCTGGACGCCGCCAAGGAGCGAGAGGTGGCCTTGTCGGAGAAGATCAAGGCCGACGAGGCACTGCTGGCGAGCATTGCCGTCACCCAGAACTCATTCAGGGAGACGGTGGGGCACTGGACCGAGGGTCTGGTGAACATCGCCGCAGTCATCGACGGGGAGCTGGCGCAGCTGGGGATGGAGGACTTCGGGTATCCTTCTGACGAGCATCTCCAACACAGCGCCAAGCTCAGCCTGTTCTTCAAGGGCGTGGCGACGGACCTCCAGTGGCTTCGGGAGAAGATCCCAAAGCAGCTGGCCGACGAGTCGCGCAAGATTTGCACGGGAGTTGTCCAGAAGGTGCTGGTGAAGGTGGCTTTCCGCAACCCGGGCCTCAACCTCACCAACGTCCTCCGATCCCTGCCGCCCGACGCCGATCTGGAAGCGCTCAAGGCCCTTGTCGCACCCATTGTGGACAAGGTGAGCGAGATCAGGAGGGTTGAGGGTGGTCGCGTAGACTAGGCCGCCTGCTTTATCTTTTTCCTTGTCGCTGTTAGTCATGTCGTAGGAACAATGTGTTAGAGCTGCGACAAGTTATCTTGTAGTATAACTTTATTTTGGATGATGATCACTATGTTATTTCCTTTACTAGATCCCTTGCTTTGTATGTTTTTACCCTACGCTTTTAGGGGACTTGTCAGTGCAGGCACCTGAGCCGCGAGCGCTGAGTGCGGGACGTCAGCAGCCTGCTGGCGGTGCCGCTCCGACAAGAAACCTTGTCGCGACTAGTTGCAGCACACTTAAGTTGTTGAGCAGACTCGAAACAAAGTAAGGGCGCATCTAGCCACGAGTTGGTTCCTTCGCGCACAGGTTTTCCATACAAAGCGTAGTCATTCGAGGAAGATAACTTTTAAAAATTAAAACCAATTGCTCAGACTTTGGCAACTTAGCTTTTCTGTCGCTTGCTTCCCGGCAAGGCGAATCTTCCTTGAACGACACCTGGTCAACACCATTATCTTCTCCTCCCCCCGGTAAACTTGTGTGTGAGGGATCCTTCTTTTCCTTTGTTTGAGAAAAAGAGAGAAGAGAAAACAAAGATATGGGGCCTTTCAGCGCGTCATTGCTTACCGGGGGTAGGTGCGGAATGCCATCTTCGGTCTCAAGGCGGACAGCGCCAGGCCTAGTGACTCGTTTCACCTGGTAAGGGCCTTCCCACTTCAGCGTCAACTTGTTGGAATTCTTGGCGGACTGAACGCGCCGAAGAACAAGGTCGCCTTCCTCGAAGCTTCTGGCATTAACTTTGCGGCTATGGTAGCGGCACAAAGCTTTCTGGTATCGAGCAGCTCGTACAGCAGCCTGAAGACGATCCTCCTCAAGGAGCAGCGCGTCATCTTGTCACAGCTGCTCTTGCTCGAGCTCATCATAAGCGAGCACTCGAGGTAATCCGTATACGAGTTCCATGGGGAGAATTGCCTCTGCTCCATAGACTAGAGCGAAAGGCGTCTGGCTAGTGGCTCGATTTGGCGTCGTTCTGATCGACCAAAGAACCACCGGCAGCTCCTCGATCCAGTTTCTTCCGCACTTGCGCAGCCTGTCGAAAGTCCTGGTCTTGAGCCCACGCAGCACTTCAGCATTTGCCCTCTCCGCTTGACCGTTGCTTCTCGGATGAGCAACAGAAGCGAAGCAGACCTTGGCGCCAAGGTCTTGGACGTACTGCATGAAGGTGCGGCTCGTGAATTGCGTGCCGTTGTTGGTGATGATCCTGTTAGGTATCCCGAAACGACAAACAATCGACCTGAAGAACTTGACCGCTGACTGTGCCGTCACCTTCCTCACTGGTTCCATTTCTGGCCACTTTGTGAACTTGTCGATTGCAACGTACAAGTACTCAAAGCCCCCGACAGCTTGGGGGAAAGGGCCGAGGATATCGAGCCCCCAGACCGAAAATGGCCAGGATAAAGGGATCGTCTGGAGAGCTTGAGCTGGCTGGTGAATCTGCTTGGATTGGAACTGGCATGCTTCACACTTGGTTACTTGTGCAGTTGCATCCTGGAGGGCTGTCGGCCAAAAGAAACCTTGCCGGAAAGCTTTGCCGGCAAGTGCTCTTGCGCCAATGTGGTGACCACATATGCCTCCATGTATCTCTGCCAACAGCTTCTGTCCGTCTTCCCGGCAAATACACTTCAATTTCACACCGTTGAGTCTTCTTCTGTACAGTATGTTGTCGACAAACTGGTACATACTTGACTGCCGGGCTACTTTTTCCGCTTCTTCTTGCTCTTCGGGAAGTTCTCCTGTTTGAAGGAAACGGACAATTTGCTGTGCCCATGCTGGAGCTTGCGGCTCGACAACAAGGACTAAAGGCACATCTGCTGCTGCGGGAACATCCGCTTCTACGGCGAGAACCTGCGGCTCAGCCGGAGCTTGATGTCCCCCGACAAGCTTGCCGGAACAAAGCTTGCCGGGAGCGTCTGCTTCGACGGAACAAGCACTAAGACTTGCCGGAGCAAACTGCTCCTCAGCACCCTTAGTGTTGATTTTGGGGACTTTCTTGGTGGCGGCTTCGGGAAGCTCTGCTGGAAAGTAGTTGCTGGAAATCAACTTTCTCTTCTTGCTCTGTCCAGTTGATGGTGTCACGGATGGTTGAGTCAGCTTGAGCACAAAGATCCCTGGTTCCACAGGTAACTTAAGTGCGGCGCACTTTGGCAGGCCATCAGCAATGTCATTCTGAGCTCTTGGAACATGTTCCATTTGTAGGCCGTCAAAGTGCTCTTCTAGCTTTCTCACTTCATCAACATAAGCTTCCATCAATGGACTCTGATAACTCTTGTTCACTTGGCGGACGATAAGCTGTGAGTCTCCCCTGACAATGAGTTTCTTGATCCCAAGGTCTTCCGCGATCCTGAGACCGGCAAGCAAACCTTGATACTCTGCAGTATTGTTCGTTGCTTGCTCCTTGGGAAAGTGCATCTGGACTACGTACTTGAGGTGCTCTCCGGTGGGTGCGACAAGCAGCACGCCCGCACCGGCGCCTTGCAGCGAGAAGGCACCATCAAAATACATCAACCACTCTTTACTTGCTTCCTTGACGGGGATGCTCGTCTCTGGAATCTCTTCATCTGGTGTTGGCGTCCACTCTGCTATGAACTCTGCCAATGCTCTGCTTTGGATAGTTGAAGTGCTTTCATACTTGTAACGCCCTCGATGCGGCTATAGCTCCCACGTGTCGAGGCACGACTTAGAGACATAACCGCATTGAAAGCAATGTCGCAAGTCAGGCAATCATTACAACATACCATGTAATACATAATAAAAGGGGGAGATAACATAGTTGGTTTACACTCGCCACGTCACATCAGAGTACATAAATAACATCCATCAAACAAACACTCATGGCCCGACTACGGCGCCAAAATAGAAAAGAACCCAACATGCGACAAGGCCCTGAATCGATCCCCAACTAGGCACCACTACTGATCATCGGGAAAGGAAACATAATAACGTTGAGAGTCCTCGTCGAACTCCCACTTGAGCTCGTACTCGTCACCTGGAGCGAAATCACCAGGACCTGCATCTGGAGTTATAGTATCTGTGAGCCGCAGGGACTCAGCAATCTCGCACCCTCGCGATCAAAACTATTTAAGCTCATAGGAATGGATAAGGCAAATACATGTGGAGCTGCAGCAAGCGACTAGCATATGTGGTGGCTAACTTATACGCAAAAGAGAGCGAGAAGAGAAGGCGAAGCACGAGCGAGAAGCTAAAGGAACATCCTGCGCAAGCATAACTCCAACACCGTGTCCACTTCCCGGACTCCGCCGAGAAGGGGCCATCACGGTAACACACACGGTTGATTCATTTTAATTAAGTTTAGTTCAAGTAATCTACAACCGGACATTAACAAATTCCCATCCGCCCATAACCGCGGGCACGACTTTCGAAAGATCAATCCCTGCAGGGGGGTCCCAACTTAGCCCATAACAAGCTCTCATGGTCAACGAAGGAATAGACCTCCACCCAAGACACACCGATCAGACTCGGTATCACGGTACAACAAGATGATTCGCCAGGTCAAAACAAGTCCAGCAACACCACCCGAATGTGCCGACAAATCCCGATAGGAGCTGCACATATCTCTTTCTCAGGGCACGCTCGGATAGGTCAAGCTACGAGTAAAACCAACCCTCGAGTTTCCCCGAGGTGGCCCCGCAGGCTGCCTGGTTCGGACCAACACTCAGAGGAGCACTGGCCCGGGGGGGGGGGGTTAAAATAAGATGACCCTCGGGCTCCGGAAACCCAAGGGAAAAAGAGGCTAGGTGGCAAATGGTAAAACCAATGTTGGGCATTGCTGGAAAAGCTTTAATCAAGGCGAACTATCAAGGGGTTCCCATTATAGCCCAACCGTGTAAGGGACGCAACAATCCGGGAACATAACACCGATATGACGGAAACTAGGGCGGCAAGAGTGGAACAAAACACTAGGCGAGAGGCCGAGCCTTCCACCCTTTACCAAGTATATAGATGCATTAAGATAACATAGCAATATAATGATATCCCAACAAGTAAATAAATGTTCCAACAAGGAACGGCTCCAATCTTCACCTGCAACTAACAACGCTATAAGAAGGGCTGAGCAAAGCGGTAACATAGCCAATCAACGGTTTGCTAGGACATGGTGGGTTAGAGGTTCAACATGGCAATTGGGAGGCTGACAAGCAAAAGGTAGGCATCATAGCATTGGCATAGCAAGAGCGAGCAAACTAGCATAGCAAAGATAGTAGTGATTTCGAGGGTATGATCATCTTGCCTGCAAAGCTGTCAGAGTTGATTGGATCCTCAAAAGCACACTCAACGGGCTCCTCGTTAGCGAACTCGTCTCCCGGCTCTACCCAACAACACAAACAAGCAACAAGGATACAATCAACCACGTGCAAGGGCAACAAATAATATGCAAAGAGGGTATGCTATGCGGGATGCGATACGGGATGCAAAATGCAAGACGTTATGGAAAATGCATGAACCTGGCCTCAACTTGGATGACCAAGTGGGCCACTGGATAGAGGGGAAGAAATCATCTGAAAACGATATAAAGATCATAGGAATCGGAGCTACGGTTTGGAAATGGCGAGCGTTTTACGAAACGAACCGATCTGCGATATACAGCAAGTAGGCTCCTAAATGCAACGAAATGAACATGCTACAGCCACCAAACATGACAACAAAAGGCATGGCAGGGATGTACACAAGATGGTTAACAAAACACTAGCACTGAGCCATAGGTAAATTCATCCATTAAGAGGTTCAAACAAGCATGGCAAAAATGAATATGCAAAACAGATTCCAGACTTGGTGAAATTAACACTAGCCTGAAATTTCAGACCACGATGCTCTCTTCGGAGCAGCAAAACAACATGATACATGACCTGAACATGACAAGTAAGAAAATGGCATGGAGCTACTCAACAAGCTTAACAAAACACCCAAAGTGACCTGGGGCCAAAAGGGATCACAAAATATATTAACGGGCACACGAACATAGCTAAAACACAATCAGTTTTCAGACTTAGTGAAAACTGAGACATGCTGAAATATAACTCACGAAGGCATGTAAACGAGCTCGATGCACTCACCACGGTGCAAGTCATGGCAAGGCAAGCATACATCCATTAAGAAGACACACAATACAAGCTAGACATGGCAAGAACAATGGCATAGCATGCACGGATCACTAAAAGTAGCATCGGCAAAATCGCAAACAAGTTGACGATCTGCCCAGATTAACAACGAAGCAAAAGTTGAGCTCGATTGGGTCAACCTAGAGCACTCCACATATGCAAACAAAGACATGGATGGATAGAGCATTACATAGATATCAAAACTCCCTTACTGATCATCCTCAAAAGAGGCACGGATCACTAGGAAACAAGCTGGACATATAGCATCGTGAACTAAAATATCCAGACTTGGTGAAAATCACTAAGTCCCTGAAATCAGCAATCTCAGGTACCTCTCTTTGCAAGCTTGCACAAGACACCACACACATCCTAAAAATGCATGGGTGGCACCTCTAGAAAGAGGACAAAATGCTTAACAATTCATCCCAAAGGGGCACAGGCATATCATGCACGAATTAAACATGGCAAAAATGACAAAAGTGCATGATGAACTAACGGATCTGCAATTTAACCCACGAAGCCTCCTTCTAACAGCATTTTGGGCAACAAGATGACCTCAAATGCAAATGATGCAATGGAAAGAAATGATGTACATGTCAAGGCAAAGATTTTGATATATTATGTGCCCAAATCGGAGTTACGGATGCGGAGATACGAGCAGTCAAACATAGCACGAAAAACTAGGGTTAGGGGGAGAGAAGTCAACCCGAGATCAAGAACTGGATCCAAAACACTGTTCACGCCGGCGCGGGATTCGAGGTCCGCCGGGCTCTCGCCGGAGCTCACCGGAGGGAGACGCGAGGCAGCGCCGGGGAGGTCGGAGGAGGCCGGGCCGACCGGAGTCGGTCGCCGGAGTGGCGGGCGAGGGCGGCGGTGCTCGGCGGCGCCCTCGGCGGCGCGGGGCGGCGAGGAGGCCGGCGGCCGGAGCGGCGAGCGGTGGCGGGGCGCGGCGGCGCCGGCGGCCGGTCGGGAAGAGGACGGCGGCGGGGCGCGGGACGAAGGGCGGCGGTGGATCGGGCCTCGGGGGCCGGCGCTGGGCCTCGGGCCCGCGTCGGTGGCGGCGGCGAACTGGTCCCGTGGGGACACGTGGCGGCGGCGAGTTGGATGGCGGCGGCGGGCGGACATCGTCCGGTCGGATCCGGACACGTCCGTCAGTGGCGGGGGTTGATCTGTTTTTTTAAGGAGGAGGACGGGGAGGAAGACGAGATCCGAAAGGAGGGGTGTATATATATGCATAGAGGGAGCTAGGAGAGTCCAAATGAGGTGCGGTTTTCGCCCACGCGATCGTGATCGAACGCTCTAGGACATGGAGCAGAGTTTGGTGGGTTTTGGGCCAAATTTGGAGGGGTGTTGGGCTGCAACACACACGAGGCCTTTTCGGTCCCTCGGTTAACCGTTGGAGTATCAAACGAAGTCCAAATGATACGAAACTTGACAGGCGGTCTACCGGTAGTAAACCAAGGCCGCATGGCAAGTCTCGTTACAATCCGGAAATGTTTAATCCCCACACACGAAAGAAAGCTAGAAAAGGCCACCGGAGGAGAACGAAGCGCCGGAATGCAAAACGGACAACGGGGAAAATGCTCGAATGCATGAGATGAACATGTGTGCAAATGCAATGCACGTGATGACATGATAGGAGATGCACGAAAAAGAAAAACAACACACGGAGACAAAGACCCGAACCCGAGAAATAAATATAACTTAGCGCCGGAGACGGCAAGAGTTGGATACAAATATGGAAAGTATATCTGGGGCGTTACAACACTCCACCACTACGAAAAGATCTCGTCCCGAGATCTAGGACTGAAAGAACTCCGGGTACTCAGAACGGAGGTGATCCTCGCGTTCCCAGGTAGCTTCACGGTCGGAATGGTGAGACCACTTGACTTTGAGAAATTTGATTGACTTGTTGCGAGTCTTGCGTTCAGTCTCTTCAAGAATAGCAACTGGATGCTCACGATAAGAGAGATCTTCTTGGAGCTCAATGTCCTCGAAGTTGACGGTGCGGTCAGGAGTCTTGAAACACTTTCGAAGCTGAGAGACGTGGAACACATCATGAACATTTGCAAAGTTTGAAGGAAGCTCAAGTTGATAGGCGAGGTCGCCTCTCTTGCTGACAATCTTGAAAGGCCCGACATATCTGGGGGCAAGCTTCCTTTTGATACCGAAGCGACGAGTACCTTTCATAGGAGAGACACGGAGGTAAACATGATCTCCGATCTCGAAAGTCAATTCACGGTGCTTACTATCATAGTAGCTCTTATGGCGGGATTGGGCTGCTTTGAGGTTATCACGAATGACTTTGCACATTTCTTCTGCCTCTGTGATTAGGTCATTGCCCAGCAGCTGACGTTCACCGGTTTCAGACCAGTTGAGAGGGGTACGGCACTTCCTGCCATACAGAATTTCAAATGGGGCCTTGCCTGAACTTGCTTGAAAGCTGTTGTTGTATGAGAATTCAGCATAAGGAAGACAGTCCTCCCACTTCATGCCGAAAGAAATCACACAAGCCCTGAGCATGTCTTCGAGAATCTGGTTGACACGCTCGACTTGACCGCTTGTTTGAGGATGGAAAGCTGTGCTAAAGCGGATGTTGGTGCCCATGGCCTTCTGGAAAGAATCCCAAAACTTGGAGGTAAAGATGCTGCCACGGTCTGAAGATATCACTTGAGGAATACCGTGCAGAGAGACAATACGAGAGGTATAGAGTTCCGCCAATTGAGCTGCAGTGATTGACTCTTTGATAGGCAGAAAGTGAGCCACTTTGGTGAGCTTGTCGATGACGACGAATATAGCATCATTGCCACGCTTGGACTTTGGAAACCCAGTCACGAAGTCCATTTCAATGTGGTCAAACTTCCATTCTGGAATGGCAAGAGGTTGGAGGAGACCTGCTGGCCTTTGGTGTTCTGCCTTCACTCTTCTGCAGACATCACACTCGTTCACGAATTGAGCGATCTCGCGCTTCATTCGAGTCCACCAATAAGCTTGCTTGAGGTCCTGATACATCTTCGTACTACCAGGGTGGATGGAGAGGAGAGAGTTGTGAGCCTCGTTCATGATCACCTTATGAAGTTCACCTTTGGGCACAACAATTCGATCCTCGAAGAAGAGAGTGTCCTTGTCATCAAGTCGGTAGCACTTGTACTTGGACTGACTCTTTGCAATACCAATCTTCACCTTCTTCACCATATCATCAAGAAGCTGGGCTTGGCGAATCTGGTCTTCCAAGGTAGGAGAAACTTGAAGGTTGGCGAGGAAACCTTGAGGAACAATTTGCAGATTAAGTTTGCGGAAAGCTTCACAAAGCTCGGGTTGATAAGGCTTGAGAATCAGACTGTTGCAATATGCTTTTCTGCTCAAAGCGTCAGCAATCACATTGGCCTTGCCTGGAGTATACTCGATACTCGGATTGTACTCTTGAATCATTTCGACCCATCGAGTCTGCCTGAGGTTGAGATTAGGCTGAGTGAAGATGTACTTGAGACTCTTGTGATCAGTGAAAATATCCACTTTCCTTCCCAATAGAAGATGTCTCCAAGTCAACAAAGCGTGCACAACTGCCGCCAACTCGAGATCATGAGTGGGGTAGTTCTTCTCATTAGGCTTCAACTGGCGAGAGGTATAAGCGACAACTTTCTTCTCTTGCATCAGTACAACACCGAGACCTTGGAGAGAGGCATCACAAAAGACCTCGTACGGCTTGGTTTCATCAGGCGGAGTCAGAACTGGAGCAGTGATCAATTTCTCTTTCAAAGTGTTGAAAGCAATATCACACTCCGGAGACCAAACGTACTTGACGTGCTTCTGAAGAAGATTTGAGAGAGGCTTGGCGATCTTAGAAAAGTTTTCAACGAATCTTCTGCAATAGCTTGCGAGACCGAGGAAACTGCGGAGTTGCTTTACGTTCTGAGGAGGTTCCCAATTCACAATTGCAGACACCTTCTCAGGATTCACGGAAATGCCCTTGGCAGAGATGATATGACCAAGATAAAGAACCTCATCGAGCCAAAATTCACACTTGGAGAACTTGGCGTAGACCTGATGTTCCCTGAGCTTGTCAAGAACCAAACGCAAGTGCTTGGCATGATCTTCCTTGTTCTTCGAGAAAACCAGAATGTCGTCGAGATAGACCAAAATGAAGTCATTGGTGTAGGGGATGAAGATGAAGTTCATCATGCGAGAGAACGTTGGAGGAGCGTTGGCGAGGCCAAAAGACATGACGGTGTATTCATATGAACCAAAGCTTGTTCTGAACGCCGTCTTGGGAATATCTTGCTCACGAATACGAATCTGATGATAACCCATACGGAGATCAAGCTTGGAGAATACTTGAGCACCTTTGAGTTGTTCGAACAGCTCATTGATGTTGGGAAGTGGGTATTTGTTCTTGATGGTCTTCTTGTTCACTGGACGGTAATCAACACAAAGTCGACTCGATCCATCCTTCTTCTTCACAAAAAGAACACCACAACCCCACGGAGAAGAACTAGGCCGAATGAGACCCAATCTTTCTTGCTCATCGAGTTGCTTCTTCAGCTCCTTCAACTCTTCAGGTCCGAGCTTGTAGGGACGTTTGCACACAGGTTCCGTACCGGGCTCAAGTTCAATAACAAATTCCACCGGCCGGTTTGGAGGCATCCCTGGGAGTTCTTCTGGAAAGACGTCTTGATACTCACAAACAACCGGAATCTGCGAAATAGCATCCAATTCACCCTTCTCATTGAGAGAAAACAACCGGATGGTATTATCCCAAGCGGCAAAGACAATGACATCCTCAGACGAATGAGTCAGTTGAATCTGCCTGGCTGCACAATCAAGCTGAGCTTTATGCTTAGAGAGCCAGTCCATCCCGAGAATAAGATCAATATCCGAGTTACCAAGAACCATAGGAGAAGCAAGAAACTTGAAATCGCCCATCGTGATAGCGACATCTGGCACCTCCAGACTTGCACTCAAACGTTTGCCAGGAGAAACGATATCCATATGTTTACCCAAATGAGAAGAAACGAACTCATGCTTGGTAAAAAATGGCTTTGACATGAAACAATGCGATGCACCCATGTCAAAAAGAACTTTTGCAGGAATATCATTAATAGGAAGGTTACCCATGATGACATCTGAAGAATCCTAAGCCTGAGCTGCATTCAGCATATTGACCTTGGCGTGCTTGGGATTGTGCTTGACCACAGCTGTACTTGCCGATCTGACAGGAGGAGGAGGAGGAAGACGCCTCTGGTTGGTACACTTGTTGGCATAGTGACCCTTCTGTTGGCACTTGTTGCACGTGACCTCTGAAAGCGGACGGTGATACAGAGCACTCGGTCTTGGAGGTTGAGACGAAGACTTGTTCTGAAAACCTGGGTTGGGTGGGTGGGAGAAACCACTGCCACCTTTGCTCTTCTGCTGAAACGGCTGACGGAACGGAGGAGGAGGAAGCCAATACTTCTGCTGCTTGGCCACTTGAGTAGAGGAAGACGGAGTAACATCTCTGGCACGCTTCCTGGAAGCATCACACCTCAACTGAGCAGCCTCTTGTTTTAGTGCCATGTTGTAGAACTCATCGTATCTCAACGGCTCAAAGAGGACAAGAGCGAGCTGAATTTCCTCACGAAGACCACCCCTGAACTGATAGATCATGCTCTTCTCATCAGGAACATCCTGCTTGGCAAAACGGGCGAGCCTCTGGAACAACTTGTTGTAGTCGTAGACAGACAAAGAGCCTTGCTTCAGATTGCGGAATTCCTGACGCTTACTCTCAACCACACTTTGAGGGATGTGATGAGCGCGGAAATCTTGACGGAAATCGTCCCAAGTGATCAGACGTCCACCTCTGGAATCCTTGTACTGCTGGAACCACTCTGCAGCCTGATCTTTGAGCTGGAAAGAAGCGAACTTGACGAAATCTTCAGGCCTGACGTTGCTGCATTCAAAATGCTTGCCCATATCCACTAGCCAATCGTCAGCATCGGTAGCCTCAACACAACTGCTGAACATCTTTGGACCATTTGCGAGGAACTGGTTCAGTGTAGCAAAGTGGTGCTGATTGTTGCCTTGATTCCCTTGACTGCCTTGATTCCGCTCTTGGAGGATTTGCATGATCAACTGTGTATTTGCATTAGTAGCGGCCATCACAGCTTGCCATGCTTCCGGAGGAGGCGGAGGTGGAGGCGGATCAGGATTCGGAGTCGTGCGCATTGGAGGAGCCATCCTGAAGAGGTTGACCACCATTAGCACATTGATAGACAACAATATAGAAGCTGAATCCAACGGAATGAAAATTGCAACATAAAGTCTTCACATCCGAACAAAATGAACGAATGCACTTCTCTTGAAGTGGTCACACATTCCTAAATTGTGAAGCCACGAAGAATCAGGTAGAAGGGGTACATCAACGAGGGATGGAATCACCATATGACGTCGAAGCAAAACGAATGCCACAACTCGAAATAAAACCAAGGGTTGGCTTGCGGAATAAGCCAGAACACACATATGATAGAAATTTCGTCCGAAGTTTTCGTGGTGGGATCTACACGGGCTCGATCGTACAGCACCATCATGTACAAGGCAGTGCACATGACATACGAAGCGTCCCCGAGTCAGCATAGCCAAGGACTCTTTAAGACACAACGTGACCACTGTAAAATCGACCGTGAATAGGCGAACCACTAGACGTCGAACCCCAATTTCATATCATACACCTGTGGGAAAGATATCCTAAGGCTACTTGAATTCCCACCTATGAAACTCCCGAAATTCCCCGATTATGCAATCAGGTGTTGGGGATACAGGGGAAGCATAATATCTCACCCAAGCTAGCAAATCCTACATCCAGATGTATCCATCCTTCAACACATAACCAAGAAACCTTCGGAAACCATCTACCTCAACCTTCGAAAAGCATCCGTTATACAAGTTATGGGATACTCCCGAACTCCCGCCCCAGTACTGGGTGGCGTCGAGGTTATCTCACCAACGAACTGCATAAAGGAGATTTCCGATGTCGCGCACATATCTCAAGTATACCAGAATTGCAACGATAAAATTGTGACGACAACACCTCGGAGCTCAACTCCCCGGGACACTGCCACAACCCCTAAAGACAGGAGGCACCAAGAACAATGTTCTCGTCACAAAACCATCGGAACAAATCCAAAATACTCGCGTGATCCTAATTTTTTTTTTGTGAAATTTGAGAAGAGAAGAGTCAAAACTCTACGTCAGGTTGCCTTACCAGAGCGATGAGGAGGCTGGGAAGTAAAAAGAATTCCTAAGCTCTCCGATATATAATTCCTAAGGACTCAAAACATTTTTCTAGACACAACTCGGCTGCTAAAAACGATCAAGCAATGGGGGCTCCTAAGGTCGGGAAGGCTCTGATTACCAACTTGTAACGCCCTCGATGCGGCTATAGCTCCCACGTGTCGAGGCACGACTTAGAGACATAACCGCATTGAAAGCAATGTCGCAAGTCAGGCAATCATTACAACATCCCATGTAATACATAATAAAAGGGGGAGATAACATAGTTGGCTTACACTCGCCACGTCACATCAGAGTACATAAATAACATCCATCAAACAAACACTCATGGCCCGACTACGGCGCCAAAATAGAAAAGAACCCAACATGCGACAAGGCCCTGAATCGATCCCTAACTAGGCACCACTACTGATCATCGGGAAAGGAAACATAATAACACTGAGAGTCCTCGTCGAACTCCCACTTGAGCTCGTACTCGTCACCTGGAGCGAAATCACCTGGACCTGCATCTGGAGTTATAGTATCTGTGAGCCGCAGGGACTCAGCAATCTCGCACCCTCGCGATCAAAACTATTTAAGCTCATAGGAATGGATAAGGCAAAAATATATGTGGAGCTGCAGCAAGCGACTAGCATATGTGGTGGCTAACTTATACGCAAAAGAGAGCGGGAAGAGAAGGCGAAGCACGAGCGAGAAGCTAAAGGAACATCCTGCGCAAGCATAACTCCAACACCGTGTCCACTTCCCGGACTCCGCCGAGAAGGGGCCATCACGGTAACAAACACGGTTGATTCATTTTAATTAAGTTTAGTTCAAGTAATCTACAACCGGACATTAACAAATTCCCATCCGCCCATAACCGCGGGCACGACTTTCGAAAGATCAATCCCTGCAGGGGGGTCCCAACTTAGCCCATAACAAGCTCTCACGGTCAACGAAGGAATAGATCTCCACCCAAGACACACCGATCAGACTCGGTATCCCGGTACAACAAGATGATTCGACAGGTCAAAACTAGTCCAGCAACACCGCCTGAATGTGCCGACAAATCCCAATAGGAGTTGCACATATCTCTTTCTCAGGGCACGCTCGGATAGGTCAAGCTACGAGTAAAACCAACCCTCGAGTTTCCCCGAGGTGGCCCCGCAGGCTGCCTGGTTCGGACCAACACTCAGAGGAGCACTGGCCCGGGGGGGGGGGGGTTAAAATAAGATGACCCTCGGGCTCCGGAAACCCAAGGGAAAAAGAGGCTAGGTGGCAAATGGTAAAACCAATGTTGGGCATTGCTGGAAAAGCTTTAATCAAGGCGAACTATCAAGGGGTTCCCATTATAGCCCAACCGTGTAAGGGACGCAACAATCCAGGAACATAACACCGATATGACGGAAACTAGGGCGGCAAGAGTGGAACAAAACACTAGGCGAAAGGCCGAGCCTTCCACCCTTTACCAAGTATATAGATGCATTAAGATAACATAGCAATATAATGATATCCCAACAAGTAAATAAATGTTCCAACAAGGAACGGCTCCAATCTTCACCTGCAACTAACAACGCTATAAGAAGGGCTGAGCAAAGCGGTAACATAGCCAATCAACGGTTTGCTAGGACAATGGTGGGTTAGAGGTTCAACATGGCAATTGGGAGGCTGACAAGCAAAAGGTAGGCATCGTAGCATTGGCATAGCAAGAGCGAGAAAACTAGCATAGCAAAGATAGTAGTGATTTCGAGGGTATGATCATCTTGCCTGCAAAGCTGTCAGAGTTGACTGGATCCTCAAAAGCACACTCAACGGGCTCCTCGTTAGCGAACTCGTCTCCTGGCTCTACCCAACAATACAAACAAGCAACAAGGATACAATCAACCACGTGCAAGGGCAACAAATAATATGCAAAGAGGGTATGCTATGCGGGATGCGATGCGGGATGCAAAATGCAAGACGTTACGGAAACTGCATGAACCTGGCCTCAACTTGGATGACCAAGTGGGCCACTGGATAGAGGGGAAGAAATCATCTGAAAATGATATAAAGATCATAGGAATCGGAGCTACGGTTTGGAAATGGCGAGCGTTTTACGAAACGAACCGATCTGCGATATACAGCAAGTAGGCTCCTAAATGCAACAAAATGAACATGCTACAGCCACCAAACATGACAACAAAAGGCATGGCAGGGATGTACACAAGATGGTTAACAAAACACTAGCACTAAGCCATAGGCAAATTCATCCATTAAGAGGTTCAAACAAGCATGGCAAAAATGAATATGCAAAACAGATTCCAGACTTGGTGAAATTAACACTAGCCTGAAATTTCAGACCACGATGCTCTCTTCGGAGCAGCAAAACAACATGATACATGACCTGAACATGACAAGTAAGAACATGGCATGGATCTACTCAACAAGCTTAACAAAACACCCAAAGTGACCTGGGGCCAAAAGGGATCACAAAATATATTAACGGGCACACGAACATAGCTAAAACACAATCACTTTTCAGACTTAGTGAAAACTGAGACATGCTGAAATATAACTCACGAAGGCATGTAAACGAGCTCGATGCACTCACCACGGTGCAAGTCATGGCAAGGCAAGCATACATCCATTAAGAAGACACAAAATACAAGCTAGACATGGCAAGAACAATGGCATAGCACGCACGGATCACTAACAATAGCATCGGCAAAATCGCAAACAAGTTGACGATCTGCCCAGATTAACAACGAAGCAAAAGTTGAGCTCGATTGAGTCAACCTAGAGCACTCCACATATGCAAACAAAGACATGGATGGATAGAGCATAACATAAATATCAAAACTCCTTACTGATCATCCTCAAAGAGACGATCACTAGGAACAAGCTGGACATATAGCATCATGAAACTAAATATCCGCTAGGAAATCAAGTCCGAAATCTCAGGTACCTCTCTTTGCAAGCTTGCACAAGACACCACACACATCTTAAAAATGCATGGGTGGCACCTCTGGAAAGAAGACAAAATGCTTAACAATTCATCCCAAAGGGGCACAGGCATATCATGCACGAATTAAACATGGCAAAAATGACAAAAGTGCATGATGAACTAACGGATCTGCAATTTAACCCACGAAGCCTCCTTCTAACAGCATTTTGGGCAACAAGATGACCTCAAATGCAAATGATGCAATGGAAAGAAATGATGTACATGTCGAGGCGAAGATTTTGATATATTATGTGCCCAAATCGGAGTTACGGATGCGGAGATACGAGCAGTCAAACATAGCACGAAAAACTAGGGTTAGGGGGAGAGAAGTCAACCCGAGATCCAGATCTGGATCCAAAACACTGTTCACGCCGGCGCGGGATTCGAGGTCCGCCGGGCTCTCGCCGGAGCTCACCGGAGGGAGACGCGAGGCGGCGCCGGGGAGGTCGGAGGAGGCCGGGCCGACCGGAGTCGGTCGCCGGAGTGGCGGGCGAGGGCGGCGGCGCTCGGCGGCGCCCTCGGCGGCGCGGGGCGGCGAGGAGGCCGGCGGCCGGAGCGGCGAGTGGTGGCGGGGCGCGGCGGCGCCGGCGGCCGGCCGGGAAGGGGACGGCGGCGGGGCGCGGAACGAAGGGCGGCGGCGGATCGGGCCTCGGGGGCCGGCACTGGGCCTCGGGCCCGCGTCGGTGGCGGCGGCGAACTGGTCCCATGGGGACACGTGGCGGCGGCGGGTTGGATGGCGGCGGCGGGCGGATGTCGTCCGGTCGGATCCGGACACGTCCGTCGGTGGCGGGGGTTGATCTGTTTTTTTTAAGGAGGACGGGGAGGAAGACGAGATCCGAAAGGAGGGGTGTATATATAGGCATAGAGGGAGCTAGGAGAGTCCAAATGAGGTGCGGTTTTCGCCCACGCGATCGTGATCGAACGCTCTAGGACATGGAGCAGAGTTTGGTGGGTTTTGGGCCAAATTTGGAGGGGTGTTGGGCTGCAACACACACGAGGCCTTTTCGGTCCCTCGGTTAACCATTGGAGTATCAAACGAAGTCCAAATGATACGAAACTGGACAGGCGGTCTATCGGTAGTAAACCAAGGCCGCATGGCAAGTCTCGGTACAATCCGGAAATGTTTAATCCCCACACACGAAAGAAAGCTAGAAAAGGCCACCGGAGGAGAACGAAGCGCCGGAATGCAAAACGGACAACGGGGAAAATGCTCGAATGCATGAGATGAACATGTATGCAAATGCAATGCACGTGATGACATGATAAGAGATGCACGAAAAAGAAAAACAACACACGGAGACAAAGATCCGAACCCGAGAAATAAATATAACTTAGCGCCGGAGACGGCAAGAGTTGGATACAAATATGGAAAGTATATCTGGGGCGTTACAAAACTTGAGGCCAAAGCTTGACAGTTCCAGTGCCCAGTCGACAATCCTGCCCGTTGCTTCTGGATTTTGCAGTATCCTCTTCAACGGAAAGCGAGTGACAACTGTGATCTCATGTGCTTGGAAGTAATGGCGCAGCTTTCTCGAGGCCATGAGAAGGCCGAAAAGCAACTTCTGCACACCGGAGTACCTTGACCTAGCCCCCTGCAAAAGGGAACTGACAAAGTAAACTGGGCGCTGCACCATTCTCTTCTGCACCTCCTTGTGCGTCTGCGCAGATCCATCTTTGTCGGGACCAGAGCTTGCCGGACCAGAGCTTGCCGGACCTGAGCTTGCCGATGAAGCCCCCTGCTTGTCCCTGGATGCATCTGCCGTGGTTGCTGGATCATCATCTGCCTCCCTCTCCGCCACTAACGCAGCACTAACCACTTGATTGGTTGCCGCTATATATAGCAGCAACTTCTCTTGTGGCCTAGGTGCGACAAGTGTTGGAGCGGAGGACATGTATCTCTTCAAGTCCTGCAGCGCAGCCTTCGCTTCCGGAGTCCATTTCATTGGACCTACCTTTTTCAGTATTTTGAAAAACGGCAGGGCGCGCTTAGCAGATCTAGAGATAAACCTGCTGAGAGCAGCCACGCAACTGGCAAGTCTTCGTACATCCTTGACGCGCTTTGGTGCTTCAATCTGCTCAATGGCCTTGATCTTGTCGGGATTGGATTCAACCCCCCGCTGAGACACAAAGAACCCAAGAAGCTTGCCGGAAGGGACTCCAAACACGCACTTCTCGGGGTTCAGCTTGAGGTTGATCTTGCGCAGATTTGCAAATGTTTCATCCAAATCTTGGATCAGGGTCGCTTTGTCCTTGCTCTTGACCACTATGTCATCCATGTAGGCTTCCACATTTCTGTGCATTTGCGGCTCAAAAGCGTGATGGACTACCCTTGCAAATGTTGAACCCGCATTCTTTAAACCAAAGGGCATCCGTACAAAACTGTATGTGCCACATGGGGTAATGAACGCGGTTTTCTCCTCATCCTCTTCTGCCATGAAGATCTGATGATATCCTGAGTATGCATCAAGAAATGAAAGCAAGTCACATCCGGCTGTGGAGTCGACAATCTGGTCGATGCGCGGCAAGGGAAATGGGTCTTTGGGACAAGCTTTATTGACATCGGTAAAATCAATACAAAGCCTCCATTTCCCGTTGGCTTTGCGCACGACAACAGGATTGGCCAACCACGTGGGATGGATCACTCCTCTGACAAGGCCTGCTGCTTCCAACTTCTTGATCTCTTCCGTAATGAATTCTTGGCGCTCCACTGCTTGTTTCCTAACTTTCTGCTTGACGGGCCGCGCATGAGGACAGACGGCAAGGTGGTGCTCAATTACTTTCCTGGGAACACCGGGGATGTCAGACGGTTGCCATGCAAACACGTCGACATTCGCCCGCGGGAAAGCAATGAGCGCGCTTTCCTATTTAGGATCGAGCGTGGCACTGATGGTGAAGGTACCACCAGTGCCGTCCTCTTT
The DNA here is from genome assembly GCF_018294505.1 of Triticum aestivum. NCBI lineage: Eukaryota > Viridiplantae > Streptophyta > Magnoliopsida > Poales > Poaceae > Triticum > Triticum aestivum. The sequence continues at coordinate 80,608,580 of NC_057813.1, read as the reverse complement.
GGCGGAAACCTTCTTGGTCTCTGGTGGAGCTGCCATTGCCTTCTTACACTTGCCGGTGGAGCTCGATGGTGCGTCCTCGACGGTAGCGCAGCACTCCGAAGAGGTGCGCTTGCCGGAGTGGGCATCAGAACTCTTGCCGGACTTAGTCTTCTTCTTCCCCCCGGGAGCTTCAGCGGCAAGTGACTTGCGATCTGTTGCAGCTGTTGCCTCCCGGTAGATCTTGTCGGCGTAGATAAGAGCATCCTTCTTGTCGCCAGGGACAGAGATGACGCTTATCGGGCCTGGCATCTTCAGTACATTGTATGCATAGTGAGAGGCTGCCATGAATTTGGCAAGTGCTGGACGACCAAGTATCCCATTGTAAGGCAATGGAAAATCAGCGACGTCAAAAGTCCTGAAGTTCAGCTCACTGCCAAATGTTACCGGCAACGTGATCTTTCCCTTCGGCTTGCTCCTTTCCGGATTGATTCCTTGAAATGTACCGGTCTCTTCAAGCTCGCTGTCGGGGATCTGGAGTTTCTGGAGCACTGCAGAGGAGATCAGGTTCAAGCCGGCCCCGCTGTCAACTAGCATCTTTGTGACCTTGAGGTTGCAGATAGTTGGTGAAACCAACATCGGCAAGCACTCGACCGCAGTTATGCGATCTGGGTGGTCCTCAATATCAAAGATGATAGGCGTGTTGGACCATTTCAGAGGCCTGCTTGACTCGACGGGTGGTTCTGCTGCATTGACTTCCCGCACCCATTGTTTGAGCTGGCGGTGTGAAGTATGCAGAGAAGCACCGCCGTTAACGCACAGGACCTCTGTGGCTTTCTAGAACTCCTGCTCATCAGTCTCGTCATCATCCATGTCTTCTTCGTCGTCGTCATCTTCATCCTTGTCGCGGCCGCAGGGAGGTCTGTCTCCTTGCCGCTGCTTGGCCTTGCCGCGGCGTCCTCCCCGGCCGGGACGTTTTTTGCCGGATCCCCCAGCACCTTCCTGGGACCTCTCCTTGTCGCGCCGCTCGTACTCAGCCTTCTGCTGCTCAACAAGCTGCTCGACTTTCTTGCAGCTCTGGAGGTCATGGCCCTTGGTGCGGTGGATCTTGCAGTACTGCTTGTTGGTGCCGTCCTGCTTGTCGGCGACCGCCACAGCCTCCGCGGCAGTCTCCTTGCCGGAGCCACCAGCTTTGGCTTTGTTGGCGCCACCTCCGCCGCCGGACTGCTCGACAACTAGCACCTCTTTGCCTTTCTTCCTTCTGTTATTCCGCCGCCGGTTTTTCCTTGCCGGGGCAGTATCCTCACTGTCAGATCCTCCTGCTCCTATATTCTCTCCGGGGAGTCTTCTCCCTTCCTCAGCACGTGCACACTTGTCGGCCAGGGCATATAGCTCACTGACGTCTTTGATCTTACTCATCGCCATCTCCTCCCGCATCCTGCGGTTCCGCATGTTTTGATGGAACGCGCTGATTACCGCGGAAGGGTGGATGTCTGGGATGTTGTGCTGCACGTTGCTGAATCTTTGTATGTACTTGCGCAGGGACTCTCCTTCCTTCTGGGCGAGCAGGTAAAGGTCACTCTCTTGGCCAGGAGGTTTGTGGCCGCCTGTGAAGGCGCCGACAAAATGATGGCACAGGTCAGCCGAGGAGGATATGGAGTTGTCCGGCAAGTGCATGAGCCAGGATCTGACATTGGGTTTGAGCACCAGCGGGAAGTAGTTGGCAAGGATCTTGTCGTCTCGCCCCCGGGCAGCTTGCACCGCGATGGTGTAGATGCTGAGGAACTCTGACGGGTGCGTCTTGCCATCGTACTTCTTCGGTACATCTGGCTTGAAGTTCTTCATGCTGGGCCACTGGACCTGCCGCAGCTCACGAGTGAACGCAGGGCAACCTACCGTGTATGGCAAGTTGTCTGGTTCACCGGGCGCGTGCATGTCAACAGGGGGCCCAGCGCGCTTGTCGGATTGACGTCGCGCTTCTCTTCGGCGCTCGATGCGAGTACGAGCGTCTTCTTGCTGTCGTTCGTGAAGAACTTGGCGCTGATCGCGACGAGCTCGTGGATCCAACGATGCGGTGGAGTCGCTGTCGAGGTGGATCTAGCGAGTCGGCGATCTTGGCCTTCGGGGTGAAGAGTGCATGGTGGTTGCACCATCACCAGTCTTGTCGCCGTCGGCTCGCGCCTGGCAACCCTGCCGGGGCAGCGAAGTATTCGGCTGCCGCGGAGTGTCGCCATTGGCGTAGCCGATGAGACTCTGAATGGTGGCCCTCCATTCGTCGATCTTGTCCGACGTCGGAGGGTAATCCAGGAGCAGTTGAGCTCGCGCTAAAGCTTCCGCTGGAGTGGTGGGCGGCAGTGGCGAACGGTGCGAGGAGCGGGATATGCTCGGACTTCTAACTACGTTAGAAGGAGCAGTCTCCCGTCCAAGCGACCGTGCCTCACTCGTGCCAGCATGTTGGCGTGCATGCTAGTCTTGAGCGTCTCGAGACCCACCAGCTTGATCTTGGTCCAACAAGCGTATGGTACTGCAAATACCATGACGCTGTCGGTCTTGCATCTCCTGAGAGGGACGCGGCGGATGCGAAGACACCAAGGTTTGTGCATCCTTGTCCTTGGACCTGGCAGCACCATGAGCATCCTCGCCGATGTCTGTTCTTCCACCAGCGTCAACCCCACCACCCGTTTGCTCCGGTGGCGGTGGGATCGACGCGGACTGAGCAGCTGCCTCCGAAGCCTTCTTCTTCGGTGGCATGTTGATGAAGAAAATGCAGATCTAGCTCGTGTGAACGCCGGATCAGGTTCACGCAATCTCGACGCCCCCTACCTGGCGCGCCAAAGATGTCGGGGAAACTGATCCACGGACACCTATGGGGCCGGCGGACCGAGCCCCTTTCGGTTCGGTGGGGGGCGGAGGTCGCACGAAGAGCAGATCGAGGCAAGGCACACGAGCAGTTTACCCAGCTTCGGAGCTCTCCGGAGAGATAACACTCCTACTGCTGCTTGTCTGATTGTATTGTGTTTTTGCTCTAGAGAGCTAAGTGTTTCTGGCTTCGAAATGATCCGAGCCTCGAACTAGACGAACCGAACCTTTCGAACCCCTTTACGTTGCGCATGGGCCTCCTTTTATATGCACAAGGGGTCACCGACAGGTGGTCAACGCAGAGAAGGGTAAAAACGTAAAAAGAGAGGTAGTTGGTACAACTACTTGTACAGTGCTCTCTACCTAACCCTGACGGTAGGGGACAAGGGCATTAAATGCCCGTCTGTGTCGCCCTAACAGTGTAGAAAAGGACCGTTAGGGGCGCCACCGTCCGCCACGATGGCGATCTTGCCAGCATCGCATGCCACCGCTTAACGCTGGCTGCACAGCCTTCCGCCACGCGTGCCTGGAAAGGCCCCCAGGGCGACACGTTGGTGGATGCGCTGGAGCGTGGGCACAGGGTGGCCGCTTGCCGTGGCAAGCGTCTTTCCGTGGTCGTAGTCTTGTCGCACCCGGAAGCTTGTCGCTCGCCGGGCCTTGCCGGGACGCGTGGCGCGTCGCGGCAAGTTCCTTGAGATGCCTCGGTTGGCCCTCCCGGCAAGCTCCTCTTGCCGGGGCCTTGTCTTCAAGGGAGCCACATAGTACCTTGGCGGCCACCCGGCAAGCCCTTGCCGCGGGGCACTGCGACTGCCCGTGCAGAAGTTCGGGGGACTAGGGTACCCCTACTCTAGTACACCGACACAAAGAGAGAGAAGAAGCCATCTAGCTAATAACTATGGACCCAAAGGTATGTGGTAAACTACTCACAACTCATCGAGAGTCCTTGGAGTTCATGTAGAGGCCCTCCATGGTGGATTCCCCCTCCGGTGAGCACCAACGACGGCTCCAAGATGGGATCTCGCGGATACAGAAGGTTACGGTGGTGGAAATAGTTTTTCAGTGGCTCCCCTGATGGTTTCACGGTACATGGGTATATATAGGAGGAAGAAGTACGTTGGTGGACGATCGAGGGGCCCATGAGGGTGGGGGGCATGCCCACTTGTAGGGGGCGCGGTGGGCGCCCTCGTGTCCACCTCGCTTGTTTCTTGACTTGCACTCCAAGTCCTCTGGATCACGTTTGTTCCAAAAAGATCGCTCCCAAAGGTTTCATTCCGTTTGGACTCCGTTTGATATTCCTTTTCTTCGATATACTAAAATACGCAAAAAAACATCAATTCAGGCTGGTCCTCCGGTTAGTAGGTTAGTCCCAAAAATGATATAAAAGTGTAAAGTAAAGCCCATAAACATCCAAAACGGGTAATATAATAGCATGGAATAATCAAAAATTATAGATACGTTGGAGACGTATCAAGCATCCCCAAGCTTAATTCCTGCTCATCCTCGAGTAGGTAAATGATAAAAAAAGAATTTTTGATGTGGAATGCTACCTAGCATGTTTCTCAATGTATTTCTCTTTATTGTGGCATGAATTTTCAGATCCAAATGATTCAAAATAAAAGTTCATATTGACATAAGAAATAGTAATACTTCAAGTATACTAATAAAGCAATCATGTCTTCTCAAAATAACATGGCTAAAGAAAGTTATCCCTACAAAATCATATAGTCTGGCTGTTGCTCTATCTTCATCACATAAAGTATTTAATCATGCACAACCCCGATGGCAAGCCAAGCAATTGTTTCATACCTTAGTAATCTCAAACTTTTTCAATTTTCACGCAATACATGAGCTTGAGCCATGGACATAGCATTATATGTGGAGTAGAAGGGTGGTTGTGGAGAAGACAAAAATGAGAAGATAGTCTCACATCAACTAGGCGTATCAACGGGCTATGGAGATGCCCATTAATAGATATCAATGTGAGTGAGTAGGGATTTCCATGCAACAGGTGCACTAGAGCTATAAATGTATGAAAGCTCAACAAAAGAAACTAAGTGGGTGTGCATACAACTTGCTTGCTCATGAAGACCTAGGGCATTTTGAGGAAGCCCATCATTGGAATATACAAGCCAAGTTCTATAATGAAAAATTCCCACTAGTATATGAAAGTGACAACATAAGAGACTCTCTATCATGGAGACCATGGTGCTATTTTGAAGCACAAGTGTGGAAAAAGAGATAGTAGCATTGTCCCTTCTCTCTTTTTCTCTCATTATATTTTTTCTTTTCTCTTTTCTTTTCTCTTTTTTTCTTTTTCTTTTTGGTGGGCTTCTTTGGCCTCTCCTTTTTTTCATGGGCTTCTTTGGCCTCTTTTATTTTTATAAAGTCCGAAGTCTCATCCCGACTTGTGGGTGAATCATAGTCTTGATCATCCTTTCCTCACTAGGACAATGCTCTAATAATTAAGATCATCACACTTTTATTTATTTACAACTCAAAATTACAACTCGATACTTAGAACAAGATATGACTCTATATGGATGCCTCCGGCGGTGTACTGGGATATGCAATGAATCAAGAGTGACATGTATGAGAAATTATGAGGTGGCTTTGCCACAAATATGATGTCAACTACATGATCATGCAAAGAGCAATATGACAATGATGATGCATGTCATAATAAACGGAACGGTGGAAAGTTGCATGGAAATATATCTCGGAATGGCTATGGAAATGCCATAATAGGTAGGTATGGTGTCTGTTTTGAGGAAAGAATATGGTGGGTGTATGGTACCGGCGAAAGTTGCACGACACAAGAGAGGCTAGCAATGGTGAAAGGGTGAGAGTGCGTATAATCCATGGACTCAACATTAGTCATAAGGAACTCATATACTTATTGCAAAAATCTACAAGCCATTGAAAACAAAGTACTACGTGCATGCTCCTAGGGGATAGATTGGTAGGAAAAGACCATCACTCGTCCCCGACCGCCACTCATAAGGAAGACAATCAATAAATAAAATTATGCTCCAACTTCATCACAAAGCGGTTCACCATACGTGCATGCTACAGGAATCACAAACTTCAACACAAGTATTCTTTAAATTCACAATTACCCAACTAGCATGTCTCTAATATCGCCACCTCTATATCTCAAAACAATTATCAAGTATCAAATTGATCATAGCATCCAATTCACTTTCTATGATAGTTTTTATTATACCCAACTTGGATGCCCATCATTCTAGGACCAATTTTATAACCATAGCAAATACCATTCTGTTCTAAGAGAATCTCAAAATAATATAAGTGAAGCATGAGAGATCATCAATTTCTACAAAATTAAGCCACCACGGTGCTCTAAAAAATATAAGTGAAGCACTAGAGCAAAAATCATCTATCTCAAAAGATATAAGTGAAGCACATAGAGTATTCTAACAAATTTTAAATCAAGTATTTCTCTCCCAATAGGTGTGTACAACAAGTATGATTGTGGTAAACTAACAAGCAAAAACTAATATCATGCACGACACTCCAAGCAAAACACATATCATGTGGCGAATAAAATTTTAGCTCCAAGTAAAGTTACCGATGAACGAAGACGAAAGAGGGGATGCCTTCCGGGGCATCCACAAGCTTAGGCTTTTGGTTATCCTTGAATATCTTGGGGTGCCATGGGCATCCCCAAGCTTGGGGTTTTGCCACCCTTTATTCCATAGTCCATCAAATCTTTACCCAAAACTTGAAAACTTCACAACACAAAACTCAACAGGAAATCTCATAAGCTCCGTTAGTGCAAGAAAGAAAAACCAACACATATGGTACTGTAATGAACTCATTCTTTGTTTATATTGGTGTTAAAACTACTGTATTCCAACTTCTCTATGGTTCATACCCCTACATACTAACCATAGATGCATCAAAATAAGCAAACAACACACGAAAAACAGAATCTGTCAAAAACAGAACAGTCTGTAGCAATATGTAACTTTCGTATACTTCTGGAACTCCAAAACTCCTACCAAAGTAGGAAGTCCTAGGCAATTTGTCTATTGATCTACAGGAAAAATAATCAACGCAAAAGAATGTTTCTGTGATTTATTGAATTTTTTCTCGTGAGCCCAAAGTTTCTGTTTTTCAGCAGAATCAAATTAACTCTTACCATAGGTTATCCTATAGGTTCTACTTGGCACAAACACTAATTAAAACAAGAAAACACATCTAAACAGAAAGTAGATGAAAAATTTATTACTAAACAGGAGCAAAAACAAAGAAACTAAATGTGACGCCCCCGATTCAATCGTACACTAATCATACACGCAAATGTGTACGATCAAGATCAGGGACTCATGGGAAGATATCACAACACAACTCTAAAACATAAATAAGTCACACAAGCATCATAATACAAGCCAGGGGCCTCGAGGGATCGAATACAAGTGCTCGATCATAGACGAGTCAGCGGAAGCAACAATATCTGAGTACAAACATAAGTCAAACAAGTTTGTCTTAAGAAGGCTAGCACAAACTGGGATACAGATCGAAAGAGGCGCATGCCTCCTGCCTAGGATCCTCCTAAACTACTCATGGTCGTCGTTAGTAGCCTGCACATAGTAGTAGGCACCTCCGGTGTAGTAGGAGTCATCATCGACGGTGGCGTCTGGCTCCTGGGCTCCAACGTCTGGTTGCGGCGTCCGAGAAGAAGAGGAAAAACGGGGGAAAAGAGGGAGCAAAGTAACCATGAGTACTCATCCAAAGTACTCGCAAGCAAGGATCTACACTACATATGCATGGGTATATGTGTAAAGAGGCCATATCGGTGGACCGAACTGCAGAATGCCAGAATAAGAGGGGAATAGCTAGTCCTATCGAAGACTACGCTTCTGGCAGCCTCCGTCTTGCAGCATGTAGAAGAGAGTAGATTGAAGTCCTCCAAGTAGCATCGCATAGCATAAACCTACCCGGCAATCCTCCCCTCGTCGCCCTGTGGGAAATCAATCACCGGGGTGTCTCTGGAACTGGTCTGGGTGTGTTTTATTAAGTATCCGGTTCTAGTTGTCATAAGGTCAAGGTACAACTCCGGGTCATCCTTTTACCGAGGGACACTGCTATTCGAATAGATCAACTTCCCTGCAGGGGTGCACCACATTTCCCAACATGCTCGATCTCCTTTGGCCGGACACACTTTCCTGGGTCATGACCGGCCTCGGAAGATCAACACATCGCAGCCCCACCTAGGCACAACAGAGAGGTCAGCACGCTGGTCTAAATCCTATGTGCGCAGGGGTCTGGGCCCATCGCCCATTGCACACCTGCACATTGCATGGGCGGCCGGAGAGCAGACCTAGCAACCTCCATTACCAAGGAAGATGTGTTACATGGTCCAACCCGGTGCGCGCCGCTCAGTCGCTGACGTCAAGAAGGCTTCGGCTGATACCACGATGTCGAGTACCCATAACTGTTCCCGCGTAGTTGGTTAGTGCGTATAGGCCAGTGGCCAGACTCAGATCAAATACCAAGATCTCATTAAGCGTGTTATTATGAAGTAACAGCGAACGTCGACCAAGGCCAGGCCCACCTCTCGCCTAGGTGGTCTCAACCTGCCCTGTCGCTCCGCCACAAAGTAACAGTCGGGGGCCGTCGGGAACCCAGGCCCACCTCTACCGGGATGGAGCCACCTGTCCTCTTAGCCCCCTTATCCAATCACTTGCGGGTACTCAACGAGCCGACCCGACTTTAGTCACCATATGTATAGTATAGTATGGCAGACTGACAAGAATGTAGGGCCACTAATGACAAACTAGCATCCTATACTAAGTATTTAGGATTGCGGGTAAGGTATCAACAACTGTAGCAACAATGACAGGCTATGCATCAGAATAGGAGTAACCGAACAGGAACATGCTACACTACTCTAATGCAAGCAGTATAGAGAAGAATATGCGATATTTGGTGATCAAGGGGGTGGCTTGTCTGGTTGTTCTGGCAAGTAGGGGTCGTCAACTCCGTAGTCGAACTAGGCAGCACCAGCGTCGGTCTCGGTGTCTAGCGAGAGAAGAGGGGGATAAAAGCAAACATATGCACGCCGATGCATGACATGACAATGAACGGTGTTAGGTGTGCCCTAACGCGGTAGTAGGTGATACCGGCGAAAGGGGGAAACATCCGGGAAAGTATCCCCGATGTTTCGCGTTTTCGGACAGATGAACCGGAGGGGGAAAGTTGCGTGTTTGCTATGCTAGGGATGTGTTGCGGTCGAACAGGCTGCGTATCCGAATTCGTCTCGTCGTCTTGAGCAACTTTCATGTAGAAAGTATTTTCATCTGAGCTACGGTTTATTTTATATGAGTTTCTAAAGTTTTAAATCATTTTTAGAATTTAATTAATTAATTTAATTCAACATTATCTAGAATAGTGCATGCTGATGTCATCATGACGTCAGCAGTCAACAGAGGTGTTGACTGGTCAAACTGACGTGTGGGTACAGTGGGACCCACCTGTCATACTCTGATTAGGTTAACTAGGGTTTAGCTAAACAATTACTGTTTAATTAAACTAACAAGTTAATCAGATTAATTAAATAGGATTAATTAACTTAATTAATTCACTAATTAATTAATTATAAAAAAATCATTCATTTTTATTTTTATTTTTTTATTTCAAAACGTTCTGGGGGCTGGGCCCCAGCTGTCAGTGGCCCATAGGCCACTGGATTGGGCGCGCTGGTTCGGGCTGATCCGGGTGACGGGTGCCAGCCCATCAGGGTGCATTGCCCAGGCCAGCAGCAGGGCGCCGCTGGCCAAGGACGGCACTAGGCGAGGCCGTGGCCGGCGCGGGGAGTAGGCCAGGCGCGGCGGTTGCCGAAGTCGGGCGCGGGTGGAGGTGGCCGCGGACAGTCGTGTTGAGGCAATGAGCATGCATCAGGGCGATGGGGCTCGTGTAGGCGCCGGTGGGCACACTTGGGGTGAGCGGAGGAGGGCGGGTTCCGCGGCGGCCAGCGACAAAAGCGGCGGTGCGGGTGTACGCGAGCAAAGGGGCTGCCGGCGAGCGCCTGTGCGCGGTGGCGCACCGAGCGTGGCGAGCAGGGGAGGCCCGGACGGCGCGGGGACAGGGGGAGGGAGGAGGACCGGGGTCCTCACCGTGGGCGTAGGGTTCGGGGCAGTGGGGGTTGAGGAGGTCGACGGAGACGACGCGTCGTGGAGGAGGCAGACCGGCGAGGAGGAGGGGGCAGGCCGGCGAGGAGGAGGAGGCATGCCGACGAGGAGGTCCGGCGAGGTCCTCGGGCCGCGGCGCGGGCTCTGGGCGGCGTCGGCGAGGCGACGAGGCGATGGGGTCGGGGCATTGATGAGGCGTGGCCGCGGCTTTAGGTGGGTGTCATGCGGGGGGAGAGGAGAGCGAGGAGGCAACAGCGACGGTAGGCGACGGCGATCCGGGGCAGTGGCATCGACGGGGTCGGGTGCGTGGTCGCCCTGATCTTGATCTAGATTGAGGGAGTGAGGGGAGAGTGGTGGAAGTGGGGATCGGGTGAGGGTTAGGGTTTAGGGAGGTGGACTTGTAGGCCAGAGAGGGGGTGGCTGAGGGTTAGGGTGTAGGGAGGTGGACTTGTAGGCCAGAGAGGGGGTGGCTGGGCCGGTCGGTTGGCTAACTGGGCCGGGTGGTCCAGTGGGGGGGGGGGGTTGTTTCTTTTCTTTTTCTTACCTTTCTATTTTACTTTCTTTTAAGTTTACATTTACTTAATATTAAAATGATCCCTAAATTAGTAATACCACAAAACACACTGCCACAAAAGGCTTTATCCCAAAACAATTTAGTTTAGTATTTTATTAATTATAAAAGCATTTAATTATTGGTTTTGCTACTGTTTTATTCATTTTATATTATTTAAACATTTTATAAAAGTGTGATTTCTCCACCATAATTATCTATGATTTATTTGCTACACTTTGAACATTTTAGATTTGACTTTTGAAAACTTTTACCATTTGACTTTATTTTAAATTAGACTTCCGAAATGGTTTTGAATCAACGCGAGTTTAACAATAGTAATCAAGGTGACGTGGCATCTTAGCAGAGGGTTACTGTAGCTTAATTATCCGGGCGACACAAATCTCCTCCACTACAAGAAATCTCGTCCCAAGATTTAAGGTATGGAGTAAGGGGTAAAGGTCTGGTTACGAAGTTCTAACGAGTCTTCTCGGTCTTGGTTGCTCTTCTCGAAGAGGTCGATCCATTACGTTGAGGTCTTCATTTCTCTGCTTCAGGTCATCATGATGAAGTCGTCATCATTCCCTCGGGAACTCCATCGTACTTACGAAAGAATAAAGGGTGGGTATTCCGGGAGAACGGACCTCTGTAAGGTTGTCTATCTGGTAGATAACATCGGGGAAGGTGGAGGAAAGCAATTCACGAATTGAAACTTAATAATATAACGAGAGCAAAGTATGAAGGTAGCATGCGAAGTTTCGAGCGGGCATGCAATCGTTCGTTGCCTGAAACAGAGTGTGAAAAGGGGTTCGGAGCAACGAGAATAAGTATTGCGTCTGATACCAGAATAGATCACTAGGAAGGTGGCTCATGAATTACATACGAGGTCACGCGCGAGGAATAACTATGGAAGCAGGGGGTGTACAGGAGAGTCAGGTTTCGATCCTGTGGAACTGTGGGTTATGGGCCCTCCATGTGGTTTAAAAGTAGGAAGAGTGGAGACGTCTTGCGTGATCATGCAACCAAGGTATGTCAGAGGGTAGCCCGTCGATTATGTCGGCAACAACGTGGATACCAAGGGCGAGGGACGAAAAGAACCATTTTCCTGCTCATTGAAACGAGGCAGACCAATAGGCACAATTCTCGTCCATCGGTGGTTACCGGAATGTCATCAACAATAATAACAAGTTCTTACTGACAGAGTTGTACAATGAGATGCTTACCTAAGCAGGGGGTTATCACTGCTCAGTTAAGTCAGATTACAAGAAAGGTTAAACAAAACAATGGAAAGGAAATATGATTATTAGATCAAACAGAACAATGGAAAGGAAAAATGTGATTACACACAATTATTAGGAGTATATCCTTCCCATGGACAAGCAGAATATGGCATATAGGGTAGGAGATCAAGTACCCAACCATTCCGATAAAGAGACAAGGATTAATCAAGATGTTACCCATACAACGGTGTTTGGGTAACTGACCAAGAAACATTTAGCATCGCGCCTCCAATGTTCTTGTTGATGAGCGGGGTATCATAGTCATGCTTCGAGGTAGCAATGATATGATGTTTCAATCAAGGGCCGAACTTTGGATACACAAATGATCCATCAGGAGCCACTTATAAAATAAGTCCTACAATTTACTCTAGGAAGAATGGTTATCCTTGCAAAAGAAATTATTGTGATAGGTCCTCCAGCCAGGGGTGCTAGGCATGACCTCATATTACCGCGTCATCAAAGGACCAACATCATAACTCCTGGAAAGTTGTCCCGACCATCATATCTGACCGATTTTTAGATTCGATTTGTGTCATGATACCTTAGACTCAGAATGTCCGAGAAGAAAAGGTGCAACACAAATCGACATTTGCAAGATTCTCGGGAAATGAACTATGGGAGCGGGTTCCTAAAACAATAGTTCATCATTAAACCAACACTACAAAAAAAATACACTTCCGTGATGATACATGTTTGTCACAGTAGGTTGCATTTTTTGTCATGCATGTACATCCATGACGATTTTATGATCTGTCGTAGAAGTGTTCCATGACATTACCAAAATTATCATCAAGGAAGTGTCCACTTCCATGACGATAAATCACGCGTCACAGAAGTGCTTTCGTCAAGGGTGACCGACACGTGGCATCCACTGTAACGGAACATCGTTAAGCTATCAGGTCCGGTTTTGGACCCGATAACCCGTTAACAGCCCCGACCAATGGGGATTTTCCACGTGTAAAATCATCATTGGCTCGAGGAAACACGTGTCGGCTCACCGTTGGGACAGATGTCATCCACTCATTGCACCGAAGGCGCCTATGATACGTTGACACATGGCACGGCCCAACAAAGGCCCATTCCTGTGAAAAGGCCGGCCCGTTTGACTTGGTCAAAAGGTGGCGGGCCGGCCCACAGAAAGCCTGTTAACGACCTGTTCGCCTATAGCCTATTTACAGCCCGCTAACCCAGGGCCCGTTACGACCTCTCCGAATTAGGCCCAGTAGCGTCATATGGGCCGTCTGTCGGTGTCAAAACCGGTGGATCTCGGGTAGGGGGTCCCGAAGTGTGCGTCTAGGCGGATGGTAACAGGAGACAAGGGACACGATGTTTTTACCCAGGTTCGGGCCCTCTCGATGGAGGTAAAACCCTACTCCTGCTTGATTAATATTGATGATATGGGTAGTACAAGAGTTGATCTACCACGAGATCAGAGAGGCTAAACCCTAGAAGCTATCCTATTGTATGATTGTTGTTCGTCCTATGGACTAAAACTCTCCGGTTTATATAGACATCGGAGAGGGCTAGGGTTACACAGAGTCGGTTACAATGGGAAGAGATCTTCATATCGAATCGCCAAGCTTGCCTTCCACGACAAGGGAAGTCCTATCCGGACACGGGACAAAGTCTTCAGTCTTGTATCTTCATAGTTCGGGAGTCCGGCCAAAGGTCATTGTCCGGCCATCCGGACACCCCTTAATCCAGGACTCCCTCAGTAGCCCCTGAACCAGGCTTCAATGACGACGAGTCCGACGCGCAAATTGTCTTCGGCATTGCAAGGCAGGTTCCTCCTCTGAATACTTCATAGAAGATGTTGAACACAAGGATAGTGTCCGGCTCTGCAAAATAAGTTCCACATACCACCGTAGAGAGAATAATATCTGCACAAATCTAATCTGCTGACGTATTCCGCATCGTGACATCATGCCACGACCAAGCCTTTATTCGAATCATTTTACTGTTCCACCTCAGTGCGTTTAGCGAGGCGGTTTCCTTGGCACGTCTTGTCAAAGCAGAGATCGTGTCCCCTTATTCCGGGATTCTCATCAATACGGGCGTGGGTAACCCAACCGCGCCATTAACCGTGGCGCTTGGGAGATAAGCGAGTTTTATTAGGCTAGTGGGGGCTTATAGTTTCGACCGCCCATATAAGGGGATAAGGATCCACCCTTTCCATTTACGCCTTCTTCCTCCTTTTCTTATCCATCCCTGCGCACTCGAGCTCCAGCGCCCAAGTCCGCACTTCCCACCTCAACCTTTCTCCAATCATGTCCGGAGCGGGAGGTAGATGGATGGCCTCCTCCGTCACGGAGGGGCAAATCAAAAAGTTGAGGAAGGCCGGATACTTGTCTGACGACATCGCGCACCGGCTTCCAGATGAGGGGCAACTCATCCCCACCCCTGGGCCCCATGAGAGAGTCGTGTTTCTCCCCCATTTCCTTCACGGACTGGGCTTTCCTCTTCACCCGTTCGTCCGGGAGCTCATGTTCTACTACGGCCTGGACTTCCACGATCTGGCCCCGAACTTCATCCTCAACATCTCGGCGTTCATCGTCGTGTGTGAGGCCTTCCTCCGCATCCAGCCTCACTTTGGCCTATGGCTGAAGATCTTCAGCGTCAAGCCGAAGGTCATGGGCAGCCGTCAAGCGGAGTGCGGAGGCGCCATGGTGGGCAAGATAGCCAACGTTACATGGCTTGAGGGCGCCTTCGTAGAGACCATCAAAGGGTCGAAGTCGGGGTGGTTCTATATCACCGAGCCGTGTGACCCTGAATGGGCAGTGGCCCCCAAATTCCGATCTGGCATCCCCACTCGGCTCACATCTTGGAAGGAGACGGGCCTGTTGTGGGGTTGTCCGGAAGAGGTGACCGGACTCCAAACCTGTGTCTGAGACCTGGTGAACAAGAAGGTTAAGCTTGTCAACATAGTCTAGGTCATGCTCTTCCGCCGGATCCTTCCGTGTCAACGACGGGCCTTCAACTTGTGGGAGTTTGACCCGGCCCAGCACCAGACTCTGTCCCGGCTCTTCGACACAAAGCACGAGGACGCTTGGAAGGTGCTATTCAAGAGCTCCGAGGTCTCCCCACCCGTCATCGAGGATCGCGGATTCTGCGCCAAGCGCCAAGCCACCGAAGTAAGCTCGCTTTTAGTCCTTCACGGGACACTTGATATTCATAGTTTGATTCCATGTAGGATCTAAACTCCTGCTCCTTTGACAGGACTGGAAGAGGACATCCGGACAGTTTGACTGTCCGACCCCTTTGCCCGAAGGCCCAGCAGACGCACACTTGACGAAGCTGCTGGTTCCGGCACCTCACATGGTGCCGGAGAAGAAGTCCAAGAAGAAGGCCACGGGGACCTGAAAGAGTTCCCGGCGCCTGGTTGTGTCGGATTCATCGCCTGACAACCCCGAAGCACCCTCCGCCGACGAGGAGGAGGAAGAAGAATAAGCCTCCCCCCTTCAGTGGGGGGAGGAAAGAAAAGGAAGGCCGCCCCAACTGGGGAGGCCGAAGGATCCAAGAAGGGGAGGACCCTTCTGCCGGACTACGCCTCCGATACCGAAGACGGCGGGGAGGAATGGCCATCCAGGGTCAAGTCCCTGGCAAAATCGTAAGTATCCGGATACCAGAATAACTTATGGCGCTCCTCTAATGTATGGTACCTTCTGACGCCGAATTCAATCATGCAGTCCGCCCAAGGCTCAGCTCGGCGATTCGTCGAGCGGCTCCCTAGATTCATCGGATGTGAATAGCACTTCACTTCCGACGGCCTCCTCCCCTCTCCCTACGGACGACGTCGAGGTGGAGTCCCAAAAGGGACTAAACCAGGAGGAGGTGATCCTGGAGGCGCCGCAAGGCGACCTCTGGACTCCAGGCCCAAAGGGGGTAAAGCCCCAGAGGGATCTAAGTCCGGCCCTGGGCCGGACACCGCTCCGGAACCAACAACAGTTCCAGAGTCCGGGAGGCGGCGCCTTCGCAAGAAAGGCACGCCTACGACGCCGGCGGCCTCCCCGTCCAACCGGAGACGCCGGACAATTTGCTGGAGGTGCTTACCGGCGCCTCCATCGATGAGGAGCATCGCACTATTATGAGTGCGGTGATTCAGAAGGTTCAGTCCGCCAAGAGCGGGCTGACAGAAGCCTATACCAGCCTGCTAACAGGCTTCGAGGTATGTATTCAAAACATATAAAAATGTTACCGCATAGACAGTAGCCCCTGGTGCTCAGTTCGGTGTTCGAAAGAAAAGCCGGACTGAGGATCTAAAACATATACACAGGAGTCTAACATAAATATGTCGATATGGGAATGTAGGCTGCACTGCTGACCTCTGCCGCACTGACTGCGGAGGTCGACGCATTGAAGCAGAACCTCGAGCGGTCCGAGAACGAGCTCGGCCATGCCAAGAAGCAGCTCGAGGACAAAGAGGGTATGTAATACCGTATGTAAATATATATAGTAATACCTGGTTGCAAATAATGACAGGACCAACGTGAATGTTGCAGGGGCCACAACTCAAGTGGCAACCCTGAAGGAAGCGCTTTCCAAGGCCGCAGATAATGCGGCCATGGAGCGCTCAGAGCGAGAGAAGCAAGAGGCACAGGCGGCGGAGGTGCGGCAAGAGCTCGATGCTCTTGTGAAAAAACATGATAGGTTAGAGCTTGACTCGAAGACTCGAGAGTCCGAGCTTGCGTCGGCACTTGAAAGCGCCAAATCTGCCAAGGCGGAAGCCCAAAAAGCCCTCCAGGAGATTGAGGCGATGAAAAAGATTGCGCGGGTAAGGTATTGTTTATGCAAAGCAAGCATGTGAAAGTAAATTACCTGTTACTTACCCGAATCCGGAGCTCTCCAGGAGCATTCGCAGATCTGCCCCCGCAGTGTATCCGATGCCGCCGCATTATACCGGGTCGAGGAAGGAAGCTCGTGGTCCCAGTATGCTGAGGCCGGACACCCGGTGCCCTTGAGCGACCAGCTGAAGCAGCTGGTCGAGCTTCATAAGGCAGCCGAACAGGCCATGAAGTGCCTGATAGGCCGGCTGTGGCCTGGTGAGGTCTTGCCTTTGAGCTACTTTGGGATGGTGCGGCGGCTGGTGGATGCCTGTCCATGACTTGAAGTCATCAAGCATTCCGTGTATATCATGGGCGCCCGTAGGGCTTTGGCCCATGCTAATGTGCACTGGGGCAAGCTAGATGCTGAGAAGCTGGTGAAGGATGGGCCACCGGAGGGGAAGGGGCATCGTAGGCCCGAGATGTATTATGAGAGCGTCCTGAAGGGTGCCCGTCTTGTGGCGGAGGAATGTACCATGGATGTAATTTTTGAGTAAACTCGCTCGTGTTTATCCTGTGCACTGAAAACTTGTTCAGATGCGCTAAGCAACGCTTTTTGAATTTAAAATATTACCTTCTGTGCGGCCGTTTATGAAATCTGAGAGATGCAAGTCGTCGGCTTCTACCCCCATGCCACGAGTGCTGGGGTGTTCGGGATAAACCTGAGCACTCTTGTTCCCATTCTTGGGTCCGTCTAGGGAGGCGCTCAGCACAACGAACAAGGCCATCGGACTTATAATGCTTTATCACTCTCACTTAGGCATAGAATTCTATAATTTTAAATTTCGGCGAAGCCCCTAGTATTCGGAAGACCGAGTTCGGGGCGCTATCCACACCTAGGCCAGATAAATCCGGCTCCTCGCTCTAAGCGGCATAAGTCTTTAGGGACTCGAAAAACCTCTCGAACAGCGACCGGTCTCTCGCACTATCATGACGGTCAGTTTTAGCTTTCTCTACTGAGGTGTTAACCCAGCTCAACTGGGGCACAATCGCAGTAGTTCTCCCAGCGCTACCTTAGCCGACTTTGCGGAATGTAAGGTACCAAAACATGGGAGCCGAGCAAACCCAACTATTGACCCAAGACATGATTCGGAGCCGATGCATATAGTGCTATAAGTTCGGGGTGCCGCACTCATGAGAGTGTTCGGTCTTCTCACACCGTATTATGGGGTACTTAAGCCCCTCGTGTATTGGCCGTACCAAAGTGTACGGTTGCATAATGTCATGACTGAACATTTTTGTATAAAAATAAATGAATACAATAATAGATAAGAGCTATGTATTGTTTACTAAAAAGGGCTGCTATGAAAGCAGAATGATACAAGTAGTGTGATAAGCAAGAGATGGGATTATTTGACATGTCCCCCTCCAGTGGCAAGCTGCGAGACTTTAAGTAAAACAGGTATTTAGCTCGTTATAGAGACCACCTGGACATTTGACGTGGCTTGTTGTCTCCCTGGCTATTGCATCGTGTGTTCGGCGAGTGTATTGCTGGGTAGGCCTTCTGAATAGTTGGGTCCTGAAAGTATATATAAAAAAAGGAAACGGCAGAATAGGTAGCCCCTAGTGCGGTTGAGCCGCATTCTGGGCGTGCCGTGGTTGTGCCCCTCCCCTTATGCCCATGGTATTTCCAGAGCGTAATTATATACGCGTGGTACCGCTATCGCCATCTGGCGAGGGCTGGAGTTGGGGGCCGCACTGCTATGCTTGCTCGAAACGTGCCAGCCGGTTTTGTTGTAGGTTACTTCGGGCGCGCTTGACGTTGTCCGGACGTTTAACAGCCGGATTGGATAATTGCCTTGAGAGGCTACTTTGTACTTCCGCCGCCAGGGCCACCGTGTGCTCCTCCGTTTGGAGAGAGCGTTCGGTGTTTCCATTGACCGTAATGACTCCGCGAGGGCCTGGCATCTTGAGCTTGAGATATGCATAGTGCGGCACCGCATTGAATTTTGCGAATGCGGTTCGTCCGAGCAGGGCGTGATAGCCACTGCAGAATGGGACTATGTCGAAGATTAACTCTTTGCTTAGGAAATTATCCGGGGATCCAAAGACCACTTCGAGTGTAACTGAGCCTGTACAACTGGCTTCTACACCTGGTATGACGCCTTTAAAGGTCGTCTTTGTGGGTTTAATCCTTGAGGGATCTATACCCATTTTTCGCACTGTATCCTGATAAAGCAGGTTCAGGCTGCTGCCGCCGTCCATGAGGACTCTGGTGAGGTGAAATCCGTCAATGATTGGGTCTAGGACCAATGCGGCGAATCCGCCGTGACGAATGCTAGTGGGGTGGTCCCTTCGATCAAAAGTGATCGGGCAGGAGGACCATGGGTTGAACTTTGGGGCGACTGGCTCCAACGCATAGACGTCCTTGAGAGCATGCTTCCGCTCCCTTTTGGGGATATGGGTTGCGTATATCATGTTCACCGTCCGCACTTGCGGGGGGAAGCCCTTCTGTCCTCTATTGTTCGGCGGCCGGGGCTCCTCCTCGTCATCGCTATGCAGCCCCTTGTCTCTGTTTTCGGCACTTAACTTGCCTGCCTGCTTGAACACCCAACAATCCCTGTTGGTGTGATTGGCTGGTTGTTCGGGGGTGCCGTGTATCTGGCACGAGCGATCGAGTATCCGGTCTAAACTGGATGGGCCCGGAGGGTTTCTTTTGAATGGCTTCTTCCGCTGACCGGGTTTAGAGCCTCGGAATCCGGCGTTAACTGCCGTATCCTCAGTATTATCGCCGTTAATGCGGTGCTTGTGCTTGTTACGACGTGACCTGCCATTGTTGTCCTTGGTATCTGAGTTGCCAGGGCTCTTGGTTATGTTATTGCTACGAGCTAGCCAGCTGTCTTCTCCCGCGCAAAAGCGGGTCATGAGTGTCGTGAGGGCTGCCATAGATTTCGGCTTTTCCTGTCCTAGGTGCCGGGCAAGCCATTCATCTCGGATGTTGTGCCTGAAGGCTGCAAGAGCCTCTGCGTCCGAACAGTCGACTATTTGATTTTTCTTGGTTAGGAACCGTGTCCAGAATTGTCTGGCCGATTCCTCTGGCTGCTGGATTATGTGGCTTAGGTCATCGGCGTCTGGTGGTCACACATAAGTGCCCTGGAAGTTGTCAAGGAATGCGGATTCCAGGTCCTCCCAGCAACTAATTGACTCTGCTGGCAGGCTGTTAAGCCAATGCCGAGCTGGTCCTTTAAGCTTGAGCGGGAGGTATTTGATGGCGTGTAGATCATCACCACGGTCCATGTGGATATGAAGGAGATAATTCTCGATCCATACCGCGGGATCTGTTGTGCCACCGTATGATTCGATGTTTATGGGTTTAAAACCCTCGGGGATTTGATGATCCATTGCTTCGTCTGTGAAGCATAGTGGGTGTGCGGCGCCCCTGTACTGGGCTATATCGTGACGTAGCTCGGATGAGCTTTATCTGTTGTGTTCGGCCTGGCCGTATTTATCGTATCCGGCGTGCCGGTTATCGTCACATGACGTGGGGCGCCCACGCGATCCATAGATCAATCTTGTTTGCCTTTCCTTATCCTCCAATATGTCTCGCAGATCTGTTGCATTTCCCCGTGCTCTAGTATTTTTGGAGCGGCGCCGGGGTGCGGCTTGAGTTGAGGGACGAAAGGCCTCTCTGTCGCGGCCACGGGGTGGCCGATCAGGCGCATCATACGCTGGTGATGTAGGTTTAGTTGCTTCCTCCTCTAGTTGGGGTAGCAGCCTGCGCGTTGGGTAGCTCTTGGAAGGGCGTTCGAGTTTATACTCTTCGGCCGCCAGGACTTCAGTCCATCTATCGGCTAGCAAGTCTTGGTCAGCTCTAAGCTGCTACTATTTTTTCTTGAGGTTGCTTGCCGTGGCCATAAGCCTGCGTTTGAAACGCTCTTGTTCGACGGGATCCTCTGGCATGAAAAATTCGTCATCGTTGAGGCTTGCCTCATCTTCGGAGGGAGGCATATAATTGTCGTCCTCGACCTCCCTGTCTGCCGCTCTCTCATGATGGATGGCTTCTCCGTCCTCCTGCGCTGAATTCTGCTGGAGGGGGTTGTCTTCGGCACTGTCCGGGGTGTTGTTGTCTCTAGTGCTGGACTCTCCATTTTTGCTTTGGCGGGATTTAGAGCGGTGCCGCTGACGTTGGCGCTTGGGTTGCTTCTTGGAGGGGTCATCCTCCGTTTTTTCATCGCCATCCCCTGCTTTAGGGGTGTCCACCATGTATATGTCATATGACGAGGTGGCTTTCTAGTGCCCTGTAGGTGCTGGTTCTTGGTCGTCTCCTTCATCGGCGTCCATACCGTCGATGTCTTCGGAGTCGAAGTCGAGCATGTCGGTTAAATCGTCGACAGTGGCTATGAAGTGGGCAGTGGGTGGGTTTTGAATTTCTTCGTCGTCCGCATCCGAACCTTGCTGACCATAGTCCGGCCAGGGCTCTCCTGACAAAGAGAGAGACTTTAGTGAACTCAGGATGTCGCCAAAGGGCGAGTGCTGAAAGACGTCCGCGGCGGTGAACTCCATGGTCGAAGCCCAATTGGGTTCGATCAGAAGGGGTGCGGAAGATTCGGAGTCCGGAAAGGAGTCCGGCACCTTGGAGTCACATGCCTCACAAAGGACTAGGCCGGTATCCGACTCGATCGCCTTAGAAATTGCGGCTCCTGGGGCGGCGTCCAACCGTCCGTCCCCGACTGGCGTGGTCGGCTCCGAGCTAGAGGTCAGAGCGGACACCTGAGCGGCGCTCTGGGCGCTATCCGGCGGCAGAGCTAGATCATGCCCATCGTGACAGTGTGGCGCGCTTGGCCGTGGCTCGAATCCGTCGAAGATCAAGTCCTCGCAGATGTTGGTCGTGTAGTTTAAGCTTCCAAATCTAACCTGATGGCCAGGGGCATAGCTTTCGATCTGCTCCAGATGGCCAAGCGAGTTGGCCCGTAGTGCGAAGCCGCCGAATACGAAGATCTGTTCGGGGAGAAAAGTCTCACCCTGGACCGCGTCGTGGTTGATGATCGAAGAAGCCATCAGGCCTAAAGGTGACGACACAGAGGAACTCTCAATGAAAGCACCAATGTCAGTGTCAAAACCGGCGGATCTCATGTAGGGGGTCCCGAACTGTGCGTCTAGGCGGATGGTAACAGGAGACTAGGGACACAATGTTTTTACCCAGGTTTGGGCCCTCTCGATGGAGGTAAAACCCTACTCCTGCTTGATTAATATTGATGATATGGGTAGTACAAGAGTTGATCTACCACGAGATCAGAGAGGCTAAACCCTAGAAGCTAGCCTATGGTATGATTGTTGTTCGTCCTATGGACTAAAACTCTCCGGTTTATATAGACACCGGAGAGGGCTAGGGTTACACAGAGTCGGTTACAATGGGAGGAGATCTTCATATCGAATCACCAAGCTTGCCTTCCACGCCAAGGAAAGTCCTATCCGGACATGGAACGAAGTCTTTAGTCTTGTATCTTCATAGTGCGGGAGTCCGGCCAAAGGTCATAGTCTGGCCATCCGGACACCCCCTAATCTAGGACTCCCTCACCGTCCAATATGATTCTATCCCGTTTTAACTTCCGGCCCATGTGTGGCCCATGACTTCTTTCGGCCCATATGAGGCCCTTTGTAACTCTTGGTCCATTAACGGCCCGTTGTGAAACTGGCCCGTAAAGAATAGTGTATCACTTTATACCCATTAACGGCCCGTTATTCTATTGGGCCGTTTCCAGCCCAAGTTATCTTTCGGCCTCCTCAGGGCCCATTGGTTCTTGGGCTCATTTGTAGCATTCGGTTACATACGACCCATTACTGTCATTTTTTTCTTGTGGGCCAAATTCATCCCGTCATTGCAGTCGGCCCGTTTGTGCACCGTTAATACGTTGGGCCGTTTTCATGTCAAAAAAACCCGTTGGGCTGTTTTCATAGAGTAATCAAATACGGCCTATTAACGGCCCGTTATGGTCCACGAATAGTATGACCCATGATTGGTGAAATGATGATACGCCCCTTAGAAGGCCCATGGATCCTACGGCCCGTATGAGGCCCATGGATCATACGGCCCGTAGAAGGCCAGTTGATCGCACGACCCATAGAAGGCCCATGGACCCTACGGCCCGTAGAAGGCCCATGAATCCTAAGGCCCGTACAAGGCCCGTATAGAAGGCCAATGGATCCTACGGCCCGTATAGAAGGCCAATGGATCCTATGGCCGGAAGAAGGCCCATGGAACATACGGCCTGCAGGTGGCCCATGGTTACAATAGTCCGTGTGTTGCCATGATTATTTTGGCCTAGTTACCAAAAATAGGCTATTGTGGCCACTAGAAAAACACAGACTGCAGTGACTACAAGCAAACAACTAAACAAGGCAATAAGGAAATAAATAAGCAAGCAATAAATGCTAGCCTATTACCGCTATTACACATATTACATCCACTGAGCATCAAAGTTCGCCACCAGTGCAAATATAGGGAACAAAGCAGCATACATACACTGGCTGTCAAAATTGGCCACCAGTGCAAATAAACGCGGTAACAAAACAAGAGGATAACTGAAACAACTTCAGAAGAGCTCAAGAAACGTTATCCTGGGTATCCACCATGCTGGCAATAAGCTTAGCAAGCTTATTAGCTTTGTCCTGTTTGGCGCTAAAATCCTCCAACACTTGTTGTTGCACCAGAAAGTATGCATCTGAATGCTCAAGGGACTTCCGCAGTCCTTCTGCTTCTTGTCGCAACACAGCTGATCGATGTCTTTCAGCTTGTAGTTGAGATTCAAGAAACCGAACTGATTCAGACAATGAGTTTGAATAGCTTGTGCAAGCGGTAGTGGCCAGTAACTGAACACTAAACCAAGACAGGACTTTGGGGTTGTCTCGCTGTCTTCAAGATAGTCTTCCTTAGCTGTTTTATCAGCTTTGTTGGAGACCAACAAGGATGTGTCACTATCCTGAACCTTATCTGCATTACTTCCTTTACCATTGCTTAATAAGGCACTCTTCCCCAATATTCTGTCAGCATTCTAAAAGAAGAAACAAGCAGACACATAACAAGTTTAGCATGTACTAGTATATGAAACTCATTTCGGTGAACCAGTTCATTAGTAAGGTGGACAGGATTAAACTACCAAGTCTTCTATTGCCAATTACTAGTACATAATAAAAGCATCAAACAAACATATATCTATGTCCTATGGTCACTGCATTGTCTTGCCAAATCAAAATAGAGACACGGTTCAAATCATATCAGTTCAAGACAAAGCAGCAGTGAAAGAATACAAAGCGTGGGAAACTACACGGCACAACAAGATTTCAGATGGGTACCATGGGTCTACATGTACAACAACACTATTGGCTCTGTTGTGATGCTAGTAATGTGCATGATATGAAAGTCAACTGTATACACAATTGAAATTGAAATCAAAAGAGCTATTGATAAGAGCAAACCTGTTAAAGAAACATGCGTGAACATACCTGTTGTGCCATTGGAGTTTCGATTGGATCCTTCAATTTAAAAACAAGTTTGTATCAGTAAATACAGTGATACAAGAGCAAAACAATCATAGTTAAAAAAGGCGCGCCTAAGCGAGCGCTTAAGCGCGCCTAGGCTCTAGGCGTTGGGAAAACGCATTGTGCATAACTGCGCATAAGCATGCGCTTTGGTCAGTAAAGTGCAAGGCGGTGGCAAAACGCACAATTAACGCCTGCACTTTTTTGAACTATGATAGCAATGGAATCTTAAATTAGAACAGTTGTTCTTCGGGTTTAGGCACTTGTTCTACATGAACAGAGTACAGTAAGACGCAAAAATATAATACTTAAAAATAGAAAATGAGCTCATAGACCTTACCACATTCTTGGTTCGGGACCAGTACAGAACAAGGCGTTCCCAGTCATCGTCCAGTAAATGTGTCTCAGGAGAACGTAAGGGAATTTGATGAGTTTCTTTGCCGGTGAAGTACGTTTTCTTCAGGTAATTCCGATACTGCCACCAAGCATTCTTGAAGATAGCAGAGGTATTAGCACAGGTTACCTCATCCTGAGTTTCCAAATCGGTCCTTCTCTATAGAGAAAAATGGGAAAATTTGCTGTATTATAACCATCATGGAGGTAGGATGTATGGGACGAAGCAAAGTAATTGCCATGAATAACATTACTTACACATAACTCCTGGACAAACACCTGCAACTGGCATTTTCCTTCATCTTCAGTATAATATTTCCAAGATGGGAAGATACGCACATACGATTTAACAACATCAAATGCGATAGATGCTAAACTACGACTAGCTGGTTGTGCTTCCTCCACAGGAATAGGCGTACTAACTAGTGGAGTTGGGGTTCGCCGTGATAGTACTGGCCCTTTGGGCACTGGAGCTGCCTTACTAACTGCTCTTGTTTGGGAGCTCTGTGGTGGAGATGGTGCTGTGTCAACAGGAACTGGGTTACTATCGGCTGGGGTTGGGGTTAGATTGGGTGAAGCTGGTTCTCTGTCCATCGCAGTAGGGGTACAATCTGCGAGAGTTTGGGTTATGTGTGGTAGGGCTGGTTCTTGTGCATGTACAACCGGGGTGCTATCTCCACCAAGAGGTAGCACTGTTTTATTTGAAGACCGTGTTTTTAGTCCGCTAGATACTGGCATCACCCGCTCCAATTCAAATGGCTGATAAACAGGAAACATAGTTGAATGTACAGACATTGTATGAGAGACAGATGCAATAGATAGTGTGGAAAAAAGAGGGCATGAAATAGTTGACATGTATATTGTTTAACTAAAACGGATAGCATGACATAATTTCACATATATGATGTCTATCTAAACTGGATAGCATAGCATAACATAATTCAAAGATATGATGAATAACTAAACAGGATCGCATGACATAATTCACCTACATGTTATCTAAGTAATCAGGATCGCATCATTTAATTCACATATGTGATTTATATGCTAAACAGAGGGCATTCGATATGATGTCTGAACTAAGAACATGGTGTTGAATATTGTGTATATGATGTCTAAACTATGCAATGCAAGACACCATATGCATGATATGAGCAGTATAACCGTGCCAAGTTAGAGCATACACCTCAGTGGGGGAATAGGACTGGTCATCTGTCTCTGAATCCATCTCTGAGGAGCTATCGGGACCCAACAAGAGATCTGCTTCGACAGGTAGCACTGTCTGCTCTGAAGGCCTTGTTTTCACTCCAGATTTTTCCATCTCCCACCCAAATGGCTGATTCACAGGAAGAGTAGTTTAATGTACAAACATTGTCGACAAATGGAAATGTAATGAAGAAAAGGATGGGCAAGATATCATTCAAATATATGATGCCTGGTTAAACAGGATGGCATTGCACATTTCACATATATTATGGCTGGCTAAAAGACATGAGACTGCATAATTCCCATATATGATATAGAAACTAAACAGGTGGCATTACAGAACATGTCTAAACTAAGCAGATGACATATATGATGTCAAAAGTAGGCACTGCAAGGCAACATATGCATGATATGACTAACATCATCATGCCAAGGTAGAGCAAACACCTTGGGGGTAAATAGGAGTGGTCAGCGGCGTCTGAATCCGCCTCAGAACAGATATCTTCCTCTGGATTACAATCTGGAGAGGGGTGGGGAGGGTTTTCCATTGAACCCACCATGGAGCGATGTGTGCATGACATTGTATTGCCGCGCAAAACTCTTCTTTTTTTCTCTACATCTTCAGCATGACTGCGTACAATATCTGACATGTATACGAAAAAATATGGTGAGATTATGTAAGGAGAGCATGCAGAAATTTAGAGTGATGGTAACAACCAGTGGATGGATCCAAAAATAATGATAGCAGGCTGATGATTGCTTTAATTTAATAAAAAGACAGATGATGATTGCTTTACTATTTTTTTCCCACCCAAGATGAACAACATAGGCATACCCTAGGTGAACCAGATATTAGACAGACATACTATTCATTGTTGCCTCGATATGTGCCCCACAACTAACTTAGAACTCAAGTTGAACATTAATTTGGACCTGACTTGGGAGTCCAAGAGCTGAACATGACGATAAAGTAGCAGGTAATTTTAAGAAATGCATAACATAAGCAGAAACAAAAGAGTGCGACCTCTCTTGTGGACCTGTGTACTCCTCAGGTTCATCTGCCGAGTCGATGATGGTGATGCCGTTGTGGTGGGTGCCGGTGGCAGGGAAGGAGATCTGAGGCGGCGAATGACGGTCAGGGGTCGTGATGTCTGTTTTGGTGGATGCTTCTATCGATGGAGCAGCTCAGGTGAGGTGGACGACGTCGCAGCAGGAGCAGGACAAACCACACAAAGTTCCCTTCGACACCTACCTATCACTGAAGTAATTCTGTAAGGGCTCATTTGGCTTGCATGATTCTGAAAACGCAGGGATAGGAAAAACACCAGAATAGGATAGGAATGCACATGGTAAATAGAGCATTTGTAAATACATGATTTCTGTCAACTTGGGTGTTTGGTTTACAGGAATTGGAAGAGCATAGGAATGCAAAGAAACATGGCCAAAATAAAGTGAAACCATATGAAAGCGTGTACAGTTAGAATGTTATTCTGCCACTAATGCACTTGGTCTTTTTTTCATGCATAGGATTTTGAAAAGTAGGTCCAGGTGGATGTTTTGCTTCATTCCTTTCAACAAAATGCATGAATAATTGAATAGTAGAGTGCAATTGGAAAATTCCATATTGCTATGTTTTTCCGTTGAACCAAAATAGCCCTAATGGATCGACGTGAATGTATAGTAATAAGTGATGCAACAAGTGTACAACGTCTTTTCCGTAGCCGTGTAGACCTCAACATCATTGAGTTGGTCGCTGAAGCAGTTGAGGCAGAGGTGGCTGTCGGAGGTGTGGAGGAAGATCTGAGAAATCTGTAGACAGCGTCCAGGGCACAACTCTGTTGTGATGGATCGTTCTGTCGTTGGAGCAGCTCCGGTGAGCCGTAAGACATCAAGGCTGAAGCAGCACAAGACAGAGATCGTCAATCTCAAGTGGGATTCTAATAGCATCTCCAATAGATGATGTAAAATGGATGTAAAATTTACATCACCAAAATCCACCTGATTACAACAGATGAGGTAAAAATTGTTGACTCTGAACTTAACTGTCGAAACTGAAATTTACTGTGGAATCTGAATGCTACTATCGAAACTGAACGCAATGGTAGCAGAGAGGCACTTGACATGTAGTTTAGGGAGGGCCTGCAGTTCATCTTCAACCTGCACCCCCTGAGCCGTCCAGCCACCACCGGCCGAACCGCCGGCCCAGCGCCGCCTCGCCGCCCCGAAACAACTCCCCACCGCCGCCCGGCCAGCCCTCTAGGCCCCCGCCCCACCCTGAACCCTAAGATAGATAGTGGGGTACCTCTCCGTTGAGCCCCCGTCCCCGCTGCGGGTGGTTCTTCCTTAACTCCGGCGAGCCCCCCAACCCCTAAAAATCGACTGACCCAAAAGTTGATTCAGTCGACTGAAGTGTGGCTTAATCAGAGTAGAGCAGCAACACGAGTGAGGGGGAGAGCAGCAACAGCAGCTGGGCGAGCGAGCGATCAAGCGAGAGCTGGAGCAGCAGTAGCAGATCCAGCTGGTATGGACGCCGCCGCCGAATGGGCCTCGCACTGGGGGAGAGCCGCCGTGGAGGTGTCGCCCGCGGCGCCGGCTTCAAGGTAGCCGCTCCATGGGGGTGCGAGATGGAGCACCGTCGGCGCCGGGAGGTCGAGTTAAGGAGAAGGTGCGATGCGATGAGTGTACAACCTCTTTGGTGGTGCCGAGTAGGCCTCGGCTTCGTCCAAGGAGTCGGTGAGGATGCTGCGGTTCCGGTGGAGCAGGTTAAGGCGTGGGATGGAGCAGCCGCGATAGATGAGGCGATCGTCGAGCAGCTCCTTGGAGGTGGAGGACGGGGCGGCTGATCCGGCGGGACGACGAGATGGACGACAGATCCTCATCTGGGGAGGTGGACGAGGGACGTCGAGCTATTGTGGTGGACGACGTCGTCAGGGAAGAGGCTCCGGCTGGGCAGCGGTGAGGTGGCAGACGGAGGAGGGTGGGGTTTCGCGGCTGGAGCGGAGAGGTTATGGCGGCCTGGGATTTTGAATGGCGAAAAGGGGGCGATGGGAGGGGGTGAACCATGACTTAGGGACGCGCTTGTCCAAAATGTAGGGTGTGTTACAAAAGTACCCCCCACCGATTTGAACTAGCGGCCCTTTCGCCTCAGGGTTAGAAGGGGGATTTCACGTGTTGGGATTTGGCAGCTGGAGGGAGTTTTCGCACGCATTGTAATTTCGGGATGACAAGGCGCGGGTTGTGAAGGTGCCAGTTTTGGGAGCACGATATCTGAATTTTCAGGATATAACAAGGCACGGGTTGAGTTTTAGGGACAAGCCTAACATGTACTAATATTGTACTTGTACGTGCCAAATCAATTTGTACTTCCCTCAACCAAAAAGAAAACAAAAAAAAACTATTCACACCACACAAAGAGAGAGTCTTGCCCCATTTTATTATACAAATGCTATTCAAAGCTACTCCCTCCTTCCATCTATATAGGGCCTAATGCGTTTTTCGATGCTAACTTTGACCAAATATTAGAGCAATAATATATGACATGTAACTTACTCAAAGCACACCGTTAAATTCATCTGTGAAAGGTTCTTTTCAATGATATAATTTTCACGTTGTGCATGTCATGTACTATTAATCTTGTCAATAGTCAAAGGCGGTCTTTAAATACTCATTACGCCCTATATGGATGGAAGGAGGGAGTATGAATCCATGTTATGTCCAATTAAATTTTTTCGCTTGCTGTATAATGCATGTAACCTACTCATACCCACATTTTAGTGCATTCCAAATGTCTATACTACCGCTGCAATTCGAACTAAATTTGAATTCGTTTCTCTATTTCAATAAGAATCTACAATCATGATTGTCGCCAACTTCAACCATCATTCGTGTATTACCTTAATAACACACCACATGATTACTATAGAGATGGATATGAATTATGTGTACTACATGAGCTCGAATCCTAATTTTTGAATACACTTGATGTTGATTCCAAATAATAGTACATTTGATGTACTACTATATATTCATAATCTAAACCATGTTCCATACGTACACCGTGTTTATCACACAAAGTATAGTGCCCCACCCCTACATTATGACAAGTATTTAGACCTGAGCTGCAAAAGCCACACATTAGCCCAAATTATAATCAATGTTCTATATATTATACGTAGTACTAGCAAGATGCCCATGCGTTCCACAGAAGATCAACATGATCAAGGGGCCTAATTTGCAAATATGGAGAGGGGTGTGGGTATCTTTTTTCAAAACTGCCATAGTTTCCTTCCTATCCGCCAGATATAAATCGGACAACCTATATTGCAGGATGGCAGGCACACCATCATAAACAACTCCGTTTTTATAAGAAGTAGAGATAAAATATATTATATGTAGTATAACATGTTCATAACCACACCATGTGTATCACCGTTATATGTATTCACACATGCGTCGGTTTAAAACACTATGATAAATTCTGCAAATATCCGAATTCACTTTTTATAGTGAAGTATGATCTCTATTCGTATTTTACACCCACACAATCCTCTTATCTTTGTAGCTAGCGCTAACTTGCTCTTGTGCATGCACACGCCCGCATCCCTCTCACCCCCCTCAGCATTCTCTAGCTCCATCGCGCAAATTCGTCTTTTCACTTTAGGTCTTTCACCCACGGTGTGTGTAGGCCCCCCAGCTCCTTCTTTACAGAACACATCGATTGATATGCCT
Organism: Triticum aestivum; assembly: GCF_018294505.1. Taxonomy (NCBI): domain Eukaryota; kingdom Viridiplantae; phylum Streptophyta; class Magnoliopsida; order Poales; family Poaceae; genus Triticum; species Triticum aestivum. The sequence continues at coordinate 80,578,135 of NC_057813.1, read as the reverse complement.
CTCTAGCCAGGTGTGCCTAGCACAAACACAAGCTTCCCCTCTTCTCTTATCACCGTCCATGCCTCACTCCCACCACTCTTTTCATCGATCTCGTACTCACACACTCCTTCCCCCTTGATATAGTATGCCTGTCGTACCACCTCCTAGATGCATCCCTCTCTATCTATCCTTCTCCACGTGCCTCATTTGCTTCTAACACACACATGCATGTATACCGATCGATCTCCCAACATATGCCTAGATCGACTTTAACTATCCCCTCCCCCATCGATCGACGTACCTCACAAGTTATGTCTCTCCTTTCTCTAACAAAGGGCGATTGATCTTCCTATGTAGTTACGTCTGCTTACCGCAGCCATATCGTCCTCCCTCATCATTCGTGCATGCCTGCTAACCCATCTCTCACACACACGTGCACAGACAAGCAGCCATCTCCTCTCTTATTGATATTGCGGGAGTGCCCTTCATTTGTCTAGCAAGCCTATCCCACCATTTGTTAGAAGCAACTCTACTACCACCCCCTCCAACACTCTAGCTCTGTCTCTCTCCCAACCTTATTCCTCTCCTACACATATGCATGGATGCCGATCGATCTCCCTTAATACATGAGGTAGATCGATCTCCTTAATACATGAGGTAGGCCTCTCTCCTCCTCCACACATATACCAGCCATTGTACCTCTATAGTTAATTAGGCCTCCCTCTCCCCCCACCACACACCGATAGTCGAACGCTGTAGGGAGGTATCCATGCCATAGAGACAAACTGCACATGTCCCCTGTCACCTTCCAGTAGGCCAGCCACTCTATATATTTGACGTGGGCACACACAAATTCGATGGCACTCTTTATCGATTGCGTGCGCACACACACACACACACACATCATCCCTCTCTTCGATTCTATGGACACCTCAAGCCGATGATACCTCCACTCCCTTCTCGTGGATCTCCCCCTCTCTCTACATATATGATATATCCAGGACTCTATTTCACACACATTGCATATGTTACATTTTTTGATTGACCCCACCCCCCACCCACCCACAAAAAAACTCTCACGAACCCAACACACTATATCTCTCTAGGTTTGTATCTCTCTCACACAACCCCACAAAGTGGTGTACATATACAAGAAGAGAATAGGTGCACCGTGCACATAGTCACGCTTCATGCCCAGCCACACCCGCGTGGGTACATAGTGGAGCTCATTTCTTTACGAAATAGCAGCCCACGTGCTAATTTGAACGCGTGTAGCGGTTGTTTACCTAGGGAGGTCGTGGTACCACGCGTGCATGAAACAAAGTTCGACTTGACATGTTGGCGTGTTATTTTTAAATAAAGTTATAGCGCTCAATGGCACGTACACAGAATATAAAATGATTTTTATGGAGAAAATGGTAGTCCGCTCCACTATATACAATGGAGCCTGCCTGCCTGGTCTGTCTCTCTTCAGAGTATCTCACACAAGGCTGCGGTGGCCTCTCTCTCTCTCACCGTTGGTCAGTGATCCGACCGCATCCCATCCACCGGGGGAAAGGGAGCAAGTGCATCATTTCTCCGTTCGATGGTGCCGAGGCAGAACGTCCCGATCTGCGGTACATGCTGTTCTCTCTGACCAAGCTCCGACGCGGTAGGGCCTACGCCACCTGCTTGTTGCCGCAGTATGGGCAGATTCCGCCCGCCGCCGCTCACCTAGTTACATCCCGACGACCTCCAGGTATCCCCTCCGGCCTTGCTCCACTGCCCGTCTTCCCACGTCGCTGCATGTGGATCTTCCATAGTTCTTTGCCCAAAACATAGCTTGTCCGACGTACTTTCCATATTGCAATCTCGTCCTCACACCATTTTAGACAAACACAACCGTGCTGTTATCTTCCCTTAGGACAAGGAATATGCGTCTTTTTTGTCGTCGCATGTGTCTTCAACTGTTATTGGCCAGTAATTGTTTCCTTTCTACCTCTTTTTTGCAAACAGGGCTATCCATTTCACCTCGTTGCTACTGTGACCTTTTGGTGAACTGCACAAATCACTTTTTTTCTTAAGAGTGTTTTGTGCAGTTGTACTAAAATGTCACACGGGCAACGTCTCTACATTTCAGTGCAACTGCACAAAGGGAGATTGGTTTTGCTCTATCCTCCTCATCCAACTCCGAGCCTAATCTTCTCCAACTAGTTAGTCTTAAGAGAGACTGCAAAGGTGACCGGCTTCTATTTGTGTGTTTATTGCTTCATCAGCAGTCCTCTATTATCGTAATCACACTTAATATCTTTGGAACAGGGACGCTCAGCTCTATTTTAGTGGAACTGCACAAAATGATCGGAATGTTGCATGCTCCAGACAACTACTTTTTTTCCCAACATGCCTTGTTGATTTAGACAGAGCTGGGTGGACGTTGCTGCCAATGAAAGCATGGATCAATTTTAATTTAACACCTTCTCACAACTTTGTCTTCAATCGTGATGTAAATATTAGCTCTAATTTGCTAATAATTGAGATGCATTTGCAAGGAAGTTAGTTTTTTATTGTTTCCGAAAGAGCATCGATGGCACGACACATGAAACAAAAGCTGAATGCTCACACCATTGTACAATTTCATGACGCTAGAAATTATTTGTATAGTACGTCAATTATGTAAACAAATGCTGGAAGCTTGGTAGCATTGCCAGAAGCCTCTTCAGCATCCAGGTCCATGTGCCATGCACAAAATTATACTCATTCGTTCCTAAATATTTGTCTTTTTACAAATTTCAAATGGGCATATTTTAGAGTGTAGATTCACTCATTTTGCTTCATATGTGTACTCCCTCCGTTCCTAAATACTCTATTTGTCTTTCTAGAGATTTCAACAAGTGACTACATATGGAGCAAAATGAGTGAATCTACACTCTAAAATATGTCTATATACATCCGTATGTAGTAGTCCATATGAATCTCTAAAAAGACAAATATTTGAGTAGTCACTCGTTGAAATCTCTAGAAAGACAAATACTCCGGAGTGTATTTGAGAGCCGAGGGGGTAGTGCACAACCGCATGGGAGATTCAGCCCGGTCGTTGCGCCGCATTAATAGTGAGTAAATGAGCAGTCAAATTGCAAGCCCCACCTTTCCCACTGTAAGTTGCTCGGAAGAAGCAACCATCAATACACTCTTCTTTGAATCCGCTCATACTACTCCATCCATCACTGTTTTATAGAGCACGCTTCAGAAAAAAGAAACAATCTATGGGACCAAGGCGACTAGTAATCGGCCTGCAAAATAGCCTTGGTAGTTATAGCACGGCGTCTATTAGTAGAGGAAATAATGTGTACACACATGCATGCAGTGCTTCCACCCCGGGTACACACATGCATGCACTTACTCCACTCCGTAGTAGTACATCGAGAGAAAATTGTGGACTTGATTGCGGTTACCACGCCCTAATTAATTGAGCATTAAACCAAACACGTCTAAAGTCTCTATGGTGGTGGAAATGCGTTGACACAAATGCATCATAATGAGGCGCGCCCTGTAAACTGTGACAGAGGGAGGAGTAGTATATGAAGGTGCAAAACCAAGCACGCGTATGGCCAGTCGGTCAACACACCTCGTCTTGGCATATCACTGACATTTGGGATAGGAGTGTGAGCAAACCGATCTCAATTGACGGCAAAATGGCCAACCCGCCGTTCCTTGAGAGAGATGAGGAGCGAGTACACACAGACAGGCTCGCACGGAGGCCAAGATATATTCGAGCATGGTTGGTTGATCGATATCATCATTACATGTTGGGCTGCCGTTTTCCGCCCTTCTCCTGAATAAACGTGTACTTTATCAGAGATTAAAATAAATAAGAGTACAGACGCTCCACCATGCGGTTCTAGTAGTAGTACTACTCGTACTACTAAACCTTGTTCTTGGCTATTCGCCTCTTTGTGAAGTCGAACAATGATGGTACTCCGCATGTTGGGTACTACAGTGTATGCCTCTGACAATCTGACACCGAATGGACTGATGCATGTCCACCGATGGTAGGTTGGATTAGTCAAAAGGCATAAGCGAGCATCACCTTGTCCTGCAATCTTCTCCTCATTCTGCGAGTTGACGGTACACACCGAGAAGTAGTGCTAGTCCATACTCCCTCCTTTCCGGTTAATATGGCTTAATCTTTTTTGTGGGTAAATGAGAGAGCTTTATTCATATATAAGCATTCTTAGGATGATCAGCCAAGACACTGGTTACTAGGAAGCGAGGTATTCCGCAAGAAAAGAAGTAGGAAGCGAGGTGTTTCATCAAGCCAGCTCTCGGCCACATTCAAAGTGCAACAAGCACGATTCCCACAAAGATGCGCCGCAAGGTTGGCTGACCTGTTTACATGCTGAATAACAAAAAAAAAGAGGAAATATTACCGAGCGCTCCTATTTGTAACAGGATATGAGCCAGAATTAAGCGCGAATTGTGGCGAGTGTTCCATGCAATCAACTTCCATTATCACATGCGAGATCCCTCGAAGAGAACCAAATGTGTTGAAGATTGCTTTAGCACATTTAAAAAATATAATAAGAGTGCAGACGCTCCTCCATCCGATTCCTAGTACTAGTATAGTGCATACTTGGCTCTTCGCCTCTTCGGAAGGTCCAACAATGATGATACTACAGTACAGTATGCTTCTGGCAATTTGACACCGATTGAACTGCTGCACGTCCGCCGCGAGGGCGAGGGCGAGGGAGAGGGAGAGGTAGAGGGCGATGTAGTCAAAACCCTCTCCTTGTCCTGCAAGCCACCGCACGCATGGGCGAGGGAGAGGTGTAATAGTAAGCAAGCTTCTCCTCGTTCGACGAGTTGAGAGGACACATCAAAGCAGTAACTATCCTACTTTGCGCTTGGCTGTTCGCCTCTTCGGGAAGTCGAACAATAATAGTAGTACTAGTATAGTGTATGCTTCTGGCAATCTGACACCGAATTAACTATTGCACGTCCACAATGTTACTCAAAAGTTTCTCCTTGTCCTGCAAGCCACCGCGCGCAAGCTTCTCCCGTCCCGCAAGCTTCTCCGTGTTCGGCAAGTTGACGGGACACAGCAAAGTAATGCTAGTCCATACTGCCTCCTCTCCGGTTAATATGGCTTAATTTCAAACGAGATAAATACACTGTCTGTCACTATATATTTGTAAAAATACGGTCAGTGGACTTCATAATACGCTCATTCCGCTCAATATATACATTTTCCGGTCTTTATACGGTCACTAGCTCACCCTGGCTGAGTATGTGTGTGCATGCACGTGTAGGTTGAGCACTTGAGCGTGACCGTGCGTGTTCCGTCGTGTGCTCGGACATGCATGCATTAGGGCGTCGCACGCGTTTTTGCGTCCATGTGTACGTGTCACTGTTGCATACACATAGGGGGAGTACGTGTAGGGGCCACTAAGGAGCAGTCAAATCACACAGTAAGTTAGTCAGAAGAAGCAACCATCATTTCACTCTTCAATGACATGTACGCAATATAAAATGGTTGATATGGAGAGAAAAAGAAAACCACTATATATACACTAGCAGGAGCCTAAGCTACAAGCCTGCTTGCTCGGGTTGCTCTCTTCACAAGCATAGAATGACGGTAGCCCCAACGCTGGTCACATATCCGGCCTGATCCTGCAGCTCGGGGAAGGGAACAATGTTCTGCGTAGACGCGGTCGACATCTGCGTGGATAGCTAGCTATAGCATGGACTCCCAAGAACTTTTTACATGCATGTTGTGGCCGGCTATTGCAACCTTGGAACGCGGAGCAGTCGCGTGCACCAGGAAGCGGCGCAGGCGACGCTCTCTCGGCCGGTGCGCCGCTTCAATGCCAGCACCTATGGGAGGTCGCATCTGCTCTGGCCGGGCGGCACTGACTGTTTCGGGCAGGAAACACGCACGGGTGATGCAGAGGGTTCGGGTTGGTCAGGAGAGGTCGTGGCAGTGGTCCGGAAGTGCGACCGGGACGTGTGGATCGTTAGTTCATCGGGAGTACTCCCTCCGTCCCATAATATAAGATGTTTTTTTGACACCAACGTAATATGAAACAACGTCTTACATTATGGGACAGAGGGAGTACTTACTCCCTCCTTTCCAGTTTATCGGGCTCAATTCAAAAATCTCACCAACCAAGGTAGATGGTGAGTGGTGGAATATTTTTTATAGTTTGCAAAAGCACCTAATTAATGCTCTTGTTTTCCTCAAAAAATTGTGTTTATCAATGCATTAATTAAAATGCATGCATGCATAAAGTACACGCATTGGTCAATCTTCTCTTAATACTTGCATGCAATGATTTAATGCACCTTGCAATCTGAACATGTGATGAAGAACAACCAAATTGAGCCTTATAAAATGGAAAAACTAAAATTTTGAGATAAGCCCTATAAACCGGAAAGGAGGGAGTAGTAGTTTTCTTCACTAGTATGTTAAATAAAGAGTTTTGTTTCGTACTTACACAATTTAAAACGATTGTTATGGAGAGAATAAGAAAACCACTCCACTATATATTGGTCGTATACATGAGTACTATATGGACACAGCTTCATTTACTTTAACCTGCCTTTGGGTTTATGACAGGTGGGCCCAAAATGTGGCTGACCCACCTGTCATACAGCCAAAAGCAGGTGCAGTTAAGGTATCGGAGCTCAGTCCGTACTACAGTATATATATAGGGGTTGTTTGGTTTGAGACTAAGTTTGCCAAAGCTTGCCACACCTAAGGTTAGGAAAATTTGACCAACTTAGGTGTGTGTTCGGTTCAAGCCACATTTTAGGCAAGCCACACTATGGTCCCACATCACATACACACAACAAGTGTGGCAAGATTCCCTTAGGCTTGCCAACTTGTGGCTCTCATTTTGAAGAACTAACCTTAGGCAAGTTTGGCAACATTGTATGGCAAAGTGTGGCACTCCTAGGCCTAGAACCAAACAACCCCATAAGCTGGAGCCTCAACGCTTGTTCGCTAGGGTTTGCACTCTCCACACTCTCGCCGCACTACACACACACACACAAATATATATATATATATATATATATATATACATATATACACACACACACACACACGCTGGAGGCTTAGTGTCGGAGGTTGGGTGCGACATATGCCAAAGGATGGCTTATCATGGTGGGAGCGAGTAGAACGTCGCCGGTGCCAGGAAACAGGATTAGGCGAAGGCATGCATGCCGGCGAATCTTACCCAGCTTCGGGGCTCTCAGGGGAGATAACACCCCTACTGCTGCTCTATGGGGTCTCCGCATGATCACTAAGGCGTAGTGACTACAAGGTTGCTCCTAGAGCTGTATTCTGGAGGTGGAGGGAGGCAAGGCTAGCCTTCTTCTTCCTATATGATCTGGTCTAAGGCTAATGGGCGCCAACCCTTTGCATGGGTGGCCTGGGGGGTTTATATAGGCCTACCCCCCGGGGGTACAATGGTAATCCGGCTGGGCGCGGGTCCCAGCCGTCTGTCTCACAGGCCGCCGTCTTCTCCGCCGACTGATGGGGCCCGCCGACTCGCGGGCCCCGCCGGCGAGTCCGGCACTGTAGACGTGCTTCTGGGCACACATGCTTGGTCATTGGGTCGTGGCAACAGTGCCGCCGTCTATCGGGCGATCACTGTCGTTACTCCCCATCTTGTCTGGTTAATGGCACGTGGGACCCGTGGGAGAGGCTAGCCGACTCCGGGGAGCCGACTCCCACGGGGCCGCCTTCGGGGCGTATCTGCCGTCTTCTATGCTCTCATTGACTGGCGGGTCTACCGTCTCTGAGCCGTATAGGTAGGAATCGTGGCCACAGTGCGCCGCACATTGTGGCTGAGGTCAGGTCTAGCATGGCTACAGTGCCGGGCCACATCGGAGATCTCCGGCGGTATGGCACACTGTAGCCACGTCGGCTCCTCGCAAGCAGGAGGTGACGGCCACACCGTGGTCGTACCCGCCCCGCCTAACGCAATGAGCGTAGAGTCGTGGGCCGACTCTCCATAGCTGTCTCCTCCGGAAGTCGCCGGCCATGAGTCGGCTTGTCGCGGAGTCACCGTCTGGGACTCGGCACAATGTGGAGTCGTCCCTGGGACTCGGCATGAATCGGAGTCGTCGTTGGGACTCGGCATAACTTGGGGTCGTCCCTGGGACTCGGCATGACTCGGAGTCGTCCCTGGGACTCGGCATAACTTGGGGTCGTCCCTGGGACTCGACATGAGGGTGCGGCTTGCCCCGATGTCTTGAAAGGTCATGGGCTCGGGTTGGCCTACCCGTGGCCCATTACTCCGACAGTAGTCCCCGAAGCTGGTGAAGCTCCGCGGACACCGCATCGTGGGGCTTCAACAGTTTCAATCTTCCGGGAGCGGATTTTGGGCCTCGGCCGCCGTCTTCAGTCGGGCCGACTATCCAAAGTCGGAGTTGCGAAGGGCCGCCCCGCCTCGTGAAGAGCTTGAAAGTCGTGGCGGGAGACCAGGCGGCGTGCCTGATACGCTTCCCCGTGGCCATCAGCGCGGTCCTCTTGCGTGGCGCCATGCGGCGGGGGCAGTCTGCTGGCCCACGCGCGCGACGGGATGGGCTGTCAGGCGGGGCCCACCACTACCGTGCCTCGGCACGCGGACGGATCCGCTGCGGCCGCGCGAACGGTTAGGCTTCTCACGCTGTTACTGCGTGCAGTAACTTCGTGGGGTAAATCGTGGGGCGGCGTGGGGCTCTGGGCGCAATTAATCCCACGCCCGCCCCCTCGGCTTCTCAGCCTCCAAGCCTATAAGTAGGGGGGGGTGGAGCGGCATAGCACGCGCGCCCATCTCCCCCGACCCCCGCTTCCTCTTGCTTCCTCTCTCCTTGCCGCCGGCGAGCAGAACCACACCGCACCGGCCAGCGATGAGCTCCTCCTCCGTCGCCGCAGCTCCGGCCGTGCGTTCCAGCATGTGGGACGGCTCGGAGGTCGACGACGACCTCATTGAATTCCTCCGCAAGACGCGCCGCCTCCCCGGCGCACACCTCGTGCGAGCCCGCACCGCGCCGGCGAGGGAGGTATCGCCGGCGCTGGAGGAGGGCGAGCGGGTCATCTTCCGCTCGCACCTTATGCGCGGCCTGGGGCTGCCGGCGAGCGGCTTCTTCCGCTCCTTCTTGGAGTTTCACGGCCTCCAACCGCACCACCTCCCCCCGAATATGGTGGTGCTGCTCTCCGCCTTCGCCACTCTATGCGAAGGTTTCCTCAGCGTTCTCCCAACCATCGAGCTGTTTGGAGAATTCTTCTCTTCTAAGCTCGGCACGCATGTCGCCGGCGTGCCGGCTCAGTGCGGTGCCTACATCGCGATGCGGCGCTCGACGGCCGACAACCCCTTCCCTTCCATCTCGCTGATCAAGTCGGTGAGGATGTGGCAGCGCTCATACTTCTATGTGAAGAACCTCGCCTCCGACGGTGACTGGGTTAATCTGCCGCCTTACGAAGTCGGCGCCCAGCTGGAAGGCTCCCCAGATGGTCTCATCGAGTCAAGGCGCTGACTCCCGCCGGAGCCACCGCCGTAGCGCGACTCCGAGTCTTGACGCAGTCGGAGGGCCTCGTCGGGGCCGACTTGCTGGCCGCCTTCGTGGCGCGCCGAGTTCTCCCGCTCCAAGGCCGGCCTCACCTGATCTGTCAGATGAGCGGCCTCTGAGACCCAAGTCGGATGAGCACCAAGGAGATGCCCCGCGCGGAGGTGGCAAACATTGTGAACCATATCGCGCACTGCGAGTTCGGGGAGGACTGGCAGTTCGGCAAGGAGCCGTACTCGCGCGACAACCCCCCACCAGTGGTAAGTCGCATCTCCTTATTGCTTTGTCTTCTTTGCGGCCGAATCCGGTTTCTGATTCTCGTTGGTTTCTTCTGAGCTAGAACCCCCTCATGCAGCCTGCAGCCGGCGCCACGAGACAGCTCCGCGAGTTTGTCCCCGATCGTGCGGAGAGCGACGTCGACGACCCCGACTTGGGGGCGGCGGCGATGGAAGCCGATGTCGAAGGCGGGGGAGGAGGAGCGGTAGGTGGCTTCAGGCCCTCGGCCACCTTCGCCGACTGGCCTGATGATGACGCTGAAGGGGAAGTCGCCCCGCGCCACCAGCCGAGGGTCGGCTCATTGGGCGCCGGTTCCTCCGCCGGCCAAGGCGGCTTAAAGAGGCGCCAGCCTAGGCCGAGTTCATTCAGCGGCAAGCCGAAGAAGCTCAAGGGGGCGGCCGCCATGACCAAGCGGGAGGAGGCGGCCGCGAGGGCCAATCGTTTCCGCAGGGAAGTGAGGAGGCCGCCGCTAGTCTCTGCGTAAGTGTTTCCTTGTCCTTATTTTTCCTTGGTGAATCTTGTCCGAGTTTCTCTTTTCATTTACTTTTTTGCTTCAGGGCTCCTCTTTCCCTCGAGAGGGTCGTCACCCCTCCGTCATGGGGTCGGCGAAGACGTCCGCCAACACTCGGTGGATTGACCCCGCCGCTGACCTCCAGGAGGCGACGGAGCGAAACGCGCAGGAGAAGCGCTACGAGGAGGAGGCCGCCCGTTTGGAGAAAGCGGAGGCCGAGAAGGCGGCGGCCTCCGCCCAGAAAAAGCTGGAGGAGGCCGAGGCTGCTGCCGCAGCAAGGCAGCGAGCCGAGGAAGCCGCGCGTCGCCAGTCGGCGAAGTTTGTCACCCCACTGTCTTCGGCGCCGCCCCCCCCCCCCCCCCCCCCGGAGTTCACGGGGCAAACTGGAGAAACTGGCTCCAAGACTCCCGTCGTGGAGAAGGAGAGCAGCGAGGCCACCATGTCAGACACTCTCGTGCCGCCACCGCCTCCTCCATCGTCGTCTGGGAGATCGCATGGCAAACAGCCGGCGGGCCCGCCGGAGCCGCCGACCGCGGACGAGTCCAAGGCGAGGCTGCTTCTCCAAGTCGCCTCGCCGGTGCGTCGCCGTCTTGAGAGGGCGACCTCGGCGCCGCAACCTCGGGAGACCGGCGCCGCGCCCATCGGGTGGTTGCGCGGAGGCGGCACTGGGCCGCCGAATCAAGCACTTCTGGACGTTCAGGCGAAGCTGCGTGCTGAAGGCGACACCCTTCAAACTTGCACCAGGGCGCATCTGGCAGCACGGACGGCCGTCCGAGTACGTTTCCTTCTTCTTTTTGATTCTTGTTTTTCTCTGTGGGGGCGCGCCAGTGCACCCACTGGGTGTAGTCCCCGAGTTTCGGGCCGGCTATTGAGCGGGCGGCTCGGAACTCCCTCTTGCGAGTTCCAAGCACTTATTTTGTCTGAAATCTTTGTTTGCAGGAGTATCACAACCTCCGCGCCACTGCCTTCAACCGCAATGTTGAGGGGTTGAGCAAGCGGACTGCCGACTTGACAGAAAGCCGGAGTAAGTTTTTTCCCTCTCTTCTTCGGGGGGGGGGGGGGGGCGCTGGCGCACCCGCGGGCTATAGTCCCCGAGATTCGGGACGACTGCTGAGCAGTCGGGCCGGATCTTTCCGGCGATCTTCTTTGCTGACGACTTCGACATTCCCTTTCTTGTTCTTCTTTCTTCGCGGGGGCGCGCTGGCGCACCCGCGGGCTGTAGTCCCCGAGATTCGGGCCGACTGCTGATGACTTATTTGTCTCTTTCTTTCATTCTTCAGGGGCCAACGCTACTCTTCAGGGGCAGCTAGGTGAAGTTATCACCGCCTTGCGCGTCAAGGGGGAGGAGTGCAGCAAACTCCCTACGGAGCGCGATCTGCTTACTGCGCAGCTGGCCAAGCAGAAGGAGCTACTCAAGAAGGCGCAGGACGAGGCCGAGAAGAAGGAGGCTGCTCTCCTGGCCGAGTTCGAGAATGAGCGCTCCTCCTGGACCGACAGGGAGGCGATGCTGACTTCCGGCTTCCACGAGATTGAGGATATCGTCGATGGTGAGCTTTCTTTCTTTGAATTTCCGACTATGTGTCAGGCTGACTTCTGATTTTTCGACTTGCTTTTTTTTTGTCTTGGCAGACTTCTTCCCTGGCCACTTGCAGGCAGTCCCTCTGGCCATCGAGGCTGATCATGAGGCGCAAAGGGCAAACAGTGAGGTGATTGCCGCCAACGCTCCCTTGACCGTCGATGAGCAGCTTCTGAGCATCGAGGCCCATCTTCGTCCGGCCCACCGGCGGATGCGCCGGCTTCAGCGTGCCGGCGCCCAGGCGGTTGCTGCCCTGTGGCCAGACATGCCGGCTCTGTGCACCGCTAGCCGAACTGCCGACTGGTTGGAGGTCACAGTCGGCCGTCTTGAGGCCTGGAAGGGTTCCTCGGCCCGGGCCGGAGCGCGCCGGGCCTTGGAGTTCGTCAAGGCGTGGTATCCGGGGCTGGACCTGGACCGTCTGGCCGCGTTCCGGTCAGAGGCCCAGGCCGAGTTGGAGGCTGTGGAGGGCGCCCTTGTCGAGCGTGCGGCAGCCATCGCCGAATACACGGACACCAGTGTCTTCGTCCCCGAGCGGGCTGAAGGCGGCGAGGAGGTGCCACCAGAGTGGTTCGGGATGGACCCGGAATATGGCGAGGACTCAGCGGAGGTGATTGACTCCAGCACCGAGGAAGAAGGCGAGGCGGAGGACGAAGGCGAGACGGAGGTGCCAGAGGGCGGAGCGGGCGACCAGCCTCAGCTCGACCGCGCCTCTAGCAACGAGCCGCGTCCGACCGGGCCAACCGCCGCTGGCGGCGATCAAGCCCAGACTGCCCAGCCGACTCCCCCGGTGCCTGACACCGCCGTCTCCTCCGACCCTCCGGACCCGTCTGCTGCTCCTTAGGCTGCCTTCTGGCTTTATTTACCTGTTCCAGAAAGTCTTTGATGAACTTGTTAATTTGCACAATTCCACCCTCGGGGTGTATTTTAAACTTCTGTCTGAAGATTCAGCCAATGGGCCTATGCTTATGTAAATATTAATCCGAGTTCTATCTTTCCTTGCTCATTGCTCCTTTGGCTTTTTCCTTTGCCGCCTTCCCCTAGTTGCCGCTTTGCCAGCCGACAAACTGCTCTATGGACTGCCGCTGGACCAAATGCCTGGCTACTATGGGGAAAGCAAGTACTTGCCTTTCTTTGGAGTTTATTTAGCAAGTTGGATAGAAATCAGTAAGCCGAATATTCGCGAGTCGACTTGTAAAAAGGGGGGCTGGAAACCGGCTTAGGCTATGTTGATGTTTTGGGTCCTTAGCCATTTTTCGTGTGGACGCCCATTCATCCTTACTCCTGTCTACCAAACAGTCGCTCTGTGAGCTGCGACTTCTGGCAGGAGACGGCTTAGGCGCCGCACACTACTTGTCCGACTTCAGGAAACATTTCATAGTGCCAGACGGCGAGTCCCCGGGCCGACTAGTCGAACCCGGCGCCAAGCGGCATAGCAAGAAGTAGCATACTTGAAGGCATAATTCTTATCATACAGATAATCAAAAGGGGCAGTCCTCGAACTCGTCTCGGGGGGCCTGAAGTCTCGGTACTTTAATACAAAGGGGTAGCGTGATACATACTGAATCAACTGTAAAACCTTCGGAGGAGGTTTGCATTCCATGGTCGTTCCGACTCTTTGCCGGAGTCGTCTCTCTTGCGAGCTCGGGGCTTCTGGGCATCGATCAGGTAGTAGGAGTCATTGCCCAACACCTTGCTGACAATAAAGGGGCCTTGCCAAGGTGCCGACAGCTTGTGCTGGCTGGCTGTCCGCTGGATAAGTTGGAGCACAAGGTCGCCCTCTTGGAAAGATCTTGGCTTGACCTTCTTGTTGTAGTATCGGCGCAGGCTCTGCTGGTAAATGCCGGACCGACTGAGTGCCAATAGCCGGCCCTCTTCCAGCAGATCGACGCCGTCTTGACGTGCTTCTTCTGCTTCCTCCTCTGTGTACATGGTGACTCGCGGGGAGTCGAATTCTATGTCCGTCGGGATGACGGCTTCAGCACCGTAGATGAGGAAGAAAGTTGTGAAGCCGGTTGACTTGTTTGGAGTCGTGCACAGACTCCAGAGGACGGCTGGCAGCTCCTCAAGCCAACAGCCGGCCGAGCGCTCCAGTGGTTCAACCAGGCGGGGCTTGATGCCGGATAGGATGAGGCCGTTTGCTCGCTCTACCTGGACGTTTGACTGCGGATGGGTGACGGACGCTAAGTCCAGTCAGATGCCCTGTGTAGCGCAGAAACGGGCCAAGGCTCCTTTGGCAAAATTTGTGCCATTGTCGGTGATGATGCTATTTGGTATGCCGTACCGAGTCGTAATGTCGGCGATGAAGGTTACTATAGTCGGACCATTCAATTTCTTGATGGGTTTTGTTTCTATCCACTTGGTGAACTTGTCCACTGCGACAAGTAGGTGAGTTAGGCCGCCTCGTGCCGTCTTGAATGGTCCCACCATGTCCAGGCCCCAAACCACAAAGGCCAGGCGATGGGAATGGTCTTGAGCACCGAAGCCGGCTGGAGCGGCTTGGAACGGAACATCTGGCACCCTTTGCAGTTTTGGACTAATTCCTTGGCCTCTTCCAGGGCAGTCGGCCAGAAGAATCCGTGTCAGAAGGCTTTGGCGACGAGTGCCCTTGAAGCCGCATGATGGCCACACTCTCCCTCATGGATGTCTCTGAGAATTTCTTGGCCTTGTTCTGCCTCGACACAACGTTGGTAGACACCAGTGACACTGCGCCTGACCAGCTCTCTGTTGACTATGGTATAGGCTGCAGCTCGGTGTTGCACTTGCCGAGCCAGGATTTCATCGGCTGGCAGCTCTCTGTTTACTAGGAACTTGAGGATGGGCTGCGCCCATGAGGGTGCTGCTACTTCTTCGATTGCCACTATTGCGACTTGGACGAGGGTGGTTGGGCTGGGAGGCGGTGGGCTGGGATCCACGGCCGCTTGCTGGGTCGATGAAGTCCCCAGGCCGACTAGAGCAGTCCCCGAGCCGAGTTCTGGAGTCTTCAGTCTGACCGTCGCAGTCCCTGGGCCGGCTTTGACTGTGGTATTTTTGGAGCCGTCTATGAGGATTCTTGTGCCGTCTGCCGGTGCTCTTGAGTCGGATCCGACTTCTTCGGGGGGAGCTAGCACAAAAATGGAGTCTGATTCTGGCGAAGGCTTGATAGATGGCTTGAGGAGGCGCTGAAGGGCGACGCCGGATGGTATTGCTTGACGAGTGGAGCCGACTCGTGCCAGGGCGTCCGCTTGGTCATTATCATTTCTTGGAATGTGAAGGACTTCACACCCCTCGAAATATCTGCTGAGTTGCTGCACCAGGAAGCGGTAGCTCGCCATGTTTGCGTCTTTGGCGTCCCAGTCGCCAGATGACTGCTGGACCACCAAATCGGAGTCGCCGTAGCACAGGATCCGGCGGATGCCGAGTTCTTTGGCAAGCCGGAGCCCGTGAACGAGCGCCTCGTATTCGGCAACGTTGTTGGAGGCGGCGAAGTGGATCTGCAGTGCGTACTTGAGCTTGTCGCCTTTGGGGGAGGTGAGGACGACGCCGGCTCCCAGGCCGGTGCGCATCTTGGAGCCATCGAAATGCATTCGCCAATGGGTGGAGTCGGGTGCTGGCGGCAGGTACTGGGTCTCAGCCCAGTCGACAAGGAAGTAGATGGTGTAGGGAGCCAGATCTATGGCCCACTTGGCTACTCAGCCTGAAGCATCACGGCTTCCGATGATCTCGGCTAGTGGAGCGGTGCAAACCACAGTGATTGGATGTTCTTGAAAGTAAGGCTTCAACTTCTTGGCGGCGAAATGCACGCCGTAGCACATCTTCTGGTAGTGGGGGTAGTTCTTCTTGGAGGTCGACAGTACCTCGCTCAGGTAATATACTGGTCTCTGGACAGGGAGCGCCTTGCCTTCCTCCTTGCGTTCGACTATGATAACTGTGCTGACTACCCGGCTGGTGGCGGCAATGTATAGGAGCATGGGCTCTTTGGGAGTCGAAGCCGCCAGCACAGGGGGAGTAGTCAACATCTTCTTCAGCTCGAGAAACGCTTCATCCGCCTTGTGGTTCCACTCAAAAAAGGTGGTCTTTTTCATTAGTTGGTACAAAGGGAGAGCCTTCTCGCCCAGCCGACTCATGAATCGGCTGATGGACGCCAAGCAGCCGGTGAACTTCTGCACATCTAACAGTCGGCAGGGGACTGCCATCCTCTCGATGGCTTTGATCTTTACAGGGTTGCACTCTATGCCGCGTTCAGAGACCAGGAAGCCAAGGAGCTGGCCGGTTGGTACTCCGAAGACGCACTTCTCTGGATTGAGCTTGATCTGTAATCGGCGCAGATTCTCAAAGGTTTCTTGGAGATCTTCCAACAATGTTCCCTGCTTTTCCGTCTTCACTACCACATCATCCACGTAGACGTGGGCATTTTTGCTGAGTTGCTTGAGGAGACACTTCTGCATGCAACGCTGAAAGGTGGCGCCGGCGTTCCTCAAGCCGAACATCATAGTCAGGTAGCAGAAGGCTCCGAACGGCGTGATGAAAGCAGTCTTCAGTCTATCTGCCGGGTTCATCTTGATCTGGTGATATCCTGAATATGCATCTAAGAAGCTCAACAGCTCGCATCCGGCTGTGGAGTCTATCACCTGATCAATTCTTGGTAGAGCAAATGGATCTTTGGGGCAAGCTTTGTTGAGGCTTGTGTAGTCGATACACATCCGCCACTGCTTGTTCTTCTTCAACACTAGGACCGGGTTCGCCAGCCATTCTGGAAAGAACACCTCCATAATGAAGCCGGCCGCTAGGAGTCGGGCTATCTCTTCTCCAACAACTCTTCTTTTCTCTTTTGACAGGCGGCGCAAGGGCTGCCTGGCGGGCTTCACATCAGATCGGACATGTAACTTGTGCTCGGCGAATTCCGTCGGTACACCTGGCATGTCTTTAGGGGACCATGCAAAGATGTCCTGATTCTCACGGAGGAAATCGACGAGCTCGCCTTCCTATTTGCTGTCTAGGTTTGCACCTATGACAGCGTGCCTCTGCGGGTGCTCCGGGTCCAAAGGTATCCTCTTTGTTTCTTTAGCCGGCTTGAACGAACCCTCAGCTTCTGACTCCTTGGGGTCGGGCGACATCTCTGGCTGCTTGCTGGCCATCGCCACAACCCTGTCAAGGAGCCGCCTCTCAGCTGCGATCACCAGGGACTCGGCCAGCCGACTGCTCTCAGCCGCGCAGGCGGACCACTTCCTGTAGTCGCCAGCCATGGTCAGAATCCCCTTTGAACTCGGCATCTTCATCTTGAGGTAGGCGTAGTGGGGGACCGCCATGAACTTGGCTAAAGCTGGTCGGCTAAGAAACACTTGGTATGGGCTTTCAAGGTCCACCGCTTCAAACCAGACTGGCTCTCGGCGAAAATGATCTTTGTCTCTGAAGAGGACGTCTATCTGGATCTTGCCGATTGGAGAGCAGGAAAGGCCAGGCACAATGCCGTGGAAAATAGTTCGGCTGCTTTGAAGCTGTTTATGCTTGATTCCTAATTTCTCCATGGTATCCTTGTATAGGATGTTGATGCTGTTGCCTCCGTCTATCAACACTCGCGAGAAGCGAGCGACTTGCCTATCAGTGGCCAAGGTAGCACTCAGAACCAAAGCGTAGGAGCCCGGATTCGGCATCACCTCTGGGTGATCTGCTCTGCTCCAACTGATAGGCTTCTCGGACCAATGCATAAACTCAAGAGTATCTAATGCTACTGCATTTACTTCTTGCTGCTGCAATCGTTTGCTGCGTCAATCATCAGCCATACTAGTGAACACCACATAAGCTCCATGTTCTTCGGGGTATTCATCTTGTGTGGCGCCGACTGGCCTGGCCGCCGGCTGCTGGGGCGGCTGTGGAGGCGGCGGCCCAGCAGGCGGAGGAGGAAGGAGGCTGTCTCCCTTGGCGATTCTGGTGAGCCAGTGAAATTTCCGGGTGGTATGGATTGATGGATTTGCGCCGCTGTGGAACTTGCAGGGACCATCCAGAGTCTGCTCGTAAGAGAAGGCCGGCAACCAGTTGGACTTGCCGCCTTTCTGCCGCTTCGCCGGAGGCTGCCCCTCAGGCTGTTGGTCTTCCACTATCGCAACCTGTCGACTGCTAGAAGTCGGTTGCGAGGCCTTGCGTTTGTGATCATTCTGCTGCTCTCACCGACTGGTATCTCCAGCCGGAGTTCTGGGAGCTTGAGGGGCCACTTTGCCAGTCGCACTAACTTGAATCTCTGTCTTCATGGAGGAGTCGGCTGTGGCATATTTGTTTGCAATGACCAGCAACTCGTCGAGGGTCTCGGGCTCGTCGCAGAGAAGCCGGTGCTTGAGGAGGGTGCCTTCTCTGCACCCGGCGGTGAAGTACTCGATAGGCTGCACCTCGTGCACGCCCTCGCAGGAGTCCCGAAGCTCTCCCCATCGCGTGAGGTAGTCGCGTGTCGACTCGTCTTGGCCTTGCACGCACAAGGAGAGTTGTCGTGGCTTGGGGGGGCGCTTGTACGTGCTGGTGAAGTTGCGGATGAAAGCTTCGGTGAAGTCGACCCAACTATTGATGCTGCGGGGCTTCAAACTGTTCAGCCAGGTCCGGGCCGTACCCTGGAGCATGAGAGGAACGTACTTCACGGCAACACGCTTGTTGCCGTTTGCTATGTTGACGGCTGTGGAGTAGTCAACTAGCCAATCTTCCGGCTTCACGGAGCCGGTGTATTTGGGCGTGTCTCGGGGGAGCGTGAACCCTTTGGGGAAGGGCTCATCTCGGATACGGGGCCCAAAGCAGGGTGGACCCAGCTCGTCTTCTTCTTCCAGCGCCAGGGATCAGTGGAGTCGGTCGATCCGGTGGCGAGCGTCGTTCTCTTCGACTCCCTCTCGACGGCCGAGGCGGTCGCCGAGAGTCAGATGCTCGATAGGCGGTGGGGAGACTCGTCTTTCCCTTCGTGGTGGGGGAGGCAGGTAGCCGCCCTGCCGCTCCACTGCTCTTGGGCGGCCGTCTTGGTCGCGCTCGATGGTTATGCGAGTCTGACTGTGGCTGACAGCTGGATCCTTCTCTTTTCTTCCGCGGACTCCGCCAGTCGGCATCCGAGACGTCGCGCCTTGATCTCGGCGGGGAGGTAAGTCATCATTTTGTCGCTGCGGCGCCTCCGTGCGGTAGCCGACTTCGTTCTGCGCGACAGCCGCTTTGAGGAGTCACTGGACTCGCTCGGTCATTAGGCGGCGCTCTTCGCCTTCGAAGTTGTCTAGCTCGTCTGTTGCCGCCTGGGCGGCACAGATGTTCTCCGCAGGCGTGGCATATACGGGGCGATCGGCCCCGAACAGGTTGGCGACGGCCGCGCGATGTTGTCGGACTGCGCCTAGGCGGCTAGGCCCAGTCGGCACTGGCGAGCCTCCCACAGCGCGATCCATCTCACGTTGGTAGGCCTCCAACAAGCGTCTCATGCTTGCCAGCTTCTTTGCGCCTTCGACAAGCTCAAGGCGGCGTGCCTCCAGCGTCTCAGCGTCAGTGTCCTCCAGAATGGGCGCCGTCAGGTCTCACAGGGCCGCGTCGAGCGGGTCATGAGCTTCTTCACCGGAGTGCTTGCCATGACTGATGACGAGCACTTCCGTGATGGCACTTCCACCGCTCGCCTCGCGAGGGAGCGGCTCATCGTAGATCACCACGTTGGAGGGGAACGTGTCGAGCGACACACCGTCGGAGTTGACCAGCATCGGGTCGGTGGAGCCTACGGACTCCAAGTCCACGGCAGGCTCGCCAGCGTCGTGGAGATGGTCGAGAAGGCCCGCGAGGAGGCTTTCGGGGCCGCCCGTGCCCGCATCGGATGCAGGCTCGTCGGAGATGCTAACCTCGCCGAGAAGGTCAGCGAGGCAGCTCGCCGCGCAGGCGTCGTCGATGCTTTGCAGCGCGTCAGGGCAAACGCCATCGGGCGTGCCGGGCTGGCTACGTTCGCGGGGGAGGAAAAGGGTTCCCGTCCAAAGCAGGTCTCCGGACGACGGAGCACCTCGCCCCACGGTGGGCGCCAAATGTCGGGGGTTGGGTGCGACATATGCCAAAGGATGGCTTATCATGGTGGGAGCGAGTAGAATGTCGCCGGTGACAGGAAACGGGATTAGGCGAAGGCATGCACGCCAGCGAATCTTACCCAGCTTCGGGGCTCTCCGGGGAGATAACACCCCTACTGCTGCTCTGCGGGGTCTCCGCATGATCACTAAGGCGTAGTGACTACAAGGTTGCTCCTAGAGCTGTATTCTGGAGGTGGAAGGAGGCAAGGCTAGCCTTCTTCTTCCTATATGATCTGGTCTAAGGCTAATGGGCGCCAACCCTTTGCATGGGTGGCCCGGGGGGTTTATATAGGCCTACCCCCGGGGGTACAATGGTAATCCGGCTGGGCGCGGGTCCCAGCCGTCTGTCTCATAGGCCGCCGTCTTCTCCGCCGACTGATGGGGCCCGCCGACTTGCGGGCCCCGCCGGCAAGTCCGGCACTGTAGACGTGCTTCTGGTGACGCAGGCTTGGTCATTGGGTCGTGGCAACAGTGCCGCCATCTATCGGGCGATCACTGTCGTTACTCCCCATCTTGTCTGGTTAATGGCGCGTGGGACCCGTGGGAGAAGCTAGCCGACTCCGGGGAGCCGACTCCCACGGGGCCGCCTTCGGGGCGTGTTCGCCGTCTTCTATGCTCTCACTAACTGGCGGGTCCACCGTCTCTGAGCCGTACAGGTAGGCCATCATGGCCACAGTGTGCCGCACACTGTGGCTGAGGTCAGGTCTGGCATGGCTACAGTGCCGGGCCACGCCGGAGATCTCCGGCGGTACGGCACACTATAGCCACGCCGGCTCCTCGCAAGCAGGAGGTGACGGCCACGCCGTGGTCGTACCCGCCCCGCCTATCGCAATGAGCGTAGAGTCGTGGGCCGACTCTCCATAGCTGGCTCCTCCGGAAGTCGCCGGCCATGAGTCGGCTTGTCGCGGAATCGCCGTCTGGGACTCGGCATAACGCCGAGTCGTCCCTGGGACTCGGCATGACTCGGAGTCATCCCTGGGACTCGGCATAACTTGGGGTCGTCCCTGGGACTCGGCATGACTCGGAGTCATCCCTGGGAGTCGGCATAACTTGGGGTCGTCCCTAGGACTCGGCATGAGGGCGCGGCTTGCCCCGATGTCTTGAAAGGTCATGGGGCTCGGGTTGGCCTACCCGTGGCCCATTACTCCGACACTTAGCGTTCCTTTGCTAGGGTTTGCTATATTTAGAGTCTCTCACCCTCTCTTCACCAGATCTAAACAAGACTGAGCTGGCTTCTTTTCTCTCTCTCCCCCCTAACAGCTGGTGAAGGAGGCATCCGGTCGGATCCCGTCGCACCGGGAAGGGGAGGAGGTGCATCATTCACTCTATCGCCTTCGGCGAGGGAGGCAATCCACTGCCGGTTGCGTTGTTCTCTTTCACCCAGTGCTTGTGCGGGAGGTCCATCGACCCCTTCTTCCTCTCCGTCGTACGTAGTGTGGGCGGATCCGGCCTCCCGCCGCACGCCTTGCCACATCCCGACGACCCTAAGGTATAAGTTTCTTTGAAACCGTCGTTGCTCTAGTTGCATGTGGATCTTTTTTGATCTGTAGTCGAATCTAGGTCTTGGTTCAAAGAGGAAAGAAGGATGCGGTGGGGTGGAGCATGAATCTAGGACGTGGTTCAATGAGGAAAGGAAGGATGAAAAGTAGTATAGACTGGCTATCCAGCCGCTTTGTTGGTCAAAAAGGGAAAAAGGGGGTAACCCAGTACACACATCTGTAAGGGAAAGAAACTAGGGGGTTGGGTAGTTTGTGCAGGACTAGATTTGCTGCCCTCACATAGGAAAAAGGTTCAAAGAGAACAATTATGGGACCAACGCAGATATGTTGCTTGGCTACATACTCTGCATCACCCATTTATACGTGTGGACGCACGTGGTGCTGGCATGTCCCATACAACTATTTTGCTATTGTTAATCTAAGAATGCTGCCGGAAAATTTAAGCAATGCCACTGTAAAAGTAAATTACATTTTTTGATGAATGCTGTTTTAAGAGAATGTCTTTGTTAATATGAATCAATGCAACCATTTTAGAAATGCTACTATCCTACTTTGTTTTCCATCAAGATAAGTTAGATGCTTCTTTCTGTCACCATTTGTTTCATCCTCATTTATCGGCAAGTAATTGTTTCCTTTTTTGGCTCTGTTAAAATAGGGGTATCTATTCAACTTGTTGCTATTGCGACATTTTTCTTCGCTACACGAAACACTTTGCTTGATTTCAGTGCAACTGCACAAAACGAGATTGGATTTCCTATTCATGTTGGTAGATTCATATTTTATCCTGGTCTTCTCATGAAAGGTCAGTATAGGCCTTCATCCACATGATTGTGCAGTGTGCTTTGAGATGTTGTTTGTATTGGTATTGTTTAAATAAATGTTGAATTGAAGCTATTGTATTGCTGTCTTTTCCCGTTAAGTAGTGGACAAAAATGGGACCAACCCAGACATGATGCTTGTTGCTTTGTTACAACAAACTCTGCATCACCCCCTTCATAAGTAGATGCAAGCACATATTGTTGTTGCGCCCACTCTGCCCTGGAACTGTTTATGTTTTTCGTTAGCCTAATGCCGCTGGTAAAATTAAGCAATGCTACTCTCAGAATTAACTACTGAATCTTATTTCAAAACTACAACACTTGTTAGGGGTTGGCGGGATTACCATTTTTGTGCAGTTCAACTTGATCACGCCGGCAAGTCGGTGACTTTGCTTAATTTTAGTGGAACTGCACAAAAGGAGATCGAGATTTCATATATGTGTTTGGATATGTTTCCAGTCTTCCTCGCGAGCTGTTTCAAATCTTGGTCAAGAAAGGTCAGTACCGACTTTCATCCACATGATGCTGCAGTGTGATTTGAGATGTTGTGCTACTTGTATTGGTACTATTTTGGATAAATGTTGAATTGAAGCTATTGAAATGTTGTCTTTTACCATTAAGTGAGCAAAAATTGTTCCAACCCAAACATGATGCTTGTTTCTTTGTTACAACAAAACTCTGCATCACCCCCTTTATAAGTAGATGGAAGCACATGCTGTTGTTGCGCCCACTCTCCCCTGGAACTGTTTATGCTTTTTGTTAATCTAATGCCGCTGGTAAAATTAAGCAATGCCACTCTCAGAATTAATTAACTACTGAATCTTAGTTCAAAACTGCTACACTGGTTAGGGATTGGCGGGATTACCATTTTTGTGGCCGCATGTTTCATCCTCCTTTATTGGCCAGTAGTTGATTCCTTTTTTGCCTCTGTTAAAACGAATCAGTCGCATTGTTTTAGGAATGGTACTATCCTGCTTTGTAGTTCTTTCTACATGTTTAACCAAGGTATTGTTGAGACAATGTCTCTGTTAAAATGAATCAGTCGCATTGTTTTAGGAATGGTACTTTTCTGCTTTGTCGTTCTTTATAAATGTTGAAACAAGGCATTATTAAGATAATGTCTCAGTCAATATGAATGAATCACACTGATGGAGAATTGCTACTCTCCTGCTTTGTTTCCCATTAAGATAAGGTAGATCAGTAGATGCTTTTCTTCTGGGAGTACAAGTCATCAACCGTTATTTCTCAGTAATTGTTTCCCTTATACCTATTGTTTCTTACAGGGATATCAAAGTTAAAGCTCGATTTTATTCCGACTTTGATTTTAGTTGAACTGCACAAAAGGAGCCAATGTGTCCAAGGCAAACTACTGCATTACTGGGTCTAGTTGGTCATTCCACTTTACAGAAAGAAGCAGTCACTGTTTGCGCTACATTACAGAAGGAATGACCGAGAAGCTTTACAGAGTATTAGTAGACGCTGGTGACATGACTAGTCTGCAGAGAGCATCGGCAACTCAAAAAGTGCCCAAACAAGTATAAGAAGCCATGATTGGACTCGACGATCATAGGCATTACAAATTTTTGAATGGAAAAAGCTTGTCAAAGTTTAATCGTTGATGTTAGCAAGAAGACATTAGTTTAATATATTGGAATTGGAAAACCTTGTCAAAATTTGCTCATTGATGTTAGCCAGAAGACATGAATTTGATATTTTTGAGTGGGACGCCCTTTGCTGTGAGCAGCGTCGATAGTTTTTTCCTATACCTGTGTTCAGTTTAGAAGTAAACAGTTACTCAGCTGAGATATTCCTTTGTTAAAAGTTTGTTCTGAATATTGTCTATGTAATGCTAGGCCTTGTGCAATATATATTGGAATTGGAAAACCTTGTCAAAATTTGGTCATTGATGTTAGCCAGAAGACATGCATTTGATATTTTTGAGTGGGATGCCCTTTGCTGTGAGCAGCGTCGATCGATTTTCGTATTCCTCTGTTCAGTTTTAGAAGTAAATAGTTACTCTGCTGAGATATTCCTGTGTTAAGAGTTTGTTCTAAATTGTCTATGTAATGCAAGCCTTGTGTTTGATTGCAAAGTTGAGCTTGGAATGTTGTGGCATGCGACATCAGGAGCTGTTCACCGTGCCTCCTGAGAATAATGCTTCGTATTGTTTTGCATGTCGATCTAATGCCAGTGATTTGCTTGTTAAGAAGATTATCCTCTTCTATTGTTTCTGTGCTTAAGAAGTTCATCGTCTTATGTTTCATTCATAGCCTATACGACAAGTCGGGTAGGTTAGACGTGAAACCATATGATCTTCCGACCAACTCATCATCTCAGGCTGTGATTGGATCGTCGTTTTCCAACCAAAACCGCTTGTAAAACTGACGCTTGTAAATAAAAGCAGATGGTCTCGGGCGAAGCACTTGGTTGGTCGATTTCGACTAGTAGTAAAATATACACTGGCCTCTCAAATTACACGCATAACCCGCCAGTTTTACTTACAGACCTCGGGCCCTCAGTTTCATTACGCCTGTATTTTATGCATTGTTTCCGATGAAGAGTAAATTACACTTGTATCTGAATACATGTGTGAAATAAACTAGAGCTCTCAAGCGCGGCCTTACCGTTTCATGCCGTCTCAGTCTCTCGAAGGTGCTCATAGGTGTCCGATGATCCTGGCTTCCTGAATGAGCAGCGGGCGCTGTATCAGACCATCTGTAAGGGCCTGCGAGGCCCTCTCCGTCGTCCTTCGAGTTGTTGCGCTCGTCGTGGTGCCGAGCATTGTTAACATCGTCAACGAACATGAGGATTCAAGAGATGACTTTATTTTGATTGGATGACAGTAGGGGCCCAGTAGGGCCATTGCCGTACGTATGCAAGTGCCTCCTTATTATGTACAACTATATTTTTTTTGCTTCCTCCTGGTTTCTTGAGATCACGGTCCCACACCATTGTCAACCTATGTAGTCAATATAAACGAGAGAATTGCACAAGGTGCAGCCGACAGCTGGGACCAAGCAGCTCGAGCAGTATTTGTGTTTTTGAGGCGTGAGCACTGCAAAGTTTTTGTTGGCAATGTTTTCGTTGTTGTTCAGAGGAGAGCAGGGTATTAACTGGGCAAGCTGTGGCCCGTCTAGCCCAGGCCAGATATCCAGTCCAGATATTAATTTTTTCAAGATGAAAATGGCTAGCCCAGCTCTACATTTTTTGAGGAATACCCACGCATGGTCAACTTGTTATTCTCCGCCCCGCTGGGCTGCAAATTTTATGCATTAGGCTTAACAGGAAAATGGGCTTTAAAAATAATAAATGGGATGTAATTATAAAAACTGGGCAGTAACTATAAAAAAAATGCACCAAACACGAAATTAGTTTATAAAAGATTATTTATGGATTTTGAAAATCTTAATTTTTAATTGTTGCGTGTGCAATGTTTTGTTGGATTTTTACGTAATACAAATTATATTTAATCTGACTAGAAATTTCAGGATAAAAATATTTCGGATCCCATCAAAATGTGGGAAAATTTTATTGAATTTTGTCTTGAACGGTTGGTTAAAATTATTAATCGTTGTCCTAGTGAGAAAATGGGTTGTACTTTTAACAAACTGTAAATGGGCTGTAGTAAATTCCATTAGAATTCAAAAATGGGTTATACATTCTTACAAATCGCAAATGGGCCATAAGTTCTCTCCCACACACTTGTGGGCCTACTAAGTTGACGCGTCCCCTAAAAAAAGGTTGGCGCATATGAAGGCTTTGTCAACTTATTATAGTCAACACACGATTCTAGTAGCAGTGTCCATTGGATGTCTATCCAACGGATATCGTGCTTCTTCTTCAATATCGGATATACTAGCTTCGGCCGCCCAAAAAATGATTCATCCCCCTGACATCTAGGGCACACTGTTTTGGAGGCTGACCTGTGGGCCTACTAAGTTGACACGTACCAAGGGCTTTGTCAACTTAGTCAATATAAACGATTCTAGCTGCAGTGACCGTACGATGTCCATCCAACGACCATAGTGCTTTTTCAACCTCTGGTCTTCTTGCTCCAGCCATCCAAAGCAGCGCTGGTCGTGCCGCGTACTCCTACCTCTCGTGGCCGGCTGTGATGTCGCGGAGGCCTCACCGCCCCCTACTACTCCCATCGCTAGCCCAGGGCATCCCTCTACTCACCCACACCCCCTGTTATTCTGTGGCGACGACAGCCTCATGCCGCAGCCGAACGGTTGAACCCTCGTACTCCTCTCCGCGTGAGCATCCACTGCTGCGTCTTCCCTGGCTCCATGTCTTCCCCTTCCTAGGCCTCACCATCGTCCACCGCCTTGGTGCTCTCGGCGCGGCGTGGTCAATGTGGTCAACGACCGACTTCCATCGGAAGAGTACTGTACGTGGAGAGGCTGACAGCTGGGTCCACGGCCAGAGCCCAGTTTTTTGTGATTTGCCAAGTAAGTCGCTTTGTCAGGCCTGTTGGGCTGCAAATCTTTCAAGACGAGGAGAGCTTTATTCGGCTGACCGAGAAAATGGCCTATCAGTAATGAGAAATGGGTTGTACATTTTTAAAACACATCAAACCGACAATTAGTTTCAAATTTCGTTTTTTCATTTCGAGATTTTAAATTGCAGTGATTTTTATGCATGGACAATTTGTTGGATTTTATATTGATATACATTTATTTTTAAAATCAGTTTGAATGTGACTCGAAATTTCGGGATTAAAAACAGTTCAGACCGCACCGAAATATGCACAATTTCGTATAATTTTTTAACCGTGGCCACAATATGGGCTGTAATGCTAACAAAAAGAATATGGGCTCCAAAAAAACCTTAAGAATTAGCGAATGGGCTGTAAATTGTTAGAAATAATGGCAGATGGGTTGTATGTTGTTTTCCACAGATTTGAGGCTTTTCTAAAAAAAATGTTGACGCACAAGCAGTGACTGTTGGATTTCCATCCAACGGCCGTCGTGCTTCTTCAATCTCTTCTCTTCCTGCTCCAGCCACTCAAACAAGCGCCAGCGGGACTGCCTGCTCCCTCCTCCCCGCGGCCAGCTGTGCTGCCGTGCAGGCCTCACCGCCCCACCGTACTCCCATTGCTGGCCTAGCCATCCCTCTACTCACCCACACCTGATGTTATTCTCCGGCGATGGTAGACGAACCAGTAAACCCTCGTACAGCCGTACTCCCCTCCGTGTGGGAAACAACTGCCGAGTCTTCCCTGCCTCCGTCTCGTTCCCTTCCTAGGCCTCACCGTCGTCCACCGCCCTGGTGCTCTTGGCGCGGCCTGGTTAACGTGGTCAACGACCGACATGTATCTGAAGTGGACTGTACATGGAGAGGCTGACAGCTGGGTCCACGGCCGTAGCAAGGAAGTGCCTCCTTATTACGCGCAAAATAATTATTCCTCCACATGACAGCAGGGACCCACCGGACGGGCCACCGTATCTTGCGAAAAAAATGTTTCCGCCTGACTGCTGGGACCCACCAGCTACATCTTCTTACGCAAGGAAGTGCGTCCGCGCAAAAAAACGATTCGCCCCCCTGACTGCTGGGACCAGCTACATCTTCGCACGCAAGGAAGTGCCTGACAGTTGGGACCCACCTGGTCGAAGCATATATCGCGTTGTCATTCTGGTTGCGAACGTGTGCGTACATATATACTAGTCGATGTAGAGGCGCGCACGTGTCGTATTAGAGGTGCGCACGTAGCATGTACACGTACGTACAACGACCAGTGCACAAGAAATAAAATATGGCCACGTACGTACATACGGGCGGGTCTCAAACGCCTAATCACGCATATATACGTACGGCCAGGGCTCGTGTATATGGCTGGGTCAGAACGGAGAAACAGCGTCGTCGTCGTGTTCATGGGGAGGCAACGGAATGCGTCATGTTCATGGGGAGGCAACGGAATGCGTCATGTTCATCAAGAGGCAACGGAACGCGTGGGAGCCAACCGGCTTGGACGAAACAAGCGATGGAAACGAGGCGTGGCGTATCGTAGAACGGAGGAAACGGCCTTGTGTTCGACCGACCATGTTCAAAATGGGATCCTGTTCATCGGGAGGGGTCTGGCGTATTGCAAAACGGAGGAAACGGACCTCCTACGGTCGAAGCGGGGTCCTGTTGATCGGGAGGGGTGTGGTGTACCGCAAAACGGACAAAACAGACTAGTGTTGGAGCGCTACGGTCGAAACGGGGGTCATGTTCATCGGGAGGGGTGTGGCGTACCGCAAAACGGGACTCCACGGGATACTGTTTATCTCCACCGTTGACCTCCTCCAGCTTCCACTGGCTACTGTTCATCCACCGTCGACCTCCTACAGCCTCCACCTGCGACTGTTCATCCACGGGCTCCTGTTCATCCAGCCTCCACCACGCGCTACTCCGCCGGCTACTGTTCAACCACCCCTCTCCATGGGCTCCTGTTCAACCACCACTCCACGGGCTACTGTTCATCCACCCCTCCACCGTCTACTGTTCATCTAGCCCTCCACGGGGTCATCCTATTCA
The DNA here is from genome assembly GCF_018294505.1 of Triticum aestivum. NCBI lineage: Eukaryota > Viridiplantae > Streptophyta > Magnoliopsida > Poales > Poaceae > Triticum > Triticum aestivum. The sequence continues at coordinate 80,549,393 of NC_057813.1, read as the reverse complement.
TCCAGCCCTCCAGGGGGTCCTGTTCATCCAGCCCCAACCGGCTCAATTGATCGGGGTCCTGTTCATCCGGAGGCAACGCCACGGGTCATGTTCATCCACTCCCACCGCTCACTGTTCTTCCAAACCCCCCCACAACGCTCACTGTTCATCCAGAGAGGCATCATCGATCGGCTTCAGTTAGTAGCAGTAGCAAAGGAATCGCTCAATCGGGTTCAGTTAACAGCCATCGACCGATCGCCCGGGTTCAGTAACGCGTAGCCTGCAGTGCAATCGCTCGGGTTCTGTTAGAGCCCAATGCCTCGCTCGGGTTCAGTTAGATCCAACGCCTGGCACACACGCGCGTATGTGTACGAGAAAAACGCGCATCGCTCGGCCCCTGACCACCCACCATAACCGGGAACTCCCCGAAATTTTCCTCGCCCTCGCTTCTACCACAGTTTTTTCCGTCATGGACGGCCCAAAGAATGTCATGCAACTGCGTCTCCGGCCCGCCCAGGACAAAAAGCCCATTTTCTGTCATGATTTTTTGTCATAGAAGTAGGAGCCCACCACATCCATGATGATACCGGGTTTTGTCACAATTATCGTCATAGAAGTGTCATATGTATGACGGAAAAAAAAATGTTCGGCCCAAAATGTCATAGATGTGTCTTTTTATTGTAGTGCAAGGAGGGGATGAGGAGGTGGCTGATGGGCTTAGCGACAATTCACCGAGAATTCCAGACGGATGGATTTCCACAATAAGGTGAACAAGAAGATGACAATTGTCAATTCAAATGATATAATGTTGTATGCTCGAGGAAAACATACAACATCGGTCATTAGTTGAAAGGTGTGCCCTAAATATGACCTTAGGCAGCAAGATCAATGTTAGAGTGACGATTCAATAACCAACAGCCTAAGAATGAATTATCGACCATTAACTTCAAAGCAATAGGGTTGCTAGAAGTTTTGTGAACGGAGATGGCGAGAAGTATCACTTGTTTTAAGAATTCAAAATACAAGCTGGATAGCAAGTTGCATCCATAACATGAACAAGTTTGTGATGAAAGGAAGGTAAGGATGTTATCGATGGTAACTCAGTTTACCAAGGGACGACGATGGAAGTTACCATCATGAATTTGAGTGAAATCCTGGACGGAGTCAAAATGTTGGTGATGAGCACGACAAATTTTGTCGAGAGGCTCCACGAAAAAGCAATCGAACAACGACTGCATCAAACAAAAGGACTGATGCAGCGAAAGATTATTGGATCCATGGATACGACACCAACTCGAAGTCAAGCTTGTTGTTCGAGGTGAACGATAAGACGAGGAATATCGACGTAAGCTTAGCTCAGCGTAGAAACTAATACTCCGGGAATAAGGACCAAGTAGCATAGTTAAATTTAGCACGATAATGATATAGCCGATCAGGCTAGGAATGACATGATCGAGTACAAACTCATATGTAAAGAAGATTACTAAGAGTTGTTTAATCGTGATGCAGACTCGATTCAGTTATCGGTGTCCTTGAGTGTTTAATAACTCAAAGCCCACGAAAAATTGGAATCAGTGAGAATGGAGCACTTGATGAAGAACTCATAAGAAGTTATGTAGTTCCATGATAATCTTGAGATACCAGGGGTGTAATACTCGACGTCAGATCAAAGTAGAGGTTGGACTAGGGTATTGCTCTATAGAAGACAAGTGCTTAAACTTGTCCGAGAAATGGGATCAAAGAAGAACAATATGGTGGGAAACCATGATTGCAAAAGACCAAATCCCACATATAAGATGAAATTATATCAAGGGGATAATTAATTTAAGAGAAGTTTTAATGATAAGATCTACATCGTGCCCATGGGCATGAACACAAAGTTCAAGGTCGACTCCCACTTCTATAATGCATAACCTTCCATTTACTTCTCGCCTTCGACGAAGTTGTGGTTTTGAAATTTTATCTGATATAATACCAGTAGAGTATGAACCGTAGTAGTTTCCGGGTTCACACATATTAGAAAAAGCATAGGTTCAACCCATTGGGGCCTCTTAGGAATGTATACCACAAGTTTCAAGAGTAAATATCACCAGCTCAAAAGTAGAGGTTGGTTGGCCAAATCAAGGAATAGGATTTACCAATAGCATTATATATCAGGGAAAGAACTTCTCGAGGTTTTTGTATACGAAGGACACTATCAGATGTTAATTCAACAAAGGATCTGACGTTCCATAACAAAGCTGATGTGAGCATCGACACACAACAGAGGAAGAAAACAATGCAAGGACATTGGATTATAGAAACAACTGACTAATTCAAAGCTCAATTGCAAGGGAATTATGATTTCCCAATGAAAGGAGCAGGAGCAAATGCTCTGATTAAGGATGGATAAGTTGAGTAGGCTTAGGAGTGCAATCGATGGCAATTTGATTGGTCGAGATTCAACTCATGTTTAAAATGATGTCTGAGCCGGAAGGATGAATTCTATCATTTGATCGAGGATTGTGAGCATTCACAATATATTGAATCAACAGACTCAAAATGATAATGAAAAAGGATGACAGTAAGTTTACTAGACTTATGGTATTAACCATAATGCAGGTAAGCAAGAATTTCAAGAGCAAAAGGCTCTTGAGGATTTTCAGAAGATCAAATGGTATTTTGAAGACTTCTGTAAAACACATGAACAACTGGGGATGAGTGGATACTCGGCAAGTGCGAGGATTTATCCGTAAGGTATTCATCTGGCAAAGAACTACAGGGCAGTAGGCACAAAGTATTCTCAAAACAATAGAGATAATTTCGGGGGTATCTTGTAATAACAAGATCAACGGGGAATGATTGTACGAATGGCAAGTGTATGTAGTTTTCATAGGGGTTGACGGTGGAAGGAAATCACAAATGCGATTGCACAAAGACTCGAGAGGACATCGTAGAGTAACTTCGGAATCTTCTAGCGCAGTAGGCAATCATCTGAAATGAGGGGCTCTCCGGGAGAAAGTATTTTCGAGAACCTAGAGTCGGCGTTAGTAAAATCATTTAACCCGAATAGAGGAGAGATAAGAGTCCCAGTGTAAAGGTCGAGGAGTAAAAGATCCTAATACCGATCAATGGCGACATGGGCCCGTAAGCCACATATCCAAGTTAGTAAAACAGTTTTCGGCTTCTAGACTCAACTTCGGCCAAGGAGTTGGAAAGGGGATTCCTACAGGCAGTCGGCTCTGATACCAACTTGTGACACCCCCAATTCAATCGTACACTAATCATACATGCAAATGTGTACGATCAAGGTCAGGGATTCACGGGAAGATATCACAACACAACTCTAAAACATAAATAAGTCATACATGCATCATAATACAAGTCAGGGGCCTCGAGGGCTCGAATACAAGTGCTCGATCATAGACGAGTCAGTGGAAGCAACAATATCTGAGTATAGACATAAGTTAAATAAGTTTGCCTTAAGAAGGCCAGCACAAACTGGGATACAAATCAAAAGAGGCGCGGGCCTCCTGCCTCAGATCCTCCTAAACTACTCCCGGTCGTCGTCAGCGGCCTACACGTAGTAGTAGGCACCTCCGGTGTAGCAGGAGTCGTCGTCGACGGTGGCGTCTGGCTCCTGGGATCCAACGTCTGGTTGCAGCGTCCGAGAAGAAGAGGGAAAACAGGGGAAAAGAGGGAGCAAAGCAACCATGAGTACTCATCCAAAGTACTCGCAAGCAAGGATCTACACTACATATGCATGGGTATATGTGTAAAGAGGCCATATCAGTGGACTGAACTGCAGAATGCCAGAATAAGAGGGGGATTGCTAGTCCTATTGAAGACTATGATTCTGCCAGCCTCCGTCTTGCAGCATGTAGAAGAGAGTAGATTGAAGTCCTCCAAGTAGCATCCCATAGCATAAACCTACCCGGCGATCCTCCCCTCGTCGCCCTGTGGGAAAGCGATCACCGGGTTGTCTTTGGAACTGTTCTGGGTGTGTTTTATTAAGTATCCGGTTCTAGTTGTCATAAGGTCAAGGTACAACTCTGGGTCATCCTTTTACCGAGGGACACGGCTATTCGAATAGATCAACTTCCCTGCAGGGGTGCACCATATTTCCCAACATGCTCGATCCCCTTTCGCCGGACACACTTTCCTGGGTCATGACCGGCCTCGGAAGATCAACACGTCGCAGCCCCACCTAGGCACAACAGAGAGGTCAGCACGCCGGTCTAAATCCTATGTTCGCAGGGGTCTGGGCCCATCGCCCATTGCACACCTGCACGTTGCGTGGGCGGCTCGAGAGCAGACCTAGCAACCTCCATTACAAAGGAAGTTGCATAACGCGGTCCAACCTGGCGCACGCCGCTCAGTCGCTGACGTCAAGATGGCTTCGGCTGATACCACGACGTCGAACCTGTGTGGGCCCCACCAAGAAAACTTTGAATGAAATCTCTATCACATGTTTGTTTCTGTCTTATTCTGCAAGCCAATCCTTTGTTTTGTTTATTTGTGGTATTCGAGTTGCTTCAAAGTCAAATGTTGAATCCATACCTTTCGTAAACGATATTCTCATATTTCTACGGGAGTGCTAATCCTTCTTGATCATTGAGGTTATCATGTCAATTCTTTCCAACCGGCGTGCTTCTCTTCAAGTGGACCCGATCATTTCAACATTCTCAAGCTCAATTCTAAGTTTTCTCAACGGTGTTTGTTTCATCCGTCCCAAGTTGCCTTTGTTTTTTCCCGCTCTCCCACCCTTTTCTTCAAGGACTCAGATTTCTCAGTCAACTATCCATTTTATTCATGTGAAGTCTCTTCATTCTTTTCAATCAATGTTCTTACCTGGTGATTATCATGAAGTTGGCAAGGAGTTTCAAGTTCGTCATTCTTTGTTATTTTTCTTCTCCGGTGGATTCAATTCAAGCTTTGTTGATCACATCCTTTTTCCTCGTTTCAAATGTTTTCCCATACCGGTGCACCTCGTAATCTTTCACCTCTCTTTATTCATATCCGGAGTGCTAAAGATATCTCAGAAGAATCATGTTTCTATTTTTAACATGCTCGAGTTATTTAGAGGATTTTCTCTCATTCAAGCTATTTTATTCAATCGGTTCAATCCCCCCTTTCAATCGATCGTTCAACGGTGTATCTTTTGAGTGGGCCCTAACCCACAGGTCTTTTCCCATGATCTTACCTGACTCTTCTAATTTCCCCGGAGCTATTCCCAAATTCTTTTCCAAGTTTGACGTAAGAATGAATTTTCATCAGTCAGATGTATTCTCCAAGATCGCTTTCTAAATATTTTCATCGTTGTTTCATCATTTCTATTCTTCTTTGTTCCGAAGTGCCTCAACAATTTTGGTGGTTCTCATCATCATTCCCAGCATGTGAAGACCGAAGAAGTGTTTCCTCTAAATATTGCCCTTTCTCTTGAAGATTCATGGGTCTAGCTTGATGCCATCCTCTCATAATTGTTTTCGATTGTGACAATTCTTTTCACCCATCCGAAGCATTTCAGGAGTTGTTTTCCTCTCTGATCATCCGAAGGCCATCATTTTTGAATATTATTCATTCTCAGTTTTCAGCTCTCATTCTCGAATTCTTCCGGTGCATTGTTCAAATATCCTCTAATGAGTTCATGATCTCTTCGCTCTCATGTATCTAAATACCGCCAAGTATCTTCATTCATTTTCAATTCTTCCCAATGTTTGTTTATTTTTTCTTCGTTCATTTTCAATTCTTATTGTGGTTTGTTCGAGATTCCTCTTCCTATGTTCTCATATTAATTTATTTGTTGTTTCAATCCCACCGGTGGTTCCATCAAGACCTTCTCAAGTTTACACTATATCTCTCTTAATCCTTTCTATGAGAATCAGTAGTATGCCAAATCCATTGCTTGTCATCATTTAAATTGGTGAAGGATACGCATAACATAATTCTTATTATTGTTTCATCCAAGTGATCTAGTTTCTTCTTTCCAGAATTGTTCATCATGTCACATTTCTCGGTTTGAGATGCTTCATCTTTTCTTTTCCAGAGTTCCAAGTTTTCTCGGTTACATCATCACGAAGATCCATCTAAATCATTGCAAGGCTTCACCTTGTGTTTTCAACGTTCCTTTCGTTTGATGGTTCATGGAGGTTGTACATGATGGTTCATCAAGGATTCTTTTCATTCTTCAATTGTTCTTTAAGATTTCTCTTGAAGTTATGATCCGCCAAGCTATACTCAAAATTAAACAGGATGCTCAACACATGTTTTTTCTGAGGAGTACAAGCATTCTTCATCTTGCATTCTGAAGTGCAATTATTTCTACCTTGTCTTTTGATATGGTGATATGTCATTCTTGACAATTTCCTTTCGTGCTTCATGATTCACACGTTGTCAGGAATGAGATATTTTAACCCATCTTTTCTCTCTTTGTTCAGGAGATCTTTTCAACCCATTAATCTCTTCGTTGGAGTTATCTTGTGTCATATTTCACCTAAAGCCTTCCCTAAGGAATGTTGCTATTGTGGTGATTATCAACGGTCCAAGTTATCTCTCAATCATCTTGGTGTAAGAAGTTTTTCATCTCTTTGGTGCTCTCAATCAAATCAATGGTTTCCATTAGTGGTCGGTTGTCACCTCATAGTCTTGAGATGTTTTCCATAAGCCCACTACAAGATTATTCGTTTTGTTGTTGGTTTTCCAACAACCCCATTGTAACCTTCTTGGAAGGGTGATTTCCAAGCTCATTTGTGGCACAAGTTGGCATTTTCTTCTCCATTATGTTATTCCAATGATCTATCTTCTATTCTTTCTTCCGGAGGCATTGTGATGTTACTCTCTTTGACCCATCATCTCATTTTGTAAATATCATGTTCTTTTCCTTGCTTATCCATTTAACTTGAGTGTCGTGTGCTCTTGTCAAGTTCTTTTCATCCTATCAAGTCTTGCATCTCTTTTCAACCGGAGTGATGTACGATTTTGATCTTCCTTGTTCCTTGTTTATCTCGTTTCAACCAGAGTGGTCTCAATTCCTTCTTGTCCATTGTACTCGTCATTCATAGCTTTGCAACCTCCAAGGTTCACATGGTGTTCCTTGTTTCTATTTTTTACCGCAGTGCTCTCAATTGTGTTCAACTCCGTTGTGTTCTTTCTTTCAACTTTTCAACCTCTCAAGGTTCTTAGGTTTCACTCATTTCTCGAAGAAGCAACTTAGTTTTACCTCTTCTCTTCCTCTTCCATTTCTCTCCAGTGCCATCCTAGATCTCGAGACGAGATCCTCTTGTAGTGGTGGAGTGTTGTAACACCCCAGATGTAACTTTCCATAATTGTAACTCCAACTCTTGACATTTCCGGCTATGTGATATGTTATTTCCTCTATGGTTGGGTTTTTGTCTTTTGTTTTGCATTTTGTTCATGTCAAGCATTTCATCTCATGGCATCATGTGCATTGCATCCACATGTTTTTCATTAAAACTTGTTACAATTCTTAGTTCCCGATTCTCTCTTTGTCTTTGTTTGTCAGGCCCTTGTCTTTGTTGACCTCTCTCAGACCCCTCGTGTGCGTCCGAAACCTGCCCCGAACCTGACCCGCTCAGTCATCTTCGTTCGATTCGGATCATCCCCAAATATCCCTAAAATATCTCCATTTTCTTATTTTGACTCCCTACCTATTTATTCTCGACCGCCCGATTACGATCGGACGGACCGAGTTAACCCCCGCCTGCTATATAAGCAGCCTAACCCAAGATTTTAGGCAGGTCGTCCCATCCATCTCATCGCCGCCGCCACTCCACCAAATCCCCTCGGGATCCCCCTTCTCCTAGTTTTCCTCCACCCAACAACCAGCCTCCACCTTCCCCTTGATCCATTCCACGCCCAAGCCCGCAACCTCCTCTGATTCCCGCGCACCGGATGCAAGTAGCACCACCACCAAGCCACCGTTGCCACGAACGACCGCAGGAGCGCCAACGCCACCAAGCCGCCGTCCATCGTCCTCTCCTTCACGCTGCCTCCGGCGAGCAAAAGCCCCGTGCCTGCAGCCTCTTGTCCCGCAGCACGCCCGTCCTCATAGCCCCACGCCAGGAGCTCCTTCCCTTTGCTCGCTTCGACCCCGGGTCGCCGGAGACACCAGGGGATCTCCTCTGCCTCGCCCCGTTCGCCCACAAGTTCCGCAGTGCCACCGGAGCTCCCTCCGCTGTCGAGAACCACCTGCAGATGAGCCCTGCGCCTTTGCCCCTTCTCCCTTCCCTTCACTTTCTCTCTCTCCCTCTCACCTCCCTGCTTCCTCTCTCTCACAGGAACATAGGGGCATGGAGCTCCCCGACCATGCCTGCCTGATGGTCAAGCCACCACCAAGAATTGCTCGATTGCCACTGGTTTCGGCGTCCAGGACCTCCCCCGCAACCGTCCAGCCCGTTCCCGGCCTCCTCACACCCGCACATCCTGCATCCTTGTCTTCCAGTAGCATGTGCCTCGCGCCCTTCTCCTCTCCTTCTATTTATTTTCCTCCCTCTATATCTTCTCTGAATTTTTTCCCGTCATGGCCTTGCAATCCCCGCCGCGGCCCTGCTTCATTCGTCACTATCTCCGTCAGATCCCACGAGTCCTTGCGCCCCGGCCTCGTCCCTGCCTCCAGGTCACCGCTCCGCCGCCGGAGACCAAGCTGCCACCGCGCCTGGCCCCTGCCTCGACCTGCCGCCAGTGCTGTGCTTCCTCTGCTTCACCAGAACAGGAGCGCCCGCCTCCAGCGCCCTCCTGGCCGCGTCCCACAGCCGGCCCAACGCAGCCCCCTGTCGGCCTCACTTCTCCACCGACCGGGCCAAAGCCCATGGGTGAGCCGCCCCTCCAGCCACTCTCCTGTACACTGCAGGCCTAGCCAGATTCAGCCCGATTCATGTTTTTTTTTGCGGAACGATTTTAGCTATTTATCCAGAGACTGCCAGTTTTGCGGAAAAAAACCCTAGAGTGCATGCATTTAATAACTCACAAGTGGTGCATCATATGTAAAAAACTTCCTACTTGTAAAATGCTTAGTTTTTCATGTACTTTCATAATATGCAACTTTCATCCCTGTTTAAAATGTTTAAAATGCTATTTGTTTAAATTTGCTCAAATGCCATGTTTAAATGATTTATTTCATAACTAATTAACCGTAGCTCCAAATTAATTAAACTTCATATGTAAATGGGGTGGAAAAATGCATAGATTAACTTGGTGCACTTTGTTTTACTGCTTAACAACATTAAAATATTGTTTAGGGTAGAACAGTACCAAACTCAAATTATGCACCTGGGAATTTTCTGGAATTGTTGTTTGTTGTTCCCGCCTCATTTGAACTTGCCTAGATAGATAGTTTTCATATGCTCCACCCCTTTCCATGTTTAATAACATTTAATATTGTTGGATACCTAAACGAGAGCGAACTAAATAAATGGATGTGGTGTTTTGTCAATATGCAACTCGTTGCATATTGAGCTCCACTTAACTTGTAGTATTATTTGTTGCACTTTGCTTTGCCATGCTTTTAAACCGGTCATGCATCATACTTGTTTTTGCATCATGCCATGCTTATCTGATGGTTGTTTACCATGTTGTTTGTTTCTTTGCGGTTTGCTCTCTCATTAGCTTCGGTTTCGTTCCAGAGTTGTGAGGATTCATTCAACTACGTCTGTTTGTCTTCTTCATGGACTCGTTCTTCTTCCTTGCGGGATCTTAGGCAAGATGACCATACCCCCGAAATCACTTCTATCTTTGCTTGCTAGTTGTTTCGCTCTATCGTTATGCCACACTACCTACCACTTGCTATAGCATGCCTCCCATATTGCCATGTCAAGCCTCTAACCCACCTTTCCTAGCAAACTGTTGTTTGTCTATGTTACCGCTTTTGCTCAGCCCCTCTTATAGCGTTGCCAATTGCAGGTGAAGATGAAGTTTGTTCCTTGTTGGAACATGGATATTTTGGGATATCACAATATCTCTTACTTAATTAATGCACCTATATACTTGGTAAAGGTAGGAAGGCTCAACCTTATGCCTGGTGTTTTGTTCCACTCTTGCCTGGTGTCATACCGGTGTTATGTTCTTTGATTTTGCGTTCCTTGCGCGGCTGGGTGATTATGGGAACCCCTTGATAGTTTGCTTTGAATAAAACTCCTCCGACAAGGCCCAACCTTGGTTTTACCATTTGCCACCTAAGCCTTTTTCCCTTGGGTTTTCGCGAGCCCGAGGGTCATCTTATTTTACCCCCCGGGCCAGTGCTCCTCTGAGTGTTGGTCCAAACTAGAGAACCATGCGGGACCGTCCCTTGGAAACTTGGGTTATGTTGGTACTTGTACGCTTAGCTTATCCGGTGTGCCCTAAGAACGACATATGTGCAGCTCCTATCAAGATTTGTCGGCATAGTCGGGTGTTCTTGCTGGTCTTGTTTTACCATTGTCGAAATGTCTTGTAACCGGGATTCCGAGACTGATCGGGTCTTCCTAGGAGAAGGAATATCCTTCGTTGACCGTGAGAGCTTGTGATGGGATAAGTTGGGACACCCCTCCAGGGTATAAACTTTCGAGAGCCGTGCCCGCGGTTATGTGGCAGATGGGAATTTGTTAATATCCAGTTGTAGAGAACTTGACACATGACTTAATTAAAATGCATAAACCGCGTGTGTAGCCATGATGGTCTCTTCTCGACGGAGTCCGGGAAGTGAATACGGTCTTTGTGTTATGATTGTGCGTAAGTACTTTCAGGATCACTTCTTGATTACTTCTAGCTTCTCGGCCGTTCCATTGCTTCTATTCTCGCTCTTATTTGCGTATGTTAGCCTCCATATTTGCTTAGTGCTTGCTGCAACTCCACCTCATTACCACTTCCTACCCATAAGCTTAAATAGTCTTGATCTCGCGGGTTTTGAGATTGCTGAGTCCTCGTGACTCACCAGATACTATCACAACAGTTGCAGGTGCCGATGCTACCAGTGCAGGTGATGTAGCCGAGCTCAGATGGGAGCTCAACGAAGATCTTGGTCGTTGCAATGTTTCGTTTCATGTTGATCAGTAGTGGAGCCCAGTTGGGATGATCGGGGATCTAGCAGTTGGGTTATCTTCTTTTCTTTTGGCTTCATCCATAGTTGGACTATGTGTGTGCTCTGAATGATGTATGAATTATATGTTCATTGTGTGAAGTGGCAATTGTAAGCCAACTCTTTATCCCATTCTTGTTCATTACATGGGATCGTGTGAAGATGACCCTTCTTGCGACAAAACCACCATTTGGTTATGCCTTTAAGTCGTGCCTCGACACGTGGGAGATATAGCCGCATCGTGGGTGTTACACCCACCTCTCGCCTAGGTGGTCTCAACCTGCCCTATCGCTCCGCCACAAAGTAACAGTCGGGGGCCATTGGGAACCTAGGACCACCTCTACCAGGATGGAGAAACCTGTCCTTTCAGCCCCCTTATCCAAATCACTTACGGGTACTCAACGAGCCGACCCGACTTTAGTCACCATCTGTATAGTATGTATGTATAGTATATACCCGTGATCACCTCCCGAGTGATCACGGCCCAATAGTATAGCATGGCAGACTGACAAGAATGTAGGGCCACTAATAATAAACTAGCATCCTATACTAAGCATTTAGGATTGCGGGTAAGGTATCAACACCTGTAGCAACAATGACAAGCTATGCATCAGAATAGGAGTAACCGAACAGTAACATGCTACACTACTCTAATGCAAGCTATATAGAGAAGAATAGGCGATATCTGGTGATCAAGGGGGGGGGGGCTTTCCTGGTTGCTCTGGCAATTAGGGGTTGTCAACTCCGTAGTCGAACTGGGCAGCAGCAGCGTCGGTCTCCGTGTCTAGCAAGAGAAGAGGGGGAAGAAACAATAAATATAAAAGCAAACATATGCACGCCGATGCATGTGACATGACAATGAACGGTGTTAGATGTGTCCTAACGCGGTAGTAGGTGATACCGGTGAAAGGGGGAAACATCCGGGAAAGTATCCCCGGTGTTTCGCGTTTTCGGACAGATGAACCGGAGGGGAAAAGTTGCATGTTTGCTATGCTAGGGATGTGTGGCGGTCAAACTGGCTGCGTATCCAGAGTCGTCTCGTCGCCTTAGCTATAGCGACCCGATCCAAATGGATCGAAGTCTCTGTGCTTCAGTGTCATCCCTGGATCGGTATGCTAACACACATAGTACTCGAGGAATTATAACAGAGTTCAGTCACACACTTTATTACATAGAGATCCTCAAAAGAGTATTTATTACAATAATATGGCCAAAGGCCATCTAAAATAAATAACTACGGAAGCATTGAAGGTAAATGATTCCATCCAACTCCATGGCAAACTGAGTGCAGAACAACGACCTATCGCACCTTTAATCCTCGTCAGAAAAGTCTGCAACATGAGACGTTGCAGCCGTGTAGGTCAGCACATGGAATATGCTGGCAATTTCACACCATAGAACAATAATGAAAAAAAGACTATCTCTATATGCAAATTTAGCTGGTGGAGGCTCTAAGTTTAATTTTTGCATAAAGCCAATTTTACCCTACAACAAAGGATTAAATTTTTATTTACTACTAAATTAAAATGCCATTATTGAGAAGGTTCCTCCAACTCAATCACAAAATCCCCAAGTTATTAGTAACCCAATAATTTGATTAAAAAGAGTGATGAGATCAACCAATAATTCACTTCTAGATACTCAAGTTGTCCATAACCGGGGACATGGCTAATCATGATTAGTTTGTATACTCTGCAGATGTTTGCGCACTTTTCCCCACAAGACTCGACCACCTCCATGATCAGAAGATCGAGACATAGTATTTCTGAAGTATTTCCCCTTAACCCTGGGTAGACCGGTACACCTACTTTTCCCTACATCAGCTAGTCTACCACGGAAAGAGGTCACACAACTTACTCAACTATGCCAGAGCCCATAATGGCTTGTGGCTGCACACAGAAGTTTCTAGGCATGAAATATCTTATGATCCCTTTGAGCCTGGGTGGCGGGCCTAGGGTAATCACACGGGTACTTCGGGATTCCCCTTGGGCAAGCACTGGTTTCTCCAGGTGCCCCAAACAATCCACCCAGATGTGTATTAAAGTTGCCACCTTATGTTGTCCCAAAATTATTATCTCTCGCAACTTGCATGAATCACACATACCAATCCCCGTCTACGAGCATGGCTAAGAAATATAAGATATAAGAATATTCCCGGCGTGATCAAAGGTCATAGGTTTCTACCATATGAACTACAAAGCATAACCACATGTTCCCAATCCTACTCATGCAATCTTTGAGGGTGAAACTAATGCGTAGTAAAACTGGGTATTGAAAATTATGATCAAAGTGTGAACTTGCCTTGCTGACGACTGTTGAACTCTAAAGATTCGTAGTAGCAAGCCTCGCACTCCGGATGATCTAGCGTAAGCAAGCAATAACATACATAAGCATACAAGCAAAGATCCAAAAAAGAAAGCAAATAAAAGACTTTGAAAAACTTCAAAAACAACCAAATAAAGTTTCTGCACAGAATGAAAATTTTACAGCAACAAAATTAAATGGGCTTGGTTTTAACATAAAGTACAAGTCACTAGCTTCGATTTGCAAAAAGAATCATATAAAACAGAGTTACGAAACTCAAGATACGGCCTAACGAAGTTTGAATTCAGATCTGTTTGAATTCAAATTTTAAATTTTCAAAAATATTTTTCGTTTGGTCCTCTGGATAGATGGGATTTCTATGAACCAGTAGGAAAAAGAATCAACTAAATCGGATCTATATACTAAAAGATATACAAGAAAGAAGATTTGGTAAAGAATCTGAATTTGGAAAAAGTTTCTGAAAAAGAAAAAGAAAATCGACCACAGACAAGTGGCTCTGTGATTGGCTGCCTGGGTGCTCACCGGACTTGTCGCCCGCGACGAGGAAGAAGGTGGCTCCGGTGTGCTTCGGCAAAGGATGTGTGCGGGACGGTGTAGAGGAGGGTGAGGCGGATCTGAGCAGTAGTGCGATGGGATCGTTCTCGTCTCCTGGCGCGGTGGAGAAGCCGCCGGAGTACACGAACTCTGACGAGCAATTGGCGAGGTTATTGAGGGGGAAAAGCTCTAGAAGGATAGGGCTTAGGATGAGGGTTGAGAGGGCTCCCAGTGGTGCTTTATATAGGGCTTGGGGAGGTCCAGAGTTGGGTGGGGCGAGATGTGTTAATGGCTGCAGTTTCAAGCGCTCATGATGGCCATTATGGGCGACTTCCAGGCACACTAGGCAGGGGAAGGGGTAGAGGGAGGCTAGGGGATTCCATTCAGAGGGTTTTCGGGGCGAGGGAGAGGAAGGGGAGGGAAGGAAGAGGTGGAGGCTCCATGGATGGAAGTTCTGTCAGTGTTCACCTAAAGAGAGGAGGAAGAAGATGAGTACGTGGGAAGAGGTATGGGCCTTAGGCCTGGCCAGGGCGTGCTGGGCTGCATTTTTTTAAACCTTTTTTTACAGAAGCAATGAAACAACAAAAACAAAATAAATACAAGTCTAAAAATTTCCAGAAAATTCACATAGTTATATGGTCTTAGATATGACCTAGTGAACTTTTATCTGGCCTAAAAATGCAAGTTAAAAAAAACAATTTTGCTAAACTAATAAAATAAATTGCAAATAAAACCCAACAAATATATTTTGGTTCAAAATTCAAATTCCAATATTTTCCTTCTGATTTTGAAGAAGTCATTTTATCTTCTCTCTTTATTTTATTTATGGAATAATGGAAATAATTTTTTGGTGGAACCAAGTTTGATCCAATTTCCAAATTTTGAAATTTCAAAAGTGGGTTTTAGGGAAACTTCCAACTCTCTCTTTTGGTCCTTGAGTTGCTCAAAGTTCCTTGGATCAAAATCAAATAATACAAATGGGGCAAAAATGCATAAATCATGGATGCATATGAATAATCTATTTATAAACATCCAAATTGAAAATTGGGATGTTACATGAGCAACTTTCATGTAGAAAGTATTTTCATGTGAGCTACGGTTTATTTTATATGATTTTCTAAAGTTTTAAATCATTTTTAGAATTTATTTAATTAATTTATTTCAACATTATCCAGAATAGTGTATGCTGACGCCATCATGATGTCAGCAGTCAACAGAGGTGTTGACTGGTCAAACTAACGTGTGGGTCCAGTGGGACCCACTTGTCATACTCTGATTAGGTTAATTAGGGTTTAGCTAAACCAATTACTATTTAGTTAAACTAACAAGTTAATTAGATTAATTAAATAGGATTAATTAACTTAATTAATTCACTAATTAATTAATTAATTAATTATAATTTTTATTCATTCATTTTTTTTTATTTATTTTTTTTAAATGTTCTGGGGGCTGGGCCCCGGTTGTCAGTGGCCCATAGGCCACTGGATCAGGCGCGCTGGTTCGGGCGGATCCGGGTGACGGGCGCCAGCCCATCAGGGCGCATTGCCCAGACCAGCAGCAGGGCGCCACCGGCCAAGGACGGCACTAGGCGAGGTCGCGACCGGCGCGGGGAGTAGGCCAGGCGCAGCGGTTGCCGAAGTCGGGCACGGGTGGAGGTGGCCGCGGACGACCGTGGCTGGGCGGCGAGCACGCATCAGGGCGACAGGGCTCGCGCAGGCGCCGGTGGGCGCACGTGGGGTGAGTGAAGGAGGGCAGGTTCTGCGGCGGCAAGCGACAAAAGCGGCGGTGCGGGTGTACGTGAGCGAAGGGGCCGCCGGCGTGCGCCTGTGCATGGTGGTGCACCGAGCGTGGCGAACAGGGGAGGCCCGAACGGCGCGGGGATAGGGGGAGATAGGAGGACCGGGGTCCTCACCGCGGGCGTAGGGTTCGGGGCAGTGGGGGTTGAGGAGGTCGACGGAGAAGACGCGTCATGGAGGAGGCAGACCGGCGAGGAGGAGGAGGCAGGCCGGCGAGGAGGCGGAGGCAGGCCAGCGAGGAGGTCCGGCGAGGTCCTCCAGCGGCGGCGCGGGCTCCGGGTTGCGTCGGCGAGGCGACGAGGCGATGGGGCCAGTGGAGCGATGAGACGTGGCCGTGGCTTCAAGTGGGTGTCGCGCGGGGGGAGAGGAGAGCGAGGAGGCAACGACGACGGCAGGCGACGGCGATCCGGGCGGTGGCATCGACGGGGTCGGGTGCGTGGTCGCCCCGATCTCGATCTAGATCGGGGGGGGTGACGGGAGAGTGGGGGATGTGGGGATCAGGTGAGGGTTAGGGTTCAGGGAGGTGGCCTTGTAGGCCAGAGAGGGGGTGGCTGGGCCGGCCGGTTGGCTAACTGGGCTGGGTGGTCCAGTGGGGGGGGTTGTTTCTATTCTTTTTCTTACCTTTCTATTTTACTTTCTTTTAAGTTTACTTTTACTTAATATTAAAATGATCCCTAAATTAGTAATACCTGAAAACCCACTGCCACAAAAGGCTTTATCCCAAAACAATTTAGTTTAGTATTTTATTAATTATAAAAGCATTTAATTATTGGTTTTGCTACTATTTCATTCATTCTAGATTATTTAAACATTTTATAAAAGTGTGGTTTCTCCACCATAATTATCTATGATTTATTTTCTACACTTTGAACATTTTAGATTTGACTTTTGAAAACTTTTACCGTTTGACTTTATTTTAAATTAGAATTTCGAAACGGTTTTGAATCAATGCGAGTTTAACAATAGTAATCAAGGTGACGTGTCATCTTTAGCAGAGGGTTACTGTAGCTTAATTATCCGGGCGTCGCACTAAAATAAAATTGGGTTGCCTCCCAACTAGCGCTATTGTTTAATGCCCCAAGCTAGGCATAAAAGCGAGGATAGATCTAAGTGGTGCTATCCTTGGCACTTGATTCATAAGTAGCTCGCATGAAAGATTCATAAGGTAATTTAACTTTCTTTCTTGGAAAGTGCTCCATGCCTTTCCTTAATGGAAATTGGAATCTAATATTCCCTTCCTTCATATCAATAATTGCACCAATCGTTCTAAGGAAAGGTCTACCAAGAATAATAGGACATGAAAGATTGCAATCAATGTCAAGAACGATAAAATCTACTGGCACATAGTTCCTATTTGCAATAATAAGAACATCATTGATCCTTCCCATAGGCTTTATAATGGTGGAATCTGCAAGGTGCAAATTTAAAGAGCAATCATCAAATTCATGGAAACCTAGAATACCACATAAAGTTTTCGGAATTGTGGAAACACTAGCACCCAAATCACACAAAGCATAACACTCATAATTTTCAATTTTAATCTTTATAGTAGGTTCCCACTCATCATTAAGTTTTCTAGGTATAGAAACTTCCAAATTAAGTTTTTCATCATAAGATTGCATCAAGGCATCAACAATATGTTTGGTAAAGGCTTTATTTTGACTATAAGCATGAGAAGAATTTAACACGGCTTGAAACAAGGAAATACAATCTACTAAAGAACAATTATCATAATTAAATTCCTTGAAATCCAAGATAGTGGGTTCATCACTATGTAAAATTTTGATTTCTCCAATCCCACTTTTACCAATTTTATCATCAAGATCAAAATACTCCAAATTATCGGAACACTTTTTTGCCAAAGCTGATTCACTTCCAGTCCCATCATTATCAAGATTCATATTGTAAAACAAAGATTTAATAGGGGACACATATATAACTTTTAGATCTTCATCATTATTTTCTTGGAAATTGGTAGAACATTCCTTCACAAAGCAATCTTTCTTGGCACGCAATCTAGCGGTTCTTTCTTTGCACTCATCAATGGAAATTCTCATAGCTTTGAGAGACTCATTAATATCATGCTTAGGAGCAGTAGATCTAAGTTTCAAAGAATCAACATCAAGCGAAAGTCTATCAACATAACTAGCCAAATCATCAATTTAAGCAATTTTTCTTCAACAAGGCATTAAAATACTTTCGAGAGACCATAAATTCTTTCACACTATTCTCAAAATCAGAGGGCATCTTATTAAAATTACCATAAGAATTATTGTAGGAATTTCCATAATTATTAGAGGAACTACTAGGGAATGGTCTAGAATTAAAGTTTCCTCTATAACCATTGTTACCAAAATTTTCCTACCAACAAAATTCACATCCATAGATTCATTATTATTCTCAATCAAAGTAGATAAAGGCATATCATTGGGATCAATAGAAGCACTCTTAGTAGCAAATAATTTCATAAGTTCATCCATCTTTCCACTCAAAACATTAATTTCTTCTATAGCATGCACTTTTTTACTAGTAGATCATTCGGTGTGCCATTGAGAATAATTAGCCATAATATTATCAAGGAGTTTAGTAGCTTATCCTAAGGTGATTTCCATAAATGTGCCTCCCGTAGCCGAATCTAAAAGATTTCTAGAAGCAAAATTCAATCCTGCATAAAATCTTTGTATGATCATCCATAAATTCAAACCATGAGTAGGGCAATTGCGAATCATCAATTTCATTATTTCCCAAGATTGGGCAACATGCTCATGATCAAGTTGTTTAAAATTCATAGTATCGTTCCTAAGAGAGATGATCTTAGTGGGGGGGGAAATACTTAGAGATAAAGGCATCTTTGCACTTATTCCATGAATCAATACTATTTTTAGGCAAAGACAAAAACCAAATTTTAGCACGATCTCTAAGTGAAAACGGAAATAACTTCAATTTAACAATATCGTTATCCATATCTTTCTTCTTCTGCATCTCACACAAATCAACAAATTTGTTTAGATGGGTAGCGGCATCTTCACTAGGAAGGCCAGAAAATTGATCTTTCATAACAAGATTCAGCAAAGCAGCATTGATTTCACAAGACTCAACATCATTAAGAGGAGCAATCGGAGAACTAAGGAAATCATTATTATTGGTATTGGAAAAATCACACAATTTGGTATTATCTTGCGCCATCGCGACAAGCAATCCAACACACAAGCAAACAAAAAGGCAAGCGAAAAGAGAGGGCGAATAAAACGGCAAGGGTGAAGTGGGGGAGAGGAAAACGAGAGACAAATGGCAAATAATGTAAATGCGATGGAGATGAGTTTGTGATGGGTACTTGGTATGTCTTGACTTGAGCGAAGACCTCCCCGGCAACGGCGCCAGAAATCCTTCTTGCTACGTCTTGAGCTTGCGTTAGTTTTCCTTTAAGAGGAAAGGGTGATGCAGCACAGTAGCGTAAGTATTTCCCTTAGTTTTTGAGAACCAAGGTATCAATCCAGTAGGAGGCTCCTCACAAGTCCCGTGCACCTACACAAACAAAACAAGAACTCGCAACCAACGCAATAAAGGGGTTGTCAATCCCTTCGAGGCTACTTGCGAAAGTGAGATCTGATAGAGATAATATGATAAGATAAATATATTTTTGGTATTTTATGATATAGATTCGAAAAGTAAAGATGAAAATAAAAGTAGATTGAAAGCTTATATGATAAGAGATAGACCCGGGGCCATAGGTTTCACTAGTGGCTTCTCTCGAGATAGCATAATTATTACGGTGGGTGAATAAATTACTGTCGAGCAATTGATAGAAAAGCGAATAATTATGAGATTATCTAGGCATGATCATGTATATAGGCATCACGTCTGTGACAATTAGACCGACTCCTTCCTGCATCTACTACTATTACTGCACACATTGACTGCTATCCAGCGTGCATCTAGAGTATTAAGTTCATGAAGAACAGAGTAACGCATTAAGAAAGATGACATGATGTAGAGGGATAAACTCATGCAATATGATATAAACCCCATCTTTTTATCCTCAATGGCAACAATACAATACGTGCCTTGCTGCCCATGTTGTCACTGGGAAAGAACACCGCAAGATTGAACCCAAAGCTAAGCACTTCTCCCATTGCAAGAAAGATCAATCTAGTAGGCCAAACCAAACTGATAATTCGAAGAGACTTGCAAAGATAACTTAATCAGACATAAAAGAATTCAGAGGAGATTCAAATATTTCTCATAGATAAACTTGATCATAAACCCACAATTCATCGGATCTCGACAAACACACCGCAAAAAGAGTTACATCGAATAGATCTCCAAGAAGAGAAAGGAGAACTTTGTATTGAGAATCAAAGAGAGAGAAGAAGCCATATAGCTATAACTATGGACCCGAAGGTCTGTGGTAAACTACTCACAACTCATCGGAGAGGCCTTGGAGTTGATGTAGAGGCCCTCCGTGGTGGATTCCCCCTCCGGTGGAGCGCCGACGATGGCTCCAAGATGGGATCTCGTGGATACAGAAGGTTACGGTGGCGGAAATAGTTTTTCGAGGCTCCCCTGATGGTTTCAGGGTACATGGGTATATATAGGAGGAAGAAGTACGTCGGTGGATGATCGAGGAGACCACGAGGGTGGGGGCGCGCCCACCTGTAGGGGGCGTGCCGGGCACCCTCATGGCCGCCTTGCTTGTTTCTTGACTTGCACTCCAAGTCCTCTGGATCATGTTGGTTCCAAAAAGATCGCTCCTGAAGGTTTCATTCCATTTGGACTCCGTTTGATATTCCTTTTGTTCACTATACTGAAATAGGCAAAAAAAGCAATTCGGGCTGGGCCTCCGGTTAGTAGGTTAGTCCCAAAAATGATATAAAAGTGTAAAGTAAAGCTGATAAACATCCAAAACGGGTAATATAATAGCATGGAACAATAAAAAATTATAGATACATTGGAGATGTATCACCTACTAGATTGATCTTTCTTGCAATGGGAGAAGTGCTTAGCTTTGGGTTCAATCTTGCGGTGTCCTTTCTGAGTGACAGCAGGGGCAGCAAGGCATATATTGTATTGTTGCCATCGAGGATAAAAACATGGGGTTTATATCATATTGCATGAGTTTATCCCTCTACATCATGTCATATTGCTTAATGCGTTACTCTGTTCTTATGAACTTAATACTCTAGATGCAGGCAGGAGTCAGTCGATGTGTGGAGTAATAGTAGTAGATGCAGAATCGTTTCGGTCTACTTGTTGCGGAGGTGATGCCTATATACATGATCATGCCTATATATTCTCATAACTATGCACTTTTCTATCAATTGCTCGACAGTAATTTGTTCCCCACCATAATAATTATGCTATCTTGAGAGAAGCCACTAGTGAAACCTATGCCCCCGGGTCTATCTTTTATCATACAAGTTTCCATCTACTTTTATTTGCATCTTTTATTTTCCAATCTATATCATAAAAATACCAAAAATATTTATCTTATCATATTATCTCTATCAGATCTCACTTTCGCAAGTTTCCGTGAAGGGATTGACAACCCCTTTATCACGTTGGTTACGAGGTTCTTGTTTGTTTGTGTAGGTGCGTGGGAATTTTGAGGAGCCTCCTACTGGATTGATACCTTGGTTCTCAAAAACTGAGGGAAATACTTACGCTACTTTGCTGCATCACCCTTTCCTCATCAAGGGAAAAACCAACGCATGCTCAAGAGGTAGCAAACATGCACCCATATTTGCATGAATATTACTAAGTAGCAAGATTCAAGGCTGCATATGCAACTCCAATTCTAGCACTTACAGATCAGTCTCAATGGCCTGAAGTGGAAATTGAATTTTCCATGTATCCTCCCCTAACAAAAGGAAAGGCTGGCAGGCCTAAAGAGAGTAGATTCAAGGCATGGTTTGAGAAAGGTGGGAGTAGTAAAAAGGGCAAGGGAAAGAAGGATGGAAAGCCAAAAAGGTCCCAAAAAGGTAAAAAAATAGATGCAAGTTGTGCCAGGAACTTGGGCATCGAGTTGGATCTCCCAAATGTTGTTACACTGCTGAAAGGCCGAAGTATGTGGGTATATGTTTGCATTGTTTACTACTCCCTCCGTTCTGAATTACTTGTCGCATGTACTAATGTATCTAGATTTATTTTAGTTCTAGATACATCCATTTCAGCGACAAGTAATTTGGAACGGAGGGAGTATTTTGTTACATTTTTCAATTACTAACCAGTTGACATGCTTTATCTTTTTAGGAGGAGGCGTGCAGGTGAGCTCCTTGTTGTTGAAGAGTGCTGGCCAAATAAAAGGCAAGAGGCAATAGCTATAGAAGAAAGATAAGTTTTGGTGAAACAATACACATTCAACCAGACTTGGATGGTGTGGTGCAAAATGAGCAAGACTTGGATGTGCTGCTGCAAGATGAGCAAGATTTTGATTTTCTGGTGCCAACTGAAGATATGGGTACCTCTGAAGATATTCCAGCTGATGTTGTGCAAGCTGAGCCTATGTTGGAAGTTGAGTTGCCAACTGAAGATATTCTAGCTGATGTGGTGCCAACTGAGCCTATATTGGAAGTTGTGTTGCCAACTATTGTGGTGTGAAATGAAGCTGCTATTCCAGGTAGTCCAGTGAAGAAAATCAAGACCTTGAGTGAACTGGGTGTTGTACAATAAAAAACAAGCATTGGTAAAAAGAAGAAGAAGAAATTGAGTGGTAGGAAGAAGCAGAAGTGAAAATTTGTTGAAACCTGTGTATTGCTACTATGTTGTAGTAATAAAACCTTGCCTGAATTTGTGTAATGGTATTTTTTGATATGATGTGTATTTGTGTAATAATATTCAAGTTTGAGCCAAAATTCAAATTTGATCCAAAATTCAAATATGAGGTTATTTGGTTTGTGGTATTGGTGTTACAATGATCTCTGGACTATTATGCATGTTAGTTGATTAATCGGAGAACTTTTATTATGTGAAACTCTGGACATGAAAAATGTGCTCCACATGAGCTCCAAAACCCCTCCAAAGCTAGGGAAAACAGACCCATTTGTAAGCAGTTTTTTTCAACCTTCTCTAAATGAGCCAAAAAAGGAAACTTGGCATCTAGTGTGTGTATATAAGAGTCTTTCCTGATATTGGACCGTTTCGATCAAGTATGACATGTTTAACACTAAACCCTAGCTCACTTCTCTTCAAAACCCTACAACCTCGTTCTTGATAGCCATCTTTTGTGAATGTTTTTTCATGAAAATATCTGTAGTCCAAGTTTCTTATTTTTCCTAGATACTTAGTCACATACAATGATGATTGGCACAAGTTTTATATATTTTTGATTTTTTGAATTAGTTATGCTCTACCCTAACCGTTGAAAACCTCTCAAAACCCCATCAAAACCCCGCACTCCTCTGGGCCATTGGATCGCTGTGAATGGATGCTCTATATCAGACACTGGGGCTATGTCAGCGATCCGCGGGCTGCACTCTGATTGGCTGATTCAAAGATGTTGTATATTATAACACACAACATTCTGGACCATTGGATGGATGTGAATATAAGCAACGGTCTGGATCAGGAGCCACGTCACAGGTCCGCGGGCTGCACTTTCATTGGCTGGTCGTTTTAGCCCATTTTTTACGTTGGTTATTTTAGACAAAGACTGAGCAGGCCTGCCATGTGTTGTTGGGCTTCATTAAAGCGGCCCACCCGTTGAAAAGATGGACACCACGCTGCATTTGAGCAGGCCTGAAAAGCATGCACACGCGCATCCCTGCCACGGCCGCCCTCACAGCGTTCGATGTTACATGCATGGCATCGAGCCTGCCCGCCGACATCCTCGTCGCATTATGGCTATTACACATTCTACATGGGTCTAGATGCCCGACCATCGCTAGCCGCTGCATGCATGGCATGGAGCTCATCTCTTAACGCATTTTAATTGCTAGAGTGCTACGTGGGGGCCGTTGGCATTACTACCACACTACATGCGCGTGTACACACGGGTTGGCTCGGGTGCGATGCCACATTTGCCCGTTTCCCATGCCATTACGAGGGAGAGGAAAACAAAACATTGCAACGGTGCACCTCGGCTATTTAAGAACACCCAAGCCTACATCTTCCTCTCAATCTCCTTCATCTCCCATCATCTCCACAAGCCGTCCGAGCCGTCCCAAGATCCACTGGAAGCAAGCAAGATGTAGTACATCGGGGTTACATACCGTGTGCCGCCCACCTTCCCCGAGAGGCTCAACCCTGCCAGAGTCCGAGTGGAGAACACCCTACGGGTGTGGGCGATCTCGAGGTGGAGGGGGGCAAGGGGGTTGACTGAGTTGTTCCTCTCCTCCGGCTACCGCCACCTCCCGAGGGGCTCTCCGGCCATGTTCCGAGTCGAAGAGGTCAGTAACGATGGCTATCCTATTGGGCTCATCGTGAGGTCCACCAACCCATTCAACGCCTACTACCACCTCGGTCGTGTTTTTTGGTGTGGATGCGAGTTCATTGCATTCACCATGTACAACATCTTCACCGACTTCGAGAGTGTTTTCCCCGCTGTAGAGCACATGCACACCCTCCTGTACCCCACCGACAACAATGAGTGAAGGAGTTCGCCATGGAGGAGAGGAGTTGTCCATGGAGGAGATGAGTTGGCCATGGAGGAGAGGAGTTGGTCATGGAGGAGTTGGCCTTGGAGCAAGCAAGCAAGCCGGTGGTATATCTATATAAGTTGTAATGGTACTATGTATGTCGTGCTTGGGACCCATTTAACTATCTTAGTTGTAATGTGGTACTATCTAGCTCATGCAATGCTACTACTTATGCTACTATAGTATGATGTCTTATATCTGTTTTTTCTATCTAGTTGATATTGATTAGTTGATATATACCGTTCCTGATGTTCTATCTAGTTGATCTATGTATTACTAATAAAAGGGATATATTCCACTATGGACATGCAAGTGTATGGGTACCCAATTTTTTTGCAAAAAAAAATTCATATCTTGGTGTGTTGCATGTGTGCATGCATGTATCTAGGCCCTCGCTAATAGGGTCACCCTAGCTAGTAGGTGCAGGGTGCAAATTTTTGTGCAACCATGGACATGCAACTAATTTAGTTCATGCAAATAATTATTGGATTAACTGAAATGCCCAAAAGAAATATTTCTGTGCTCCTAAAAATATTGGTTTGGATTTTACCTCTGGCCATTTTTTAGAGCAAAACATGAACATTTTCTTGGATCTATTTGAAGCGAATTTTAACTTGATCATTTTCAAAAATGATTTTTGAGGCTTTCACATATCCCCATTTTATTTGGGTTTCATGGAACCATAGACATGCATAAAAAGAATCACAAAACAATAGTGGACAAGCAACAAATATGTAAAGAAAAACAAAAAAGTATAATACATACGTCCCAACATTTATTCGACAAAAAAAATTGGCTCAAGAGAAAACAAGTAAAGAAGTATATGTTTGTTAAAGGTTTATTTGCCAAAGCAACATTTTATTTTGAGGTTTTAATTGAACATTTTTTTAAACATGGGTGCCTCTATGCAATAAAACTGGGCTCGTGCCCCTACGCAGGTGGGCTTGTCTCAATTTGGGCCTGGTTATTTTCTCACGGCCCAACATCTATTCAACAGCAAGATTTGTTTTCCTGAATTTGGGGGGTGTGCACTGTGTTAACTGAAGAAGAAGAACAGAGCATGAACACTGAATATTTCTGCTTCGATTCAGTTACAAGAACTTGGCATGGCGCACATATCGCATCCTATGCCCTGACAGACCTAAATGCCCCCTCTAATGACGAATGAATAGCAAGTAAAACATAAAAAGAGCAACGACACAACAATAAAACCCCCCTGCCATGATAATTGCCTGCTTCTGCAAATCGATCATCTCCATTTGATTTTTCTTGATCTTCTTCAGTTCCTCGGTCAGTTCAGACTCCAAGTGTTGTTCAGCATTGCGCGCATACCTCGCCATCGGCACGACTCTGCCCGCCCCTCTGTCCGAGCTCCCAAAATTCTTCATCTACAGCGCCCCGCCCAAATTGAGCTCCCAGGTTGCGGCCCTGCTCGAACCAATGTAGCTCTCGAACTAAATCCTCTCAACTTAATCATCCATCCACTCAAAATGTGTGCATTTATTCAGCATCTGAATACAACAACATGAACCCTAAATTCAAAATTCATGGGGAAAAACAAAATATGGAGAAATCAGAGCAAATGGCAGTGAAAGAACGGGCTAAGAACTCTAACTTGCCATCCCTTCCTGCCATTGTTTTGCTCAAGCACTTCACAAATTCCCGACCAAAATTTCCATTCTCATCAGTCCTACTGACCCACCGTTTCGAAGGCTCTAGGCGTGGGCAGTCAGGCCACCTTGTGAGCGGCACTGGACCATACTGACGCCATTTTGGTTGCGTGACGGAGGAGGTGGACATCTCCACTAGGTCGTCGGAGAATAGGAAGAATGGGGAAAGGGGAAAAGCAATGGGCGGTGGCGGGTGAACGGGCACGGGTGGAATCTCTTCTAGCCGCGAAAAGTGGGTCCTGCGCTTACTGGACAAGTGGTGGGTCCCGCGCTTACGTGGACTAGCTGAATGCCTGTGTGTTGCCACGAAGCAACAAAAGATATAGTTATTAAACAATTGTTTTAATTAATAATTGTACGTCGAACATAACAACATGTGATTTGGATTTCTATAACAACAAATTGATTCTCTCTACGTTTCTTCCCTCGTGCTTCTTCCTTCACAGGCAATTGTCGTGTCTGTTTAACCACTCTCTCATGGCAAGAAGATAAAGCGATATTTTTCTCATTGCCATTTCTTTCCCTTCACCTTTTTTTGCCACGGTGTGAGTCCTCTTTTCAAAATCTTGTATTATACATTATATATTTTAACAAATCAAAAAAAAATTCTCATCTCATTTTTGGTAATTAGTTAGTTGAAAGGAAACTTAAGCAATACTTGTCACAGCTAACTAAAAGGAAACATGAACTACATGAAGTGGCAAAATCTTGTGTATAAAAACAAGAGAATAAAATATATATTTTCCCTGGAAAATAGACCCTCTTAAACAACATATACTACTTTCAAACCAAAATATGAATGACTTCAAAAGAGGAATATTTATTGTCTCTTTCTCATGAGCGATCCTTTGACCACCTTAAGGAACATAGAAGCTTAACAAATCAACCTCTATGTGTGCCTTTTATTCATCATGGACAAATACAAACCGTAAATCTAGAGGCAACATGAATGCAATAGTTAGTTTAAGCTCTTACAGCCTCAAAAACATATGATTTTATCACCACCAAGTTTCGACGTTAAATTGAGCCTAAGACAGGTGTTTTGATTTTGCACAGTTGTAGATCAAAGGTCAAAAGCATGACTGAAAATCGAGAACATGTGATGAGTTTAGACTAACAAAAACATTAAGGTAGACAACCGACATGCCTGGTTAACAGAAAATTATGAGAATAGACTACCATCACAGGAAATATATAAATGTGTGTGCATTCTTCAGGTTCTCAACATATAACAGCGAAAATGTACAGAATGACATTTGAATGAAAGGTTCTTTTGCTATGCCCGTTCGATGTCTCTCTGTTATGCTCTTCCAGTTCCTTTTCACCTATCAAAGCATGTCCTTTTAAAATCTATTAAAATAAAAAAAATAGTAGCTTCCATACAGATGGGGCCTGGATCAGTGACGCGAAGAGAGAGGAATTACTCATCAAGCTCAATATTGATCTAGAACCACCTCGATACTTAACTGGTGTGGGTAGGCTATGAGAACATGTCATGCGCTCTGGCTCACTCACCATGGGAAGTAGTTCTACACACATCAATATTTCATACACAAGAATCAAAATATGATACATTATTCAGAAAAAATTATAAGCCCAATGTGCAGGCAACATGATACTAATTTATTCATGCACTTATCATGTGCACAACAGGTGCATTTGAATTTGAAAATAAAGTAATCATTATTAGTATACGCATATACAAACTTTTCATGCACAAACTGAATCCTACATGCACCTAAAATCATGAATCAAACCTGCACGTGTGAAATATACCTCTATATTGGTGAAGGTTGAAAAGTTTCCAATTTCGTAGCCATCTGCAATCATGCATCAACTCTCCAAATCATATCATGATTGAAATTTTTCCAATTTGGAAGTCTTCACATTAATATAAAAACATCAAATTGAGGGTTGGGACATCGCTAATATGATTTACTTTTCACAATGCAGTTTCACCCATAAGATGTCAAAGGGCATCTGGATTTGAGGCTATAGTGATCATCTACAAATTTTGAATTATTTCTTTTAAAACTTGTGAAAAATGATTTTGAACTATTGGCCTAGATTCAAAATCAGTAAGAGATGATAAACATTGTTATATTTTTGTCCTTTTTAGTGAAGTCTGACTACTGAAGATGTTGTGCTTGGCAAGATCATATATATTTACCATTGTGCAGCACCGCATGAACTATCAATCACAGAAAAGTCCAGATCATGGTTTCCACTTTTAGAGATTCTCAAGAGACAATTCAAACTGTTTAGTATTGGTGCAAGTCTTACCTCTTTTAATCTTCTTTCAACATATGAGATATATTGGAACAAAGTACCTGACTGTTTTATGTTTGTCTCCGCTTACTTCAGTCAACTGCATGTTGTCTTCACTCTTCAGTCTGACTCACGGTAAACTACATGTTGTCTTTTGTCCGGCTCATGTCTGTGACAAACACCTGTAGTTCAAAACAAACCAAGCAGAATTAAATACCAAGACCTAAAATTAGAGATCAACAATCACATGTGAGGCTCCAGTTTTTTCCGAAGAAGTAACAGAGTGAGGACCCTGCTTGCTGCTCCACCTTGAAATGGTAGTCCATGGACATCTGTTGCATCCTCATCAACAGACACTCGACTCGTCTATGTTCACTATATATAGTTATAGCCGCAGCTTCGACAATTAGCAACCACCCTTCAAGGGATGGATATGCAATTGGATAGGAGCTGAACGTACTGAACTCCCAGCATGCTTGCACGAGCCTGAGGCCTGGGTTGCGGAGGAAGAGTGGCACGGTGTCAGCGAGGAACTCCGGCGCCAGCGTGGGATACGTCAAAGAGGGCAACAAACTCGTAGCGGCGGGCGTAGGCGTAATTAACACACCTTGTCTTGGGGGTCTCGTACCACACGTCCATGCCGCTCCTAGCCCATCGTTCACACTCCTCCCTCACAAGCTCCTGCATGCAGATGCACCATTTATAACCTACCTTGGCGACGGGTCAATCGGCGGAGTGTTCGAAAGGACCTTCACAATTAATTGGTCAGCCGACAACGTGAGTGAGGGAGTCCTGGATTAGGGGGTATCCGGGGATCCGGACTATATACATCGTCCGGACTATTGAAGCGTGAAGATACAAGACACAAGACTCCGACCCATGTCCGGATGGGACTCTCCTTTGCGTAGAAGGCAAGCTTGGCGATCCGGATATTATATTTCCTTCCTTGTAACCGACTCCATGTAAACCCTAGCCCTCTCCAGTGTCTATATAAACCGGAGAGAATGGCCCTTAGAAGGCCGATCACAGTTACAATCATACCATCATAGGCTAGCTCTTAGGGTTTAGCCTCTACGATCTCGTGGTAGATCTACTCTTGTACTACTCGTATCTTCAATATTAATCAAGCAGTAAGTAGGGTTTTACCTCCATCGAGAGGGCCCGAACCTGGGTAAACATTGTGTCCCTTGCTTCCTGTTACCATCAGCCTAAGACGCACAGATCGGGACCCCCTACCCGAGATCCGCCGGTTTTGACACCGACATTGGTGCTTTCATGAGAGTTCCTCTGTGTCGTCGCTGCAAGGCTTGATGGTTCGTCTCGTTGTCAAGGACGGCATCATCTCTGGAGGAGCGCTGGCTGTAGGCCAGATTCTCCAACTTGGCGGCTTCATTATGGCCGCCCCATTGGCTGTCGCGCCAACGATGACCTCTCGGGTCATCACGCATAACCTTCGTATCAATTGGGAGCTTGCCAAACAGATGGATCCGATAGAGCTCTCCTCTCTTAATGAGCTCTTGGATCGCATCGCCGCTTTGGGAGTTGCTATGGACTATGACTGGATTGGACTTAAACCCGACCAAAGGGACATTAGACCCCCGTCGACCACCCATGAGATAGCAGTAGTGGAGGAACCACACATGGGTCGCCCCTCAACTTTGAGGACGAATTATGTCCGGATCACCGAACTCAGTAAGCCGAACACCTACTCAAAGGAAGACATGACCCGGGTCCCGGACTTAGAATCGGGCATCGGGCCGAAGAGATTGGGTGATACTCCGGTTCCCGAACTGTCGCGCTCGGAACCTTCCGTGCCCCCGGGTGTTAGATCGGATCGAAATCTGGATTCAGCCAACGACACTCGCTCAGACTTAAACCGTCTCTCTCGCATCAGGCAAGAGACCCTGGAGACGGTACACCGTTACTGGGACAGATTCCTCCTTGCGCTTAACAAGGTCGAGGACTGCCACAAGGAGGACGTAGTCTCACTTTTCTGCAAAAACTGCAGGAAGAAAGGACTCCTTAATGCTATAAGTCACCGTGACATAGTACACTTTGCGGACTTGGCAACCATAGTACAGAAGTAATGTGCGATGGAAAGCACCTGGAAGACCCTAACAGAATTTTGGGATAGTACGACCCTCACCAGAACCTTTGTCCGAACTAAACGGCCGAACTCTCGTAAGTCGACCAATTCAATTCCCAAGAAACCAAAGCCCGCCCCAGGGCGTGGAACCGTATTGTAAGAATGGCTCAATGGGACATGTAAGCTTCACAGTACGCTGGATGCAACACCAACCCATAGCCTTAGGGCATGTTGGATACTCCGGCAGGTAGCTAAAAGTGGCGAGGATCTCCTCGAGAGCCATAAAGCAGAACAACATCCCGCCAAGGAACACAATACGGTACTAACAGTCTTCGAGACTTTCGCCTCAAACAATAGGCGCAAGTGAGCTCATGGAAGCTCTGCTGAAATCTGCCATGTGGCAAAAGTAAATCCATGGAACGACACTACTATAACTTTCAACGCCAGTGACGAACCCCAATTCCAGACCATCCGGGCACCAGCCGCTCTGGTCCTTAGCCCAATAGTGGACGGCTTTCGGCTCACTAAAGTACTCATGGACGGCGGAAGCGTATTAAACTTGATCCACAAAGAAACACTCAAGAAGATGGAAATTGACAAAAGCCGCATTGAACGAAGCAGCACAACCTTCAGGGGAATTATCCCTAGTCGGGAAGCACGGTGTGCGGGGAAAATCACACTCGATGTGGTATTCGGCACCCCAAAGAATTACAGGTCCGAAGAAATCATATTCCAAGTGGCCCCTTTCAACAGCGGATACCACGCCCTTCTAGGGCGGGACAGGTTTGCAAGCTTTCAAGCTATACCCCATTACGGGTACATGAAGCTTAAAATGCCTGGACCCAATGGAATTATCACTCTAGCTAGTGATCCGGACGTCGCACTCCGTGCCGAAAACAAAACTGCAGCACTAGCCTTGGAAGCACTGTCCGATGCCCTAGCAGTAGAAGAATTAACAACGCTGCGTGCCACCGTGGACAGGGACGACGTGATACTCGACAAACGACCCAAGTCCACCTCATTTAAACCCGCAGATGAGATAGTCAAATTCCAAGTCCACCCAACGGACCCCACGAAGACAGCTTCCATCGGGACACAGTTGAGCCCCGCTATGGACGCCGCACTGCGAGACTTCTTACGCGAGAATTGGGACATTTTTGCCTGGCACCCATCGGACATGCCGGGCATCCCGCGCGAATTGGCCGAACACAGGCTTATAACATACTAAAGGGATACAAACCTGTCAAATAGACCCTAAGGCGATTTTCAGAGCCCAAACGGCAAGCCATGGGGGAGGAGCTAGCCAAGCTACTTGAGGCCGGATTCATCAGAGATATCAAACATCCGGATTGGCTGGCGAACTTGGTAATGGTACCAAAGAAGGACAAATCCTGGCGCCTGTGCGTCGACTTCAAAGACATTAACAAGGCTTGCTCCAAGGATCCCTTTCCCCTCCCTCGCATCGATCAAATCATCGATGCCACAGCAGGACACGACTCGCTGTGTTTCCTCGACGCATACTCTGGATACTATCAAATAAAGATGGCAGAGTCCGACCAAGCTGCAACAGCTTTCATAACGCCATATGGCCCTTTCTGCTTCAACACTATGCCTTTCGGGCTTAAGAATGCCGGCGCAACCTACCAACGCATGATTCAAACATGCCTGGAAAAGCAAATCGGCAAAACAGTGGAGGCATACGTGGACGACGTAGTCATAAAAACAAGGCACGTCGAAACCCTAATAGATGACTTGAGGCTTACGTTCGACAACCTACGAACATACGACATCAAGCTGAATCTAGAGAAATGCGTTTTCGGCGTCCCCTCTGGAAAACTGCTGGGCTTCATCGTTTCCAATAGAGGAATTAAAGCTAATCCGGCAAAAATCCGAGCTTTGTCGCAGTTGGCTATACCAACAGACCTCAAACACATCCAGAAACTAGCTGGATGCGTGGCTGCTTTGAGCCGCTTTATCTCCAGGTTAGGAGAAAAGGCATTGCCTCTTTACCGCCTTCTTCGGCGCACCGAACACTTCGTGTGGACAGATGCAGCCGCGGCCGGACTCGATGAAATAAAGACCTTATTGGCCAATAATCCAGTCCTAACAGCGCCAAATATCGGCGAACCTATGCTGCTGTACATAGCTGCAACACATCAAGTTGTAAGCGCAGTACTCGTCGTCGAACGAGAGGTTGACGGATACAAATTCCTCCTACAGAGGCCGGTTTATTACGTATCCATGGTCCTCACCCCATGCAAATCCCGATACCCACACTATCAAAAAATAGCATACGCGGTCTTCATGGCATCCTGAAAGCTACGACACTACTTTCAAGAGTGTTCGATTATGGTGGCCTCTGAAGTACCACTAAACGATATAATAAATAACCGCGATGCCACGGGTTGGATCGCTAAATGGGCCATCGAGCTCCTTCCGTTCGACATAATATACAAGCCTCGGCGGGCTATCAAGTCGCAAGTATTAGTTGACTTCGTCGCTGAATGGACGGAAGCCGAACTCCCTAAAGAGTACGGCGCGTACTCTAACTGGATCATGCACTTCGACGGCTCTAAAATGCTGGCCGGATTGGGAGCAGGTGTAGTCCTGACGTCTCCCACCGGAGACACGGTCCAATACGTCCTCCAAATATTATACACAGACTCCAACAATGCAGCCGAATATGAGGCTCTGTTGCACGGTCTTTGGATGGCAGTCTCTATGGGCATTCAACGCCTAGAGGTGCGCAGGGATTAAAACCTCGCAATATCACAAATAAATGGAGACTTTGATGCCAAGGATCCGAAAATGGCGGCCTACCGTAATGTCGTCCTTAAAATATCAGCTCGGTTCGAGGGGCTCGAATTTCACCATGTGGCTCGAGAAAACAATCAAGCGGCAGATGTTCTTGCCCACATTGGCGCTAAACGCGACCCTGTCCCACCTAACATATTCCTGGAAAGGCTCTTCAAGCCATCCGTGGTATGGGAAGGGGGGTCTGCCAATACCAGCACAGATCTGAATACATCCCCAGATTCCGAACTATCGGACATAATCGGAGGCTCTACCACCGAAATAACATCGTCAGCCCACGAAATAATGGCTGTCATCGCCCCGTGGAGTGAGCCTTTCTTGGCCTACCTAAATAGGCAGGAGTTTCCCGAAGATCAAAATGAAGCACGCTGCATCGTCCGGCGTTCTAAAGCTTACAAAGTCCATGAAGGGGAACTCTATAAGAAAAGTGTGACCGGAGTGCTCCAACGGTGCATCTCCGAAGAGGAAGGGCGGCAGCTCTTGGCTGAATTCCATGCCGGACTGGGCGGGTACCACACCGCGGCTCGAGCACTAGTCAGCAAGGCCTTCCGTACAGGTTTCTATTGGCCGACGGCCCGAGCAGACGCACAGGACCTTGTCCAACACTGCGTCGGTTGCCAGCTCTTTGCCAATCAGAGTCATATGCCCCCTACCGCTCTCCAAACAATCCCCATAACTTGGCCCTTTACGGTCTGGGGCTGGATATGGTTGGACCCGTTAAAGGGGGAAGCCACAAGAAAAAAATACTTATTGGTCATGGTAGATAAGTTCACCAAATAGATAGAAGCCAAACCAGTGAAAACGGCCGAATCCGGACCAATAATAGACTTTATATCCAGGGTCGTACACCGATACGGTGTCCCCCACAGCATCATCACCAATAATGGCTCAAATTTCACGGTCGATGAGGTGAAAGCTTGGTGCGGCGAAATGGGCATTAAGCTCGACTATGCTTTCATCTACCATCCTCAAACAAATGGCTAGGTCTAACGGGCAAACGGTCTCATCATGAACGGCATCAAACCCAGACTAGTGTGATCCTTGACAGAGTCGGATACTCATTGGGTCGAGGAGCTCGACTCCGTACTCTAGGGGCTGCGGACCATGCCGAATCGCACCACCCGATATACACCATTTTTAAGGTGTACGGTGCGGAAGCAATACTACCTTGCGACATAATACATGATTCGCCACGCGTACACATGTACGAAGAGAAGGAATCCGAGTTAGATCGGCAGGATAACTTGGACGCCCTGGAGGAGGAGCTCAATGTCGCTAAGGCTCGTTCCAAATTCTATCAGCAACAGGCTCGACGATACCAAAGTAGAGAAGTGCCGGCCAAAACTTATAATATTCGCGAGCTTGTTCTACGCTTACTGGAGAAGAAGAAGGACAAGCTCAAACCCAAGTGGGAAGGTCGCTTTGTCATTGACAAAGTTCTCACCGGAGGAGCGTACCGCTTACATAATGCGTCC
This sequence comes from Triticum aestivum, assembly GCF_018294505.1. Taxonomy (NCBI): domain Eukaryota; kingdom Viridiplantae; phylum Streptophyta; class Magnoliopsida; order Poales; family Poaceae; genus Triticum; species Triticum aestivum. The sequence continues at coordinate 80,514,763 of NC_057813.1, read as the reverse complement.
GATAACAGACTTGAGCCGAACCCATGGAACGCGGCCAGACTCCGGAGATTCTATTCCTAGCGCCGAACTTAGTGTTTGTCTCCTTACCTCCCCATTTTTAATTATGCTCCCCCTTTTCCTTTCTCGATCTTTTTCTCTTCACACAAAGTATTTAATGTAGTGCGGACTCCCGGATTATTCTGGCCGCACTATGTGTGTAAGCAATACCTGGGGGCTTCCTATACGGAAGCTAAACATAACTTACTCTAAAGGGCTTTTTGCCCATCACACATGTGTTTTCCATGTGTGCCTTTTCTTCATCATTGTATGCATCGATATGACTTAAGATGTGGCCAAGCTAGGTTGCCTTGCTCCTATGTTTATGCCCTACGTTCCTGTTAATTCGGCTAGGGCATAAGGGGAGCACCTCTGCGATTGTTACTGCCGGTTCAGCCGGATGTGTACCTCAGACTGGGTGAAGCCGAAAGCTAGTTTCCTTAAGAGAATATTCGGTCTGCGAACAAAAGATGTCTTCGTTTATCATAACATAAATCCCCAGATGTTTTGTATCCTGCGCCATGGTTTGCAGTTTGGACATGTGCCTTATCGCAAGCCTACCAAGGGAAAGGAACCCTTAACGGAACTATTCTCCCTGGAAGATGTTTCTTACTATCCATGTAATATAACATAACTAGTTGGGTACTTGTCTATTCAAGCACTTATGACCCCTACACCTGGTCTGCACGCATACTCCGGTTTTGTATAACCGAGCGGGTATTCGGACACACCCCGGTCTGTAGGATCCGAGGGTTGAAGCGAAAAGGCCCGCCATGACAAATGATTTCAATCCGGCTAGGGGCTACTTATGTCCATTGAATTACACAGTCACTTGGACTGACTATATTCCTCCTCTATACCATCCAACAGGCTATCTAGATTACAATCCTATTGAGAATACTTCGCAGCTAACTCCACCTGGTCATATACCAGATTCACGGGAATTTCTTGCCCATCTAGCCCTGCCAGTCCGACTTTGGCCATATGGTTAGGGTCCAGCTTGGTGTAGCGCGTCTTCACCATAGCCCATGCTTCCCATTCTCCCTGCCGGCAGGCTGAGATCTTCCACATTCGGAAGCGCCACAGTGCTCCTTGAAGCATGTCCACAAGCTCTCCCATGCCATTCGGTAGGAAGCTTGATGGCCACAAGGCCTGCGCTATTCCCCGCAACGCCTGCCGAGCTCGCTCGTGCAGCTATGAAAGGTGTTGCAGTAAATCGCCTGTAGATGCGGGCATCTCCTCCTCAGGGCGACCCGTCAGCATTCCTACAAGCCAAACTCTTTCAATATACTTCCTCGCCAAACTATGCTACAGTTCGTCTAGGCACTTACCATAAATGCCGCGGCGAAGCCTTTTGTTCTCCTTCACGGAGTCCGCCAGCTGCGCACGGACGTATTTCAATTCCACGTTCAGCCGAACATTAGCATCTTGGAGAATATTCTTCTCCTGCGTAACTTGCGTAACAATGCGCTCGCCAGCCTTTAATTGCCTCTGGAGATGCGACTCGTCATCCCTCCTGCCCTCCGGATTTACTCCGGGGTTATCTGTAGATTTTTCTGTTAAACTCGTCATATCAGCCAGTTGCTAACTAGTACATTTTCGTACAATCGAGATAAATATTACCAGATGAGGCCTTCTGGGATTCCTCTAGCTTGGCAACCATGGCCCTCAGTTGGGTCTTGCACTCCTCTAGCTCCCGAGACAATTGCTCATTCTTATTTACAAGAACCTGCGCATAAATTGATACTTAAAACTGTAGTGCCAACAGTTTCAAGTCTCAGGGGCTACTGCTATACATGCTTATCAAACTTTCTTACCCGTATATCTTTGGTATACTGGTCCGTCGCTCGGGCGAGCCCGCCTTGATCAGCTCGGATGTATGCGTCTCCCAAATTGAAAGCATTAAATGCTTCTTCGGAAAAGATGTTGTTGCGAAGCACGGCCCGTCGACGCCGGTGATTCATAGTGCTCTCTACTTCGGAATTCGTGGCAGAGAGCATGTCTACGTCCTCTGTCGGAGGACTATGCGGCATCGGCCCTACGTCTGCCTCCTCTCTCGAAGTTGGTTCTGGAGCCCGACTAGTGGAGACATGGTTGGCAGGATCCCCGGATATAGTCCGGATACTCCTCTTCCTGCCAGGATTTACAGGGCACTGTTATACTTCAAAGAACAATAATTACATGACATGTTGTTTCCTTACCTCTGTAGGGGCGTGTCGGCACTAATCGCCTTCCTCTTGAGCCTACCCAATTCGGACGCTTGTGGCTGACGGGTCCCTAGGGGCTCGGCCCTACGCTCCGTACGTGTCGGTGTACTAGAGTAGGGGTACCCTAGTACCCCGAACTTGTGCACGGGCGGTCGCAGCATCCCGCGGCAAGGCTTGCCAGGTGGCCGCCAAGACCCTCCATGGTTCCCTTGAAGACCATTCAAGAACAAAGTACTCAAACCAAGGCCCCAGCAAGAGGAGCTTGCCGGGAAGGCCAACCAAGGCCCCGACAAGAGGAGCTTGCCGGGAAGGCCAACCCAGGCCCCGGCAAGAGGATCTTGCCGGGAAGAGACAAGACCCCGGCAAGAGGAGTTTGCCGGGAAGGCCACTCAAGGCATACCAAGAAAGCTTGCCGCGACGCGCCCTGCGTCTCGGCAAGGCACGGTGAGCAACAAGCTCCCAAACGCAACAAGACGACGACCGCGGCAAGGAGCTTGCCGCGGGAAACCCCCACTTCGTGCCCGCGCTCCAGCACACCTGCTAACGTGTCGCTCTAGGACTCTCCCAAGCACACGTGGCAGGAGGCTGTGCAGCCAGGGGTACGCGGTGGCAAGCGGAGATGAAGAGAAGGCCATCGTGGGAAACGGTGGCGCCCCTAACAGTCACTTTTTGCACTGTTTAGGCGACTCAGATAGGCATTCAATGACCTTGTCCCCTGCCGTCAGAGTTAGGTAGGGTGCACTGTATCCACAGTAGCGGTAGCTGCACCTACCGCATCCTTTTCCATTTTTTCCCTTCTAGTCTACGTTGCCACCTGTCGGTGACCCCTTGAGAGTATAAAAGGAGGTCCAAGCGCAACGTAGAAGGGGAGGGGCCGGTTCGGCTCATTCGAAACATCAAGAACACTCTCACGCTCAGTCTGGCAGCGTCCATCGCTCCTGAGCAAGAATTCAATACACACAAACAAGCAGCAGTAGGGTTTTACGCATCCATGCGGCCAGAAGCTGGGTAAAAACCACTCGCGTGTACCGCCTCGATCCGCTCTTTGTGCGGCCTCCGCCCCCCACCGAACCGAAAGGGGCCCGGTCCCCATAGGTGTTGGTGGATCAGCTTCCCCGACATCTCTGGCGCGCCAGGTAGGGGCGGCAGCTGTTCCGTCCACGTCAAGGCTCAGCTGTTCTTCATCGCCATGGCTCCTAAGAAGCAGGCGACCAAAAGAACGACGCCAGTGCGGCAACAGAAAAGCTAAGTCATGCGAAATTTTAGATATTTCCTTTCTATATAAGGTTATCCGCCTCGGAGATCTCGTTCTTTGTATGGAAAACCTGTGCGCGGAGGAACCAAATCGTAGCTAGTTGCGCCCTTATTTTGTTTCGAGTCCGCTCAACAACTTAAGCGAGCTGCAACTAGATGCGACAAGGTTTCTTGTCGGTAGTGGCACTGCCAGCAGGCTGCTGACGTCCCGCACTCAGCGCTCACGGATAAAGGTGCCTGCGCCGACAAGTTCCCTAAAAGCGTAGGGTGAACGTACAAAGAGAGGTTGAACAGGAAGATAGCATGCACTATTTATTTGAGTTTTCTGCATAGACCTTGTATGCCAAGGAGCCTTCTCGGGGCTAGTTGCGCTCCATGTTGCCTCGAGTCCGCTCGGCAACTTGTGCGGTTGCGCTAGAACCAAGAAGGTAAACCTTTCCGGGAGGCGATGTTCCCGAATAGCCGCTAAGGGCCCATTCCCTCAAGCGCTGCTGGCTGGATCGTACGCACCGGAAAGCATTCCAGCAGGCATAGGAAATATGCAGCAAAATTCAAAATTCGCAAGCGAGTTAAGTGCACTTCAGATGCTAATCACTTGTCATGTTTAAACGCAGTTATGGCCCGGGGGCTGGCAACGCCCTTAGGACCAATATTCTTGGTGTCAAGAATGACGAAGTTCTTCACCATAAGCCTTTCCGGCAACAATCTTGCCGGGAGCCGGTGTCAAGAACAACGAAGTTCTTCGCCATAAGCCTTCCTGGCAACAAGCTTGCCGGAAGCCGGCATCGAGAACGTCAAAGTTCTCTGCTGAAGATAAAAGCCTTCCTGGCAACAAGCTTGCCGGAAGCCGGCATCGAGAACGTCAAAGTTCTCTGCTGAAGATAAAAGCCTTCCCGGCAACAAGCTTGCCGGAAGCCGGCATCGAGAACGTCAAAGTTCTTTGCTGAAGATAAAAGCCTTCCTGGCAACAAGCTTGCCGGAAGCCGGCATCGAGAACGTCAAAGTTCTCTGCTGAAGATAAAAGCCTTCCTGGCAACAAGCTTGCCGGAAGCCGGCATCGAGAACGTCAAAGTTCTCTGCTGAAGATAAAAGCCTTCCCGGCAACAAGCTTGCTGGAAGCCGGCATCGAGAACGTCAAAGTTCTCTGCTGAAGATAAAAGCCTTCCTGGCGACGAGCTTGCCGGAAGCCGGCATCGAGAACGTTAGATTTCTCTGCCGGAAAATTTCCAAGGAGAAGATAATGGTGTGGACCAGGCCGTTCAAGAAAGTTTCTCCTTGCCGGGAAGCAGACGACAGAAAAGCTAAGTTGCCAAAGCTTGAGCAATCAGTTTTTTAAGTTTTTGAGTTATTTTCCTTGAACGATCGTGCTTTGTATGGAAAACCTGTGCGCGGAGGAACCAACTCGTAGCTAGTTGCGCCTTTACTTTGTTTCGAGTCCGCTCAACAGCTTAAGTGAGCTGCTAGCGCCCTTACTTTGCTTCGAGTCCGCTCAACAACTTAAGTGAGCCGCTAGCGCCCTTACTTTGTTTCGAGTCCGCTCAACAACTTAAGTGAGCTGCAACTAGTTGCGACAAGGTTGCTTGTCGGTAGCGACCCCGCCAGCAGGCTGCTGAAGTTCCGCACTCGGCGCTCGCGGCAAGGGTACCTGCGCCGGCAAGTTTCCCTAGAAAGCGTAGGGCAGAACCATACAAAGCCAAGAGTCGAGTAAAGGAAGTAACACAGCAATTTTTTGCCTAAGATAGAGTTATATTACAAAAATAACTTGTCGCGCCTCTAATAAAGTGTTCTTATGACATGACTGGCAACGACAAGAGAAGAAGAAAACGGACGGCACCTGGGCCCCGGCAAGCCAGTATCGCTGGGGGCTGCGAGTGTCAAGAATCGTCCACGGCACACCAGAGTTGCCGGGGGCTGCAATATCAGATAAGTCTTTCATCCCTCATCATGCATCCTCTTATGGACTGGGGAATGCGAAACCGCGTTTTTTCCCAAAAACTGCCGTGCTCCCTCAACTCTAGGCCCTGGGGCTCGTTCCCGGGGCCAAGTTTGGTCGTAGTCGCGGCAGCAAAGGGATGAAACGAGCAGACCGCACCCACCTCGTTCCCGCCTCCGTCAAGGGCGTGAGAAAGGTCGAGCGACGTGGGAAGGCGGCAGGGCCTGTTGCCGGGAGATGAAGTGTCTGTCCGAGGGATACCAAGGATTTGCTCCTTGGCGTGGGTTCAACTCGCGAGACAAATAACCCGGCAAGCATCCCCTTTTCATTAAAAAACATCCCACTCAGGTACAGTCCATAGAGGATGAAAAACATGAAAGAGAGGATTACAAGTTTTAGATACAGCTAAGGCCCGGAGGCTTACAAATTAAAAATATAAGATGCTCGTAATCCCTTTCCTGTCCCTCTCTTCAGGAGGAAGGTCAAGGAGGCGAAAAGGGCAAAAGGAGCGAGGTGGGGGCTCGGCCGCCCCGCTCAGCGAATCAAGGCACGGGAAGAGCAGGGAGTCAGGGCCAACCCGCTGCCTCTGCTCGCGACGGCCCAGTTTCCCACTTCCACCGTCCACGACTCCAAGCGCATGGGAGCCGCGTGGCGGGGATGCAGAACCAAGGCGACGGGTGAGGTGGCCTTGCTCCGCCCCGTGATCGCGGGGAGTGGACGTCCCGAAAACCGCGCACCGGCCCTGTCCAGTAAATGCACCACGCCCCCACGCCTACCTCCGTTTAGGGAGGAGGGCGTGAACTATCCCCATCATCGTGGCCTGACGCATGCTAGAGGGGCTTAGCCCCGCGCACGCCGCCTGTGTCACCCACGACCCCGCGATTGACGAGTGCCATTACGGGGGGCATGGTGGATACGGAGTTAGATGCGGCGTGACCTAGGCCGCGCGTGCCCATGCACTGTTCTGGGCCTGGCCCAACAGCGCTCGGCACCGTGTCTGGCCCAGGCCCGGGGCCTCCTGTCGGTGTACTAGAGTAGGGGTACCCTAGTACCCCGAACTTGTGTATGGGCGGTCGCAGCATCCCGCGGCAAGGCTTGCCGGGTGGCCGCCAAGACCCTCCATGGTTCCCTTGAAGACCATTCAAGAACAAAGTACTCAAACCAAGGCCCCGGCAAGAGGAGCTTGCCGGGAAGGCCAACCAAGGCCCCGGCAAGAGGAGCTTTCCGGGAAGGCCAACCCAGGCCCCGGCAAGAGGATCTTGCCGGGAAGAGACAAGACCCCGGCAAGAGGAGTTTGCCGGGAAGGCCACTCAAGGCATACCAAGAAAGCTTGCCGCGACGCGCCCTGCGTCCCGGCAAGGCCCGGTGAGCAACAAGCTCCCAAATGCGACAAGACGACGACCGCGGCAAGGAGCTTGCCGCAGGAAACCCCCACTTCGTGCCCGCGCTCCAGCACACCTGCTAACGTGTCGCTCTAGGACTCTCCCAAGCACACGTGGCAGGAGGCTGTGCAGCCAGGGGTACGCGGTGGCAAGCGGAGATGAAGAGAAGGCCATCGTGGCAAATGGTGGCGCCCCTAACGGTCACTTTTTGCACTGTTTAGGCGACTCAGACAGGCATTCAATGACCTTGTCCCCTCCCATCAGAGTTAGGTAGGGTGCACTGTATCCACAGTAGCGGTAGCTGCACCTACCGCATCCTTTTCCATTTTTTCCCTTCTAGTCTACGTTGCCACCTGTCGGTGACCCCTTGAGAGTATAAAAGGAGGCCCAAGCGCAACGTAGAAGGGGAGGGGCCGGTTCGGCTCATTCGAAACATCAAGAACACTCTCACGCTCAGTCTGGCAGCGTCCATCGCTCCTGAGCAAGAATTCAATACACACAAACAAGCAGCAGTAGGGTTTTACGCATCCGTGCGGCCCGAAGCTGGGTAAAAACCGCTCGCGTGTACCGCCTCGATCCGCTCTTTGTGCGGCCTCCGCCCCCCACCGAACCGAAAGGGGCCCGGTCCCCATAGGTGTTGGTGGATCAGCTTCCCCGACAGTACGTCGCCTCTGCAAAACCACGACGCTTCAGGGATAGGGCGTGACATCAGGAAAGAGTCCTCTTCGGGGGATCGAGTCTTCGGCTAGGTTTACGTGCGACGAAGGTAGCAGTCCAGGATAATCAGCAGTAATAGCCACTGAGGCGCCGTCATGGCTCACCCGATAAAATATCCCGTCGACAAGCTCCACGGCCGCATCCGGGTCTTCTTTGAGTCCTGGATCCAGGGCCCTTTTGGGGTCCTCTGGCTGCGGGGAAGGGCTGGAGATTCCTTCTACGACCCTCCTCAGTTCCTGCTGGGAAATGTCGAGGCAGGTAACATTAGCAAAGAACGCCACAATAAGTGAAGCGAGAAAATAAATGACGACCTACCCAGATTGGGGGATTGTACATGGAGAATCTGTCTCGCGGTTTGATATGAAGGAAGTCTTCCTCTTCTCCTTTGTATAGATCGGACAATATCCTTGCCAGAGCAGTGGCGGAGTCCGGACCCTTACGGCCACAGCGGGTGGCATCGTCTGTCCCATTGAAATGCCACATGGGATTGCCCCAATATTGAAGCGGCTGCACTCCCTGCATTATGCATATTGCCATGACCTCGACTATCGTCAGTCCGGATTTGGCCAGTAACTTTATCCTGCTCATCAGGAAATATATTTCCCTGGTATCCTCTTCTTGGGGACCTCGGGGGCACCAGCTTAGGTCTGCCCTCGGCGGGGCGTAACTGAACTTGGGGTGTCCTGTCCGGACTGGATCCGGAAGGGGAGCGTCATCAATATAAAACCACTCTGTAGCCCAGTTCTCTGGTGCCTTCTTGGGAGTACCGGATAGGTATCCGGTCTCGGCGATACGCCATACTTTGGCCCCGCCCACTTGACATAGGGACTCTCCCTGGTTGCGGGGGACAAGGCAGAACAACTTCTTCCACAAACCGAAATGAGCCTCGTAGCCTAGAAATAGCTCACAAAGGGCGACATACCCTGCTATATGTAGTACGGAGGCTGGGGTAAAGTTGTGCAACTGGAGGCCGTAGAACTCTAGGAGCCCATGAAGGAATGGATGAATAGGAAACCCGACTCCTCTTAATAGATGTGGAATGAGGCATATTCGCTCCTCTGGAGACGTATTAGGGGATCTCTCCGCTTGTTCTCCGCCGTCATAGGTGGCTATTCCGGCTCGGACGGGGACCATGAATGCCGGTGGGAGAAGCCCTTGGGTTTGTAACTTTATCAAACGGCTATGAGAAACTGAACACTTTCCCCAGTCCCCCGGCTTGGGGCAAGGGGAGCGAGCAGAAGAGTTGCGACGGCCGGCCATGTTGGAATGGTTTTTTCGGGGCGCTTTGTTGGATGCTTGCTCGAGGAGGGAGAGTGAGGGTTGGATCTGGGAATCCCCGTCTCTTCAAATAGACGGTTAGCCCGAAGGATCGAGGGAGGAAAATGCAAAAATGCCTCGACTCCTCGCATTCGCTCGACACGTTGAAATGGTCATTATTGACGCACTGAAGCCGAGGAGTACAACATTGATGAGATGTCGGACACTGTTCGTCGTGATAGGTACATTGGAGTATTCGGAGAAGGAACCCGCCTTGCAATGCCGAAGACAAGACTGCGCGCCGGACTCATCGTCATTGAAGCCTGGTTCAGGGGTTACCGAGGGAGTCCTGGATTAGGGGGTATCCAGAGAGCCGGACTATATACATCGTCCGGACTATTGAAGCGTGAAGATACAAGACACAAGACTCCGGCCCGTGTCCGGATGGGACTCTCCTTTGCGTGGAAGGCAAGCTTGGTGATCCGGATATTATATTTCCTTCCTTGTAACCAACTCCATGTAAACCCTAGCCCTCTCCGGTGTCTATATAAACCGGAGAGGATGGCCCTTAGAAGGCCGATCACAATTACAATCATACCATCATAGGCTAGCTCTTAGGGTTTAGCCTCTACGATCTCGTGGTAGATCTACTCTTGTACTACTCGTATCTTCAATTTTAATCAAGCAGGAAGTAGGGTTTTACCTCCATCGAGAGGGCCCGAACCTGGGTAAACATCGTGTCCCTTGCTTCCTGTTACCATTAGCCTAAGATGCACAGATCGGGACCCCCTACCCGAGATCCGCCAGTTTTGACACTGACAGTGAGCCTGTAGGCTGCCCCTATCGATAGCTGATACACCTTTTTTTCATGCACGCCATGACATGAGATTAGCTAGCTCGATCTCTTTGACTCTCTCAACACTTGAGATCGTTCGATCAATCGTCTTTACCCTAAACGACTTATGTTAAATAAGCAAGCCATGCGTGTGTACACACCTCTCATTCTCCATCATTGGGATTCGGACAAACACCAAGGGGAAGCAGGTTGCGGAGCCGCCAGCCTCTTTGGCTCACCGCAGAATGGCCGGCCACCGTCGGCGGCGGGTCGTCTCATCTTCGCCACGACGCTAATTGATACGTCTCCAACGTATCTATCATTTATGAAGAATTCATGCTATTATATTATCTATTTTGGATGTTTAATGGCCTTTATTATACACTTTTATATTATTTTTGGGACTAACCTATTAACCGGAGGCCCAGTCCAAATTGTTGTTTTTTGTCTATTTAAGTGTTTCGCAGAAAAGGAATATCAAACGGAGTCCAAACGGAATGAAACCTTCGGGAGAATGATGTTCGGAACAAACGTGATACAGAGGACTTGGAGTGGACGTCAAGAAAGAAGCAAGGAGGCCACAAGGCAGGGAGGTGCGCCTGCCCCCTGGGCACGACCCCACCCTCGTGGGCCCCTCGTAGCTCCACCGACCTACTTCTTCCTCCTATATATACCCATATACTCCGAAAACATCCAGGAACACAATAGATCGGGAGTTCCGCCGCCGCAAGCCTCTGTGGCCACAAAAAAACAATCGGGACCCTGTTCCTGCACCCTGCCGGAGGGGGGATCCCTCACCGGTGGCCATCTTCATCATCCCGACATTCTCCATGACAAGGAGGGAGTAGTTCACCCTCGGGGCTGAGGGTATGTACCAGTAACTATGTGTTTGATCTCTCTCTCTCTCTCTCTCTCTCGTGTTCTTGATTTGGTACGATCTCGATGTATCACGAGCTTTGCTATTATAGGTGGATCTTATGATTTTTCTCCCCCTCTACTCTCTTGTAATGGATTGAGTCTTTAAGGATTTGAGAACACTTGATGTATGTATTGCATGTGCTTATCTGTGGTGACAATGGGATATTCACGTGATCTACTTGATGTATGTTTTGGTGATCAACTTGCGGGTTCCTTGACCTCGTGAACTTATGCATAGGGGTTGGCACACGTTTTCGTCTTGACTCTTTGGTAGAAACTTTGAGGCACTCTTTGAAGTTCTTTCTGTTGGTTGAATAGATGAATCTGAGATTGTGTGATGCATATCGTATAATCATGCCCACAGATACTTGAGATGACATTGGAGTATCTAGGTGACATTAGGGTTTTGGTTGATTTGTGTCTTAAGGTGTTATTCTAGTACTAACTCTATGATAGATTGAACGGAAAGAATAGCTTCGTGTTATTTTACTACAGACTCTTGAATAGATCGATCAGAAAGGATAACTTTGAGGTGGTTTCGTACCCTACAATAATCTCTTCGTTTGTTCTCCCCTAACCCTAAACCCTAAACCCTTTGTTGCATGTTGAGGGATAGTTATATGATCCAGTAATTTTATTATTATTGAGAGAACTTGCACTAGTGAAAGTATGAACCTTAGGCCTTGTTTCTGAGCATTGCAATATCGTTTGTGCTCACTTTTATCATTAGTTACCTTGCTGTTTTTATATTTTCAGATTACAAAAACCTATATCTACCATCCATTGCACTTGTATCACCATCTCTTTGCCGAACTAGTGCACCTATAATATTTACCATTGTATTGGGTGTGTTGGGGACACAAGAGACTCTTTGTTATTTGGTTGCAGCATTGCTTGAGAGAGACCATCTTCATCCTACGCCTCCCACGGATTGATAAACCTTAGGTCATCCACTTGAGGGAAATTTTCTACTGTCCTACAAACCTCTGCACTTCGAGGCCCAGCAACGTCTACAAGAAGAAGGTTGTGTAGTAGACATCAAGCTCTTTTCTGGCGCTGTTGCCGAGGAGGTGAGTGCTTGAAGGTATATCTTTAGATATTGCAATCTAATATTTTAGTTTCTTGTTTTATCACTAGTTTAATCTATAAAAGAAAAGTACAAAAAATTGGAATTGAGGGTGCCTCATATGCTTCATCTTTTTAATATCTTTCATGAAAATAAGGATTCCAATAATTGTGCCAAAATGCTAGAAGAAGAATGCATTAAAATGTTTGGCACTAAATCTTTGAATGATGAGCATGATTGCAATGTTGTTAGTATGAACTCTTTGAATATCCATAGTACTAATGATGATTGCACTAGTCATGATGAAAATGTCTCTTATAAGCATGTCAACTTTTGTGGAGTGCATAGAGTTTGCAAGTACACACCAAATAGAGAAGATAGATTTTGCAAGAAGCATAAGTATTTAGAAACTAAATGGTTGCAATAAAGGCTAGATGCTTGTGTTGAAAATTTAAAATTTCTTTGCCATCCTTGTGAGCTTTGCAATGAACGTGATCATTTAAATCCCCAATGTAAACTGTTTCATGATCGTGGCGTGTCCAAAAATTGTGATGACTTGATTTCCCTTGCACATCATAATGAACTTAGTCTGCTTTTTGGTTATGAAGGAATAAAACGTATAACTAAAGATATGCCAGAATTTGTCATTGATAACATTCTTGATTTTGATCTAGAAGAAATTTTATGTATTGCGCGGTGAATTGCATTGAAAATCCTTATATTGCCAATTACATAAAGAAAAGAAAAAAAAATAGAAGATGAAGAGAATACTAATGAAAGGGAAGAGACTTCCCAATATCCTCCTATTAGTTCTTATGATGAATCAGGTAATGAGGAGGAGCTTTCTATTCAACCAATCTCATTAATAAGGAGCCAAAAAAGAGGGTTAAATGCACACATGATGTGAAGAAGAAAAAGAAAAGACGGAGAAGCAAAGGTAGAAAGGTATCCCTCCCAAATGATGTTTGTCGGTGTCAAAACCGGCGGATCTCGAGTAGGGGGTCCCGAACTGTGCATCTAGGCGGATGGTAACAGGAGACAAGGGACACGATGTTTTACCCAGGTTCGGGCCCTCTTGATGGAGGTAAAACCCTACATCCTGCTTGATTGATATTGATATTGTGGATGTTTACAAGAGTGGATATACCACGAGATCAAGGAGGCTAAACCCTAGAAGCTAGCCTATGGTATGATTGTAATGGTTGTTGTTGTGTCCTACGGACTAGAGCCATCCGGTTTATATAGACACCGGAGAGGGCTAGGGTTACATAGAGTCGGTTACAATAGTAGGAGATCTACGTATCCGTATCGCCAAGCTTGCCTTCCACGCCAAGGAAAGTCCCATCCGGACACGGGACGAAGTCTTCAATCTTGTATCTTCATAGTCTTGGAGTCCGGTCGATGATGATTTAGTCCGGCCGATGATAGTTCGGCCGATGATGGTAGTCCGGCTATCCGGACACCCCCTAATCCGGGACTCCCTCAGTAGCCCCTGAACCAAGGCTTCAATGACGATAAGTCCGGCGCGTATATTGCTTGGCATTGCAAGGCGGGTTCCTCCTCCGAATGATAGAAGATTGTGAACACCAGGATAGTGTCCGGCTCTGCAAAATAAATTCCACATTCCACCGTAGAGAGAATAATATATACACAAGTTCAATCTGCTGACGTTTTTTGCGGCATGACGTCACGCCACTACCAAGCCATTACTTGAATCGTTTTTTACTCTACCACCTCAGCGCATTTAGCGAAGCGGTTTCCTTGGCACGTCTTGTCGAAGCAGAGATCGTGTTCCCCCTTAATCCGGGATTCTCATCAATACGGACGTGGGTAACCCAACCGCGCCATTGATGGTGACGCTTGGGGGATAAGCGAGTTTTACCAGGCCGGTGGGGGACGCGTAGACTTCGCCCGCCCATATAAGGGATAAGGATTCACCTTTTCACCTACGCCTTCTTCCTCCTTTGCTTATCCATCTCCGCGCACTCGAGCTCCAGCGCCCAAGCCCGCACATCTCGTCTCAACCTTCCCCAGTCATGTCTGGAGCGGGAGGCAAGTGGATGACCTCCTCCGTTACGGAGGAGCACATCGAAAGACTGCGCAGCGCCGGCTACCTGTCCGGCGACATTGCGCACCGGCTGCCCGACGAGGGGCAGCTCATCCCCACCCCCAGGCCCCATGAGAGGGTCGTTTTTCTTCCCCACTTCCTCCGCGGACTGGGCTTTCCACTTCACCCCTTTGTCCGGGGGCTCATGTTCTACTACGGCCTGGATTTCCATGATCTGGCGCCGAACTTCATCCTCAACATCTCGGCGTTTATCGTCGTGTGCGAGGCCTTCCTCTGCATCCAGCCCCACTTCGGCTTGTGGCTCAAGACCTTCAATGTCAAGCCGAAGGTAGTGAAGGGCACTCAAGCGGAGTGCGGAGGCGCCATGTTGGGCAAGATGCCCAACGTCCTTTGGTTCGAAGGGGCCTTCGTGGAATCCGTCAAGGGGTGGCAATCGGGGTGGTTCTATATCACCGAGCCGCGCGACCCTACGTGGGCGGCGGCCCCCGAGTTCAGATCTGGTATCCCCACGCAGCTCACCTCCTGGAAAGAGAAGGGCTTGCTGTGGGGTAGTTCGGAGGAGCTGACGGGACTCCAAGCCTGTATCCAGAAGCTGGTGAAGAAGCTCAGGCTGGTTAACGTGGTCCAAGTCATGCTCGTCCGCCGGATTCTCCCATGCCAGGAGCGGGCATTCAATCTGTGGGAGTTCAATCCGGAACAGCACCAGGCGCTGAGCGGGCTCTTCGACACGACGTACGAAGGCGCCTGGAGGGTGCTGTTTAAGGGCGCCGAAGCCCCCGCATCCGCGACTGAAGATCGCGGATTTCGCTCGCAGCGTCAAGCCGACGAGGTAAGTGATTCTACCCCTTTACGGGACACTTGCTTTTCATAGTTTGACTCTATGCGGGTTTTAATTTCCCCTTTTCCTTTGACAGGACTGGATGAGGAAGGCGGAGCAGATTATCTGCCCGGCTCCTATGCCAGAAAACCCAGTAGACGCCCATCTAGCGAGGCTGCTGGTTCCGGCACCGCACGTGGTGCCGGAGAAGAAGGCCAAGAAGGAGGCCACGGGTGCTCGAAAGAGTTCCCGTTTTCAGGTGTCCGACGACTCCGGGGCGGACTCCTCCCCCGAAAACGAGGAGGAGAAAGAGGACTCTCTCCCAGAGGAGGGAGAGAGGAAGAGGAAGGCTTCCCCAACAGGGGAGGCCGAAGGGTCCAAGAGGGGAAGGACTATTCCCCCGGACAGCTCCGCCAACATCAACGTTGGCGAGGAAGAATGGCCTTCAAGGGCCAGGCCTCCGGCGAGATCGTAAGTATCCGGATTCCTGAATGATTTATAATTTCTTTTTCTGCGTCACATAGTGTCATTCTGATGCCGCATGCTGCCTGTAGTCCGGCCAATGATGATCTCCCCGCTTCATCGAGCGGGTCGTTGGCTCCGTCGGATGTAGACTCCATCCCGACCGCCTCCACCCCTCGCGACACCGAGGACGCCGAGGTGGGATCCCAAGAAGGGACCCATCAGGGGGAGGCTCCGGAGGCGCCACAAGGCGGCCTCCCGGACTTTGCGCCGGACTCCACATCAGAACCCGCAGTGGTTCCGGAGTCCGGCCGGCGGCCCCTTCGCACGAAGGGCAAGACCGTGACGCCGGCAGCTTCCGTCCAACCGGAGGCGCCGGACAATTTGTTGGAGGCGCTGCAGAGCGCTTCCATCGAGGAAGAACACCGCACTATTATGAGTGCGGTGATTCAGAAGGTACAGCTTGCCAAGAGCGGGCTGACCGAAGCCTGCAATAGCCTTCTATCAGGCTTTGAGGTAAGAAGTTAAAAATATGCAATGTAATACCGCATAGACAGTAGCCCCTGATGCTCGGTTCGGTGTTCGGAAAGAAAAGCCGGACTGAGGATCTGAAAAAAAGAAGATATACGCAGGGTTGCTAAAAAATTATGTCAATATGGGTTGCAGGCTGCGCTGCTGACCTCTGCCGCACTGACTGCGGAGGTCGGTGCTTTGAAGCAGGAGCTCGAGCGGTCCGAGCAAGAGCTCGGCCGCGCCAAGAAGCAGCTCCAGGACAAAGAAGGTGAGTAACACCACTTTGAACTTGTACCTTACAGAAAAGGATTTAGGTTGCAACAAAAAATAACAAGGATAACATGGGTACTGCAGGGGCCACGAACGAGGTGGCGACCCTGAAGGAGGCCGTGTCCGCGGCCGAACGCAATGCGGCCGCGGAACGGGCAGAGCGAGAAAAGCAGGAGGCGCGGGTGGCGGTGGTTCGGCAAGAGCTCCAGGCTCTCATGGAAAAGCATGAGAGTTTGGAGCGTGACTCAAAGACTCGAGAGTCCGAGCTTGCCTCGGCTCTCGAAAGTGCCAAAACTGCCAAGGCCGATGCCCATAAGTCCCTTCAGGAGATTGAGTTGGTGAGGAAGATAGCGGCGGGTAAGGCATTTTTCATGCAAAGCAAGCATGTGAATGTAAATTACGTGTTACTTACCCGAATTCGGAGCTCTCCAGGGGCGTTTGCAGATCTGCCTCGCAGCGTGTCTGATGCCGCCGCATTCTACCGAGCCGAGGAGGGGAGCTCAACGGAGAAGGTCTTCTGGTCTCAGTATGCTGAGGCCGGCCATCCGGTGCCCCCTAGCGACCAGCTGAAGCAGCTGGTCGAGCTCCACAAGGTGGCCGAGCAGGCCATGAAGGGCCTCATAGTCCGGCTGTGGCCTGGAGAGGCCATGCCTGGGAGCTACTTCGGCCTCGTGCGACGGTTGGTGGATGCGTGCCCCTGGGTGGAGGTTATCAAGCGCTCCGCCTGTATTGAAGGTGCTCGTCGGGCCCTTGCCCGCGCAAAGGTGCATTGGGGCAAGCTGGATGCGGAGAAGCTAATCACTGACGCGCCACCAGCGGGCAAGGAATATCGTACGCCCGAGATGTACTATAAGACTGTCCTGAAGGGTGCCCGCAAGATTGCGGATGAGTGCCCCAGGGATGTAATTATTGAGTAAATTCGCAATGTGTTATCCTGTGCGCTGAAAACTTTGTTCATATGCGCTAAGCAACGCTTGTTAATTTAAAATATTACCTTCTGTGCGGCCGTTTATTAAATCTGAGAGATGGCAAGTCGTCGGCTTCAGCCCCCATGCCACGAGTGCTGGGGTGTTCGGGATAAACTTGAGCACTCTTGTTCCCATTTTTGGGTCCATCTAGGGAGGCGCTCAACACAACGAACAAGGCAACCGGACTTATAGTGCTTGAACACTCTCACTTAGCCATAGAATTCTATAATTTTAAATTTCGGCGAAGCCCCTAGTATTCGGAAGACCGAATTCGGGGCGCTATCCACGCCTTCGTCGGACATTATCCGGTACTTCGCTCGAAGCGGCGTAGGTCTTTAAGGACCCGAAAAGACCTCTCGAACAGCGACCAGTCTCTCGCCTTATCATGACAGTCAGTTTTAGCTTTCTCCACTGAGGCGTTAACCCGGCTCAACCGGGGCGCAATCGCAGTGGTTCTCCCAGTGCTACCTTAGCCGATAGAACGGAACGTAAGGTGCCAAACATGGGAGCCGGGCAAACCCAACTATTGACCCAAGACATGATTCGGAGCCGATTCATATAATGCTATAAGTTCGGGGTGCCGCACTTGTGAAAGTGTGCGGACTTTATCACACCATAATGCGGGGAACATAAGCCCCTGGTGTATTTGGCCGTACCAAAATGTACGGATGCAACATGTCGTAAATGAACATATATATATAAGGTAATGCAATTATGGGCAAAAAGTGCTGCATTTTATTCGAGAAGATTTGCTATGAGTGCGGAATGATACAAATAGTGCGGAAAGCAAGGGATTGGACGAATTAAAGGCGTCTCCCTCCAGGGGTAGGCCGCGGAATGGTGTATTTAACAAATTTAATGCTCGTAATGGAGACCACCTGAGTGTTCGTCGCAGCCTTTGTCCCTCCCTGGCTGTTGCATCATGAGTTCGGCAGGTTCGCCGCCGGACAGAGTTCTGTATAAAAAAGAGAGAAATAAAAGATAAAAAGAGCGACACACTTGGGAGCCCCTGGTGTGGTCGAACCGCACTCTGGGTCTGTTGTGGTTGTGCCTCTCCCCCTATGCCCATGGTATCTCCAGGGCGTAATTATGTACGCGGAGAGTTTGTCTTACAATTGTGCGAGGGCTGGGGTTGAGGCCGCATTGCTACGCGTGCTCGGAACGTGCCAGGTGGTCTTGGTTGATGTTGCTCCGGGCGCGTTTGGCCGTGTCCGGTCGTTTAACGGCCGGACTCGAAAATTGCCTTAAAAGGCTGCTCTGTACTTCTGCCGCGAGAGCCGCTGTATGTTCCTCCGTTCGGAGGGAGCGTTCCGTGTTTCCATTGACCGTGATGACTCCACGAGGGCCTGGCATCTTGAGCTTAAGGTATGCATAATGCGGCACCGCGTTGAATTTTGCGAACGCGGTTCGTCCGAGCAGAGCGTGATAGCCACTGCGGAATGGGACTATGTCGAAGATTAACTCCTCGCTTCGGAAATTATCCGGGGATCCGAAGACCACTTCCAGTGTAACTGAGCCTGTACAACTGGCCTCGACACCTGGTATGACGCCTTTGAAGGTTGTCTTTGTAGGTTTAATCCTTGAAGGGTCTATGCCCATCTTTCGCACTGTATCCTGATAAAGCAGGTTCAGGCTACTGCCGCCGTCCATCAGGACTCTCGTGAGGTGAAATCCATCGACGATTGGGTCTAAAACCAATGCGGCGAATCCGCCATGGCGGATACTGGTCGGATGGTCTCTTCGATCGAAAGTGATCGGGCAAGAGGACCATGGGTTGAATTTTGGGGCGACTGGCTCCATCGCGTATACGTCCCTTAGTGCACGCTTCCGCTCCCTCTTGGGTATATGCGTTGCGTATATCATGTTTACCGTCCGAACTTGAGGGGGGAATCCCTTTTGTCCTCTGTTGTTCGGCGGCCGGGTCTCTTCCTCGTCATCGCTGTGTAGCCCCTTGTCATTGTTTTCGGCGATTAATTTGCCTGCCTGCTTGAATACCCAACAATCTCTGTTGGTGTGGTTAGCTGGCTTTTCGGGGGTTCCATGTATTTGACAGGAGCGGTCGAGTATTCGGTCCAAATTGGACGGGCCCGGAGTGGTTCTTTTGAATGGCTTCTTCCGTTGACCGGGCTTGGAGCCTCGGAATCCGGCGTTGACTGCCGTATCCTCATTGCTGTCGCCGTTAATGCGGCGTTTGTTTTTGTTTCGACGCGACCTGCCATTGCGGTCCTTGGTATCCGGACTGCCAGCGTTTTTGCTGAGGTTGTTGCTGCGAGCTAGCCAGCTATCCTCTCCCGCACAGAAGCGGGTCATGAGTGATGTGAGGGCTGCCATGGATTTCGGCTTTTCCTGTCCTAGGTGCCGGGCCAGCCACTCGTCGCGGATGTTATGTTTGAAGGCAGCGAGGGCCTCTGCATCCGGACAGTCGACGATTTGATTTTTCTTTGTTAAGAACCGTGTCCAGAATTGCCTGGCCGATTCGTCTGGCTGCTGGATTATGTGGCTTAGGTCATCTGCGTCCGGTGGTCGCACATACGTGCCCTGGAAGTTGTCGAGGAATGCGGCTTCCAGGTCTTCCCAGCATCCAATTGACTCTGCGGGCAGGCTGTTAAGCCAATGCCGAGCTGGTCCTTTAAGCTTGAGCGGGAGATATTTGATGGCGTGAAGATCGTCGCCGCGGGCCATATGTATATGGAGGAGATAATCCTCAATCCAAACCGCGGGGTCTGTTGTGCCATCGTAGGATTCGATATTAACGGGTTTAAACCCTTCAGGGATTTGATGATCCATTACTTCGTCAGTGAAGCATAGTGGGTGCGCGGCGCCTCTGTATTGAGCAATATCGCGACGTAGCTCGAGAGAGCGTTGTCTGCTGTGTTCGGCCCGGCCGGAGTAGTTGTATCCGGCGCGACGGTATTCGTCGTGGGTCTTGGGGCGCCCACGTGATCCATAGATAGATCTGGATTGTCTTGCCTTGTCCTCCAATATATCCCGCAAGTCCGGCGCGTTCCCCCGTGGCTTCATGCTTTTTGAGCGGTGCCGGGGTACGGTTTTGGTGGAGGGCTTGCACGCCTCTCTGTCGCGGCCACGAGGTGGTCGGTCTGCCGTATTGTGCGCTGGTGATGCAGGTTTGTACGCTTCCTCCTCTAGTCGGGGGAGCAACTTGCGTTTTGGGTAACTTTTGGAGGGGCGTTCGAGTTCATACTCTTCGGCCGCGAGGACCTCGGTCCATCTGTCGGCCAGTAGGTCTTGATCAGCTTGAAGCTGTTGCTGCTTTTTCTTTAGGCTGTTTGCCGTGGCCATTAGCCTGCGTCTGAAACGCTCTTGTTCGACGGGATCCTCAGGCACGACGAATTCGTCGTCGTCGAGGCTTGCCTCGTCTCCGGAGGGAGGTAAGTAATTATCATCCTCGACCTCTTCGTCTGCCGCCCTCTCGTGAGGGCTTGCTTCTGCCTCCTCCTGCGCTGGATCGTGCTGGAGGGGGTTGTCTTCGGCACTTTCTGGGGTGTTATTATCTCCTGTGCCGGAATCTCTATTCTTGCTGTGGCGGGATTTAGAGCGGCGCCGCTGATGTCGGCGCTTGGGCTGTTTCTTTAAGGAATCGGCCTCCGTTGCTTCTTCGCCGTCCCCATCTTTTGGGGTGTCCACCATATATATGTCGTATGACGAGGTGGTCTTCCAGTGTCCTGTAGGCACTGGTTCTTGATAGTCTCCGGCATCGTCGTCCATACCGTCGATGTCTTCGGAGTCGTAGTCGAGTACGTCGGTTAGATCGTCGACGGTGGCTACGAAGTGGGTGGTGGGTGGGCTCTGAATTTCTTCGTCGTCCGCGTCCCAACCATCCTGGCCGTAGTTCGGCCAGGGCTCTCCGGATAGCGAGAGATGCTTCAGCGAATTTAAGATATCGCCGAAGGGTGAGTGCTGAAAGATGTCCGCAGCGGTGAATTCCATGATCGGCGCCCAGTCGGATTCGACTGGCAGGGGCGCAGGAGGTTCGGAGTCCGGCAGAGAGTCCGGCACCTCGGAGTCATGAGCTTTATGCGGGACAAGGTAAGTGTTCGGCTCCATCGCCGTAGAAGTTGCAGCTCCCGAGGCGGTGTCCAGCCATCCGTCCTCGATCTGAGCGATCGGCTCCGGACTATGGGTCGGAGCGGATTCGTGTGCGGCCTCCAAGGTGCTGTCCGGCGGCAGAGTTAGGTCGTGCCCATCGTGACAGCGCGGCACGCTCGGCTGTGGCTCAGATCCATCGAAGATCAAGTCCCCGCGGATATCGGCCGTGAAGTTTAGGCTTCCAAACCTGACCTGACGGCCAGGGGCGTAGCTTTCGATCTGCTCCAGATGGCCAAGTGAGTTGGCCCGCAGTGCGAAGCCGCCGAATACGAAGATCTGTCCGGGGAGAAAAGTCTCACCCAGGACTGCGTCGTTGTCGATTGAAGAGGCCATCAAGCCTATCGGTGACGACACAGAGGAACTCTCAATGAAAGCACCAATGTCGGTGTCAAAACCGGCGGATCTCGGGTAGGGGGTCCCGAACTGTGCGTCTAGGCGGATGGTAACAGGAGACAAGGGACACGATGTTTTACCCAGGTTCGGGCCCTCTTGATGGAGGTAAAACCCTACGTCCTGCTTGATTGATATTGATATTGTGGATGTTTACAAGAGTGGATCTACCACGAGATCAAGGAGGCTAAACCCTAGAAGCTAGCCTATGGTATGATTGTAATGGTTGTTGTTGTGTCCTACGGACTAGAGCCATCCGGTTTATATAGACACCGGAGAGGGCTAGGGTTACATAGAGTCGGTTACAATAGTAGGAGATCTACGTATCCGTATCGCCAAGCTTGCCTTCCACGCCAAGGAAAGTCCCATCCGGACACGGGACGAAGTCTTCAATCTTGTATCTTCATAGTCTTGAAGTCCGGTCGATGATGATGATAGTCCGGTTGATGATGATGATAGTCCGGCCGATGATAGTTCGGCCGATGATGGTAGTCCGGCTATCCGGACACCCCCTAATCCGGGACTCCCTCAATGTTGCTCCTATTACTCATTGTGATGATGATAATTGCTATACTATTGGTGCTATCCATACTATTAATGATGAGAGTGATTATGCTAATGATATACAAAGCCACAAGCTTGGGGATGCTATGTTTGATGAATATGATATTTTTAGCCTCCCAAATTTTGATGAGCAAATTTATTATGATGATAGCATGCCTCCTATTTATGATGATTATTGTGAAGACACTTATGCTATAAAAAGTAGTAATGATTATATTTATAAAACTACTCATGATTATGATTACCCTTTTTCTGAACATTACTCTTTTAATGTGGAAACAATTTATAGTATTCGAGTCTCTTATGATACTCCCACTATTCCGAATGAGAAGAATTTTGCTTATGTGGAGAGTAATAAAATTTATATGCTTGTAGATCATGAAAAGAATGCTTTAGGTGATGGTTATATTGTTGAATTCATTCATGATGCTACTGAAAATTACTACGAGGGAGGAATATATGCTTATAGGAATTGCAATAATATCAAGTTTCCTCTCTATGTGTTTAAAGTTTTGAAGTTATGCTTGTTTTGCCTTCCTATGCTAGTTGATTATTGTTCTCATAACTTGTTTGCTCAAAAAATCCCTATGCATAGGAAGTGGGTTAGACTTAAAGGTGCTAGCCATATTCTTCATGATGCTCTCTTTATGTTTCAATTCTTATCTTTTTTGTGAGCATTATTGAAATCATCATGCCTAGCTAGGGGCCTTAAACGTTAGCGCTTGTTGGGAGGCAACCCAATTTTATTTTTGTTCTTTGCTTTTTTCCCCTGTTTAGTAATAAATAATTCATCTAGACTCTGTTTAGATGTGGTTTTATTTCTTTAATTACTGTTTGTGCCAAGTAGAACCTTTGGGAAGACTTGGGTGAAGTCTTTGTGATCTTGCTGTAAAAAAAACAGAAACGTTAGCACTCACGAGATTAGCTGCCACTTTTGACTGGAGAGTGCTTTTAGGTTTATTCTTTTTGTAGATGATTAATAGCCAAATTACTCAGGTCCACCAATTTATTTCAGAATTTTTGGAGTTACAAAAGTATTCGAATGATACAGATTAGTACAGACTGTTCTGTTTTTGACATCTTCTGTTTTCTATGTGTTGTTTGCTTATTTTGATGAATCTATGAGTAGTATCAGAGGGTATGAACCATAGAGAAGTTGGAATACAGTATATTTTACACCAATATGAATTTATAATGAGTTCACAACAGTACCTAAGTGGTGGTTTTATTTTCTTATACTAACGGAGCTTACGAGTTTTCTGTTAAGTTTTGTGTTGTGAAGTTTTCAAGTTTTGGGTAAAGATTCGATGGACTATGGAATAAGGAGTGGCAAGAGCCTAAAATTGGGGATTCCCAAGGCACCCCAAGGTAATATTCAAGGACAACCAAGAGCCTAAGCTTGGGATGCCCCGGATGGCATCCCCTCTTTCGTCTTCGTTCATCGGTAACTTTACTTGGAGCTATATTTTTATTCACCACATGATATGTGTTTTTCTTGGAGCGTCATTTTCTTTTGTTAGTATTTGCTTCATGTTATTTAGAATAATGTTTTTCATCTCTATTTTCAATAAAAATGTCAATGATAGCCTTTACCATTCTTATTTTGCAAGTATACTTGTTGCTGTTTGAAAACAGAAAGTTTATCGATGTTGCAAAAATTCCCTAGAAAAGTAAGAATATGATAAATTGTTGAAACTTTTGCAAAATAAGCTATGATAAATTTTATACAGTGTAGTATTTTTATCATAATTTTTGGAGTTAGTTAAGTATGATGAATCTTGCATTCTTTATAGACTATACTGTTTTGGCAGATTGCTGTCATGTTTGCATTGTTTCCATATGTTTGCTTGTTTAATGATTATATTTGAGGATACGAGTATTAAATATGCAGAGACATTTAGTATGAAATGTTGAATAATAATTTTAGTGATTTGTTACAGTAGAAAATTATAAGGTTTTTGCATTGGTTTATACTAACTCATCTCACGAGTTCTTGTTGAGTTTGGTGTGGATGAAGCTTTCGAGATTTAGGAAACCGTGATATGAGAGGAATTAAGGAGACACAAAAGCTCAAGTTTGGGGATGCCCAAGGCACCCCATGATAATATTCTAAAAAGTCTCAAGCACCTAAGCTTGGGGATGCCCCAGTAGGCATCCCACCCTTCTTCTTCAACAATTATCGGTTAGTATCGGTTGAGCCTAAGTTTTTGCTTCTTCACATGATGAGTGCTATCCTTGAAATGTCGTTTTATTTTGTTTTTCTTGCTGTTTGAATAATATCCCAAGATCTGAAATTCTTAAATGAGAGAGAGTCTTCACATATCTACATAATTATTTAACTACTCATTGATCTTCATTTATATCTTTTTGGAAGTAGTTTGTCATTTACTCGTGTGCTTCACTTATATCCTATGAGTAAATGGTTGAATGATTTGAATATCATAAATCTGAAATTATATATGTTTCATATGCTTATCCCATGGGGAGTAATGACTTCACATATAATAAGTAGAGGTGGTAAATTTATTGAAGGTTAGCAAACATTGTATTGGTCAATTGAACTATTCATGAAAGAATATTGAAGGAAGAGAGATTTCACATATAAATATACTATCTTGGACATCTTTTGTAATTGTGAGCACTCGTTAAAATATGACATGCTAAAACTTTGATGTCGGACAAGGAAGACAACTTAATGGGTTATGTTTTCCTATATCCGAAACGTTATATTGTCTTGGATCATCCAACATGCTGGGCTTGCCTTTCCCTCTCATGCTAGCCAAATTCTTTGCACCAAGTAGAAATACTACTTGTGCTTCAAAACATCCTTTAAACCAGTTTTGCCATGAGAGCCCACCATACCTACCTAAGGATTGAGTAAGATCCTTCAAGTAAGTTCTCATCGGTGCATGCAATAAAAATTGCTCTCTAAATATATATGATCTATTAGTGCGAAGAAAATAAGCTTTATACGAACATGTGATAGGGAAGAAACAAAAGCGACGGACTGCATAATAAAGGTCTTTATCTCAAGCGGCAATATAAAGTGAAGTTCTTTTGCATTAAGATTTTGTGCATCCAACCATAAAAGCACATGGCAACCTCTGCTTCCCTCTACGAAGGCATATCCTTTACTATTGTCTTCTACCCTTATACAAGAGTCATGGTAATCACCACCTTCCTTTTTACACTTTTTCCTTTAGCAAGCACTTTGTGTTGGAGGGATCTGGATATATATATCCACTTGGATGTAGGCTTTCATAAATTATTATTGTTGACATTACCCTTGAGGTAAAAGGTCGGGAGGTGAAACTATAAGCCCCTATCTTTCTCTGTGTCCAATTAAAACTTTGAACCCATAAATATCACGTGAGTGTTAGCAATTGTGAAAGATTAAATGATAGTTGAGTATGTGGAGTTTGCTAAATCAAAGCTATGACATAGACCCTTCCTGAAAATAAGATGAATTGCAATTGTTTGATGACTGAGAATATAGTTTGTTAGTTTCAAGAAAGTTTATGATCTATACTTTAACATGTGAATAGCTTGTTACTTGATCATGAGAAGTTTTATGAGATGAGCTATTGTTATGACATAAAATAATGCTAGAAAAGGTGATTGAAATTATCATTGATCAAACTTGTGCACCTGCTAGCATTCACACTTCATAAATTCTTTCTTTTATCATTTACCTACTTGAGGACGAGCAGGAATTAAGCTTGGGGATGCTGATACGTCTCCAACGTATCTATAATTTATGAAGTATTCATGCTATTATATTATCTATTTTGGATGTTTAATGGGCTTTATTATACACTTTTATATTATTTTTGGGACTAACCTATTAACAGGAGGCCCAGTCCAAATTGCTATTTTTTGTCTATTTCAGTGTTTGCATAAAAGGAATATCAAACGGAGTCCAAACGGAATGAAACCTTCGGGAGAATGATTTTTGGAACTAACGTGATCTAGAGGACTTGGAGTGGACGTCAAGAGAGAAGCGAGGAGGCCACGAGGCAGGGAGGCGCGCTTGCCCCCCTGGGCATGACCCCCACCCTCTTGGCCCCCTCACAGCTCCACCGACCTACTTCTTCCTCCTATATATACCAATATACTCCGAAAACATCCAGGAACACAATAGATCGGGAGTTCTGCTGCCGCAAGCCTTTGTAGCCACCAAAAACCAATCGGGACCCAGTTCCGGCACCCTGCCGGAGGGGGATCCCTCACCGGTGGCCATCTTCATCATCCCGGCGCTCTCCATGACGAGGAGGGAGTAGTTCACCCTCGGGCTGAGGGTATGTACCAGTAGCTATGTGTTTGATCTCTCTCTCTCTCGTGTTCTTGATTTGGTATGATCTTGATGTATCGCGAGCTTTGCTATTATAGTTGGATCTTATGATGTTTCTCCCCCTCTACTCTCTTGTAATGGATTGATTTTTTCCATTGAAGTTATCTTATCGGATTGAGTCTTTAAGGATTTGAGAACACTTGATGTATGTCTTGCATGTGCTTATCTGTGGTGACAATGGGATATACATGTGATCAACTTGATGTATGTTTTGGTGATCAATGATAACCCACAAGTGTAGGGGATCGCAACAGTTTTCGATAAGTAAGAGTGTCGAACCCAATGAGGAGCTAAAGGTAGAATAAATAATCCCTCAAGTTCTATCGACCACCGATACAACTCTACGCACGCTTGACGTTCGCTGTACCTAGAACAAGTATGAATCTAGAAGTACTTTGTAGGTATTGTTTGATAGGGTTGCAAGATAATAAAGAGCACGCAAATATATACTAGGGGCTGTTTAGATAAAGATGCAATAAAGTAAATACAACGAGTGAGAAAAGTGGTGGTAAGAGTTGTGAAATTGTCCCTAAGCAATTGACTATGTTACTGGACCGATAATCACTATTGCAATTCTATTTGAGGGAGAGGCATAAGCTAACATACTTTCTCTACTTAGATCATATGCACTTATGATTGGAACTCTAGCAAGCATCCGCAACTACTAAAGATTCATTAAGGTAAAACCCAACCATAGCATTAAAGTATCAAGTCCCCTTTATCCCATATGCAACAATCCCCTTACTCGGGTTTGTGTTTCAGTCACTCACGCAACCCACTATATGCGAATCATAAACGCATTGCAACACCCTACAACGGGAATCCCTCACACTTGCCTGACATGGAGGGCTCAATAGGACAGCACCAACAATAAAACATGCAACTCAAACCAATCATAGCAATTCATCAATCACCAATAGGACACCGAAAATCTACTCAGACATCATAGGATGGCAACACATCATTGGAAAATAATATGAAGCATAAAGCACCATGTTCAAGTAGAGGGTACAACGGGTTGCGGGAGAGTGGACCGCTGGATATAGGAGGGGGAAGGTGATGGAGATGTTGGTGAAGATGACGGCGGTGTTGGTGAAGATCGCGGTGATGATGATGGCCCCCGGCAGCGCTCCGGTGCCACCGGAAGCAAGGGAGAGAGAGGGCCCCTTCTACATCTTCTTCCTTGACCTCCTCCCTAGATGGGAGAAGGGTTTACCCTCTGTTCCTTGGCTCCCATGGCTTTGGAGGGGCGAGAGCCCCTCCGAGATTGGATCTATCTCTCTATTTATGCGTTCCCTGATTCTGCCCCTTCATCATTTCCTTTATATCTGGAGATCCATAACTCCGATTGGGGTGAATCTTTCACCTAGATTTTTCTCGTAAATTAGCTTTATTGCGGCAAAAGAAGAGTGTCAACCGCCTTACGGGTGGCCCACGAGAGTCCGGGGCGCGCCCAGGGGGGAGGGCGCGCCCCGCTGTCTCGTGGCCACCTCGGACACTGTTTCGCGTTGATTCTTCCTCCAGAAAATCCCAAATATTCTAAAATAATTCTCCATCCGTTTTTATCCCGTTTGGATTCCGTTTGATATTGGTTTTCTGCGAAACATAAAACATGCAACAGACAGGAACTGGCACTGGGCACTGGATCAATATGTTAGTCCCCAAAATAATATAAAAGGTTGCCAAAAGTATATGAAAGTTGAAGAATATTGGCATGGAACAATCAAAAATTATAGATACGACAGAGACGTATCAGCATCCCCAAGCTTAGTTCATGCTCGTCCTCGAGTAGGTAATGATAAAAAGGATAATTTTTGATGTGGAATGCTACCTAGCATAATCTTGATCATATGTCTAGTCATGGCATGAATATTAAGATACGAGTGATTCAAATAAATAGTCTATCATTTGACATAAAAACGATAATACTTCGAGTGTACCAATAAAGCAATCAAGTCTTTTCAAAACAACAAGGCCAAAGCAAGCTTATCCCTACAAAATCATACAGTTTGGCCATGCTTCATTTTTGTCACACAAAAATGCCCCCATCATGCACAACCTCGATGACGAGCCGAGCAATTGGTTCATACTTTTTAACGCGCTTTAGGTTTTTCAACCCTCACGCAATACATGAGTGCAAGCCATGGATATAGCACTATAGGTGGAATAGAATATAATGATGAGGTTATGTGGAGAAGATAAAAAGGGAGAAAGTCTCACATCGACGCGGCTAATCAACGGGCTATGGAGATGCCCATCAATTGATATCAATGTGAGGAGTAGGGATTGCCATGCAACGGATGCACTAAGAGCTATAAATGTATGAAAGCTCAACAAAAGAAACTAAGTGGGTGTGCATCCAACTTGCTTGCTCATGAAGACCTAGGGCATTTGAGGAAGCCCATCGTTGGAATATACAAGCCAAGTTCTATAATGAAAATTCCCACTCGTATATGAAAGTGACAACATAGGAGACAATCTATATGAAGAACATGGTGCTACTTTGAAGCACAAGTGTGGAAAAAGGATAGTAACATTGCCCCCTTTTTTCTTTTTTCTTTTTTTTCTTTTTTTCTTCCTTTTTTCTGTGGGCTTCTTTGGCCCCCTTTTTTTATTTAGGCTTCTTTTGCCTTTCCTTTTTTTCATGGGGCAATGCTCTATAATGATGATCATCGCACTTTTATTTACTTACAACTCAATATTACAACTCGATACTAGAACAAATATATGACTCTATATGAATGCCTCCGGCGGTGTACCGGGATGTGCAATGATCTAGCATAGCAATGACATCAAAAAACGGACAAGCCATGAAAACATCATGCTAGCTATCTTATGATCATGCAAAGCAATATGACAATAAATGCTCAAGTCATGTATATGATGATGATGGAAGTTGCATGGCAATATATCTCAGAATGGCTGTGGAAATGCCATGATAGGTAGGTATGGTGGCTGTTTTGAGGAAGATATAATGAGGCTTATGTGTGATAGAGCGTATCATATCACGGGGTTTGGATGCACCGGCAAAGTTTGCACCAACTCTCGAGGTGAGAAAGGGCAATGCACGGTATCGAAGAGGCTAGCAATGGTGGAAAGGTAAAAATGTGTATAATCCATGGATTCAATATTAGAAATAAAGAACTCATATACTTACTGCAAAAGTTTATTAGCCCTCAAAGCAAAGTACTACTACGCATGCCCCTAGGGGGATAGATTGGTAGGAAAAGACCATCGCTCGTCCCCGACTGCCACTCATAAGGAAGACAATCAAAGAAACACCCCATGCTTCAAATTTGTCACACAACGGTTACCATACGTGCATGCTACGGGACTTGCAAACCTCAACACAAGTGTCTCTACAATCCACAACCAACCACTAGCATAACTCTAATATCACCATCTTTATATCGCAAAACTATTGCAAGGAATCAAACATATCATATTCAGCGATCTACAAGTTTATGTAGGATTTTATGACTAACCATGTGAATGACCAATTCCTGTCATGTCTCTAAATAGATATAAGTGAAGCAAGAGAGTTTAATTCTTTCTACAAAAGATATGCCCATGCTCTAAAAAATATAAGTAAAGCAAAAGAGCATTCTATAAATGGCGGGTTTCTATGTGAAGAGAAACAGGCAATCCAAACTTCAAATGAAGCACACGAAGCATTCTATAAAGCCATACTCAAAAGATATAAGTGAATTTCAAAGATCATTCTATAAATCAACCAAGGACTATCTCGTACCAGCATGGTGCATAAAAGAAAAATGAAAACTAAATGCAAAAGATGCTCCAAGACTTGCACATAATGCACGAATGAAACGAATCCGAAAACATACCGATACTTGTTGAAGAAAGAGGGATGCCTTCCAGGGCATCCCCAAGCTTAGATGCTTGAGTCTCCTTTCATATTTACTTGGGGTGCCTCTGGCATCCCCAAGCTTGAGCTCTTGCCTCTCCTCATTTTCCTCATATCGAGACATCCTCGATTAGACACTTTGTCCACACAAAACATCAACAAAAAACTCGGTAAGATCCATTAGTATAATAAAGCAAATCACTACTCTAAGTACTGTAGAAAACCAATTCATATTTTGTTTTTGCATTGTGTATACTGTAATATAGCTTTTCCATGGCTTAATCCACTGATATAAATTTATAGTTTCATCAAAACAAGCAAACTATGCATCAAAAACAGAATCTGTCAAAAACAGAACAGTCTGTAGCAATCTGAAAATCCACCATACTTCTGGTACCCCAAAACTTCTACAACAATTAGGAAAAATAAACAAGTTGTATAGTAAGATAGTGCAAAAGGAATCAGAACCAATTGACGTCCCAGCTAAAAATGTAAAATCGCGCACTACAGCCAAAGTTTCTGTCATGCACCGTACAAACCAACAAGCATTGTAAACATCCTGAAGGCAAACCTTGGCACATTATTTTTATAATACAATGGAATTATCCAAGGGGATAATTATTTTTGTTGAAAATTTTCTATAATCAAGATTCACAAAATTTCCGTGAGCATGAACAAAGTTCAAGGCTAGCTCCCACTTCAACAATGCTTGTCTTTCTCACTTTCACTTTCCTTTTTGAAAAGTTTTTAGGTTCCCCTCTTTATTTTTTTTGTTTTAAACTATATGAAAGCACTCAACAGAAATAAATGACTCTCCAAAACTTCCGGATTGTCTCCCTGGCATTGCTTTCTTTAAAGCCATTAAGCTAGGCATAAAGTGCTCAAGTAATGGATCCACCCGGATCCCAAGGTATATCAAAGCCAATTTTAATTAACAATGATTTGTAATTTTGTAGTGAGCACAAGGTAACATATATCATGCAACAACAAAGTCTAACTCTCTTCCTATGCATCGGCATGTCATAAAAGAACAATTCATGCACACCAAATAAAGGCCAATGCATAGTATAATCAGTTTCTTGCAATTCTAACATGTTGGAAACATAAAGAGGCGGAGTTGTAGTTCCTCTCTCATAATAATTGCAAGTA
The DNA here is from genome assembly GCF_018294505.1 of Triticum aestivum. Lineage (NCBI taxonomy): Eukaryota > Viridiplantae > Streptophyta > Magnoliopsida > Poales > Poaceae > Triticum > Triticum aestivum. The sequence goes on along the minus strand of NC_057813.1, from coordinate 80,483,634 downwards.
GGAGCAGCAAGCACATGCATATTATATCTATCAAAATCATCATGTGTAGTAGTAAAACGCAACCCATCAATATAATCCTTAATAAGCACAAACTTCTCCGATATAGTGTAGTAGGGAGAATTCAAAAAGATAATAGGACTATCATGCGTGGGTGCAATAGCAACAATTTAATGTTTAACATAAGGAACTATAGCAAGTTCATCTCCATAAGCATAATTCATATTGGCATCTTGGCCACAAGCATCATCAAAAAGGGATATTTCAAGAGAATCAACGGGATCATAATAATCATCATAGCAATCATCCTTCGGTAAGCATGAAGGGGAATTAAACAATGTATGAGTTGAAGAGTAACTCTTATTAGAAGGTGGGCATGGGTGATCAATCCGCTCTTCCTCCTTTTTTTCTTCGCTATCCTCATCATCTTTTTCATCCAATGAGCTCACAGTTTCATCAATTTCTTCTTCCATAGCTTCCTGCAAAATATTAGTCTCTTCTTGGACAGCGGAGACTTTCTTCATAAAAGCATTAATATTGTAATTGCATTCATAATTTTCATAGCAGTATCTAAGTATAGCAAGATTTTCCGGCCTATAAACACCATCATCATCAAAAGCTTCATACTTTTCAAACAAAGATTCAATTTCATAAGCAGCCTTAAAAGCAACAAATTCTTCTATTTGTGCCACATCATAGTAATCATATATACCATTAGCATAAGAAGCTAATGTTTCAGTATCATTAAATTTGCATGAAAAGGGAAGGTGTGGAGCCTTCATCCTAGTGCAACAAGTAATATCATATCTCAAGCATAGATCCCGGGCATACCAATACAACATAGAAATTTGATCCCATAATAGTTTCCCTTTTTGTGTCAAGTGATAATCCCTAAAGTATTCACGTTGATCCAACGTTACACCCATAACATAGTTGAATGGGGTTTTCTCAGGATTATTAAAGTAGTACATAATGTCTTTCACATAACAAGCATCGAGGGTTTTAGGAGGTTCCCCATCTCCATGAGAATCAAGTACACCTAATTTTTTTGGTATTTCATGTTCCATATCCATAACTACAGATAGAAAACAACTTAGAATAGCAAATAAAAATTACTTAGTGATAAAGCAAACAAGCACACACGAGAATATTCACCCCACGCTATGACTGCCCGGCAATGGCGCCAGAAAAAGGTCTTGATAACCCACAAGTGTAGGGGATCGCAACAGTTTTCGATAAGTAAGAGTGTCGAACCCAACGAGGAGCTAAAGGTAGAATACATATTCCCTCAAGTTCTGTCGACCACCGATACAACTCTACCCACTCTTGAGGTTCGCTTTACCTAGAACAAGTATGAAACTAGAAGAACTTTGTAGGTGTTGTTTGATAAGGTTGCAAGATAATAAAGAGCACGTAAATATAAACTAGGGGCTTGATAACCCACAAGTGTAGGGGATCGCAACAGCTTTCGAGGGTGAAGTACAACCCAAATTTATTGATTCGACACAAGGGGAGCCAAAGAATATTCTTGAGTATTAGCAGTTGAGTTGTCAATTCAACCACAGCAGGATAACTTAGTATATGCAACAAAGTATTTAGTAGCAAAGCAGTATGATAGTAAAGGTAATAGTGGTAAAAGTAAATATAATAGTTTTCTGGTTTTTGTAATAGTTGTAACAGCAGCAACGGAAAAGTAAATAAGCGAAGAACAATATGTGAAAAGCTCGTCGGCAATGGATCAGTGATGGATAATTATGCCGGATGCGATTCCTCATGTAATAGCTATAACATAGGGTGACACAGAACTAGCTCCAGTTCATCAATGTAATATAGGCATGTATTCCGTAAATAGTCATACGTGCTTATGGAAAAGAACTTGCATGACATCTTTTGTCCTACCCTCCCGTGGCAGCGGGGTCCTAGTGGAAACTAAGGGATATTAAGGCCTCCTTTTAATAGAGAACCGGACCAAAGCATTAACACATAGTGAATACATGAACTCCTCAAACTACGGTCATCACCGAGAAGTATCCCGATAATTGTCACTTCGGGGTTGTCGGATCATAACACATAATAGGTGACTATAGACTTGCAAGATAGGATCAAGAACACACATATATTCATGAAAACATAATAGGTTCAGATCTGAAATCATGGCACTCGGGCCCTAGTGACAAGCATTAAGCATAGCAAAGTCATAGCAACATCAATCTCAGAACATAGTGGATACTAGGGTTCAAACCCTAACAAAACTAACTTGATTACATGGTAAATCTCATCCAACCCATCACCGTCCAGCAAGCCTATGATGGAATTACTCATGCACGGCGGTGAGCATCATGAAATTGGTGATGGAGGATGGTTGATGATGACGACGGCGACGAATCCCCCTCTCCGGAGCCCCGAACGGACTCCAGATCAGCCCGCGCGAGAGAGATTAGGGCTTGGCGACGGATCCATGTCGTAAAACGCGATGAAACTTTCTCTCTGATTTTTTTTCTCCCTAAGACGGAAGATATGGAGTTGGAGTTGAGGTCGGTGGAGGTCCAGGGGCCCCACGAGATAGGGGGCGCACCCTATAGGGGGGGCACCCCCTTGTTTCGTGGACAGGGTGTGGAGCCCCTAGTGTATTTCTTTTGCCCAGAAGTTCTTATTAATTACAAAAAGTGCCTCCGTGGATTTCCAGGACATTCCGAGAACTTTTCTTTTCTACACATAAAAAACATCATGGCAGTTCTGCTGAAAACAGCGTCAGTCTGGGTTAGTTTCATTCAAATCATGTAGGTTAGAGTCCAAAACAAGGGCAAAAGTGTTTGGAAAAGTAGATACGTTGGAGACGTATCAACTCCCCCAAGCTTAAACCTTTGCTTGTCCTCAAGCAATTCAGTTGATAAACTGAAAGTGATAAAGAAAAACTTTTACAAACTCTATTTGCTCTTGTTGTTGTAAACATGCAAAGCCATCATTCAGGTTTCAACAATATTATAAACTAACCATACTCACAATAACACTTAGGTCTCATAATTACTCCTATCAATAACATAATCATCTAGCGAGCCATAATAATAAAACTCGGATGACAACACTTTCTCAAAACAATCATAACATGATATAACAAAATGGTATCTCGCTAGCCCTTTCTAAGACCGCAAAACATAAATGCAGAGCACCTTTAAAGATCAAGGACTGACTAAACATTGTAATTCATGGTAAAAGAGATCCAATCAAGTCATGCTCAATATAAAACAATAGTGATGAATGGAAATGGCAGTGTGCTCTCCAGCGGGTGCTTTTTAATAAGAAGGGCGATAACTCAACATAAAAGTAAATAGATAGGCCCTTCACAAAGGGAAGCAGAGATTTGTAGAGGTGCCAAAGCTCGATTTTAAAATAGAGATTGAATAACATTTTGAGCGGCATACTTTCACTCTCAATGCAACAACTATGAGATGGTTGTATCTTCCATATTACATGCATTATAGGCAGTTCCCACGCAGAATGGTAAAAGTTTATACTCCCCCAACCACCAACAAGCATCAATCCATGGCTTGCTCTAAACAACGAGTGCCTCCAACTAACAACAGCCCTGGGGGAGGTTTGTTTAATTATTTTGATTTGCTTTGATCTTTTTGGATCATGGGACTGGGCATCCCGGTTACCGGCCCTTTCTCGTGAATGAGGAGCTGAGTCCACTCCTCTGAGAATAACCCACCTAGCATGGAAGATATAGGCAGCCCTAGTTGTACATTGAGCTGCTCGAGCATACAAAACAGAATTTTATTTGAAGGTTTGGAGTTTGGCACATACAAATTTACTTGGAACGGCAGGTAAATACCGCATATAGGAAGGTATAGTGGACTCATATGGAACAACTTTGGGGTTTAAGGATTTTGGATGCACAAGCAGTATTCCCGCTTAGTACAGGTGAAGGCTAGCAAAAGACTGGGAAGCGACCAATTGAGAGAGCGTCAACAGTCATAAACATGCATTAAAACTAGTTCACACCGAATACAAGCATGAGTAGGATATAATCCACCATCAACATAAATATCGTGAAGGCTATGTTGATTTTATTTCAACTACATGCGTGAACATGTGCCAAGTCGAGTCACTCAATTCATTCAAAGGTGGATGCCATCCCATCATACCACATCATAATCATTCTGATAGCATGTTGGCACGCAAGGTAAACCATTATAACAAAAAGCTAATCCAGCATGGCACAGGCAACTATAATCCCTAAATGTTATTGCAAATATGTTTACTTCATAATAAGCTGAATCAGGAACAATGAACTCATCATATTTACAAAAACAAGAGAGGTCGAGTTCATACCAGCTTTTCTCATCACAATCAGTCCATCATATATCGTCATTATTGCCTTTCACTTGCACGACCGAACGATGTGTATAATAATAAGAGTGCACGTGCATTGGACTAAGCTGGAATTTGCAAGCATTCAACTCAAGAGAGAAGACAAATAATATGGGCTCTAAATTAAATAAACAATCATGCAAACAAGAGCCACTAAACATTTTCAATATGGTCTTCTCGACCCCCAAAGGAAAGAAAAGAAAATAAAACTATTTACACGGGAAAGCTCCCAACAAGAAAGAAGAAGAACTAGAAATCTTTTTGTTTTTTTTTCATTTTAATCTCTACTACAAGCATGGAAATTAAACTAACTAATTTTTTTGGTTTTTGTCAAGGTTTATCAAACACAGAAGAAGAAAACTAGAAAGAGGAATTTTAAACTAACATGGATAATACAATGAAAGAGTATGAGCACCGATAACTAATATAGTGTGTGAACATGAATGTAAAGTCGGTGAGAAATACGTACTCCCCCAAGCTTAGGCTTTCGGCCTAAGTTGGTCTAATACCAGGGACCTCCGCTACTCCCGCGGTGTAATGAGAGGTGTAATCAGGATACCACTGGCTGGTCATCTCCGGATCCCATTGGACAGATGATGCACGATAAGGGTCCAGTTCAGGTTCCGGCTCAGGTTTAGGTTCTGGAGTAAAAGCTTGGGCTCGATGATTGTTCACCGCTTCCGGTGTGACGAGAAAATTTTCTGCAAGCAAATCAAACAACAGAGGCGCAGGCAAAATAAGAATCTCAAAGTGTTTCTTATTGAATCTAAGTTTATACAAGAGCATCCTCTCTTCGTTGTCGACAATAAACTTGTGTGCTACCATGCTCTTGTAATCTAAAATGTGAGGAGGCAATGTTGTCTCCTCTTTCTCAAGATGCCTAATAGGTATCCTAAAATGTCTAGCAAGACGTGAAGTATAGATACCTCCAAATATGGGGCCTTTTGTACGATTCAGGGCTAGCCATTTAGCAACGACGGCACCCATACTAAAAGTATTGTCTCCAAGCAAGCCATGTTGAAGAATGATAATATCAGGAACACTTAAGTTTCCACTATTTCCATGACCAATCAAGCATCTACTAGCAAATATAGCAAAGTATCGTAAAACAGGAAAGTGTATGCTAGAGATTTTTGCCTCGAAACCTTTGTTTGGCTCCTCTACAGCTATAGTGTTAACAGAGCCCTCCACATCTTCACGATGGGGTTCCTCTAATTCTCCCCCAAAAGGTATCTTACATACCGCGCAAAAGTCACGTAAAGTCATTTCTCTAAATTCATCATATAAATGAAATGATACTGAAGGTGGTGACTTCTTAGGATAATAATAAAAGTTTTGCATGAAAGTATTGGTAAGCAAGAGATACTGATCTATTCGGTCGAGGAGAAAATCATTGAGGCTTGCACTCTCGATCAAAGAATAAAAATCTTCATAATTCCAGCTTCTTTCAAGAAATTATCACATGGCCATTCACACGACCGTACTTCCGCTAAGCGAGGAAGATTATACGTGGCTTTTTCCTTCTCTTTAGCTTTTTTTCCTGAGAGCCTTGGCTAGAAGAGCCCCTCAAAAGTCTCCTTAACATCTTCTGAAAATTTCTGAAATTTTAGTAACTTCAAAATAAAAGTGAATAAAACTTGACAAGAATGGTAGCAACTATTCCTACAAGTGCCCAGAGCCTACATCATGCATTAGAATTACTTGGAACCTCATAAATTTAACATGCAAGCTCAAGAATAGGGTCACCAAGGCAGCAAGGATTTGCAATGAATAAAGCACTAGAACAAAAACTAATTGGACCAATGGAGGAGTCACATACCAAGCAACAAGCTCCCAAAGCAGTTTTGTGAATGGAGCTTTGAGCAAGGAGATCGAAAATCGCAGCAAAACGAGCTAGAACTCGTGCTTGAACTGGATGGGGATTTTTTGGGGTAGAAGATGGAGTGTATGGGTGCTGGCATAAGTGGAGGGGGGCTACCACGGGCCCACGAGACAGGGGGCGCGCCCTATAGGGGGGGACGCGCCCTCTACTTCTCGTGGCCTGGTGCTTGCCCCTCCTGCAGTGATTTCAGTGCCTAAAAAACCTCAAATATTCCATAAAAATCATACTAAATTTGCAGGGCATTTGGAGCACTTTTTATTTTCGGGATATTTTTATTGCACGGATAATTCAGAAAACAGACGGAAAATACTATTTTTGTTTTATTTATTGTAAATAACAGAAAGTAAAAAGAAAGTACAGAAGGTTGTGCCTTCTAGTTTCATCCATCTCATGATCATCAAAATGAATAGGTCTAATCATTTCAGCAAAACGCTCAAAGTCCTCATCATCCTTTGTCTTGGATGGTTTAGGAGGAAAGGGCATGGGTTTCTGAACCCATGGTTCTCTTTCTCTACCATGCTTCCTAGCAACAAAATCTCTCTTATCATAATGTTGGTTTCTTGATTGTGGGTTATCAAGACCAATAGCGGGTTCAATTTTCATTTCATTGTTATTACTAGGTTGAGCATCTACATGAACATCATTATTAGCATTATCATCAGGTTCATGTTCATCTCCGAATTGTGTTTCAGCATCAGAGATGGAAGTATTATTAGGATTCTCATGTATTTCTACATTAGGTTCACTAGAAGTTTGCAAAGTCCTATCATTCTTCTTTTTCTTCTTCTTAGAAGAACTAGGAGGATCTAGATTATTATTCTGAGAATCTTGTTCAATTCTTTTAGGGTGGCCTTCAGGATACAAAGGTTCCTGAGTCATTCTACCAGTTCTAGTAGCCACTCTAACAATAAAGTCATTTTTATTATTTAATTCCGCAAGCAATTCATTCTGAGCCTTAAGTACTTGTTCAACTTGCGTAGCAATCATGGAAGCATGTTTACTAGTGAGTTTAAGTTCACCATTAACTCTAGCTACATAATCATTCAAGCGTACTATCGTATAAGCATTATTATTCAATTGTCTACCAACGTAGTCATTGAAATTTGCTTGTCTATTCATGAAATCATCAAATTCATCTAAGCAAGGGCTATGAAATTTAGTATATGGGATTTCATCTTTATCATATCTATAGAGAGAATTTACCTTTACTACCTGTGTCGGCTTATCAAGACAATGCGTTTCTTCGACGGGCGGTATATTAAGACCATGTATTTCTTCAATAGGAGGTAAATTTTTAACATCTTCAGCTTTAATACCTTTTTCTTTCATTGATTTCTTTGCCTCTTGCATATCTTCAGGACTGATAAATAGAACACCTCTCTTCTTTGGAGTGGGTTTAGGAATAGGCTCAAGAGTTGGCTCAATTTGTTCAAGAATTTCCTCAGGAATTGGCTCAGGGAGATTCCAATTATTTTCATTAGTCAACATATTATTCAATAGTAACTCAGCTTCGTCGACTGTTCTTTCCCTGAAGACACAACCAGCACAACTATCCAAGTAGTCCTTGGAAGCATCGGTTAGTCCATTATAGAATATATCAAGCATTTCATTTTTCTTAAGTGGATGATCAGGCAAAGCATTAAGTAATTGGAGAAGCCTCCCCCAAGCTTGTGGGAGACTCTCTTCTTTGATTTGCACAAAGTTATATATTTCCCGCAAGGCATATTGTTTCTTATGAGCAGGGAAATATTTAGCAGAGAAGTAATAAATCATATCCTGGGGACTACGCACACAACCAGGAGCAAGAGAATTATACCAAGTCTTAGCATCACCCTTTAATGAGAACGGAAATATCTTAAGGATATAAAAGTAGCGAGATTTATCATCATGAGTAAACAGGGTAGCTATATCATTCAACTTGGTAAGATGTGCCACAACAGTTTCAGATTCAAGGCCATAAAAAGGATCTGATTCTACCAAAGTAATAATTTCAGGATCAACAGATAATTCATAATCGTTATCAGTAACACAGATAGGTGAAGTAGCAAAAGTAGGGTCAGGCTTCATTCTAGCATTAAGAGATTGCTGCTTCCATTTAGCTAATAATTTCTTAAGATCATATCTATTTTTGCAGGCAAAAATAGCTTTAGCAGCTTCTTTATTCATAACACAACCCTGAGGAACAATGGGCAATTCATAATCATTCGGAGAACGTTCATCATCACTATCATCAATAATAGCATCTTCAATAATTTCATTCTCTCTAGCCCTAGCAAGTTGTTCATCAAGAAATTCACCTAATGGCACAGTAGTATCACGCACAGAAGTAGTTTCATCATAAGTATCATGCAAAGCAGAAGTGGCATCATCAATAACATGCGACATATCAGAATTCATAGCAGTAGCAGGTTTAGGTGTTGCAAGCTTATTAATAACAGAAGGAGAATCTAGTGTAGAGCTAGATGGCAGTTCCTTACCTCCCCTCGTAGTTGAGGGATATATCTTGGTTTTAGCGTCTTTCAAGTTCTTCATAGTGATCAACAAATATAAATCCCAAGTGACTCAGAGAATAGAGCTATGCTCCCCGGCAACGGCGCCAGAAATTAGTCTTGATAACCCACAAGTGTAGGGGATCGCAGTAGCTTTCGAGGGTGAAATACAACCCAAATTTATTGATTCGACACAAGGGGAGCCAAAGAATATTCTTGAGTATTAGCAGTTGAGTTGTCAATTCAACCACACCTGGATAACTTAGTATCTGCATCAAAGTATTTAGTAGCAAAGCAGTATGATAGTAAAGGTAACAGTGGCAAAAGTAAAGATAATAGTTTTTGGGTTTTTGTAATAGTTGTAACAGCAGCAACGGAAAAGTAAATAAGCGAACAACAATATGTGAAAAGCTCGTAGGTAATGGATCAGTGATGGATAATTATGCGGATGCGATTCCTCATGTAATAGCTATAACATAGGGTGACACAGAACTAGCTCCAGTTCATCAATGTAACGTAGGCATGTATTCTGTAAATAGTCATACGTGCTTATGGAAAAGAACTTGCATGACATCTTTTGTCCTACCCTCTCGTGGCAGCGGGGTCCTAGTGGAAACTAAGGGAGGCCTCCTTTTAATAGAGAACCGGACCAAAGCATTAACACATAGTGAATACATGAACTCCTCAAACTACGGTCATCACCGAGAAGCATCCCGATTATTGTCACTTCGGGGTTCTCGGATCATAACACATAATAGGTGGCTATAGACTTGCAAGATAGGATCAAGAACACACATATATTCATGAAAATATAATAGGTTCAGATCTGAAATCATGGCACTCGGGCCCTAGTGACAAGCATTAAGCATAGCAAAGTCATAGCAACATCAATCTCAAAACATAGTGGATACTAGGGATCAAACCCTAACAAAACTAACTTGATTACATAGTAAATCTCATCCAACCCATCACCGTCTAGCAAGCCTATGATGGAATTACTCACGCACGGCGGTGAGCATCATGAAATTGGTGATGGAGGATTGTTGATGATGACGACGGCGACAAATCCCCCTCTCCGAAGCCCCGAATGGACTCCAGATCAACCCTCCCGAGAGAGATTAGGGCTTGGCGGCGGCTCCGTGTCGTAAAACGCGATGAAACTTTCTCTCTGATTTTTTTTCTCCCCGAGACGGAAGATATGGAGTTGGAGTTGAGGTCGGTGGAGGTCCAGAGGGCCCACGAGACAGGGGGGCGCGCCCTATAGGGGGGGCTGTCTCGTGAACAGGGTGTGGGCCCCCTGGTGTATTTTTTTCGCCCAGAAATTCTTATTAATTCCAAAAAGTGCCTCCGTGGATTTCCAGGACATTCCGAGAACTTTTCTTTTCTACACATCAAACAACATCATGGCAGTTCTGCTGAAAACAGCGAAAGTGTTTGGAAAAGTAGATATGTTGGAGATGTATCAGGGCTGTTTAGATAAAGATGCAATAAAGTAAATATAACGAGTGTGGAAAAGTGGTGGTAAGAGTTGTGAAATTGTCCCTAAGCAATTGACTATGTTACTAGACCGGTAATCACTATTGCAATTCTATTTGAGGGAGGGGCATAAGCTAACATACATTATCTACTTCGATCATATGCACTTATGATTGGAACTCTTGCAAGAATCCGCAACTACTAGAGATTCATTAACGTAAAACCCAACCATAGCATTAAAGTATCAAGTCCCCTTTATCCCATACGCAACAATCCCCTTACTCGGGTTTGTGTTTCAGTTACTCACGCAACCCACTATAAGCGAATCATAAACGCATTGCAACACCCTACAGCGGGAATCCCTCATGCTTGCGCGACACGGAAGGCACAATAGTACAACACCAATAATAAAACATGCAACTCAAACCAATCATAATTCATCAATCACCAATAGGACAACGAAAATCTACTCAGACATCATAGGATGGCAACACATCATTGGAAAATAATATGAAACATAAAGCACCATGTTCAAGTAGAGGGTACAACGGGTTGCGGGAGAGTGGACCGCTGGATATAGAAGGGGGAAGGTGATGGAGATGTTGGTGAAGATGACGGAGGTGTTGGTGAAGATCGCGGTGATGATGATGGCCCCCGCCAGCGCTCCGGTTCCACCGGAAGCAAGGGGGAGAGAGGGCCCCTTCTTCTACTTCTTACTCCTCCTTGACCTCCTCCCTAGATGGGAGAAGGGTTTCCCCTCTGGTCCTTGGCTCCCATGGCTTGGTAGGGGCGAGAGCCCCTCCGAGATTGGATCTATCTCTCTGTTTCTGCGTTCCCTGATTCTGCCCCTTCACTGTTTCCTTTATATCTGGAGATCCATAACTCCGATTGGGGTGAATATTTCGCCCAGATTTTTCTCGTAAAATTAGCTTTCTTGCGGCAAAAGAAGAGCGTCAACCGCCTTACGGGTGGCCCACGAGAGTCCAAGGTGCGCCCAGGGGGGAGGGCGCGCCCCCCTGTCTCGTGGCCACCTCGGACACTGTTTCGCGTTGATTCTTCCTCCGGAAAATCCCAAATATTCCAAAATAATTCTCCATCCGTTTTTATCCCGTTTGGATTCTGTTTGATATTAGTTTTATGCGAAACATAAAACATGCAACAGACAGGAACTGGCACTGGGCATTGGATCAATATGTTAGTCCCAAAAATAATATAAAAAGTTGCCAAAAGTATATGAAAGTTGAAGAATATTGGCATGGAACAATCAAAAATTATAGATACGACGGAGACGTGTCAATCAACTTGCGGGTTACGTGACCTCGTGAACTTATGCATATGGGTTGGCACACATTTTCGTCTTGACTCTTTGGTAGAATCTTTGGGGCACTCTTTGAAGTTCTTTGTGTTGGCTGAATAGATGAATCTGAGATTGTGTGATGCATATCGTATAATCATGCCCACGGATACTTGAGGTGACATTGGTGTATCTAGGTGACATTAGGGTTTTGGTTGATTTGTGTCTTAAGGTGTTATTCTAGTACGAACTCTATGATAGATCAAACGGAAAAAATAGCTTCGTGTTATTTTACTACAGACTCTTGAATAGATCGATCAGAAAGGATAACTATGAGGTGGTTTCGTACCCTACAATAATCTCTTTGTTTGTTCTCTGCTATTAGTGACTTTGGAGTGACTCTTTGTTGCATGTTGAGGGATAGTTATATGATCCAGTTATGTTATTATTGTTGAGAGAACCTGCACTAGTGAAAGTATGAACCTTAGGCCTTGTTTCCTAGCATTGCAATATCGTTTGTGCTCACTTTTATCATTAGTTATCTTGCTGTTTTTATATTTTCAGATTACAAAAACCTATATCTACCATCCATATTGCACTTGTATCACCATCTCTTCGCCGAACTAGTGCACCTATACAATTTACCATTGTATTGGGTGTGTTGGGGACACAAGAGACTCTTTGTTATTTGGTTGCAGGGTTGTTTGAGAGAGACCATCTTCATCCTACGCCTCCCATGGATTGATAAACCTTAGGTCATCCACTTGAGGGAAATTTGCTACTGTCCTACAAATCTCTGCACTTGGAGGCCCAACAACGTCTACAAGAAGAAGTTTGTGTAGTAGACATTACTAATCCTCTCGAGGAAGACCATTTGGGCGAGCACCATAACTGACATGGCCATGCATATCATCACCACGCCTCTGAGCAGCGGCACACAGCTGCACGGAGAGGTCGCTTCATGCTCGGAGCAACAACTACCGATGGTGAGAAGGAAACGGTCAGCCAGTCAACCGCCGTTCATATCACAAAGCAGGAGAAGTCGATGCAGGCGGGACGCGGGGGATGGAGCCAAAGATTTGTACTGGAGATGGTGGCGGCCATGAGAAGCGGTGGCCATGAGAAGAGTCGCAAGAAGGTGGGATAAGGGAAGTGGATGGGCGGTGACTGATGGGGTGGAACCGTGGGACTCCCTGTGTTTGGGTGGGTTGGGACTTGGGAGCGGAGAGGGAAGATCATGGGTGGGCATCACGAGGGTTTGGGTCATTGGGAGAAGGAGGGGTCGTGGCTAATATTTTTTCCAGGGAGAAATCATGCGAGGGAGCCAAGGAGGTGGAGCGGGGGAGCAAACGAGGTCGAACCATCACGACGTTCGATTATGCTTTAATAGTAGAGATAAGTTGTGGGTCCAGCCCATAACAGATAATGAGGGTATCAGTTCAGCTTAAGGGCCATGTCGTGTGTGGGATATTTACTCGCTCAAAAGTGTCACCCCCAAGCCATTCTGTTGAACAATGTCTCACTCCATCCAATTCCCACGAAAGATGTCGCACATGAGCTATTGACCCCGGTGAGGCTGGGACTTGATCCACATCTAGGCAATCATGTCCAAGGTTGACGACATCCTCAATAGCACACCATTTGGAAGATACAATGCAGTAGGGCCTACGGTGCAGGATAGCCAGAGCGCGCACCGAATGCCATCCGGGCCGCCGCCGGCCAACAAATTGTTGGCGTACTTGATGCTGCAAAAGCGGGTGCCGTTCATCAGGCTCGCGCACTTCACCACCAACTAGGCCATCCTAGAGGCCACCATGGACGACCCGGACGTCCACCTGGTCGACTTCAAAGCCGGAGACGGCGTCCAGTGGTCGTCGCTCATGTCATACCTCGCTCGCCACGGCAGTAATCCGTTCCACCTCATGTCACTCATCAACGGAGGTACGCGCTGCATGGATACACATACACCTGCACCTGCATGGTGGTTGTCAGAGTTCACCAGTCCTGGGACTCCCATTCCGGTACGACGAGGACCTCCTAGTTCTGGGGGGTGATGGATTTCCTGGTTCTGGGCGGTGGAGGACGAGGATCCATAGCAAGACATGGAGAAGGCCTAGATTGAGCATCGGGGCCATTGTACAGCACGACATGACTTAGGAAATTCGATGAGCCGTTGTTCGGTCGAATGGATCGGAAGTCACATGATGATACCAACCAGTAATAAATGTGCTGGCTCAAATTCATTTCCAATGAAGATACCGAAGGGATACAACACATAATACAGCATACAACGCTGATCTCGAGAAGAGTAGAGGGCCTGGATTTCGAGAGCATCTGAGCCTGAGCTCAGAACGAATTTTTGATATATCATCAAATTACTACAGTAAGTATAACATACCATGACAAGCCGATCAACCATGGTGCTTGTTAGGAGGGTCACGAATGGCACCCCGACAAAGTGAGCATGTGGCGGAATTATGTCCCATACGTTGCACACCTCCTCCTCGCTCAACCTCATTCTTTGAGCATAGATGGCTACATCAAGTTGGTCCTCATCATCTTCATCAAGTGGGTCCTCATCATCTTCATCATATTCCTCTTTGTTGACATAAATGATAGCCAGCTTGGGTCTTTCTGCTCTGAAGGAGAAGCTGATCAACTCACCACCAGTAATACCCATGTGGGCGAGGAAAACGACTCATCCATATCCTCCAATCTGCGACATATTGCATCATTTCTCGATCTCCATAGTGTAGGGGCCCCCGGAGCCTCAAAGGTCACAGTGTCTCCGACCAGCTTGTTGAATTTCAACCTCACATTGCATGGGACGATCTGTGTAAAGAAAGAAAAATGACACAATGCATAAATGCCAATAACACTAAAAACAAAATAGTTGTTACACGTTTCATATAATTTTTTACCGCTGCATGAAGAAAACTCGGCTGGAAGTAGATGTTGAACAGCGTGCCAGTTGAAAGGTTGCTGGTGCACCTTGACTTGCACAGTCGACATGGTGGTGGTGGTGGTGGCGCCATTTTCCTAAAGCAATATGAGCGAAGATAAACGATCCACTTCACAGGAAAGAAAAACAATAGCATAAAGCCAGCTAGCTAGAGAGCACCCTTCAGAGTTGCTAAGTGAGTGAGTAAGTATAGTAAGTGATACAAATTAAAGGTGTCTCTGAATTATGAGAGAGACCCTTGCTATCTGTGTCTGAACCTGGGTGATGCTTGTAGCAAGAAAATATCTATCCCAGCAAAAGCACACCCCAGCCCTCACAAGAAATTATATATCTAATTTGCACACTAGCAAAAGCACACCCCAACCCTCATAAGAAAATTTGATATGTCCAACATAAACAACTACTATGAGCATGAAGATACACAACACATCGACTCTAGTAACTTAGCACTTGCAAACCAAATACTTGTATCAAAACCAATATCTACCAGATCATGGTACCACCTACCAAAACATTTGAACGAAATCGGCACCTACATTTTGCCAAAAATAACTTACTACAGAAAAACACAAGAGAATGTTGGAGCAAAGGAAACCCCTGACACTAGCAATCCATGTACAGAAAAAATAAAAATAATGAACTACACCTCACTGAGCTGCTGCCTATTCCATTAGCATTTGAACTTTCCTACGAGGTAATTAATGAACTACACTAGCATTTGAACTACCTAGGTCATGGTATGCCCTGTTACTAGAAAGAAGCTGGACATCAAAGTTTGCTTATAATGTGCTAGGGATAGCACAAAAATAGTAGTAATGCACTACAAGGCGCAAGAATAACCGAGAAAGAACCAAACATCCAATTCTTATAACTGACCCACGGGGTCAATTCCTCTGGATGTGACATGAGCTCAAAAACAGAGATGTAAGTAAATCAGGTAGAGTATATATATTCGTTTTCTTTGATTATCCATGCCCTACAATAACATCACTTTTAGATAAATGCAAACGTAATCAGGGAAGCAGTTAATCTGTTCAAATCTTATGCTATAGACCCACGCAATGCAATGTGTTAGTGCCAACAACGAACAACATCTCCTGGGGATCTAATTATTGTATGCATGAAAAATCAATCAAGCAAGCAAGCAATTAATCTAATTATTGCTCTAAACCCCAAGCAAAGCAATCTTAGTGTTTCCTAACCAAATCGTAAAGCATCAGTTCATGACAACCATGTCCGTTGCAGATCTCAATCAATCAAGCAATCGGGGAGGGGGATGGCGTGGCGACCTCTCGGGGTTGGCGTTGTGACGAGGATGGGGGATGGTGTGGTGACCTCTCGGGGTTGCTGAGGGGGAAGTGAAAGTGCAACTATCCCTAGGTGGTTTTGGTAATTCATAACAACATATAGCTCATTGAGCTAATACTATTCCAATACAAATATTTCAGGAAAGCTCAATGAATGGCATGGCATGGATGATGAAAGTGGATCCCTCAAAATATTAAGGATATAAGGATTGGCTCAAGCTCAAAAGCTCAAGACTCTACATTTTATATTTTAGTGATCCAAGATCACATTGAGTCTATAGGAAAAGCCAATACTATCAAGGAGGGATGAGGTGTTGCTTAATGAGTTTCTTGCTTCAAGTGTTTAGTGATATGCTCCAAAAACCCTCAACTATTTTCCCACATCCACATATGACCTAAACCTAAAGTCAAACTCGGCCCCACCGATTCTTTCTATCCGGCGCCACCGAGTTCAGATGTCATAGCCACTGCCACAAACCCTAGGCAAATCGGTCTCACCGATAGGGACCTCGGTCTCACCGAGATGGGATTGTAATCTCTCTGTTTCCCTCCGTAATGTTTTGGTCTAACCGAAGTGAGCGATCGGTCCCACCGAGATTGCAATGTAAACTCTCTGTTTCCCTTTCGTAACATTTCGGTCTCACCGAAAAGAGCGAATCGGTCCCACCGAGTTTACCTGACCAACTCTCTGGTTAGCTAATTACCAAAATCGGTCTCCCCGAGTTTGTGTAATCGGCCTCACCGAGATCACGTTATGCCCTAACCCTAACCATATCGGTCCTACCGAGTTGCATGTCGGTCCCACCGAAATCACTAACGGTCACTAGGTTTACTGAATTGGTCCGACCGAGTTTGTTGATTCGGTCCCACCGAGATTGGTAAATTGTGTGTAACGGTAAGATTCTGTGTGGAGGCTATATATACCCCTCCACCTCCTCTTCATTCGTGGAGAGAGCCGTCCGAACAAACCTACACTTCCAACTTACCATTTCTGAGAGAGAACTACCTACTCATGTGTTGAGGCCAAGATATTCCATTCCTACCATATGAATCTTGATCTCTAGCCTTCCCCAAGTTGCTTTCCACTCAAATCTTCTTTCCACCAGATCCAAATCCTATGAGAGAGAGTTGAGTTTTGGGGAGACTATCATTTGAAGCACAAGAGCAAGGATTTCATCATCAACACACCATTTGTTACTTCTTGGAGAGTGGTGTCTCCTAGATTGGCTAGGTGTCACTTGGGAGCCTCCGACAAGATTGTGGAGTTGAACCAAGGAGTTAGTAAGGGAAAGGAGATCGCCTACTTTGTGAAGATCTACCGCTAGTGAGGCAAGTCCTTCGTGGGCGACGGCCATGGTGGGATAGACAAGGTTGCTTCTTCGTGGACCCTTCTTGGGTGGAGCCCTCTGTGGACTCGCGCAACCGTTACCATTTGTGGGTTGAAGTCTCCATCAACATGGATGTACGATAGCACCACCTATCGGAACCACGGCTCAAAAATCACCGTGTCTCCAAATTGCATTTGAAATCTCCAAACCCTTCCTTTTACATTTTTGCAAGTTGCATGCTTTAATTTCCATTGCTCATATACTCTTTGTATGCTTGCTTGAATTGTGTGAAGATTGCTTGACTTGTGCTAAGTTTGCTAAAATCTGCCAAAGACTAAAATTGGGAAAAGGTTAAGTTTTTAATTGTTCAAGTAGTCTAATCACCCCCCCCCTCTAGACATACTTCAAGGTCCTACAAGTGGTATCAGAGCTTTGGTCTCCATTTTCTTTGATTTCCATAGCTTTTGGTGGGCATAGCCTTGGTTTCACAACCTAGGAGAGTATGGCATCTAGCGAGGGAAACTATCACCATAGAGGTCCTTACTTTGATGGTACTAATTTTGCTAGTTGGAAGCATAAGATGAAAATGCATATTCTTGGACATAACCCCGCCGTTTGGGTTATTGTGTGTATTGGCTTGCAAGGTGAATTCTTTGATGGGAGGGAACCAAACCGTGAAGCTAGTGCGGATGAATTGAAGATGCTGCAATACAACGCTCAAGCTTGTGATATCCTCTTCAACGGATTGTGCCCCGAAGAATTCAACAAAATCAGCCGTCTTGAGAATGCAAAGGAAATTTGGGATACTTTGATTGATATGCATGAAGGTACCGACTCCGTCAAGGAATCCAAGTTGGATGTGCTCCAAAGTCAGCTTGACAAGTCCAAAATGAAGGATGGTGAAGGTGTCTCTAAAATTTACTCTAGGCTTGCTCTTATCACAAATGAGATTGAGGGCTTAGGAAGTGAAGAGATGACCGACAGATTCATCATCAAGAAGATCCTAAGAGCTTTGGGTGGAAAATATGATACCGTGTGCACATTGATCCAGATGATGCCCAACTACAAGAATCTCAAGCCAACGGAGGTCATTTGAAGAATTGTTGCTCATGAGATGTCACTCAAGGATAAAGAGGAACTTCACAACAAGTCAAGTGGTGCTTACAAAGCCTCATGTGAATATCCTACATCATCAAGTGAGAAACAAACCTTCAATGAAGAATTGAGCTTAATGGTGAAGAACTTCAACAAATTCTACAAGAGTAGAAGCAAAGAAAGAAGCTCCAAGTCAAGATCTTACAATGATAAAAGATCTTCAAGTCGAGAGCGCAACTGCTATAATTGTGGGAGACCCGGACACTATTCCAATGAGTGTACGTGTCGGAGATGTAACTATTTGAGTAAGCCGCCCAGGAGGGGCCGGGTTACGCAAAGAAGACTTACCAGAAGGAAGCCCAAAACCAAGCATGAAGATGGCGGCTCAATAAAGGGCTTAAGCCCACCGGCGACTTAAGGCCCGTTGTAGTAAACCGCCATAATGGCATGACTTATATCATAAGGCAGATTTAACTAGTCACCGAGCCGGACACTGTTTATAAGCTGGTCGGGACTCTGTAAGCCAGAGGGCGTCAACCCGTGTATATAAGGGGATGACCTGATGGCGGTTTAGGGCAAGAAACAACTCATCGAGAGCCGGGCATAGCGTATCTCGCTCCCTGGTCATCGAAACATCAATACCAACCCAACTAGACGTAGGCCTTACCTTCACCGTAAGGGGCCGAACTAGTATAAAAACCTCTCGTGTCCCTTGTCCCGATTAACCCCTTCAAGCTTCCTAGTTGCGATGGCTCCACAACTAATTCCTTTCACGAGGACATTTGACGTGACAATTCCATGACAGTTGGCGCCCACCATGGGGCCAGCGCACGGTGGATTTGAGTTCTTGAAGGGCAACTTCGAAGGGCTCAAGGGATAAGCAGTGGGCCAGATGACCAAGAGAACATCCAACACTGTTTTCCTTGGGGTGGTTCCTATTGGAAATATGCCCTAGAGGCAATAATAAAAGGATTATTATTATATTTCTTTGTTCATGATAGTTGTCTTTTATTCATGCTATAATTGTATTATCCGGAAATCGTAATACACGTGTGAATACTTAGACCACAACATGTCCCTAGTGAGCCTCTAGTTGACTAGCTCGTTGATCAACAGATAGTCATGGTTTCCTGACTATGGACATTGGATGTCGTTGATAACGGGATCACATCATTGGGAGAATGATGTGATGGACAAGACCCAATCCTAAGCATAGCACAAGATCGTGTAGTTTGTTTTGCTAGAGCTTTTTCAATGTCAAGTATCTTTTCCTTAGACCATGAGATCGTGTAACTCCCGGATACCGTAGGAGTGCTTTGGGTGTACCAAACGTCACAACGTAACTGGGTGACTATAAAGGTGCACTACAGGTATCTCCGAAAGTCTCTATTGGGTTGACACGGATCGAGACTGGGATTTGTCACTCCGTATGATGGAGAGGTATCATTGGGCCCACTCGGTAGTGCATCATCATAATGAGCTCATAGTGACCAAGTGTCTGGTCACGGAATCATGCATTACGTTACGAGTAAAGTGACTTGCCGGCAACGAGATTGAACGAGGTATTGGGATACCGACGATCGAATCTCGGGCAAGTAACATACCGTCCGACAAAGGGAATAGTATACGGGGTTGCTTGAATCCTCGACATCGTGGTTCATCCGATGAGATCATCGAGGAGTATGTGGGAGCCAACATGGGTATCCAGATCCCGCTGTTGGTTATTGACCGGAGAGCCGTCTCGGTCATGTCTGCATGTCTCCCGAACCCGTAGGGTCTACACACTTAAGGTTCGGTGACGCTAGGGTTGTATGAATATGAGTATGCAGCAAACCGAATGTTGTTCGGAGTCCCGGATGAGATCCCGGACGTCACGAGGAGTTCCGGAATGGTCCGGAGGTAAAGAATTATATATAGGAAGTGCTGTTTCGGCCATCGGGAAAGTTTCGGGGTCACCCGGTATTGTACCGGGACCACCGGAAGGGTCCCGGGGGTCCATCGGGTGGGTCCACCTATCCCGAGGGGTCCCGTGGGCTGAAGTGGGAGGGGAACCAGCCCCTAGTGGGCTGGTGCGCCCCCCTTGCCCCCCCCCCTGCGCCTAGGGTTGGAAACCCTAGGTGGGGGAGCGCCCCACTTGCCTTGGGGGGCATTCCACCCCCCTGGCCGCCGCCCCCCTTGGGAGATTAGATCTCCCAGGGCCGGCGCCCCCCTGGGGGCCTATATAAAGGAGGGGGGAGGGAGGGCAGCCGCACCCTGTGTCTTGGCGCCTCCCTCCCCCTGCTACACCTCGTCATCCTCCCGCAATAGCTTGGCGAAGCCCTGCCGGAATTCTGCTGCATCCACCACCACGTCGTCGTGCTGCTGGATCTTCATCAACCTCTCCTTCCCCCTTGCTGGATCAAGATGGAGGAGACGTCATGCTGACCGTACGTGTGTTGAACACGGAGGTGCCGTCCGTTCGGCGCTAGGATCTCCGGTGATAGGATCACGACGAGAACGACTACCTCAACCCTGTTCTCTTGAATGCTTCCGCACGCGATCTACAAGTGGTATGTAGATGCATCTCTCTCCTATCACTCGTTGCTTAGATGAACTCATAGATGGATCTTGGTGAAACCGTAGGAAAATTTTTATTTTCTGCAACGTTCCCCAACAGTGGCATCATGAGCTAGGTCTATGCGTAGTTCTCTATTGCACGAGTAGAACACAAATCTGTTGTGGGCGTAGATCTTGTCAACTTGCTTGCCACTACTAGTCTTTTCTTGCTTCAGCGGTATTGTGGGATGAAGCGGCCCGGACCGACCTTACACGTACGCTTACGTGAGACAGGTTCCACCGACTGACATGCACTAGTTGCATAAGGTGGCTAGCGGGTGTCTGTCTCTCCTACTTTAGTTGGAGCGGATTCGATGAAAAGGGTCCTCATGAAGGGTAAATAGAAGTTGACAAAATCACGTTGTGGTTATTCGTAGGTAAGAAAACGTTCTTGCTAAAACCCAATTGCAGCCACGTAAAAGATGCAACAACAATTAGAGGACGTCTAACTTGTTTTTGCAGCAATTGTCATGTGATGTGATATGGCTAGAAGTTGTGATGAATGATGAATGATATATTGTGATGTATGAGATCATGTTCTTGTAATAGGAATCACGACTTGCATGTCGATGAGTATGACAACCGGCAGGAGCCATAGGAGTTGTCTTAATTGTTGTATGACCTGCATGTCAATGATTTAACGCCATGTAATTAATTTACTTTATTGCTAAACCATTAGCTATAGTAGTAGAAGTAATAGTTGGCGAGGAACTTCATGGAGGCACGATGATGGAGATCATGATGATGGAGATCATGGTGTCCTGCCAGTGACGAAGATGATCATGGAGCCCCGAAGATGGATATCGAAGGAGCTATATGACATTGGCCATATCATGTCACTACTTTATATAATTGCATGTGATGTTTATTATGTTTTATGCATCTTGTTTACTTAGAACGGCGGTAGTAAATAAGATGATCCCTTATAATAATTTCAAGAAAGTGTTCCCCCTAAGTGTGAACCGTTGCTAAAGTTCATCGTTTCGAAGCACCACGTGATGATCGGGTGTGATAGATCCTTAAGTTCACATACAATAGGTGTAAGACAGTTTTACACATGCATAAACACTTAGGGTTAACTTGACGAGCCTAGCATGTACATACATGGCCTCGGAACACAAGAGACCGAAAGGTCGAACATGAGTCATATGGAAGATACGATCAACATGGAGATGTTCACCGATGATGACTAGTCCATCTCACATGATGATCGGACACGGCCTAGTCGACTCGGATCGCGTAACACTTGTATGACTAGAGGGATGTCTAATCTGAGTGGGAGTTCATTAAATAATTTGATTAGATGAACTTAATTATCATGAACTTAGTCTAAAACCTTTGCAAAATATGTCTTGTAGATCAAATGGCCAACGCTCATGTCAACATGAACTTCAACACGTTCCTAGAGAAAACCAAGCTGAAAGATGATGGCGGCAACTATTCAGACTGGGTCCGGAACCTGAGGATCATCCTCATAGCAGCCAAGAAAGATTATGTCCTAGAAGCACCGCTAGGTGAAGCACCAATCCCAGAGAACCAAGACGTTATGAACACTTGGCAGTCACGTGCTGATGATTGCCTCGTTCAGTGCGGCATGCTTTACAGCTTAGAACCGGGGCTCCAAAAGCGTTTTGAGCGACATGGAGCATATGAGATGTTCGAGGAGCTGAAAATGGTTTTTCAAGCTCATGCCCGGGTCGAGAGATATGAAGTCTCCGACAAGTTCTATAGTTGTAAGATGGAGGAAAACAGTTCTGTCAGTGAGCACATACTCAAAATGTCTGGGTTGCACAACCGCCTGTCTCAGCTGGAGATCAACCTCCCGGACGAGGCGGTCATTGACAGAATCCTTCAGTCGCTCCCACCGAGCTACAAGAGCTTTGTGTTGAACTACAATATGCAGGGGATGGTGAAGACCATTCCTGAAGTATTTTCAATGCTGAAGTCAGCAGAGGTTGAAATCAAGAAAGAACATCAAGTGTTGATGGTCAATAAGACCACTAAGTTCAAGAAGAGCAAGGGTAAGAAGGACGGCAAAGATGTTGCCGCGCCCGGTAAGCCAGTTGCCGGGAAGAAGTCAAAGAATGGACCCAAGCCTAAGACTGAGTGCTTTTATTGCAAAGGGAAGGGTCACTGGAAGCGGAACTGCCCCAAATACTTAGCGGACAAGAAGGCCGGCAACACCAAAGGTATATGTGATATACATGTAATTGATGTGTACCTTACCAGTACTTGTAGTAACTCCTGGGTATTTGATACCGGTGCCGTTGCTCATATTTGTAACTCACAGCAGGAGCTGCGGAATAAGCGGAGACTAGCGAAGGATGAGGTGACGATGCGCGTCGGGAATGGTTCCAAGGTCAATGTGATCGCCGTCGGCACGCTACCTCTACATTTACCTACGGGATTAGTTTTAAACCTCAATAATTGTTATTTAGTGCCAAGTTTGAGCATGAACATTGTATCTGGATCTTGTTTAATACGAGATGGCTACTCATTTAAATCCGAGAATAATGGTTGTTCTATTTATATGAGAGATATGTTTTATGGTCATGCCCCGATTATCAATGGTTTATTCTTAATGAATCTCGAACGTAATGTTACACATATTCATAGTGTGAATACCAAAAGATGTAAAGTTGATAACGATAGTCCCACATACTTGTGGCACTGCCACCTTGGTCACATTGGTGTCAAGCGCATGAAGAAGCTCCATGCTGATGGACTTTTAGAGTCTCTCGATTATGAATCATTTGACACATGCGAACCATGCCTCATGGGCAAAATGACCAAGACTCCATTCTCCGGAACAATGGAGCGAGCAACCAACTTATTGGAAATCATACATACTGATGTGTGTGGTCCAATGAGCATTGAGGCTCGCAGAGGATATCGTTATGTTCTCACTCTCACTGATGACTTAAGTAGATATGGGTATGTCTACTTGATGAAACACAAGTCTGAGACCTTTGAAAAGTTCAAGGAATTTCAGAATGAAGTAGAGAATCAACGTGACCGAAAGATAAAATTCTTACGATCGGATCGTGGAGGAGAATATTTAAGTCACGAATTTGGTACGCACTTAAGAAAATGTGGAATCATTTCACAACTCACGCCGCCTGGAACACCTCAGCGTAACGGTGTGTCCGAACGTCGTAATCACACTCTATTGGATATGGTGCGATCTATGATGTCTCTTACCGATTTACCGCTATCATTTTGGGGATACGCTCTAGAGACAGCTACATTCACTTTAAATAGGGCACCGTCTAAATCCGTTGAGACGACACCGTATGAATTATGGTTTGGGAAGAAACCTAAGCTGTCGTTTCTAAAAGTTTGGGGATGCGATGCTTATGTCAAGAAATTTCAACTTGAAAAGCTCGAACCCAAGTCGGAAAAATGCGTCTTCATAGGATACCCCAAGGAAACCATTGGGTATACCTTCTACCTTAGATCCGAAGGAAAGATCTTTGTTGCCAAGAATGGATCCTTTCTGGAAAAGGAGTTTCTCTCGAAAGGAGTAAGTGGGAGGAAAGTAGAACTCGATGAAGTACTACCTCTTGAACCGGAAAGTAGTGCAGCTCAGGAAAATGTTCCTGTGGTGCCTACACCGACTTGAGAGGAAATTAATGATGATGATCAAGGTACTTTGGATCAAGTTGCTACTGAACTTCGTAGGTCCACGAGGACACGTTCCACACCAGAGTGGTATGCCAACCCTGTCCTGGAAATCATGTTGTTAGACAACGGTGAACCTTCGAACTATGAAGAAGCGATGGAGGGCCCAGATTCCAACAAATGGCTAAAATCCATGCAATCCAAGATAGAATCCATGAATGAAAACAAAGTATGGACTTTGACTGACTTGCCCAATGATCGGCGAGCGATAGAAAACAAATGGATCTTTAAGAAGAAGATGGACGCGGATGGTAATGTCACCATCTATAAAGCTCGACTTGTCGCTAAGGGTTATCGGCAAGTTCAAGGGGTTGACTATGATGAGACTTTCTCTCCCGTAGCGAAGCTTAAGTCCGTCCGAATCATGTTAGCAATTGCCGCATACTATGATTATGAGATATGGCAGATGGACGTCAAAACGGCATTCCTTAATGGTTATCTTAAGGAAGAGTTGTATATGATACATCCGGAAGGTTTTGTCGATCCTAAGAATGCTAACAAAGCATGCAAGCTCCAGCGATCCATTTATGGGCTGGTGAAAGCATCTCGGAGTTGGAACATTCGCTTTGATGAGATGATCAAAGCGTTTGGGTTTATGCAGACTTATGGAGAAGCCTGCGTTTACAAGAAAGTGAGTGGGAGCTCTGTAGCATTTCTCATATTATATGTAGATGACATACTTTTGATGGGAAATGATATAGAATTCTTGGACAGCATTAAGGCCTACTTGAATAAGTGTTTTTCAATGAAGGACCTTGGAGAAGCTGCTTACATATTAGGCATCAAGATCTATAGGAATAGATCGAGACGCCTCATAGGTCTTTCACAAAGCACATACCTTGATAAGATTTTGAAGAAGTTCAAAATGGATCAGTCCAAGAAAGGGTTCTTGTCTGTATTGCAAGGTGTGAGATTGAGCTCAGCTCAATGCCCGACCACGGCAAAAGATAAAGAAGAGATGAGTGTCATCCCCTATGCCTCAGCCATAGGATCTATTATGTATGCCATGCTGTGTACCAGACCTGGTGTAAACCTTGCCGTAAGATTGGTAGGAAGGTACCAAAGTAATCCCGGCAAGGAACACTGGACAGTGGTCAAGAATATCCTGAAGTACCTAAAAAGGACAAATGACATGTTTCTCGTTTATGGAGGTGACGAAGAGCTCGTCGTAAAGGGTTATGTCGACGCTAGCTTCGACACAGATCCGGATGACACTAAGTCACAAACCGGATACGTGTATATGTTGAATCGTGGAGCAGTGAGCTAGTGCAGTTGCAAGCAGAGCGTCGTGGCGGGATCTACATGTGAAGCGGAGTACACGGCAGCCTCGGAGGCAGCGCATGAAGCAATATGGATGAAGGAGTTCATCACCGACCTAGGAGTCATACCCAATGCGTCGGGGCCAATCACTCTCTTCTGTGACAACACTGGAGCTATTGCCCTTGCCAAGGAGCCCAGGTTTCACAAGAAGACCAAGCACATCAAGCGTCGTTTCAACTCCATCCGTGAAAATGTTCAAGATGGAGACATAGATATTTGCAAAGTACATACGGATCTGAATGTCGCAGATCTGTTGACTAAACCTCTTCCGCGAGCAAAACATGATCAACACCAGAACTCTATGGGTGTTCGATTCATCGCAATGTAACTAGATTATTGACTCTAGTGCAAGTGGGAGACTGTTGGAAATATGCCCTAGAGGCAATAATAAAAGGATTATTATTATATTTCTTTGTTCATGATAGTTGTCTTTTATTCATGCTATAATTGTATTATCCGGAAATCGTAATACACGTGTGAATACTTAGACCACAACATGTCCCTAGTGAGCCTCTAGTTGACTATCTCGTTGATCAACAGATAGTCATGGTTTCCTGACTATGGACATTGGATGTCGTTGATAACTGGATCACATAATTGGGAGAATGATGTGATGGACAAGACCCAATCCTAAGCATAGCACAAGATCGTGTAGTTTGTTTTGCTAGAGATTTTCCAATGTCAAGTATCTTTTCCTTAGACCATGAGATCGTGTAACTCCCGGATACCGTAGGAGTGCTTTGGGTGTACCAAACGTCATAACATAACTGGGTGACTATAAAGGTGCACTACAGGTATCTCCGAAAGTGTCTGTTGGGTTGACACGGATCGAGACTGGGATTTGTCACTCCGTATAACGGAGAGGTATCACTGGGCCCACTCGGTAGTGCATCATCATAATGAGCTCATAGTGACCAAGTGTCTGGTCACGGGATCATGCATTATGGTACGAGTAAAGTGACTTGCCGGCAACGAGATTGAACGAGGTATTGGGATACCGATGATCGAATCTCGGGCAAGTAACATACTATCCGACAAAGGGAATAGTATACGGGGTTGCTTGAATCCTCGACATCGTGGTTCATCCGATGAGATCATCGAGGAGTGTGTGGGAGCCAACATGGGTATCCAGATCCCGCTGTTGGTTATTGACCGGAGAGCCGTCTCAGTCATGTTTGCATGTCTCCCGAACCCATAGGGTCTACACACATAAGGTTCGGTGACGCTAGGGTTGTATGAATATGAGTATGCAGCAAACCGAATGTTGTTCAAAGTCCCGGATGAGATCCCGGATGTCACGAGGAGTTCTGGAATGGTCCGGAGGTAAAGAATTATATATAGGAAGTGCTGTTTCGGCCATCGGAAAAGTTTCGGGTTCACCCGGTATTGTACCGGGACCACCGAAAGGATCCCGGGGGTCCACCGGGTGGGGCCACCTATCCCGGGGGCCCCGTGGGCTGAAGTTGGAGGGGAACAAGCCCCTAGTGGGATGGTGCGCCCCCCCCCCCCTTGGGCCCCCCTGCGCCTAGGGTTGGAAACCCTAGGTGGGGGGCGCGCCCCACTTTCCTTGGGGGGCACTCCACCCCCCTGGCCGCCGCCCCCCTTGGGAGATTAGATCTCCCAGGGCCGGCGCCCCCCCTGGGGGCCTATATAAAGGAGGGGGGTGGGAGGGCAGCCGCACCCTGTGTCTTGGCGCCTCCCTCCCCCTGCTACACCTCTTCATCCTCCCGCAATAGCTTGGCGAAGCCCTGCCGGAGTTCTGCTGCATCCACCACCACGCCGTCGTGCTGCTGGATCTTCATCAACCTCTCCTTCCCCCTTGATGGATCAAGACGGAGGAGACGTCATGCTGACCGTATGTGTGTTGAACGTGGAGGTGCCGTCCGTTCGGCGCTAGGATCTCCGGTGATAGGATCACGACGAGAACGACTACCTCAACCCCGTTCTCTTGAACGCTTCCGCACGCGATCTACAAGTGGTATGTAGATGCATCTATCTCCTATCACTCATTGCTTAGATGAACTCATAGATGGATCTTGGTGAAACTTTAGGAAAATTTTTATTTTCTGCAACATTCCCCAACAGTTCCAGGCAAGTCGGCTTACCCAGTTGGCAAGATTGAATTGGAGGTGGCCTTTGGAGATGAGTATGATTCCAGGGGTGAGAAATTGACGTTTGAAGTGGTTAAAATCAGGAGTCCATATCACGCTTTATTTGGGCGACCGGCTTATGCCAAGTTCATGGCACAGCCGTGTTATGTTTATTTACAGCTCAAGATGCCGGGTTATAAGGTCACAATCACTGTGCATGGGAGTCGAAAGGTGGCCTTGGAGTGTGAAGAGGGCGATGCGGCTTACGCTGAGTCTGCCTGTGCTGCGGAGGAGCTCAAATTTTATCAAGACAATGTTGACCCGACAGATATGACCTCCTTAAAGAAGCCGACAACTGAGCACGACCCGGCGTTGAAGTTCAAATCGACCGCTGAGACGAAGCTTGTTGATTTTACCCCAGGAGATTCTTCTAAGCAGTTCAGTATTAGTGCCAATTTGGATCCCAAATAGGAAAGCGCACTCATCGAGTTCATCCGTGAGAACCGGGGCATCTTTGCATGGAAACCTTCTGACATGCCGGGTGTACCGAGGGAACTCGCTGAGCACACTCTCAATATTGATCCGAAGTATAAGCCGGTCAGGCAGTTTCTCAAACGGTTCAACGAAGAGAGACGGAAAGCTATCGGAGAAGAGGTCGCCCGACTCTTAGCGGCCGGATTTATTATAGAAGTTTTTCACCCGGAGTGGTTGGCTAACCCGGTGCTTGTACTCAAGAAGAACGCCACTTGGCGGATGTGTGTGGATTACGCGGACTTAAACAAAGCTTGTCCGGCTGATCCCTTTGCTCTTCCCCGTATTGATCAAATCATTGATGATACGGCGGGTTGTGAATGTTTGAGCTTCTTGGATGCTTACTCTGGTTATCATCAGATCAAGATGGCAGTTAAGGACCAGGAGAAGATAGCTTTCATCACTCCGTTTGGAGCCTTCTATTATGTATCTATGTCGTTTGGACTCAAAAGCGCCCAGGCGACTTACCAGCGATGTGTCCAGAACTGTTTGCACGATCAAATTGGGCGTAATGTTCATGCTTATGTGGATGACATCATGGTGAAGTCCAGAGAAAAGGAAGCCTTGATATCTGACTTGAGAGAGACCTTTGACAATCTCCGGGTTTACAAGATGATTCTTAACCCGGCCAAGTGTGTGTTTGGTGTGCCTGCGGGCAAGCTCTTGGGTTTTCTGGTGTCAAACAGAGGCATTGAAGCTAATCCGGAGAAGATCAAGGCGATTACCTCTCTGGCTAAGCCGGCGTGTATCAATGATGTTCAGCGCCTGGCGGGTCGTGTTGCCGCTTTGAGCCGGTTCATAAGCCGGATGGGGAAGAAGGCCCTGCCGTTATATCAGATGATGAAGAAAGCAGACACTTTTGTCTGGAGTGATGCTCCTGATGCCGCTTTTGAAGACTTAAAAAGACAGTTGTCTGAACCGCCGGTTCTTGCAGCTCCTATTGACAAAGAGTCGTTGCTGTTATATGTGGCTGCCAATTCACGAGCCGTCAGTGTTGCTATCGTAGTGGAGCGTAAGGAAGCTGGCAGGTAGCATCCGGTTCAACGGCAGGTTTACTACATCAGTGAAGTGCTCATTGAGTCTAAGCAATGGTATCCACATTGGCAGAAACTCGTTTAAGGAGTGTTTATGGCCAACCGGAAGTTGAAGCAATACTTTCAAAGTCATCCCATAACTGTGGTAAGTTCTGCCCCTTTGGGAGACATCATCCAGAATAGGGAGGCCACAGGACGAGTCGCCAAGTGGGCTATCGAGCTTGGGCCTCATGATTTGAAGTACATGCCACGCACTACTATTAAGTCTCAGGCCTTGGTGGATTTTATCAATGATTGGACAGAGTTGCAGGCACCTGAGGAGAAGCCAGATAACACATATTGGACTATTCACTTTGACAGGTCCAGAAAACTCCAGGCTTTCCGTCATGGTTTCTACTGGCTCACGACTCATGCTGATGCGGAGGATCTGGTCAGTAAATGTGACGGTTGTCAGAAGTTCTCACGACGTACTCATGTGCCGGCTCAAGAATTGAGGATGATCCCAATTACCTGGCCGTTTGCAGTCTGGGGGCTTGACATGGTGGGACCTTTCAAAAGGTCTAAGGACAAAAAGACACATCTCCTGGTGGCAGTGGATAAGTTTACAAAGTGGGTTGAGGCGGAGCCAGTCAGTAAGTGTGATGTGGCCACAGCGGTTTAGTTCATGAAAAGGGTGGTCTTTCGTTTTGGTTTCCCAACCAGCATTATAACAGATAATGGCACTAATCTATCCAAGGGTGCCATGGAGGAGTTCTGTCAACGAGAGCATATCCGGCTTGACATTTCGGCTGTTGCTCATCCTCAATCCAATGGTCAAGCAGAAAGAGCTAATCAGGAGATCCTGAGGGGTATCAAACCCCGGCTCTTGGTCCCCTTACAGCGGACTACGGGTTGTTGGGTGGAGGAATTACCCTCTGTGTTGTGGAGCATCAACACTACACCTAACAGATCCACGAGTTATACACCTTTCTTCATGGTCTATGGAGCAGAAGCAGTCCTGCCAAGTGATATCCGGCACAATTCACCCCGTGTGGCGGCTTACGTTGAGGCTGATAATGAAAAAGCTCGTCAGGAGGCACTTGACTAATTAGATGAGGAGCGAGACTTGGCAATAGCCCGCTCAGCGATTTACCAGTAAGACCTTCGTCGCTACCACACCCGCCGGGTCAGAAGCAGAACCTTTTAGGAAGGCGACTTAGTGCTCCGGCTCATCCAGGATCAGTCTGATATGCACAAGCTATCCCCTCCTTGGGAAGGACCCTTTGTGGTCAGCAAGAATCTAAACAATGGGTCATATTACCTTATTGATATTCGAGAGCACAAAGACTCACGTAAGTCGGAGGAAGAGACCCACCGGCCGTGGAATATAGCCCATCTCCGGCCTTACTATACTTAAGCCACCGGCTCTCAGATGTATATATTTTGACGATGTATATATTATAAAGCAATAAAGCAGGACCTCTGTCCTTTTTCTTTACCCTCAAAATTCTATATGTCTTTTTTGTCAGATGGTGGAAACAACCAACAAGAAGCGGATCATATCTGAATCCGGCTTTTCCTTTGGTCCGGCTTATGATCATATCTGAATCTAGCCATGATCACTTGGTGGCTTCCTGTTCAAACATAGGTCGTATTCGAACCAAAGAGAACATAGCTGTCGATACCCACTTGATGGGCATACTGCCAAACCCACTTGGGGGCTTCTTGATCATATTTGAATCATAGCTTAACCCCTTTGGGTCTGACGTGGATCGTATTCGAATCAGCGTCATTAAACAACTCTTATGGTCACTTGGGGGCTTCCTGTTCACACATGGGTCGTATTCGAACCAAAGAGAACATAGCTGTCGATACCCACCTCATCGGCATCGCCAAAGCCACTGGGGGCTATATGATCATATCCGAATTTTAGCTTAACCCCTTTGGGACGGTTTATTGATCGTATTCGAATCAGAAGCCTGTGAATGTTGTTTATTATCCATCATAAGTATAATTACTTTGATTATCTTGAGACCTTTCCTAAAGGTGTAATGAGATGGTTTTCGATTCTTCCGGTTTAATATTTACCACCCCAAGTTGTTAAGTGCTGGGTGAACATCATATGAGCAGGAAAGATTATCAAAGGATCGCAGGTATGCTATTATGCTTATGTTTAGCAAGTATAGTCATAAATCAGCCTGTATATGATGTTTTTTGGTTTGCGTTCCGGGTTATCAATACTTTCTGTGACCCCTGATGCGATAAAATGCCAAGGGAATTTTGCTTGTTTTATGTGCAAAATAAGGCAAGAAAATTTAAAATAACAAGAAAATAAACGCCAGAAATATATAGCAGTAGCGGCTTACGAAAGTGTTAAGCGCTAGGAATATGCGCGAAGGCATGATGAACATTGGGAAGTTTTTTCTACCCTATTACAAGACTCCCCGAGTCTGAATAAATGAATCATTGTTTTTTGCAAAACACCTGGCGATTCACTCCTTCGACGGGCTTGAAGACTTCGGGTTATCCTTCTCCGCTTATTCGTCAGCTGTTTTGTCCTAGAAAGTTGACGACGCCCAGTCAATGCCGCTCAAAGCTTCAAACTCAGCTTCATCATCTATTAAGTCGGCTGGGTCCACTTCAGGGGCAAAAGTATGCTTACGAATTGGAGGGATCAGGCTGATTTGATCATATGAAGTGTTTGGAATTCTCCGGTTCTCACTGTCATAACCCGGCGAATACTTGGTAAGGTCAGTGTCATTTCCAATAAGGGTTGCCACGGGACGTATGGCTTTGACACGGGCGGTGAAATCATGGTCGTCAAATACAGAACCGTCCTCCTTCAGACTTGGGTATCCAAGGGCAAGGTCGGCCGGGTCTAGTTCTGGGAGCCATGCTTTAGCCTGGCTCAATGCGGCTACGGCTCCGGCTCTGGCGGATGCCTGCCTTAAATCCTGAATTCGCTGAGGTAGCACAGCGAGATGCTTCAGCACGTCTTGCAAAAGGTGAGGAGTGGTGTTTGATAAGGCTACAACGGCCAAGGCACGTTATGACCCAGAGTACAGCTGTTCCACTAGGGTGTAAACCGCCTTAAGCTTGATTAGCATGTTTTGCTTAAGGTTGGTTGTCGGTGTCGAAACCGGCAGATCTCGGGTAGGGGGTCCCGAACTGTGCGTCTAGGCGGATAGTAACAGGAGACAAGGGACACGATGTTTTACCCAGGTTCGGGCCCTCTTGATGGAGGTAAAACCCTACGTCCTGCTTGATTGATATTGATATTGTGGATGTTTACAAGAGTGGATCTACCATGATATCAAGGAGGCTAAACCCTAGAAGCTAGCCTATGGTATGATTGTAATGGTTGTTGTTGTTGTTGTGTCCTACGGACTAGAGCCATCTGGTTTATATAGACACCGGAGAGGGCTAGGGTTACATAGAGTCGGTTACAATGGTAGGAGATCTACGTATCCGTATTGCCAAGCTTGCCTTCCACGCCAAGGAAAGTCCCATCCGGACACGGGACGAAGTCTTCAATCTTGTATCTTCATAGTCTTGGAGTCCGGTCGATGATGATGATAGTCCGGCCGATGATAGTTCGGCCGATGATGGTAGTCCGGCTATCTGGACACCCCCTAATCCGGGACTCCCTCAGTAGCCCCTGAACCAGGCTTCAATGACGATAAGTCCGGCGCGTATATTGCTTGGCATTGCAAGGCGGGTTCCTCCTCCGAATGATAGAAGATTGTGAACACCAGGATAGTGTCCGGCTCTGCAAAATAAATTCCACATTCCACCGTAGAGAGAATAATATATACACAAGTTCAATCTGCTAACGTTTTTTTGCGGCATGACGTCATGCCACTACCAAGCCATTACTTGAATCATTTTTTACTCTACCACCTCAGCGCATTTAGCGAAGCGGTTTCCTTGGCACGTCTTGTCGAAGCAGAGATCGTGTTCCCCCTTAATCCGGGATTCTCATCAATACGGACGTGGGTAACCCAACCACGCCATTGATGGTGACGCTTGGGGGATAAGCGAGTTTTACCAGGCCGGTGGGGGACGCGTAGACTTCGCGTGCCCATATAAGGGATAAGGATTCACCTTTTCACCTACGCCTTCTTCCTCCTTTGCTTTTCCATCTCCGCGCACTCGAGCTCCAGCGCCCAAGCCCGCACATCTCGTCTCAACCTTCCCCAGTCATGTCTGGAGCGGGAGGCAAGTGGATGACCTCCTCCGTTACGGAGGAGCACATCGAAAGACTGCGCAGCGCCAGCTACCTGTCCGGCGACATTGTGCACTGGCTGCCCGACGAGGGGCAGCTCATCCCCACCCCCAGGCCCTATGAGAGGGTCGTTTTTCTTCCCCACTTCCTCCGCGGACTGGGATTTCCACTTCACCCCTTTGTCCGGGGGCTCATGTTCTACTACGTCCTGGATTTCCATGATCTGGCGCCGAACTTCATCCTCGACATCTCGGCATTTATCGTCGTGTGCGAGGCCTTCCTCTGCATCCAGCCCCACTTCGGCTTGTGGCTCAAGACCTTCAATGTCAAGCCGAAGGTAGTGAAGGGCACTCAAGCGGAGTGCGGAGGCGCCATGTTGGGCAAGATGCCCAACATCCTTTGGTTCGAAGGGGCCTTCGTGGAATCCGTCAAGGGGTGGCAATCGGGGTGGTTCTATATCACCGAGCCGCGCGACCCTACGTGGGCGGCGGCCCCCGAGTTCAGATCTGGTATCCCCATGCAGCTCACCTCCTGGAAAGAGAAGGACTTGTTGTGGGGTAGTTCGGAGGAGCTGACGGGACTCCAAGCCTGTATCCAGAAGCTGGTGAAGAAGCTCAGGCTGGTTAACGTGGTCCAAGTCATGCTCGTCCGCCGGATTCTCCCATGCCAGGAGCGGGCATTCAATCTATGGGAGTTCAATCCGGAGCAGCACCAGGCGCTGAGCGGACTCTTCGACACGATGTACGAAGGCGCCTGGAGGGTGTTGTTTAAGGGCGCCGAAGCCCCCGCATCCGCGACTGAAGATCGCGGATTTCACTCGCAGCGTCAAGCCGACGAGGTAAGTGATTCTACCCCTTTATGGGACACTTGCTTTTCATAGTTTGACTCTATGCGGGTTTTGATTTCCCCTTTTCCTTTGACAGGACTGGATGAGGAAGGCGGAGCAGATTATCTGCCCGGCTCCTATGCCAGAAAACCCAGTAGACGCCCATCTAGCGAGGCTGCTGGTTCCGGCACCGCACGTGGTGCCGGAGAAGAAGGCCAAGAAGGAGGCCACGGGTGCTCGAAAGAGTTCCCGTTTTTAGGTATCCGACGACTCCGGGGCGGACTCCTCCCTCGAAAAGGAGGAGGAGAAAGAGGACTCTCTCCCAGACGAGGGAGAGATGAAGAGGAAGGCTTCCCCAACAGGGGAGGCTGAAGGGTCCAAGAGGGGAAGGACTATTCCCCCGGACAGCTCCGCCAACATCAACGTTGGCGAGGAAGAATGGCCTTCAAGGGCCAGGCCTCCGGCGAGATCGTAAGTATCCGGATTCCTGAATGATTTATAATTTCTTTTTCTACGTCACATAGTGTCATTCCGATGCCGCATGCTGCCTGTAGTCTGGCCAATGATGATCTCCCCGCTTCATCGAGCGGGTCGTTGGCTCCGTCGGATGTAGACTCCATCCCGACCGCCTCCACCCCTCGCGACACCGAGGACGCCGAGGTGGGATCCCAAGAAGGGACCCATCAGGGGGAGGCTCCGGAGGCGCCACAAGGCGGCCTCCCGGACTTTGCGCCGGACTCCACATCAGAACCCGCAGTGGTTCCGGAGTCCGGCCGGCGGCCCCTTCGCACGAAGGGAAAGACCATGACGCTGGCAGCTTCTGTCCAACCGGAGGCGCCGGACAATTTGTTGGAGGCGCTGCAGAGCGCTTCCATCGAGGAAGAACACCGCACTATTATGAGTGCGGTGATTCAGAAGGTACAGCTTGCCAAGAGCGGGCTGACCGAAGCCTGCAATAGCCTTCTATCAGGCTTTGAGGTAAGAAGTTAAAAATATGCAATGTAATACCGCATAGACAGTAGCCCCTGATGCTCGGTTCGGTGTTCGGAAAGAAAAGCCGGACTGAGGATTCGGAAAAAAAAAAGATATACGCAGGGTTGCTAAAAAATTATGTCAATATGGGTTGTAGGCTGCGCTGCTGACCTCTGCCGCACTGACTGCGGAGGTCGGTGCTTTGAAGCAGGAGCTCGAGCGGTCCGAGCAAGAGCTCGGCCGTGCCAAGAAGCAGCTCCAGGACACAGAAGGTGAGTAACACCTCTTTGAACTTGTACCTTACAGAAAAGGATTTAGGTTGCAACAAAAAATAACAAGGATAACATGGGTACTGCAGGGGCCACGAACGAGGTGGCGACCCTGAAGGAGGCCGTGTCCGCGGCCGAACGCAATGCAGCCGCGGAACGGGTAGAGCGAGAAAAGCAGGAGGCACGGGTGGCGGTGGTTCGGCAAGAGCTCCAGGCTCTCATGGAAAAGCATGAGAGCTTGGAGCGTGACTCAAAGACTCGAGAGTCCGAGCTTGCCTCGGCTCTCAAAAGTGCCAAAACTGCCAAGGCCGATGCCCATAAGTCCCTTCAGGAGATTGAGTTGGTGAGGAAGATAGCGGCGGGTAAGGCATTTTTCATGTAAAGCAAGCATGTGAATGTAAATTACGTGTTACTTACCCGAATTCGGAGCTCTCCAGGGGCGTTTGCAGATCTGCCTCGCAGTGTGTCTGATGCCGCCGCATTCTACCGAGCCGAGGAGGGCAGCTCAACGGAGAAGGTCTTATGGTCTCAGTATGCTGAGGCCGGCCATCTGGTGCCCCCTAGCGACCAGCTGAAGCAGCTGGTCGAGCTCCACAAGGTGGCCAAGCAGGCCATGAAGGGCCTCATAGTCTGGCTGTGGCCTGGAGAGGCCATGCCAGGGAGCTACTTCGGCCTCGTGCGACGGTTGGTGGATGTGTGCCCCTGGGTGGAGGTTATCAAGCGCTCCGCCTATATTGAAGGTGCTCGTCGGGCCCTTGCCCGCGCAAAGGTGCATTGGGGCAAGCTGGATGCGGAGAAGCTAATCACTGACGTGCCACCAGCGGGCAAGGAATATCGTACGCCCGAGATGTACTATAAGACTGTCCTGAAGGGTGCCCGCAAGATTGCGGATGAGTGCGCTAGAGATGTGATTATTGAGTAAATTCGCAATGTGTTATCCTGTGCGCTGAAAACTTTGTTCATATGCGCTAAGCAACGCTTGTTAATTTAAAATATTACCTTTTGTGCGGCCGTTTATTAAATCTGAGAGATGGCAAGTCGTCGGCTTCAGCCCCCATGCCACGAGTGCTGGGGTGTTCGGGATAAACTTGAGCACTCTTGTTCCCATTTTTGGGTCCATCTAGGGAGGCGCTCAACACAACGAACAAGGCAACCGGACTTATAGTGCTTGAACACTCTCACTTAGCCATAGAATTCTATAATTTTAAGTTTCGGCGAAGCCCCTAGTATTCGGAAGACCGAATTCGGGGCGCTATCCACGCCTTCGTCGGACATTATCCGGTACTTCGCTCGAAGCGGCGTAGGTCTTTAAGGACCCGAAAAGACCTCTCGAACAGCGACCAGTCTCTCACCATATCATGCCAGTCAGTTTTAGCTTTCTCCACTGAGGCGTTAACCCGGCTCAACAGGGGCGCAATCGCAGTGGTTCTCCCAGTGCTACCTTAGCCGATAGAACGGAACGTAAGGTGCCAAACATGGGAGCCGGGCAAACCCAACTATTGACCCAAGACATGATTCAGAGCCGATTCATATAATGCTATAAGTTCGGGGTGCCGCACTTGTGAAAGTGTGCGGACTTTATCACACCATAATGCGGGGAACATAAGCCCCTGGTGTATTTGGCCGTACCAAAATGTACGGATGCAACATGTCGTAAATGAACATATATATATAAGGTAATGCAATTATGGGCAAAAAGTGCTGCATTTTATTCGAGAAGATTTGCTAAGAGTGCGGAATGATACAAATAGTGCGGAAAGCAAGGGATTGGACGAATTAAAGGCGTCTCCCTCCAGGGATAGGCCGTGGAATGGTGTATTTAACAAATTTAATGCTCGTAATGGAGACCACCTGAGTGTTCGTCGCAGCCTTTGTCCCTCCCTGGCTGTTGCATCATGAGTTCGGCAGGTTCGCCGCCGGACAGAGTTCTGTATAAAAAAGAGAGAAATAAAAGATAAAAAGAGCGACACACTTGGGAGCCCCTGGTGTGGTCGAACCGCACTCTGGGTTTGTTGTGGTTGTGCCTCTCCCCCTATGCCCGTGGTATCTCCAGGGCGTAATTATGTACGCGGAGAGTTTGTCTTACAATTTTGCGAGGGCTGGGGTTGAGGCCGCATTGCTACGCGTGCTCGGAACGTGCCAGGTGGTCTTGGTTGATGTTGCTCCGGGCGCGTTTGGCCGTGTCCGGTCGTTTAGCGGCCGGACTCAAAAATTGCCTTAAAAGGCTGCTCTGTACTTCTGCCGCGAGAGCCGCTGTATGTTCCTCCGTTCGGAGGGAGCGTTCCGTGTTTCCATTGACCGTGATGACTCCACGAGGGCCTGGCATCTTGAGCTTAAGGTATGCATAATGCGGCACCGCGTTGAATTTTGCGAACGCGGTTCGTCCGAGCAGAGCATGATAGCCACTACGGAATGGGACTATGTCGAAGATTAACTCCTCGCTTCGGAAATTATCCGGGGATCCGAAGACCACTTCCAGTGTAACTGAGCCTGTACAACTGGCCTCGACACCTGGTATGACGCCTTTGAAGGTTGTCTTTGTAGGTTTAATCCTTGAAGGGTCTATGCCCATCTTTCGCACTGTATCCTGATAAAGCAGGTTCAGGCTACTGTCGCCGTCCATCAGGACTCTCGTGAGGTGAAATCCATCGACGATTGGGTCAAAAACCAATGCGGCGAATCCGCCATGGCGGATACTGGTCGGATGGTCTCTTCGATCGAAAGTGATCGGGCAAGAGGACCATGGGTTGAATTTTGGGGCGACTGGCTACATTGCGTATACGTCCCTTAGTGCACGCTTCCGCTCCCTCTTGGGTATATGCGTTGCGTATATCATGTTTACCGTCCGAACTTGAGGGGGGAATCCCTTTTGTCCTTTGTTGTTCGGCAGCCGGGTGTCTTCCTCGTCATTGCTGTGTAGCCCCTTGTCATTGTTTTCGGTGATTAATTTGCCTGCCTGCTTGAATACCCAACAATCTCTGTTGGTGTGGTTAGCTGGCTTTTCGGGGGTTCCATGTATTTGACAGGAGCGGTTGAGTATTCGGTCCAAATTGGACGGGCCCGGAGTGGTTCTTTTGAATGGCTTCTTCCGTTGACCGGGCTTGGGGCCTCGGAATCCGGCGTTGACTGTCGTATCCTCATTGCTGTCGCCGTTAATGCGGCGTTTGTTTTTGTTTCGACGCGACATGCCATTGCGGTCCTTGGTATCCGGACTGCCAGCGTTTTTGCTGAGGTTGTTGCTGCGAGCTAGCCAGCTATCCTCTCCTGCATAGAAGCGGGTCATGAGTGATGTGAGGGCTGCCATGGATTTCGGCTTTTCCTGTCCTAGGTGCCGGGCCAGCCACTCGTCGCGGATGTTATGTTTGAAGGCAGCGAGGGCCTCTGCATCCGGACAGTCGACGATTTGATTTTTCTTTGTTAAGAACCGTGTCCAGAATTGCCTGGCCGATTCGTCTGGCTGCTGGATTATGTGGCTTAGGTCATCTGCGTCCGGTGGTCGCACATACGTGCCCTGGAAGTTGTCGAGGAATGCGGCTTCCAGGTCTTCCCAGCATCCAATTGACTCTGCGGGCAGGCTGTTAAGCCAATGCCGAGCTGGTCCTTTAAGCTTGAGCGGGAGATATTTGATGGCGTGAAGATCGTCGCCGCGGGCCATATGTATATGGAGGAGATAATCCTCAATCCAAACCGCGGGGTCTGTTGTGCCATCGTAGGATTCGATATTAACGGGTTTAAACCATTCAGGGATTTGATGATCCATTACTTCGTCAGTGAAGCATAGTGGGTGCGCGGCGCCTCTGTATTGAGCAATATTGCGACGTAGCTCGAGAGAGCGTTGTCTGCTGTGTTCGGCCCGGCCGGAGTAGTTGTATCCGGCACGACGGTATTCGTCGTGGGTCTTGGGGCGCCCACGTGATCCATAGATAGATCTGGATTGTCTTGCCTTGTCCTCCAATATATCCCGCAAGTCCGGCGCGTTCCCCCGTGGCTTCATGCTTTTTGAGCGGTGCCGGGGTACGGTTTTGGTGGAGGGCTTGCACGCCTCTCTGTCGCGGCCACGAGGTGGTCGGTCTTCCGTATTGTGCGCTGGTGATGTAGGTTTGTACGCTTCCTCCTCTAGTCGGGGGAGCAACTTGCGTTTTGGGTAACTTTTGGAGGGGCGTTCGAGTTCATACTCTTCGGCCGCGAGGACCTCGGTCCATCTGTCGGCCAGTAGGTCTTGATCAGCTTGAAGTTGTTGCTGCTTTTTCTTTAGGCTGTTTGCCGTGGCCATTAGCCTCCGTCTGAAACGCTCCTGTTCGACGGGATCCTCAGGCACGACGAATTCGTCGTCGTCGAGGCTTGCCTCGTCTCCGGAGGGAGGTAAGTAATTATCATCATCGACCTCTTCGTCTGCCGCCCTCTCGTGAGGGCTTGCTTCTGCCTCCTCCTGCGCTGGATCGTGCTGGAGGGGGTTGTCTTCGGCACTTTCTGGGGTGTTATTATCTCCTGTGCCGGAATCTCTATTCTTGCTGTGGCGGGATTTAGAGCGGCGCCGCTGATGTCGGTGCTTGGGCTGTTTCTTTAAGGAATCGGCCTCCGTTGCTTCTTCGCCATCCCCATCTTTTGGGGTGTCCACCATATATATGTCGTATGACGAGGTGGTCTTCCAGTGTCCTGTAGGCACTGGTTCTTGATAGTCTCCGGCATCGTCGTCCATACCGTCGATGTCTTTGGAGTCGTAGTCGAGTACGTCGGTTAGATCGTCGACTGTGGCTACGAAGTGGGTGGTGGGTGGGCTCTGAATTTCTTCGTCGTCTGCGTCCCAACCATCCTGGCCGTAGTTCGGCCAGGGCTCTCCGGATAGCGAGAGATGCTTCAGCGAATTTAAGATATCGCCGAAGGGTGAGTGCTGAAAGATGTCCGCAGCGGTGAATTCCATGATCGGCGCCCAGTCGGATTTGACTGGCAGGGGCGCAGGAGGTTCGGAGTCCGGCAGAGAGTCCGGCACCTCGGAGTCGTGAGCTTTATGCGGGACAAGGTAAGTGTTCGGCTCCATCGCCGTAGAAGTTGCAGCTCCCGAGGCGGTGTCCAGCCATCCGTCCTCGATCTGAGCGATCGGCTCCGGACTATGGGTCGGAGCGGATTCGTGTGCGGCCTCCAAGGTGCTGTCCGGCGGCAGAGTTAGGTCATGCCCATCGTGACAGCGCGGCACGCTCGGCTGTGGCTCAGATCCATCGAAGATCAAGTCCCCGCGGATATCGGCCGTGAAGTTTAGGCTTCCAAACCTGACCTGACGGCCAGGGGCGTAGCTTTCGATCTGCTCCAGATGGCCAAGTGAGTTGGCCCGCAGTGCGAAGCCGCCGAATACGAAGATCTGTCCGGGGAGAAAAGTCTCACCCAGGACTGCGTCGTTGTCGATTGAAGAGGCCATCAAGCCTATCGGTGACGACACAGAGGAACTCTCAATGAAAGCACCAATGTCGGTGTCAAAACCGGCGGATCTCGGGTAGGGGGTCCCGAACTGTGCGTCTAGGCGGATGGTAACAGGAGACAAGGGACACGATGTTTTACCCAGGTTCGGGCCCTCTTGATGGAGGTAAAACCCTACGTCCTGCTTGATTGATATTGATATTGTGGATGTTTACAAGAGTGGATCTACCACGAGATCAAGGAGGCTAAACCCTAGAAGCTAACCTATGGTATGATTGTAATGGTTGTTGTTGTTGTTGTGTCCTACGGACTAGAGCCATCCGGTTTATATAGACACGGGGGAGGGCTAGGGTTACATAGAGTCGGTTACAATGGTAGGAGATCTACGTATCTGTATCGCCAAGCTTGCCTTCCACGCCAAGGAAAGTCCCATCCGGACACGGGACGAAGTCTTCAATCTTGTATCTTCATAGTCTTGGAGTCCGGTCGATGATGATGATAGTCCGGCCGATGATAGTTTGGCCGATGATGGTAGTCCAGCTATCCGGACGCCCCCTAATCTGGGATTCCCTCATTGGTACTCCTGGGGCATGTGTGTGCACAAGCATAGCAGTAAGCCGGAGGTAACTATTACAATAGTCATTGGAAGATTACAATGGTTGAGGTTTTGCACAGTAACTTACCGAAGATGGCTGAGACCATTTGAGATATCTGCCGTTTTAAGTCGGACAGCTCGGTTGTTGCCTCTGCAAGAGATGTTTCTGCCGTCTCGGCCCGAGTCACCAGAGAAGCCTTCTCATCAGCCCAGGTTTTCTTCTCTGACTCAAAACTTTTCTTCAACTTCTCATTTTCAGAGACCGTAAATTCAAATTTGGAATTGGCCTTTTGAGTTTCAAGTTCTTGAGTTTCCAGCCGGCTCTTCAGGACAGCAAGCTCTGAGTCAAACTGACTTATAGTGGCCTGCGTCGATACCGGATTATGGTAAGAATCATGGTAAGATAATATTAAAGTCCCAAGTACTTTGCAAGCAAAGGTTCTTGACACTTGGGGGCTAATGTATACTGAAGAATTTTTCAAGCCTACCATGTCGGGTCACAC
This sequence comes from Triticum aestivum, assembly GCF_018294505.1. NCBI lineage: Eukaryota > Viridiplantae > Streptophyta > Magnoliopsida > Poales > Poaceae > Triticum > Triticum aestivum. The sequence continues at coordinate 80,441,398 of NC_057813.1, read as the reverse complement.
ATATTAAGTCTCAAGCACTTTACAAGTAAAGATACTTGACACTTGGGGGCTAATGTGTATCGTAAATTTAAGCTATTATGTTACAACCGCGTTAAATATATTCTCTTTAAAACTGGGCAAACTAACAGTAAAGCAGATTTTTAAGTCTACAGCATATTTATTCATAAGCAATAGACTTGGGGGCTGGTACAGTAAATAAGATTCAGGAAAAAAGCATAAGTTATACCTTCGATTTGTATTGTATTTGTTTTACCATGTCAATTTCCAGGTCACAGCTATTATGCACTTGATTCAGATAGCCCGAGACTATATCACCAATGCTTAAGTGAGTATAATCGGTAATATCTTGCTTGGCCTTTCGGCGTTCGACAAGTTCTTCTTTGGCAGAACATTTGGCGAGGACAGTAGGCCGCCTAGGTTCAACAAACTGACTTTTCACAAACTCAACTTCCGGTTCAGACGTCTTGACCGGGCCAGGAGCTTCTGGGTTATCGGAGCTGTTGAGAGTATCTTCGACAGGCGGGTCAGAAGTTGGCACTGGAATGTTAGAGGCCGGTTCAGGCGGCTGATGGGTAGAGCTGTCTGGAGCAGACGTACTAATCACCGGTTCAGTTACAATCGGGTCTTGGGACGGCTTATTCTTCTTTGCCCTCTTGTTGGGTTTCATTTGCATGCTGTTAACAAAGGCAGAAGGATGAATACTAAAGCATGGGTAAAGTAAAGCTCAAGGTACATAAAGGTTACATTACCCGGGAGCAGTTTTGAAAGCCGGCATGTTTGATTGCATGGATTCGCCGGAAGAAGGAGAGGTATCCTGATAATTGGAGTCAGACAAATTGAGAGGTTGACGAATTAAGCCCGCTAAAGGTAGAACAGAACGTAAATCGGAGATAACCTCAGTCCGACGCTTCCTGTTTACATCAGGTAAGCCGGAGGAGAGTTCTGCATCCTTGTTGTTCCGGGTCTGCCTCCGGTTCTCAAGCCGTTGTTGCTTCAAAAGAAATTGAGGATCTTGATAAGCAAGAGGATGTGAAAATCTTACTTTCCGGGTCACCCTTCGGATCTTTTGCTTTGGCAAAGGCTCTGAGTCGGAGGAGATTATAGTTACCTCTTCACCAGCTGCTTGACTGTTTCCCGTATCCTCCTGAAGGGATAGAATGTCAGTCAAGTGATGACAAGGGAATTAAGAAAATTTAAAGATTACCTCTTCATCATCCGAAGAAGTATCATCCAGTTTGAGTAAATCGGAGGCGCTGGGTTTCTTCTTCTTTGAGGTTCCCGTCTTGGCAGCATTCCTTTCGGTTTTCTTGGTCGTCCTGGCTTGTTTGGCAGCCTCATGGTCATATTTGACCTTCCAGAAGTTATCATCAGCCTGTGGAAAAGGATAAGGAGTTATGAGTACAAAAAAAGGGTATAACATAGCAAAGAATATTTATTAAGATTGATAACTTACTGCAGGGGCCGAGTTCTTCTTGCAAAAGGGAAGTAAGCCGAAGGCGTTACTGGTTACAGTGCCCTCTTTCAGCAGCGACTGGGTCGTAGCATCCACCACATCATCTGGTAAGTCGTCAGGACTATGGCGTAGCGGGTCATCCTTTTCGCCTGTGTAAGTACACATTAAGCCGGAACGGCGGCTTAATGGAAGTACTCGCCAAGTGACCCAGATTCGAACCAGATCGATGCCGTTTAAACCGTTTCCCAAGAGAGCTTTGATCTTCTTGATGGTGGGATTGAGAGGCAGACGCTCAACAACCGTCAGTTTGTCTGCTAGCGGATGGTTGGACTCAAGGCGCAGGGCATGGAAGCTGGGCAGAGGGCTCTCATCGGCCGGTGAAGTATCCTGACAATAGAACCACGTCTAGTTCCAATCTTTTGGATGACTCAGTAGCTCAGCGTAAGGAAAAAGGCAATCTCTCCGCCGCTGAATTGAAATACCGCCAAGCTCAAGACTAGGCCCGTTGGCACATTCATTCTGCCGATTCAAGTAGAAAAGTTCCCTGAACAATAGCAGATTTGGCTCCTCTCCCAGGTACACCTCGCAGAAGACTTGGAAATTGCAAATATTGACACGGAATTGGGTCCAATGTCTTGAGGTCTAAGATTAAAGAAATTCAAAACCTCCCTGAAGAATTTTGAGCCGGGAGGAGCAAATCCCCGGTTCATATGATCCATAAAAATTATTACCTCCCCTTCTTTGGGGTGAGGCCTCTCTTCAGAAGGGTCAGGGGCATGATAAGACATCACCTCCTTTTTTGGCAGATGGCTGGACTTCACAAATTCATATAGTTTACTATTGGTGACTATGGAGGGAACCCAATTGCAGGTCATAGGGGCCTTGGTTGCCTTAGGTGCCATGACAACATTTGGCCTACGACAAAATCAGAAGTTCTGGTTCAATTTTAACCCGGGAGAAATATCTTAATTATTTAAGGTGGCGGCTTAAGAAGGGGCCTGATGATATAAGGATAACTACGCAACGGAATTTAAGCCGCCACAAATATCAAAAGCAGTTCCAACTTCTTAAAGTCATGAGAAGCAAGCAAGGTTCATAGTTCAGTGTTATTTATTTAAGCCGGCTACATGGACAGTTGTGTGGAAGAGTATTTGACAGAAGTAGTCTTCCGGGTGATACAAACAGATTTCATAATCTGCTATTGATATTTGAGATCAAAAGGTGACACTGACAAGAAAATTTTCTAGACCTAAAACTGATGCAGATGAAGTTCAAGAGCTCGAATAGGGCCTCTGTGTAACAGAAAGGGATCTATCTACGTCCAAAGTAGGTGCGGAAAATCTACCGTATCGGTTTCTACCATCTCTGAAGATCAAGAAAAGCGGGGGTAATGAAATCTATGAAAGGGAACTGCTAAACAGCGAAGAACGCACGAACTCGAAGGTCCTAATGTGGATCTAAGAGGCAGGAAAGAGGAGACTTACGGATGCAAGGTTGCAGCGGAGGCTCGTCGCGTTTCTCTGGTCAAACCAGGTTGATGCAGCGGCCAGAGTTGGTGAAGACGAGATCTGCGACGGCGGCGGCGGCAGAGCTCGAGCGACAGAGAAGCAGCAAGAGGAAGGAGACGACTGGAAGGAGGAGAATGGGAAGACCTAGGTCGCGCCTATTTATAAGGAAAGGAAGACTGAGATGGTGCGAGAAACGAGGAGATAAGAATTATTATCCCGCGGCCCTGACGCCTCGGTCTTCGGAGCAGTCAATAAAGACAGAGATCCGTTAAAGGATATGGTGGAATAAAAAAAGAGGGGAATTTAAGAAAATATGACGTCACGGCGGGTTAACACGGATCCAAAAGATGACGTCGGGGCAAGTTAAAGGAAACCTTTTGCATAGTTAAGAGGACTGAAGATTTATGTTTTAAGGTATCTTAAGATTGACATGAACAGGTTCAAAATCAATCTGGGGCCTAATGTTGGGGATGTAACTATTTGAGTAAGCCGCCCAGGAGGGGTCGGGTTACGCAAAGAAGACTTACCAGAAGGAAGCCCAAAACCAAGCATGAAGACGGCGGTTCAATAAAGGGCTTAAGCCCACAGGCGACTTATGGCCCATTGTAGTAAACCGCCATAATGGCATGACTTGTATCATAAGGCAGATTTAACTAGTCACCGAGCCGGACACTGTTTATAAGCCGGTCGGGACTCTGTAAGCCAGAGGGCATCAACCTGTGTATATAAGGGGACGACCTGCTGGCAGTTTAGGGCAATAAACAACTCATCGAGAGCCGGGCATAGCGCATCTCACTCCCTGGTCATCGAAACATCAATACCAACCCAACTAGACGTAGGCCTTACCTTCACCGTAAGGGGCCGAACTAGTATAAAAACCTCCCGTGTCCCTTGTCCCGATCAACCCCTTCAAGCTTCCTAGTTGCGATGGCTCCACAACTAAGTCCTTTCATGAGGACATCTGACGTGACAATTCCACGATAGTACGGCACCCTACAAAAGAAGAGAAGAAGTAGAAGAGAAGAATCACCGCCAAGAGAGAGAAGGAGTAGAGATGATCGTTATGAATGAAGAACATCCCGGAGAAGCAAGGATTCGGAAAGGAAGGACAAATCATCAAAGAGCTACACAAAACGAAGACATCAAGCTCATGTTGGTGAATGGGTATCCGGTTCCGACTCTGAACATCACTCCGAGAGAAGCTATCACTCCGACTCCGAACATACTCAAGATGAAGGAGTTGTCGGACTAGCACTTGTGACAACCAACTCCTACAACATATTTGATTCACCAAATGAAGGAATTGGAAGTTGCTTCATGGCTAAAGGCCCTAAGGTAACTCACCCCGAGTATGTTGATTTCAATAGTGATGAAGATGACTTGTGAGGTGATGATGATTTACTTATTGACAACTCTAGTGATGAATACTATGATGAAACGTCAATTAATCATGCTAAACAAGATAAAATGAATGACAATGATAAGGATAAGGTTGAGCTTCTAACTGAAGAACTAAACACTCTTAAGTTAGCTCATGAAACTATCTTAGGGGATCATCGAGAACTTTTGATGACTCATGAGAAGTTACGCTTTGAAAAGATCAATCTTGAGCAAGAGCATGAGTTCTTAAAAGCAATCAATGATGATCTTCGCAAGAAAAGTTCTTCTTACATTGCCAAGCGTTTACTCTTATCTACTTACATGCCTCAAGTCTAGTCAAGTAACAAGAACAAGAAGGATTCTTCCTCTACTAGTAACAATAATCATGCTAAATCCAATATTCTTGCTTCTAGTAGTTCTCTTGATTCCACTAATGATTCTCTTAGCCAAGTTACACTTGAGCAAGAAAATAGCTTATTGAAGGGAATTATAGAGAAAGGTGTTTACAAGAGCCTTGCCGGTAGTAAGCAATTCGAGGAAATTGTACGCAAGCAAGGAAGGCACCGGAAGAATCAAGGTGTTGGTTTTGAACGAAAGTTCAATGCCAATGGAGTTGAGTGGGAAGAAGATCAATACCCCAAGACGAAGTTTGTTCCTCAACAAGAGAAGTATGATCCCACTTCCTTCAAGGGAACACAAGCTCAAGATGATCTTCCACCACAAGACCACAAGAACAAAGGCAAGGACAAGCTTCAAGTGGAGATCGATGCATTTGAAGAAGCTCCTAAGGCCTTGGTCAAGTGGGTTCCCAAGACTACGTCAAGTTCTACTTCATCAAGTACGACTACAACTCCAAGGATTCCCATCAAGATGATGTGGATCCCGAAGAAGAAGAACTAGAGAGTTCTTGAGGGTGACCCCGCCATCATTCTTCACTCATATCATTTTGGTAAGGACAAGTGCAATCAACTTCCATATCTTGCACTAGTTCAAGGAGTCACAAACCCCCATGTTGGTAAGGCAAGGGACAAGGTAACCTAATGCTTTCATAGACATCATCTTGTGTGTGCATCACTATATGTCTATGGATATACTTGTTTGTTCCTTGTGGGACTAACCCGTGTAGGTATTGAAAGTGCAACTCACTCCAAAGGATTGCTCCAAATGATCTACATCAACATTGAGCATCCACATCTTCAACACCTACATGAAGTCATCATCGACAAAACCCAAGGTTAGTTCATCCCTCTAAAGGGGGGATCTCACATCTAGGGGGGCTTAACTCTAAGAATTGAGTCAGAGCAACTCTAATGGTGTGAACATATCAATGCATTATGTAAAAGTGGTAACCCCACTTGAGCTTAAAAGATGAGTATGACCTATGATCAAATGTTCTCATTTGACTCCTAAGTCAATATACTCATATATAGATGACCTAGTCATCGCCAATTGTTTGATAGATGCTAGAATTGGATGTGCATGCTTTGCCACATATTTCATTTGCTATTTTGTTGTGTGAGCATGTTGGTTGCATATTTAACTCATTCGAGGACATCCACTTGTTGCTTTGATTGATTGGTGTATTTTTCTTTTCCCAAGTGGATGAACAAGAATGCCTAAGAACCTTCTCTAGCTATCTATGATTTTCTTGTCTCAAACTCTATTCATGATACATCACAAAATTTGATCAAGTCAGGTTTGAACCACTCTGTGTGAGGAGCACTTGGAGTCCCCGATTCGTCATGGACTTAAACTTCCAAAACTTCTTTCTGAATTTCGGTCTGACCGATTCTTCCATTTCGGTCATACTGAGATCACTAAGTCGATCTAGGTTTTCAATCTCGGTGCAACCGATTTGAACTTTTCGGTCCCACCAAGTTGCTGTAACTGTAAACAGTTATGCATCTCGGTGCCACCGAGTTGTTCCACTCGGTCACACCGACAGGGTCGGGCTATTTATAAACACGGGCAAAATTTGGAAAACTTTCTCCGAACCACTTCGCCCGCGCATAGCTCGCTCTGCCTCCTAGGTCTCCGGATTGTCGACTTCGTCGCCAGCCGCCACCAGTCGCTGGTCTCCGCCGCCATCAACGGAATTCATCCCCGCCGTAGCGAGTTCATCGCCGAACTAGGGTATGGACTCGATCATAGTGCTATCCCCGTCAAATTCCTAGCACATTGTGTTCATTATGATTCTTGCCACGATTGAAACACCTCTATCCAGTCAAAACAATCCTTAGAATAGATGCAATTTGAAAATTTAGGGTTAGGTTTCCGCTGAAACCATCTCGGACCCACCGAGTTGAAAAACTCGGTCCTACCGATTCGGCTAACGCCATTGCACAAGTAACTCTCGGTCTGACCGAGAATTGCTAATCGGTGTGACCGATTTTAGAACTCAGTGAAACCCTAGCAGTCTCGGTGCCACCGAACTGTGACTCGGTCTGACCGAGATCACTAGTTTAGGTTCCAAAAGTTGCTTCGATATCATCGAGTTTGAAAATTGGTTGATCCGAAATACTTTCTGTGGAAAACTAAAACTAAGCTTTTGAGTCATTCTTTTTGCAAAAATCTCTGCATTTTGTGATGCTCATCCATTCTATCTCATCTATAACTATTCACAGGGTCAACAGTCAGTGATTTCAACATGTCAGACCAAAGTGACAGCCAGAATAGGGAAGAAGAGCAGATTCACATGAGTGAGGGCACTAGTCCCTCTAGTTCCTCAGATGAAGGCAACAGAAGCACTCCTAGCAATTTTCCCAAAGCAGCCACAAGAGCCAGAAGGAAGAGAACCTTAGACTCAGAGGATGAGGACTATGTGGCAGCTGAAGATGAGGCTACTTCCAAGAATGTAGTGCTCAAAAAGGAGTATAGCTCAGCAAAGACCACAAAGCCTGGACTTAATAGGAAGGTCCCTGCCAAGAGGACACCTATGCTGAAGGTTGGAGGATCAACACAAGAACCTGAAAAACCTGATCCCAAGGAGCCAGCTGGAGAAGGAAAGAAGACAAAGAAAAGGGTCAGAAAGACCATGGCCAGAGTTGTTGGACAACCTTCCATGATGGAAGAGGAGGAGGAAGAAGAGGTTGCTGCACCAGCACCCAAGGCACAAAAGCTGATGGGTGATGCTATAAGGTCAGGGGCTGCATCATCAAAGCCCAAAGAAGCACTCAAAGCTGCCTCCAAGGCCAAGTCTACACCTAATAGGAATACCAGGAGCATACCAGCTGCTGAGAAGAACAAGGCCCCAGTGCCTGAAGTTGCTGCTGAGGAAGATGATGAAGGACAAGTCCTGAGGAAGCTCAAACCCAAGATTCCAGACCACAACGATGCTCATCCAGTGGCTGAGAATATGAAGCTAAGGAAAGATGCAGGGCTTAGGCAGTGGAGATTGCCTGATCCATATGCAATCAGGAGATGAACTGCTGTACATTATAGGTTCCACACTAAGGAACAGCAGGACTTCTATGAGACAGTGTTGTTGGATAAGAAGTCCATAGTCTGTGACATGAGGTAGGTAGACTGGAAATTCATGAAGGAAATGAGGATCACTACACAGGAGTATATCACAGCTTTAAGGCTTGTGGAGTTGATGAGTTTGTTGGACAGAAGTTCACAAACTGGAATGATGAGCTAGTTATGCAGTTCTACTCCACATCTCATTTCTATCCTGATGGCAAAATTGACTGGATGTCTAAAGGTACGAGGTACCAATCAACTATCGAGGAATGGGCCAATTTGATCAATGCCCCAGAGGAGAAAGAAGATGACTTCGATGTCTACTCCAAGAAGAAAAAGTATCACAATTCCATGTCCCATATGTACAAGGAGATCCTAGACAAGGCACTTGAGACCTTCAAGTTTGGGTCTGTCCATTTTCTTCTGTCAGGGCTGCCAACGATCAACTGGATCCTAAGGCACACTCTTTTGCCCAAGTCAGGTGACCAGAACATGATCAGAGGGCATGCAATTAATTTGCTACACATATTTGATGTGCCACAGAAATTCAAGGTCATGAGCCTCATAGTTGAGATAATCAAGAGGACAGCAGCAGACCAAAAGAGAAGTTATGGGTATGCCCCACAAATCCAGGAGCTAGTCAACTCAAAGATGGGCACAGGCAAATATCTGTTGGATAAGGAACACTTTGTTCTCTATCCAGACTTTGAGGACAATCAAGTTGTCATGAATGAGAATGAACCATCCTCAGTGCAAGCTCAAGAGAAGAAGGAGAAAGCAAAGACGGAGAAGGCTGCCAAGATGCCAACACTAGAGGAGGCATCTGAGTACTTTTTGAAGAGCAAGCAGGACCAACTCGGTTACTTGATAGCATCAACTCTGAGGATTGAGAAGGGGTTGGCCACCCTAACTCAAAACCAAGAGAGCCTGGAAAGAATCATGGAACAAAAATTCTATGATTTAGATGTCAAAGTAACTGAGATTCAGTTAGTTGTGGAGCAGCTACAGGATGACATGCAGGAGAGGAAGGGCAGAACAACTACTGATGCATTTGCCAGAGTGCCTCGAGCTCAGAGATCAGCTGCAGACAGACACTAGAGCCACTTCATCTGCACCAGCTACAGCTCCAGTGCAACCAGCTCCAGCACCAACTCCTTCAGCTCCATCCACATCAACTGAAGCCTTCGTTCTTGGAGTCATATCTACACCACCACATCAAGACCAAGCCTGAGAGACGATATAGTACTATGCATTTTCTATGAAATTTTTGGTAACTTGTTGCCAAAGGGGGAGAAAAATGTATAGATCATAGGCTTCGAGAGAGAGAGTTTGCTTTTGTTCTCTCTTGTCTTCGTGGTTGAACTTTATTTGTTTTTTTGCTTGCTTGACATACTATGCTATTATCTGTGAGACATTGATGATCATGTGTTTGATCATAAGCTACACTTATGCTTGTTAGATGATACTATCTTATTTATCTTATCTTTGTATGATCATTCACTTTGCTTGGTGATGAGTGCATGTATTCAATCTTTATTATTTTGAGCGCTCCACCAAGATGTATGTGACATGGAAGAGTAACCCATGAGCCTAATTCCTTGTGCATTTGCAGTCCAAAGCAAATCTTAAACTATGCACAAATTTAGGGGGAGCTCTTGCTTATCACATACTTCTCAAAGCGACGATGTTTTTTCAATCTTATTATCATTTGTCGAAGCTTTGATCTATATGTTGTCATCAGTTACCAAAAAGGGGGAGATTGAAAGTGCAACTATCCCTAGGTGGTTTTGGTAATTCCTAACAACATATAGCTCATTGAGCTAATACTATTCCAAGACAAATATTTCAGGAAAGCTCAATGAATGGCATGGCATGGATGATGAAAGTGGATCCCTCAAAATATTAAGGATAGAAGGACTGACTCAAGCTCAAAAGCTCAAGACTCTACATTTTATATTTTAGTGATCCAAGATCACATTGAGTCTATAAGAAAAGCCAATACTATCAAGGAGGGATGAGGTGTTGCTTAATGAGTTTCTTGCTTCAAGTGTTTAGTGATATGCTCCAAAAACCCTCAACTATTTTCCCACATCCACATATGACCTAAACCTAAAGTCAAACTCGGCCCCACCGATTCTTTCTATCCGGCGCCACCGAGTTCAGATGTCATAGCCATTGCCACAAACCCTAGGCAAATCGGTCTCACCGATAGGGATCTCGGTCTCACCGAGATGGGATTGTAATCTCTCTGTTTACCTTCGTAACGTTTCGGTCTAACCGAAGTGAGCGATCGGTCCCACCGAGATTGCAATGTAAACTCTCTTTTTCCCTTTCGTAACATTTCGGTCTCACCGAAAAGAGCGAATCGGTCCCACCGAGTTTACCTAACCAACTCTCTGGTTAGCTAATTACCAAAATCGGTCTCACCGAGTGTGTGTAATCGGTCTCACCGAGATCACGTTATGCCCTAACCCTAACCATATCAGTCCTACCGAGTTGCATGTCGGTCCCACCGAAATCACTAACGGTCACTAGGTTTACTGAATCGGTCCGACCGAGTTTGTTGATTCGGTCCCACCGAGATTGGTAAATTGTGTGTAACGGTTAGATTTTGTGTGGAGGCTATATATACCCCTCCACCTCCTCTTCATTCATGGAGAGAGCCATCAGAACAAACCTACACTTCTAACTTACCATTTCTGAGAGAGAACTACCTACTCATGTGTTGAGGCCAAGATATTCCATTCCTACCATATGAATCTTGATCTCTAGCCTTCCCCAAGTTGCTTTCCACTCAAATCTTCTTTCCACCAGATGCAAATCCTAGGAGAGATAGTTGAGTGTTGGGGAGACTATCATTTGAAGCACAAGAGCAAGGAGTTCATCATCAACACACCATTTGTTACTTCTTGGAGAGTGGTGTCTCCTAGATTGGCTAGGTGTCACTTGGAAGCCTTCGATAAGATTGTGGAGTTGAACCAAGGAGTTTATAAGGGCAAGGAGATCGCCTACTTCGTGAAGATCTACCGCTAGTGAGGCAAATCCTTCGTGGGCGACGGCCATGGTGGGATAGACAAGGTTGCTTCTTCGTGGACCCTTCTTGGGTGGAGCCCTCCGTGGACTCGCGCAACCGTTACAATTCGTGGGTTGAAGTCTCCATCAACGTGGATGTACGATAGCACCACCTATCGGAACCACGGCTCAAAAATCACCGTGTCTCCAAATTGCGTTTGAAATCTCCAAACCCTTCCTTTTACATTCTTACAAATTGCATGCTTTAATTTCCGCTGCTCATATACTCTTTGCATGCTTGCTTGAATTGTGTGAAGATTGCTTGACTTGTTCTAACTTTGCTAAAATCTGCCAAAGACTAAAATTGGGAAAAGGTTAAGTTTTTAATTGTTCAAGTAGTCTAATCACCCCCCCCCCCTATAGACATACTTTAAGGTCCTACAGGAAGGCCAGTGACGAGGGGGGAGGACGCACCGGGGACAAAGGCATGCGCGCAGCCGTATGTGGAAGAAGACGCCGGTGTCAGGAGGGCGGTCGGCCAAAAGCGGCCGGCGAGAGCGCGCGGACAGCGACAGAGGGGGCGGCGAGAGGGGGGAGGAGCAGCGAAGGAGGAAGGAGGAACGAAGGGGGTGGGAGCAGCGGAGGGGGGAGGAGCAGCGGAGGAGCATTACCCGCGGCGGCGGTGGCGCACGGTGGCTGGGGGAGAAATCCTAACCGCGGCGACGGCGAGCAGATCAAAAGTAATGAGGGTGTCGGGGGGGAGGGGGGCGTACGGCAGGCCTACTAGCTGTAGTAGTAGCACTGCGTATGGGCCGGCGCTACTGCTAAGCCCACTATCTATAGTGCCGGTGGACAGCTCATGCTACAGCTAAGTGGGCTATCATTTTGGACCCGCAGCTCACAACAGCAGCACGGCCCGTGCTAAACAACGCTACTGCTAAGCCATACCAGTAGCGTGCTTTGTACCCAACGCTACTAAAAATTGCCAGTAGCGTGGGAGACCAAAAACGCTACTGCTAAACTTCTACTCCCTCCGTCCGAAAATAGTTGTCATCAAAATAAACAAAAAGAAATGTATCTAAAACTAAAATACATCTAGATACATCCGCTTTTATTCATTTTGATGACAAGTATTTTCAGGCGGGTAGTAATTGCTTTCCTTTTTATGTGCCCTCGACTGAGAACCATGGTTGCCCACCAAGCCTGGACAGAAGGGAGGTCTCCCCAGTAAGCAGTGCTCAACTCCGACACGTCAGCCCAGGGCTTAACTATATCCCAAACTCTGATGGAGAACCCGTCCTTGACCAAAATGTGTGCCACGAACTCCAGTTTTGCACTGGGGATTTGAAGCCCATAAATAAGCCTGATTGGGATGTCAAATAGCTTGCTATGCATATTTTAAGTTCCACAACTTTGACGAGCCGAGCATAAATAGGCTCTAGCTTTGCACAAGTAATATTTCTCATGTATGCATGTTGTGTCTATACCCCAACACCAACTTTATTGGAGATTGCTCCACTCTTGCATCGTTGAATATTGGTTTGTTCTACCGAGCTCTGCCGAGTTCAGCATTCACACAGCTAAGGGTGAGTCCAGTTGACTAAGCTTGAGCTGAGCCTACCAGATTTTTCCAAGTCGAATCGAGGTGATTGAAGAACCTGTTGTGAACCCATATGGAATTGCCACATTGCCTTCCACCTCCTTCTACATTTAATGTAACCCTTGTTCTGGTTTCTAAGCTTCTTGATTCACAATATTCTAAAAACATTGTAGTAACAACATAAAATAAAATAATGCCCACTTGATCATAGAATAATGTTTGCACCAAACTTTTGCACATGATATATGAATGAAGGTTTCAAGATGGTTTAAGTGGATTTAAAATTTACTATATGAAATATAGTGCAAAGCAATCGTTGAGTATAATTACATTCTACATATGAAATAACATTCAAGAAAGTTACTAAGAGCAACTCCAATGGGCCGACCCAAACGGACGGCGATTTTGTCTCTTTTTTGTTCGTTTGGGTCGGCCGTCCGCCCGGTGTTCATCTTGTTTTATATTTGTGTCGGCAGTGCGTCCAACGCGCAGACCCATTTCATGTCCGCACTCAACTTTTTTTAAAAAGGCCCACGGTCATAGATCATGTCAGCGGCCATGTCTCATACTGACACCATGCCGGCTTCAAAAAATACAACCACAGTCATGTTGGCGCACTCGCCAGCGGCCGGCACACATGCCAGCACACAAAAAAAGGGGTGGGACTTGAGTTTGACCACGCCATCGCGGCCCCGTGGTCATGCCAGCACACCTGCCGGCATACAAAAAAAGAATGGCACTCGCCGCCATAGATCACTCGTCCTCAAACTTGAGCATGTCGGCCTGCATCTTCTCGAACCACGGCCTCTTCCTTGGCGACACGGTGTTGAGATCCACCTTCATGATCTCCACCCCGCTCATCATGCTCGCGAGAGCCACTTCTTTCCCCTTGGTCTTGTCGTTGGTGGCCTCGATCTCTAGCATCTTGACTTGCTTCTCCGCCTCCATCTCAAGCATCCTGTCTTGCTTCTCCGCGTCCATCTCAAGCCTCCTTCTTTGGATCTCCATGAAGGCGTTCATTTGCTCTTCCCTTTCTTGCCGGCGCTTCTCCTCCCTTGAGTCCTTCTTGGTCATCATGCCCTCCACAGTTGCAATCAAGGCGATCAATGCCGCATCCCGCTTGTCCTCCTTCTTGGAGTTGGTCTACCCCTGCGGCTGAGCCTTCTCACCGTCCCCAACCTCCTCCATGGCTTGCTTCCCACCACGCGACTTGGAGCGGCATATTGCGCCTTGAACTTCTCCTCGTCTTTAATGACCCTAAAGCAATGGGAGAGGTTGAAGCACTTGCCACTGTGTTAGACCTTAAATGCCTCCAAAGCTTGAAGTGCCTACAAATCTATTTCATGCAAGCATATTGGCAAAATGGTATGCAAACGAACACGCAAGCATAAACTTGATGACACAAAAGAGGGTGGCTTGCTAGCATACCATGTCTTGCATGCTGATGCCGCTCACGGGGCGGGCCTTGACACTCTCAAGAGTGGCATAAAACTTGTTGCACTCTTGTTAGATCACCCTCCATCGCTTCGAAATGGACACCCACCCGCGCATGCTTACTATTTGGTATGGAGGAAACTTCTTGCATTCATGGAACTCACGGTGGACACGAATCCAAAAAGTTGAATGCTTTTGTTCGGCGCCTATCTTGGGGTCTTGCCCAATGTCTCTCCAACACTCGCAAAGAAGCTTCTCCTTGGCCGCCGTGTATGCCTTGGTATGCTTGCTCTTGCACTTTGGCTTCGCCCCGGCAGCTTGGTTGGCGAGCTCGTCCTCGAACGAAGGCTCCCCTTCGATGTCGCACGTGTCCTCTTCCTCTTGCTCGTAGTCCTCCGGAAACTCGTGGTCGAGAGGGAAGTCGTCCAGGTGCAGGCCGACCTGATCACGCATGAAGGCACCTGATCTTCATTGTAGCCAGCGGACGGCGTGAACGCCCCTCGGCCGTCCTGGCTTTGTGGATCAAAGCCAACGGCCTGTGCACCACCCCCGAAGATCATGTTCTGCATGTATTCGTCGTCGCTGGCGGCTGGCATTCCATCGAACAGGTTGTGTGCGCCCGGCATCACGTCAGCTAGCGTCTGCTGAGCGCGTTTCCTCGCGCCTTCGGATGACGAGCCACCGGCCACCGATGTGGCGATGAGGTCGATGGGCGCGGGCGCGGTCGTGGAAGGCGCGACCATGCTCACCTCGGGAAAGTACTCCCCGGAGAGGCAAGAGGCCTGTGGGTGGACGTGGAAGCCGAGCATCGGGGTGCAAGCCGACACGCGGGGCGAGTCAGGCAGCACTGACCGAGGGAAGGCGGATGAGCCGAGCTGGCCGCGACCACAACGGTGTTGATGAGGTTGTGATGGCAAGGGTTTAACCCTAGCATATAGAGCGCCTCCCTCATTGCCGCTACAATGCGGGCGTTGGTGACCTCCTACTGCGTGGCAGCGGCGACGGCGGCCGCCGCGATGGCTTCATTCCTCGCGTCTGCCGTGTGCCTCCGGTCCTTCCTCTTGGCCGACTCCTTTGCCCGTTGTTCGGGCGTCAGCACCTTCTTCGACTTGGGCGCGGCGGTCTTGCGGGGGGCGCGAGGCTTGCCTTTGCCGGAGGGGGCGGTCGGCATGCCAGACGAGGCCAGGGAGGCGAGGCTGGCGGCGTCGTCGAGGTCATCGTCCATGGCGGGGGTGGGGCGGGAGCGCGCGTGGGCGGGCGAGAGGGTGTTTGGGTGGAATGGAAGGAAATGGTGGAGGCTGCCACCGACCAGCGGGCCTGGGGGAGGAGAAGGCGCGCGTGCGTGTACGCCTCGTGGCCGCGCCGACGCAAATCCGGCTAAAAAATGAGCCGGGAATGGGTCGACAGGCAGACGCCAAGCGGACGCGCGTCTGTTTGGGTCGGCGTGTTGGGCCTTTTGTGTCCGCGCGGATCCAAATGGACGCCAGCGAACGAAATGGGTCGTCCCGTTGGAGTTGCTCTAAGGGCATCTACAATTCAGTCCCCTAAACATCCATGTGCGCATCCGCAGACAGCGTCAGCCCACCCCTCAAATGTCCTCCCGGACAACCACATGCCTCATATC
The DNA here is from genome assembly GCF_018294505.1 of Triticum aestivum. Classification (NCBI taxonomy): domain Eukaryota; kingdom Viridiplantae; phylum Streptophyta; class Magnoliopsida; order Poales; family Poaceae; genus Triticum; species Triticum aestivum. Next base: position 80,425,925 of record NC_057813.1, on the reverse strand, counting down.
TGAACCCCTTATCCATGGAAAACCATGCATGTCCAGGATATAGCACCAATTCACAAATTAAGCAATTCGACAAAGCAAAATAAACCACAATTCAACACATGCGAAAATAAAATTTAACAATTCATACATAGATAGGTGACACACGAATGAACCAGTCGAGTCTTTTGTTGTGTTCGTAAATCTCCTTCTTCTTCATCTCGACGCACTTCTTGCTTCCATCATCTAAGAGGCTAATGTCTTACAACATGATCATAGAATCTTCAGTGTCCCTTGCAAGCCTCAACCTCTCTCTCTCTCTCTCTCTCTCTCTCTCTCTCTCTCTCTCTCTCTCTCTCTCTCTCTCTCTCTCTCTCTCTCTCTCGCGCGCGCGCGCGCGCACATCTAAGAAGAACTTGAACCTCTCCTTCTTTACCTAATTCGTAAAAAAAATGCTCATCCATGTGGAGGACATTTAGCACCGCGCCATCCCACGCAACCTGCTCCTTCTCCCACTTATTTCCCATCACCTGTAGGTTTCTCTTTGGCATGGCTGCTTGTACGCCTGCCCCTCCACTTTGCTCTTCTTTGTCATACAATCTAATAGATTTTTGGTAGCTAGAGCCACCGTTTTTCTTTATCTTCTTGGTGCCGCTTTGAGAACTTCAACAATGGTTTGTCACTTTGGTTCCCATTAAATTCATCCAACAACGGGACAAAGTAAATGGCGTGCCCTCGATTTGAAAGTACAAACTCGCCGCCAACCCCAACTAGCAAAGCAAAAAATCACGCAAAACAATGCAACAACCATAGTGAAATACAAATGATGACAATTTGAAGCAAATCAAACTTACATGGCTTGGGACTCCAATGTCACTTTGGTTCCGGCTAGCCACTTGTGTATAGTAACCGATAAACTTTTTGACTCTCTCTTGGATGGTGGACCATCTATGTTGGAGAGAGCCCTCATCGTGAGTGGTATGGACGATAAGGATCGGCTCCACATAATTCCTTTCCTCATGGTAGAGTTTGTGATTTTTTTTCCGACTTCATACATAGAGGAATTGGTATGTCCTTTTACTTGGTTTCACAAATTGGATTCATGCTTGTGGTGCGTGATGTTTTTCCGACTTCATACATAGAGGAATTGGCATCACGCATCAAAATGCATAGGCTCTTGACCATCATTTATCATGTTCAACATGAACGCGTTCTACAATATGGTCCACAATGAAACTACAATCCCTAGATTGATTCAATAGTATGTCAACAAACGAAGCAATCGATGCAAATGACATATGGGGTAAGAATGTATCGGGTCTTGCTCGAGCATATCGTCAAACATCAAGTGGGCATGTCCGGTGCCGGCATTTCTTGACGTTGTCCATTGCATTCGGAGTTGCGGCGATTCGTACATCGTGTCTATGGCGGAGGCATCCTCCAAGAAGGTATCCGGGATGCCTGGCTGCTAGGAAGCCGGAATAGACTCGGGCTCAACTGACGGCTTCTTCCTTCTCCCCGGATCGGACGCGCCCCAGTCCATGCCCTCACTGGCCATCTCTGCAGCTACCTTCTCCGCTACTTCCCGGGCGTGTTGTCGGGCACATCGGTTCCTCTGAGCAATGATCTCTGCCCTACAAGAGACGCTAATCGGGAGTGACACGGACTTCCGTCGAGGCATCATCCATGGAGGTGTGGGGGTGGGGTACTCAGCATTGACATCTACGAAGGCGGATGAGGATGGCGGCGTGGACGGGCAGCAAGCGTGGGGGAGGGTGACGAATCAAACGTGGGAAATGGAGGACGGACACGGGAGGATGACGGGTGATTTGGTGGACTTGGTCAGTTTGGAGCGGATTTAAGATGAGTTCGGCCTATCGGATCCGATGTGGTGGCCGCGGCCGGGCGTCCCTGTATCCGCCCCACATATCGATTGGGTTTCGGGTTGCCGGTTAGCCCAGATGTATATATAGAGCCGGTTTGAGGGGGTCCGGTTGGATGCCAATTTGGTGACAGTGAGTGACCGGGCCATCCGTCCAGACATAGGGAATTTGAGGGTTCACTTGTAGATGCTCTAAAAGATTCCACTCTACTTTGTCTATGGAAACATCTTTAACAATAAATAGCTAGCCGTGGTCGTTTCATAGAAGAAGTCTACCAATGTAACCAATGTTGTAAGCATGACGTGAGTTTGTCGGCATATATCACGCGCGCGTGCTGTGATCGAAGTGACATGCGTGACCTCATTCCATGGAGCCGGCCCTAAGCTTCAGCACAATTTCTATCGTACCAGCTAGGCATGGCGTATAATCTCCTTGCAGAATAGTATAGTTTTGGCACAATATATACATACGCGTCACGCGTGTTGTTGTCACTTGTCAGCGTGAGCTTAACAAGGGACGATGAAACCAAGGTTCCGGCAAAGGGGCGACGTGCCCGATGCCTGCCCGCCTCATCCAAGATACGTACCATGCAGATGAGATGCATCGCCAACTCCAGCGCATATAAATAGACACATGACCCGGCTCCACAACCGCACACAAGTGAAGCACTTACCTTTGCATTGGTGCATACTAAGTACTTGTTTCTCGCAGTTTGATTTCTATTCCTTCCCAATCCTTAGTGTGACCATGAACTAACGTTTTTGCAGACAATTCGAGCTTGCAAGTCCGAGGAGATCGAGGAGGAGGCCGCGGAAGATGAGCAAGACGTCTTGGCCGGAGGTGGTTGGCTGGCCGGCGACGCAGGCCGTGACGCAGATCAACGCCGACAGGCCCGACGTGGCGATCGAGGTGGTTCCTAATGGCACCACCGTCGCCCCCGGGTACAACGCCGGGCGCGTCCGCGTCTTCTTTGACGCCGGAAACGCCAGCGGCCCCGTCGTGGGAACCCCTGCCGTCGGCTAGCTACTGCCTCACCTTGCCGCCAGCAGGTCAAGGGTTGAAGCTGAAGAAGCCTTATTCGGCTGAAGAAAGCGTGTGTTAAGATACAAAGAAAACACACTTGAATAATAAAATAAACTCATAATGCAACGTCTCGTTACTTTTGGCAAACTGGCAAGAAAATGAGAAAAGTCTAAACTAAACCCTGCTTTCGTACTGTTAGTTTGAATCAAACCCTGACCTTGCAATCCTTGAAATTGGCACCCAGTCCTTTCTGATCCCGGTCAATCCTGACCGTTTTTGGCTCATACATTGTTTGGACACCGGGATTGATTATGTGGCACGGGATCAAGGACAAAGTGACTCCGACCCGACGAGTACGTGCGACGACGGCTGTATATGTGTATCAGTGTCTGTGTATGCGACGATGATGACGACGGTGTCTGGTTTGCTGTGTCTTTCGCTAGTAAGACGCAGACACGCTGACTCCGACCGGACGAGTACGTGCGACGACGGCTGTATATGTGTATCAGCTCGGGTGAGGAGGTGATTCGTCATTCTTTTTTTCGGTGGCTGTTGTGGTGGTGCTGGAGGCAGGTGACGAGCGTTAGTGTCAAGCTCAGAGATGTTCTGCTATCTTTTCAGTTTTGTCATGTCTGTTCTTACGTGACTTGTATTTTGTTCTTTATGATATGAATGGGACACGTATTACCATGAAAAAAAAATAGTAAGACGCAGACACGCTGGAGCCGGCCAGTTCCTTTGTGTACGTATGTCTCAGCTTTGTCAGAGTAAGTGTCCGGCTCGGTGGATGCATCACCCTTGTGCCGCCACCTGTTCTTTGTCGCCATGGCTGACACGTTGAGGCACGCCACGGCTTCCTTGTTCTGCTGGAACAACATGTAGTCCAGAGGGATGACACTGTTGGAGTGCACGCACTTGTAGTACAAGTACACATTTAGCATGATCGGTGAGCTGGAATAATAAGTCGATCTAGAGTTATTTACCAAAACCACCACACTTAAGGATAGGGTAACAACTTGATACAACATATAAGCCAGGGCACAATGAACTATCAAAATTGCATCTAACGACTAACACAGAGCACTGATTGTCTCATTTACTTGCGAAAACAGCGAAACCGACAAGTTGGGCCCACCGGTCGGGCTGACGTGGCATGCCTACATGGACAATTTGCCGAGGTGGCCAAAGGCCCCACCCGTCTGCCTCTCATCTGTTCCACTCTCCTCTCTCTCTCTCTCTCTCTCTCTCTCTCTCTCTCACCCAAATCCTATCTCTCCTTGCCGCCTGGCGGCGTGGTCGTCGGCCAGGTCCTTCGTCGGCTAGCTATAGGAGGGAGCACGAGGTTCTCGTTGTGCTCGTCCCACTGCCTTCACCTGCTCTTGAGATGTTGTGTCATGCCGCTCCGACAAGAGGCGCTAGTCAATTGGGCAGATGAAGACATAGGAGGGAGTGTCGGGTGTTGTGCCGCGCTGACGAGCTGTAGGAGGGAGCTCGCTGGACTGATTGGTGTGGTTGCCGGACATGGCGCTCGACGGCGGCGAGGCGCGAGTGGCACGACCGTAGGCGTGCGTCCGTGTGGCCAGGTCAGCCATGGCCGACGGCCTCCGGCGTGAGCGGGACGAGCGGCTCCCGGATCTTGCGGTAGTGGTGTGGGGCGCTTCTAGATGTGTGCGTGCTCGCGGCGGCTAGGCGTGCAAGAAACAGGACAAGGGGGCCTGGGATAGCTCGAGCAGGGGCTCGGTTGCCATGACCATGGAGCTCTCGGCTCGCACGGGCGCATATGGTTTGGCGTCCACGCCGACGGGAGCGGCATCGGCTTGGGAGGACTCACGACGCCCCCCCCCCCCCCTCCGGTCATTGGTGCTCGCCGCTAAATCGCCGATGCCTCTAGTCGCAGAAGTCTGGCCGCCCACAATCTACTCGATGTAATGTCCCATAGAAAGAGATATGTGAAGATGATGGTCTTGGAGCAACTGACATGCGGTGTCCGCGTCTCATTTGCCACCTCAACTGGTCAATGTTTTTTTGTGTTTGGTCTTTGCCACGTCAGCCCAACAGATGGGCCCAACTTGTCAGTTTCGCTGTTTTCACGAGCAAATTCGACAATTAGTGCTCCACGTTACAGATTATGCGCAGAGTTGGAGGTTCTTTGTGCCCTGGCTCATATGTGGTATCAAGTTGTTACCCCTAGCCCCAACTATGGTGGTTTTGGGTAAATAACTCGTCGATCTATGTTACATGTTTACGTAGGTGCAGTACTGAGTACGTGTGTACCTCAAGCACACGTACACTATGAGCACACACTAGAATAATAAGTCGATCTGCCCGGAAGATACTCTCCGACACCAAGAACACTGTCGTGGAATTGTCACGTTAGATGTCCTCGTGAAAGGACTTAGTTGTGGAGCCATCGCAACTAGGAAGCTTGAAGGGGTTAGTCGGGACAAAGGACACGAGAGGGTTTATACTAGTTCGGCCCCTTACGGTGAAGGTAAGGCCTACGTCTAGTTGGGTTGGTATTGATGTTTCGATGACCAGGGAGCAAGATACGCTATGCCCGGTTCTCGATGAGTTGTTTCTTGCCCTAAGCCGCCAGTGGGTCGTCCCCTTATATAAACGGATGGACGCCCTGTGGCTTATAGAGTCCCGGCCGGCTCATAAACAATGTCCGGCTCGGTGACTAGTTAAATCTACCTTATGATACAAGTAATATATTATGGCGGTTTACTACAACGGGCCTTAAGCCGCCTGTGGGCCTTAAGCCCTCTATGAACCGCCATCTTCATGCTTCGGTCTTGGGCCTCCTCTCTGGTAAGTCTTCTTTGCGTAACCCGTCCCCTCCTGGGCGACTTACGCAAATAGTTATATCCCCAACATTAGGCCCCAGATTGATTTGAACTTGTTCATGTCAATCTTAAAATACCTCATGAAACTGTCCTTAGTCTTTTGTCTTGCATGAAGATTTTAACCCGTCGTGACATCATCATCTGAATCCGGGTTAAATCACCGTGACGTCGTCTTCAATAAAACTTTATTTTTACTCCGTCATATCTTCCAACGGATCTTTGCCTTTACTGACCATCCCGAAAATCGAGGCGTCGGGGCCGCTGGATAATGATGTTTTGGCCTCCTCATTTCTCGCGCCATCTCAGTCAGTCTTTTCTTATAAATAGGGCGACCTAGGTCTTTCACTCTTCCCTCTTGCTTCTCTCGAGCTCCGCCACCGCCGCCGTCGAACCCCTCGTCTTCACCGACTCGGGCCGCTGCATCAACCTGACTCTGACCAGAGATCGACGGCGAACCTCCGCACCTCATCCGCATCCGTGAGTTCTTCTCCTTCCCTTTCTCAAATCTGCATTAGGACTCTGTCGAGTTCGTCGGCGTTCATCACCGCCCGACGCAAACCCTCGCTAGTTCTTACCTCCAATGCCCTGTTTAGATTGAAAAAACTACGTAGAGCTGCTGTGGTACTTGTTTATATTGATCTTGCGTAGAAATAGATCTCATTTCCCTTGTTTGGAAGCCCTCCTCGAATGCATGAACTTCTCTGCCCTATTTTTAGGTCTAGAAAATTTTCTTTTCAGAGCAATAATTTGATCCAGATTAATAACTGTCATCTGTGAAACTTGTTTTTATCACCCGGAAATGGTAAATGCCCTTATACACAACTGTCGAGGTGTCCGGCTTAAATAAATGACACAGAACCTTAATTGCTCCTCATGAACGGAAGAATTTTGAACTGCACTTGATACTTGTAGCGGCTTAAATATTGTTGCACAGTCATCCTTATATCATTAGGCCCCTCATTAAGCCGCCACCTTGAATAATTAAGATTTTTCCCCCGGGTTAAAATTGAACCGGATCTTCTTGTTTTCCATAGGCTAATTGCTGTCATGGCTCCTAAGGCTAATAAAGCTCATGTGACCTGCAACTGGGTTAAGTCCACTGTCACAGAGAGTATCTTGGTTGACTTCATGAAATCCGCCCTTCTGCCCAAGAAGGAAATCATGTCCTATCGTGCTCCTAATCCGTCGGAGGAGAAACCTATACCCAAAAAGGGGAAGTAATCATATTCACCAGTCATATGACCCGGGGCTTTGCTCCGCCCGGCTCAAAATTCGTCAGGGATGTGTTGCATTTCTTTGATCTTAGACCCCAAGACATCGGGCCCAATTTTGTATCAAATATCTGTAACTTCCAAGTCTTCTGCGAGGTGTATCTTGGAGAAGAACCTAATATACCATTATTCAGAGAACTGTTTTACTTAAACCGGCAGAATGAACGTGCCAACGGGCCCAGTCTTGAACTTGGTGGTATCTCAATTCAGCGGGGAAGAGACTGTCTTTTCCCTTATGCTGAACTGCCGAGTCATCCAAAGGAGTGGAACCAGACGTGGTTCTACTGCCAGGATACTTCTCCGGCTGAGGAGAACCCTTTGCCCGGCTTCCGCGCACTGCGCCTTGAGTCCAACCACCCACTGCCGGATAAGTTAACTACTGTTGAACGTCTTCCACTTGCCCCTACCATTAGAAAAATCAAAGCTCTTCAGGGAAATGTCCTAGACGGCATTGACTTAGTCCGAGTCTGGGTTACCTGGCGAATACTTCCATTAAGCCGCCGACCCGGTTTAATGTGTACTTACTCCGGTGAAAAGGATGACCCAATGCGTCATAGCTCCGACGACTTGCCAGAAGATGTGGTAGAGGCCACGACCCAATCATTGTTGAAAGAAGGCATAGTGATAAGTAATGCCTTTGGCTTACTCCCCTTCTACCAGAAAAACCCGGCTCCTGCTGTAAGTCACCAATCTCTGATGAATATTTTATATTATATCTTGCCTTTACTTATAAATTCTTATCACTTTTCACAGGCTGATGATCACTTTTGGAAGGCCAAATATAACCATGAACAGCCAAACAAGCCAGAGCGGCCAAAAGAGCTGAAAGGAAAGCCGCCACCGCAGGAACTTCAAGGAAGAAGAAATCTAGCGCCTCAGATTTACTCAAATTAGACGATTCTTCCGATGAAGAAGAGGTAATCCTTTAACTCTCCTGACTTCTTTGTCATTACTTTGTTGACACTCTATCTTTTCAGGAAGACACAGGGAACAGCCGAGCTGCTGAGGAAGAGGTAACTATAATTTCGTCCGACTCCGAGCCTCTGTCGCGTTAGAAAATTCGAAGAGTAACCCGGAAAGTAAGATTTTCACATCCTTTGGCTTACCAAGATCCTCAATTTCTTTTGAAGCAACAGCAGTATAAAAAAATTGGAGGCAGACCCGGAACAGCAAGGATGTAGAGCTTTCCTCCGGCTTACCTGATATAACCAGGAAGCATCAGACTGAGGTTATCTCCGATTCACGTTGTCATTTTCCTTTGGCGGGTTACTTTCGCCAACCTCTCAATTCCTTTGACTCCAATTATCAGGACACCTCTCCTTCTTCTGGCGAGTCTATGCAATCCAACATGCCGGCCTTCAAAACTGCCCCGGGGTAACATAACTCTTGTTTCCCTTAAGCTTTGTCCTGCTCATTCTTTTGTATTCATCCTTCTACCTTTGTTGGCAGTATGCAAGTGAAACCCAGTAAACGGGCAAAGAAGAATAAGTCGTCCCAAGAACCAGTCGTGGCTGAACCGGCAATTAATGTGTCTGTTCCAGACAGCTCTACCCATCAGCCGCCGCCTGATCCGGCTTCTGGTATTCCAATGCCAACCTCTGATCCGCCTGCCGATGATACCCTCAACACAAATGACTCGGAGATTCCTAGCCCGGCCAAGACAAATGAACCGGAAGTTGAGATTGTGAGGTCTCAGTTTGTTGAACCGGGGCGTCCTACCGTCCTTGCCAAATGTTCCGCCAAGGAAGAATTTGCCCAACGCTGAGAAGTCAAGCAGGACATTACTGATTATGCTCATTTAAGCATTGGTGATATAGTCTCGGGCTATCTGAATCAAGTGCATAATAGCCGTGACCTGGAAATTGACATGGTAAAACAAATACAGCACAAATTTGAGGTATAACTTGTACTTTTTACCTGCATCTTACATACTGTACCAGCCCCCAAGTCTATTGCTTATGAATAAATATGCTATAGACTTAGAAATGTGCTTTACTTATTAAACTAGTCGGTTCAAAGAAAATATATTTAACCCGGTGATAACATGATAGTTGGAATTTTGCAACACACATTAGCCCCCAAGTGTCAAGTATCTTTACTTGTAAAGTGCTTGAGACTTAATATGTGTGACCCGGCATGATAAGTTTAAAATTCTTCAATGTACATTAGCCCCCAAGTGCCACGTATCTTTACTTGTAAAATGCTTGGGACTTGAATGTTACCTTTCTATTATCCTTACCATAACTCGGTACCAATGCAGGCCACTATAAATCAATTTGAATCGGAGCTTGCTGTCCTGAAGAGTCGTTTGGAGACTCAAGAACTTGAAACTCAGAAGGCCAATTCCAAATTTGAATTCAGCATCTCTGAAAATGAGAAATTGAAGAAGAATTTTTGAGTCGGAGAAAAAAGCTTGGGCTGATGAAAGGGCTTCCCTGGTGACTCAGGCCGAGACAGCCGAAGCATCTCTTGCAGAAGCAACAACCGAGCTGTCCAACTTAAAACAACAGATATCTCAAATGGTCTCAGTCATCTTCTGTAAGTTATTGTAAAAAATCTTTAAACATTGTAACCTTACAATGACTACTGCATTAATTACTTCCAACTGATGGTTACGCTTATGCACATACAGGTCCCAGGAGTACCAATCCGAAGCAAAACATGCTGATCAAGCTTAAAGCAGTTTACACCTTAGTGGAACAGCTGCACTCCGGGTCACAACGCGCCTTGGCCGTTGTAGCCTTATCAACTCCACATCCCCGCCTTCTGCAAGACGTGTTGAAGAGCCTCGCTTTTCTTCCTCAGCGGATCCAAGACTTAAGGCGGGCATCCTCAAGAGCCGGGGCCATTGCCGCATTGAGCCGGGCCAAAGCATGGCTCCCAGAACTAGACCCGGCTGACCTTGCCCTTGGGTACCCAAGTCTGAAGGAAGACGGCACTGCGTTTGACGACCATGATTTCACCACCTGCGTCAAAGCCATACGTCACGTGGCAACCCTTATTGGAAACGACACTGACCTTAGCAAGTATGCGCCAGCTTATGACAGTGAGAACCGGAGAATCCCAAACACTCCATATGATCAAATCAGCCTGATCCCTCCAATTCGTAAGCATACTTTTTCCCCTGAAGTGGACCCGGCCGGTTTAATAGATGATGAAGCTGAATTTGAAGGTTTGAGCGGCATTGACTGGGCCTCGTCAACTTTCCAGGACAGAACAACCGACGGAGAAGCGGAGAAGGATAACCCGGAGCCTTCAAGCCCACCGAAGGAGTGAATCACCTGGTGTTTTGTAAAAACAATGCTTCATTTATTCAGACTCGGGGAGTCTTGTAATAGGGTAGAAAAAACTTCTCAATTTTGTCATGCCTTCGCACATGTTTACGGCGCTTAACACTTTCATAAGCCGTCAGTGCTATATATTTCCAGCTTATGTTGACCGTTTGCCTCCCTGATGTTTAAATTTACTTGTCTTATCCTGCACATGAAACAAACCAAAGCTCCCTTGGCGGTTTCTCACCCCGGGTGTCACATAAAGTATTTGTAACCCGGAAACGCAAACCAACAGACTGATATACAGGCTGGTTTGTGACTATATTTTGTTAAACTTAATCATAATAGCACACCTGTGATTCTTTGATAATCTTTCCGGCTCATATGATGTTCACCCGGCGCTTAATGACCTGGGGTGATGAATATTAAACCGTCAAGACAAAAACATCTCATAATGCTTTTCACAAGGTCTCAAAATAATTTACAGGCTTCTGATTCGAATACGATCAGTAAACCGTTCCAAAGGGGTTAAGCTAAGATTCGGATACGATCATATAGCCCCCAATGGCTTGGCGATGCCGATCAAGTGGGTATCGACAGCTATGTTCTCTTTGGTTCAAATACGACCTATGTTTGAACAGGAAGCCCCCAAGTGACCATAAGATTTGTTTAATGACGCTGATTCATATACGATCCACGTCAGACCCAAAGGGGTTAAGCTATGATTCAAATATGATCAAGAATCCCCCAAGTAGGTTAGGCAGTATGTCGATCAAGTGAGTATCGACAACTATGTTCTCTTTGGTTCGGATACGACCCATGTTTGAACAGGAAGCCCCCAAGTGATCATGGCTAGATTCAGATATGATCATAAGCCGGTCCAAAGGGTATGATCCGCTCCTTGTTGGTAGTGTCCATCACCTGATAAAGAAGACATAAAAACATTCTTTATGTCCATCACCTGTTGGTAGTGTACCATTCTCATCGTGAGCTGGTAAGCCTTTGATTGCAAACACTATGCCCGGGCGTCGAGAGCCGCCTGCTCCGTAGCTAGTCTAGTATCCTCAGCTGCCAATGCCTCCTTGGCTTGAGCTATCTCCTCACGTACCCGTGCCACCTCCGCGTCATGCTCATCTTTGTTTACAGGGATAACCATGGCGGTTAACAGGGCCGTAAGCTTGTCCATGAGATCTATCAGCACTTGAGCCGGCGGGCGCCCAGGGCCTCCTGCCCCGGCCGCTCCTATCCCGGACATAATTGCAGTAGCGGCCGTACAATTTTGACCGGGTTGAGTCCCAGCCATGAAGACTCCTGCCCAATTCAGCGACTCACAGAGGTCCGGAATACTAAAACCATCGGAACAGCCCCCGAGCACACCATCTTGAACTTGATACAGAGAATGTGTTGAACCGGCAGACGAATCACCGTCAGATTGGACGGCCATCTCACCACCATCTTCAGGACTTTCGGAAATCTCTTCTCCATAGACGCAGCCCACAAAGACACGCTTCATGCCGGGTTGAGCCCTGGCGGTTTTCGCACGCTGAGCCGTCTCGACGAGGTCGGTGCAGTTGTCCGGCTCAGGCCCTGGCTCGCCAATCCGGTTGATGAAGACGTGGATCCCTCCGAAGGGGACCCGGTATCCGTACTCAATTGAGCCGGCGTCGGGGCCCCAGCCTTCGTCGTCAATGTAGATCTCGCCGCAACGACTCTTGGTCATCCGGCCCACTACGTATCCCTTGAGCCCTTTGAAGTTGCCCTTCAAGAACTCAAATCCACCGTGCGCGGGCCCCATGGTGGGCGCCAACTGTCGTGGAATTGTCACGTCAGATGTCCTCGTGAAAGGACTTAGTTGTGGAGCCATCGCAACTAGGAAGCTTGAAGTGGTTAGTCGGGACAAAGGACACGAGAGGGTTTATACTAGTTCGGCCCCTTACGGTGAAGGTAAGGCCTACGTCTAGTTGGGTTGGTATTGATGTTTCGATGACCAGGGAGCAAGATACGCTATGCCTGGTTCTCGACGAGTTGTTTCTTGCCCTAAGCCGCCAGCGGGTCGTCCCCTTATATACACGGGTGGACGCCCTGCGGCTTACAGAGTCCCAGCCGGCTCATAAACAATGTCCGACTCGGTGACTAGTTAAATCTACCTTATGATACAAGTAATATATTATGGCGGTTTACTACAACGGGCCTTAAGTCGCCTGTGGGCCTTAAGCCCTCTATGAACCGCCATCTTCATGCTTCGGTCTTGGGCCTTCTCTCTGGTAAGTCTTCTTTGCATAACCCAGCCCCTCCTGGGCGACTTACGCAAATAGTTATATCCCCAACAAACACTCTGCGGTACAAAGCTGTGATGCAGTGTCAGTCGCTCGATGACAAGGGAGATAAGATGACGAGGAAGACTGCTTGTCGGACCAACTTGGAGCGAGAAGAATACTTGTTAATGGTAAGTGACTACATCGGTTGCTAGTACTTTGATTCATCCGCCTCTTGTTCCTCAATGATTCGATTTTGTCTGACTAGGTGAGGGAACCCTGGATGAAGGCCGATTGTTGGGAGGCCCTAGTTGACATGTGGTGTGACACGGCATGGCAGGTGCAGCATGTGGAGAAGGGAAACGATTGTTCCAAAATGCCAGGCATGGCTCATGTCTAGGGGAGCCGGAACCTAACCTCTCTCAAGCAATACATGATATATGGATTAAGATGTTAACTTTTTTACACGGTGCATCTTGGTTCATTAAACTTGATGGTTAATTTTGTAGGAGGCGACGCTTGGTCGCCCGGTCCACATCCTGAAGGCCTGGAAAGAAGGCCACAAGGGGAAAGATGGAGCCGAGTTCTGCAGCTTGTCGGCACAGGAGAAGTACGGGACCATAAAAGAGGTCTTTTCAGGAGGTGCACGGGCAGGACGTCGAACCTACTTCCAAACCCATTGATCCTGAGTTGCTCATCATTGCTGGCGAGGGGAAGGGACATGGCCGCCACCTCCTTTGCAATGGGGCGATCGCCACCTCCTCGCATCGCAAGCTGCACGAGATATGCGCGTCGAGCACCGGCTCAACTCCGTCCATACAGAGTCGCCCAACCGATGCGTCATGTGAGATAGCCGTCTCAAGGTTAGCATCATAACCTTTCATTTATGTCCATGCCTCGAAATAGCATCGTTCCAACCTATATGAGCCTAATGCCATATTACATGATTTAATGGACCAGCGGGCTGCTGAAGAGGAGCAAAGGTGGTTGGCTGAGCAGCAGAGCAGAAATAAGGAACGAGCAGACATGAACGAAAGGTTGAAGCTGCTCGAGAATCAAGTACAGGTAGAACATTCTCTAAACGAGAGTAGAACATTCGTTATATAGCGATGAACCACCCTCACGTGACTCTACTCTTATAGGTTCTTATGCAATCTCGAAGTAGTGGAAATGATGCCCTTCCTCCTCCTCATTCTCCTCCTCCTCCGGAATCTTAACCCGATGAAAATGATGCCCCTCCTCCTTCTCAAGATGTTGTATGAACATGTGAACTTCTATGTGACGTGCACGTGTTTTGCAAGTAGTGAACTTCCATAAGTTAACAATATGTATGAATTTACGAACTTGTGTGTGATGTGTACTATTATGAAACATTCGCTTATATATGTGGACTACTTCAAATTATGCCTATGTGTGTGTTGTGTTACTCGATGAATTTCTAGGGAGCTAGGAGCTCACACATTCATTTGTTATGATAACATTTTCTGCACTACATATGTATACAGAAATTGTACCGAAGTTGTTTTCAGTTGCAGGGATCAGATAAGAAAGAGCTTTAAAATAGAAGCAATGGGACACATTTCCGAGAGCCACACTCGGAAACAGATAGGCTACTGAGAGCAGCACTCGGAAAAGGGGTCGTCTAAGAACTGAAACTACTATTGTGCCACTCCTTTTCCGAGTGTAGCTCTCGGAAAAGGAGTCAGCTGAGCAACACTTTACTACTACAGTGGTGCCTCTTTTTCGAGGGTTGTCAACCTCGGTAAAAGGTCAGCTGCCATGTGGGACACCAAGTCCCACTGGTCAGTTCCGAAGGGTTTAGTCAACAGTCGTATATCGAGCATTGTCGAGCATGGCTCTCGGCAAAGACATCGTCATATTATTGTTTTTAAATATTTAGCAAATACATGATTTAAAACTTTTACTGATAAATGTGACCAGTGGGATCACATGTTAGGTAGGAAAATGTTTTTGTGACGTGTTTTTATCGAGGGCGACGTTGCGGCTCTCGGTATAGGTAAACCAAGTGACGGCGCCGTCAGTTTTGAACGGGCAATGCCACGTGGCTTCTCTTTGCCGTGTGTGGCTCTCGGCGTCTGCCCCGTTGCCGTGCGGTCCTTGTTCGTCGTGAGTCCGTGATGGCAACTTCAACTAGTTGCCGTGAAGCCAAGTTTGCCTAGTGCCCGTGTTTTGGCTCTCGACGAAGAACCTGACACATGGCGTATAAGGAAATTCCAATAGTGTTGGCTGCTATGTACGTGCGTGTTGAGGCCAATTCAGTTCTCCGTAGACCATGTCGCTGCAAGACTAGCAGGAAAGAAAGATGTTTGCCGGAGTTAATGGCACAGTTTGGTAGAAGAGAAGATGATGGGAAGGTAAAAGGAGGAAGACAAGGGTATTTGCGTCTTAAATTTACGGAATAGATAAATCCCGAACGTTCAATTTTTAAGCATGTCACCCCGAACTCCTTTCATGTCAACTTTAGTTAAGACGATGTTGACAAACATAGCAAGTTTCCGATAAAAAATCGAAATAGAACAAAGTTGCCATGTGTTAACAACTAAAGTTGCCATCTCGCAGCAACTAAAGTTGCCATCAAAAAAAGTTCGGAATAACAATGCTTAAATTCCGAACTTCGGGACTTATTGAGGTCCAAAAAAATTTACGGTATCAGTAAGTGCCGAACGTGCTGTTTTTAGTCTCCTGGAGCGGAACGCGCTCAGCGCCCTTAGATATCTTTGCACAAATCTTAAAGCGGCCAGGGCGCCACGTCATGTTTTGTATCAGTTCGGGAATATTGCGTCGTACCGAACGCCCGGCCCGCACCTCTCCTCTTATCCATTTCTTCTGTTCCCCACCGACACTCACTTCGCGGCGAGGAGCTCGGAAGCGAGGCGCTCGTCGGCGGAGACAAGGAGCGGAAGGAGGCGTGCGGCGGCGGAGACGAGGCGCTCGGCGGCGGAGACGAGGAGCTCGACGGCGGAGACGAGGAGCTGGAGGATCCGTGCGGCGACGCGGTGTTTCGAAACCCTCGACAGTGGAGGCAGTACTCGGCGGCGATGCAGGTGCGTGTCGTCGTGTCCACGGCGGCGATGCCGGTGCGTGGCATCCGTGAGTGGGCACGTCGTCGCGGGGAACGACTCCCTGACGGGGTCACGGGGAACGACGGCCTGACGAGGAGATCCGGTGTCCTCGTCGCCGCTGTACGTCGGAGCGCCGCGGCCGCTCGCCGGTGAGTCCCCGCCTAAGCCGCCTTGCCCTTTCTCTTTCCTTCTCCTCCTCATTGCTCATATCCATGCGTCGGTGGCCAGGGATGGCTCGCACCGGTGCTATCCACGCCCGGCGCCAGCCACACGATGCAGGCGTTGGCAAGCTGGAACGTCTCGCGGACCTGGGCGCCTCCTTCAGCGGCGCTAGGTTCTCCTGCAATCGGGCGGTGCTGGAACTCCACTATGGAAGCGGTCGTTGCCCCTACAATCGCTAGGTGCTGGCACAGCACCAGGAGATGCGCCGCCTACGCAAGGACGTTGCAGGCCACAGGTTCAGACTTCAGACAGTTCAGCTCTCTACCCATCAGTCGGGTGCTTGCCTTCTGTTGCATCATCTGACGGTGGCTTGTTTTTGACAGACTGGATAGTCGAAATTTTTAGTATGCAATCAATTTAGATAGTTCATTTTTTCACATGACAATTTTGTTGTGTTCACTTGTGTGCAAGATGTGGAAGATGAATCCCCTAGGACTTTTGTATACCATGGCAATTTAAGTTCATGGAAGCATTGCAATTTTAGTTTACAAACATCACTGATTAGTCCATCTTTCACATGGCAAATTTTGTTTTTTGTGTTCACTTTGTGTGCAAGATGAATCTCCTCAGATTTTTATGTATCATGGCAATTTAAGTTCATGGAAGCCCATCAATTGTAGTTTATGGACAATGGCAAATTCCTTTTGCTTTTTCAACAATGGCGAACTATTTCTTTTTCTTATAGAGCCATGCCAATGTAAGTTAATTAACCATGGCAAATGTAATTCATGTGTCATGGCAATTTTTTTCACTATATGATTGAGATGAAGAAGATGCACACTACATACATCGCATTTTTCTTATACTAACTTGGCGTAGTTGCCTTGTTCTTTGACCAATCAAATGGCCTTCAACTGTTTTGTTGGTTGGTAGCTACTTCATGTTGAGTTTTAATTTGTGTTAACACATAGGTTAGTAGTAGGCCATGACAAAATTAGGAGAAATGTACAATAATGTGGCAATTTCTGTGGAGTGACACGGAGGTAAGGCACGGACGGAGAGAGCAGCGCTGGCGCTCCCTGTAGCCGCGGGTTTGGGTCGGGCGCGACGACTCGGGTTCGAAGGCGGGCGCCATGGTCCTCCTCTTCATGGAGCTGCAAGGCTGAGTGCAGTCCCCTGATCGGTGTCGTCCGCCTGTCCTCGCCGCCATGGAGGCTGATGAGATGGCGGAGGACACTGCTGGTCTGTTCGTGCCACCCCAAGTGGGGCACGGCGTCCTCATGCCGGGTCGACGGAAGGGACAGCGCATCCAGGACCTCCTCCAAGTGCACCAGCACGATAATAGATCAGGCGCACCCATGCCATGGCCCTCAACGTCAACCAGCATATATCCAGGTATGAATTCAGGTTACTATCAGTAGCAATCTTAGTCTTCATGTTGTTCTTACTTAATGGTTATTCACCAACAGACCAGTTTATTTGTTCTTCTTGAACTAAGATTGACGGGAGATTAATGTGTGCCCCTGTCCACAACAATTTTGTCATGCTTCTTTGTAGGAATACAACAAATTGGTAAATTTACCAAGCGTCCAGTACAAATTATTCAACTTTTTGCCATGATCGTTATAGCATTTTTTACTAAAATTGCAACGCCACTAATTTTCAATTTTTGTACTAAAATTGCCATGTCACCAACTCACCATTTGTTCAATGCGATTTTGTTCAATTGGCATTGTTTTATATCACATAATCGGCTCTGATGCATGTTTTTGCCATGGCAACTTTATGGTTTTTTGCAATAGGGGGAAACAACCCATGGGAGATACTCAAGTTAGCTCATAGCACGACTACTTTTTTCCAAGGCAATTTGTTCGCATATTTTTTGCCATGGCAATTTCCTTTTCCCATGGTAAATCCGCAAGTTAGCTGATGTCAAATCCTTTAGGGAGGATTTTTTTTAAAAAATTGGCAATACTTACATGGTGAATTTTTATGGAATTCTGACCTATAACACATGGCAATTTTTGTAAAATTGGTGGACCGATCACATGGAAATTTCAAGGGGATTTATGTTGTGTACATTTTTTCATGGCAAATTTGCCATTCTTTTTCACGGAATAAACATATTTACTTGTTTTTTTTTGTCATTTTCTCAAAAGTTGCCATGTCTCAACATTTTCCATCACTCAAAATTTGCCATGGCAAATTTCTTTAATTAATATGTTCAAGAACACGGAAACTTGCCATGGCAACTTAAGATGTTAAAAACATGGCCAAGTTATAGATGTTCAAAAAGATGGCAAACTTGTATCATGGCAATTTTTTTAGTTTCATGGGCATGGCAATTTTAACGTTTCTTTTTTTGCCATGGAAGATTTACCCTTATTGACATGGCAATTTCATCTAAATCGCCATGGCAAATTTTGACTATTATTGTCATGGCAATTTCTACTCTTTATTTTTTTCATGGCAAATTTTACATTTTTTTGTCATTGCAAAATTATCTATATTGCCCTGTCAATTTTTTAGTTAAACATACATGTCATTTTTTTACTATAGTCGATGACGGCTAATTAGATTTACTTTTCTTTTTTGCCATATCAAATTCACCTTAATTGGCATGGCAATTTCTACTCTTATTTTCTATCGCACCTTCACACTTATTTTTGCCATGGCAACACTATCTGTTCCGCCGTGGCAAAATTTTGATTTATTGTCATGGCAACACTATCTATACTGCCATGGCAAAATTTACTTTTACATACAAGTCATTTTTTTTATTTTAGTCTATCATGGCAAATTAAATTTACTTATATATTTTTGCCATGGCAAATTCACTTTCATTGACATGGCATTTTCAGCTATTGCCATGTCAAATTTTACCTTTTATTGCCATGGCAACTTTTACGTTTTTTATACTGTTTTATTGCCATGGCAAATTTAGTTTTTTTGCCATGGCAAAATTATCTATACTGGCATTGAAAATTTAGTTTTATTGCCATGGCAAAATTATATATATTGTCATGGCAAATTTAGTTTTATTGCCATTGCAAAATTATACTTGGTCGACCATGGCAAACTACTATTTTGTTTTTGTCGTGCCAGTTTTAGCTTGCGTGGACCATGACAATTTTAACCTTGGCAATGCAAAATCACTAATTAAGGAGTACTTGTTTCAAAGAACACTCCACTTTCCCAGGTTGCGACAAGTGGTGCACATGCAGCGTGCCATTTGTCACAACTTGGGAGTTTTCCCTTTTTTCGTAGATCCATTTATTCAAAACGTTTTATCTTCCAAACTGTGTGTCTAAATCTCGAACCGTTTTCACCATTGGATTCCTCGCGTCGAGATCTTCAAAACTAGATCCCATATTGATAGGTTTTGACGAACTTTTTTTTCAAGAAAAAACCGGACGAGAAAAATCGGGTGAAAAAACCCGAACCGGGAGCACGGTTTTTTTTCTTTCCGAAAGAGGCACGCCCGTGCCTCTCGCGAAATCACAACCGTGCTTCTCGTGGAAGCAAAACCGTGACTCTCGCGGAAGAAAAAAAAATAAAAAACGCGTTTTTTTTCGTTTCCGAGAGGCACGGCCGTGACTCTCGCGAAAGCACAACCGTGCCTCTTGTGAAAGCAAAACCATGACTCTCGTGAAAAAAAAGAATAGAAAACGTGTATTTTTTTCTGTTTTCGAGAGGCACGGCCGTGACTCTCGCGAAAGTACAACCGTGCCTTTCGCGGAAGCAAAATAAAAAAAAACAGAAAACGTGTTCTGTTTTTCCCTTTTCGAGAGGCACGGCCGTGACTCTCGCGAAAGCACAACCGTGCCTCTCACGGAAGCAAAACCGTGACTCTCGCGGAAGGACAAAAAAGATAACGTGTTTTGTTTTTCCCTTTTCGAGAGGCACGACCATGACTCTCGCGAAAGCATAACCGTGTCTCTTGCGAAAGCAAACCCGTGACTCTCGGGAAAAAACTAGAAAACGCATTGTTTCATGCAAAAAAACAAATTTCTAAATTTTTTTGGGTCGAAAAGCTAAGAAAGACCAGGGGAAAACCAAAACGTCGAAAACCGAAAAAAACCATTTAAAAAGCACAAAATGTGTGTGAAAAAATAAAAAAACAAAATCCGGAGGGAGCGTCCAGAGCGCGACACGTGGCGAATGCCTAAATCCGGAGGGAGCGTCCATAGCGCAACACGTGGCGAATGCCTTAGTGCTCGTCAAGTGGCGCTGATCGTTGAGAGGCTTCCGAAGGAGCGCTCGTTAACTAGTTGCTCCCTTGGCAAGTTGTCATTTCTTTTTACAGCATAAAGTGGGCTTTTATTGTCACAGCAAAATAGATCTGAGCTTTTTCATTTGTTTTCCTTTATTGGGCCTTTTTTTTCCTTTTCTGTTTTTGCAGAGAAAGGACGAGGGTAGGCTTTCGTTGATTGGTTTCACCGTTGATTGGTTGGTTGGTCGCCATCGCTGTTTTTTTTAATTGGTAATAAAAGCACTAGCCGCCATTGGCTACCTAGTTAATAGCGGACGTGAAGTTTTTGCACCAATGCTTACATGAACAGTAAAATAAAAAAAATTAGTAAAATAAATTCAAAAGATTCTGATTTTTTTTATAAACATTGATTAATGTTTCCATTGCACGCAAAAATATTGTCACGAAATGACGTTCATGGAAATGTGGGCAAAAGACAAAACAAAATCAATGCTTCGAAAACACTATTGTTGGAAGCACTTTGAAGCATCATTTTTTTTCACACTTTCACGAATGTCATTTCATCACAATTTTTGCACGCGGTGAAAACATTCATCAATGTTTATCACAAAAAATTCTGATTTTTTTATTTTACTGTTCATGAGGAAGAGTGAGCTTGGGATTAAAAGAGCACTTTCTGTTGCTTATGCGCAATGTTAGATAGACAGATCACAGCACCACTTCCCTGTGCGTGTGCCATGCCAAGTCAGAAAAGTCAGTCAATGACTTGACACGAGTGAATGAAAATGAAGAGCACGAAAAATGGAACTGAGCAAAAGATTCCAATGGCGGCTAGTAGCAATCAGCAGCAGGTTTCTCTACTGAAAATCGGAGGCGAAACCCTCTTTCTCCTAAAAAGAAAAGCAATCAGCAGCAGATTCCGTCCAAGTCGTCGTCAATCAGATTAAGTAGTAACGCATAGAACTTGGCTGCAAGACAACCGACGATGGTTAGAACAGCAGATTGCAGTCAGGAATTGGCGGACTCGCAAGTCGCGACCTACATTGCCGGGCGCAGAAATCTCCATTGAGGCTGCCAAGGTCCTAGAATACGATATTGTCTACGCGTTTTGGTCAAGGGTGATCGGTTATCTGCTCGGCACAGGCTGCTGTTCCCACCATCTCTCTATCCATGTAATAGTTCGCTTATATATTACTCCCTTCGTTCCATAATATAAAAACCGTTTTTACACCATACTAGTGTAAAAAACGTTCTTATATTATGAAACGGAAGGAGTAGTTAATAAGACCATCTCGTTGCTTTAAACAAAATTCTATCAATTTATATAGATCGACAAGTTGATACCAACAAGCCTCTTCGAGAGTTGAAGATAAATTTCTCAGAGAGACCCAATAATTAAGGACGTGCATGGCAAAAATAAAAGAGAGGCCCGATAAAGATGGAATGTGTGCTATAAAGAAAATACAGAAGAGGTCCGATACAGAGGGCTGCAGGTCAAGATTTCCACCAAAATTGCATGCAAAGACCAAAGGATCAGATGTGATTTGGAAAATAAAATCTCCCCTATTAAGTTAGCCCAATTAACTCATCCTGCGCATGGATAGGCTAGAGTGTTCATATATATGGAGGCTTCTAGGTACTCTAGGCAAATATATCATATCCGATATTTTCTTTTTTACATCATATATGCATGTTTTTAGCGATTCTAAAATAATTAAAGATATCATTATTTCAGAAAGGTGATTTCAACAAAGTGATAATCATTATTTCAACAAATTCATATTAACTATCCGACTGAATATTTTAAAACACCACCAAAATTAATTCTAGAAAATTAGAAAATTGTCGGCGAAGAGTTACTACCCATTTAAAAAATGGTGAAAAGGGAGGTGATACATCTTCGTCGTATCTACTTTTCCTAATGTTTTTGCTCTTGTTTTGGCCATGGTGGCTGCGTGGGCAGTGCCACGGCTAGAGCTCGGGGACATCAGTACTTTGCGACTATGTGTCGGCCCCCGGTTGTGCCGGGGACGCTTGGTGCCGGCCGGTGGGTTGGCTGTTGCTGTTGCGCGGGTGTCGGATCTGACCAGACGTGGCTGGTTCTGGCTCCTACGGTGGTGTTGGGGTAGCCTTGTCAGCGGCTCTGCGTGGAGCAGGTGGCAGCAGCGGGACTGCTCTGTTCGGTGGCTCCGGGCTCTGGTGGCAGGTGGTGGTTCAGGCGGGTGGTGGCTCTCGTGAGTCGATTCGAGGGGAGGGCTTCTGTTGGCTGCTCGGAGCGAAAGCCTTGCTCTGGCCTTGGTCGGAGCCAACGACGGCGACGCTTGTGAGCGCCGCACACCTTCTTGGAGGCATCGTCGTTCGAGGGCCTACGACCTCTTCTCTCACACTCTGGGGGAAACGCTTGTTCCAGGTTCCTGGGGCGGACGGTGGCGGCGCTCCGGTGTCGCGGTCCTTCTTGGAGGCATCATTCTGGAGTGGTCTTGGCCGGGGAGAGCCATCGGCTCGGGTGGTGCGCGGCCTCGGGGCCGGCGTGGGATTCAGAGCGGCGGCTCCGGGTCTCATCGTCATGAAGGGGTGTCGGTACTGGTCACGTGGGTGGCAGTGTCGTTGGCCAGTCTGGTGCGCGGCCTCGGGGTCGGCGTGGATGTCGGAGCGGCGGCTCCGGATATGGTTGTTGGGTGTCGGCTTCGGTTGCTTAGGTGACGAAGCTGGTGGCTCGTCTGGTACGCGGCCTCGGGGTCGGTGTCTGTGGTTTCCATCTGTACGTCGGAGCGGCGGCTCTGGAGATGGTTGGAGGGTGTTGGCTCCGGTTGCTTGGGCGGCAGAGGGGCGGCTCGTCTGGTGCGTGGCCTCGGGGTCGGCGTGGATGCCGGAGCAGCGGCTTCGGTTTTGGTTGTAGGGTGTCGGCTACGGGTTGCTTGGGTGACGGAGCTGGCGGCTCGCCACGTGCGCAGCCCCGGGGTCGGCGTGTGTTGATGGTGCCCTGTTGGATGAGTGTTGTAACGGTTTTCTCCTGGGTTTCCATTAATTAATCGGGCACCTCTCTTCTTCTTAATAAATGAAAGTGGAAAATATTTTGCCCTGTTTCTAATATGCATGATTTGAATGAAACTAACCCGGACTGACGCTGTTTTCAGCAGAACTACCATGGTGTTGTTTTTGTGCAGAAATAAAAATTCTCAGAACTGGACGAATTTTTTTGGAGAATTTTTTTGGAATAAATAAAAATTACTAGAACCAAGATCCACTGAAGGGGGCCCCAACTGCCCACTAGGTACCAGGGTGCGCCACCCCCCTCTAGCGCGCCCTGGAGGGTAGTGGGGCCCATGAGGCTCCGCTGACAATAATTCCAACTCTATAAATTTCTATTTTTGGAGAAAAATAGGAGAGGAAGTTTCATCGCGTTTGATATGGAGCCACCACCACCTCCTGCTCTTCATCGGGAGTCCAGATCTGAAGTATGTTCGGGGCTCTGGAGAGGGGGGGGGGTCTTCTGTCTTCGTCATCATCAACTATCCTCCATCACCAATTTCATGATGCTCACCACCGGGAGTGAGTAATTCCTTCATAGGCTTGCTGGACGATGATGGTTGGATGAGATTCATCATGTAATCGAGTTAGTTTTGTTAGGGCTTGATCCCTAGTATCCACTATGTTCTGACATTGATGTTGCTATGACTTTGCTATGCTTAATGCTTGCCACTATGGCCCGAGTGCCATGATTTCAGATCTGAACCGTTTATGTTTTCACCATTATATCTATGTTCTTGATCTAATCTTGCAACTTATATGCACCTATTACGTGTTATGATTCATAAACCCCAAGGTGACAATAATCGGGATATTTTCAGTGATGACTGTAGTTTGAGGAGTTCATGTTTACTATGTGTTAATGCTTTGTTCCAGTTCTCTATTAAAAGGAGGCCTTAATATCCCTTAGTTTCCTTATGGACTCCGCTGCCACGGGACAAAAGATGTCATGCAAATTCTTTTTCATAAGCACCTATGAATATTCACGGAATACATGCCTACATTATATGGACGAATGGGAGCTAGTTCTATGTCGCCCTAGGTTATGACTGTTATATGATGAATATCATCCAACGAAATCACCGATCTAACGAGCTTTTCACGTATTGATCTTGCTAAGTTACTGCTGTTGCTGATACTGTTACCACTCCTACAAAATTATTGCTACTATTGTTACCGTTACTATTGCT
The DNA here is from genome assembly GCF_018294505.1 of Triticum aestivum. NCBI lineage: Eukaryota > Viridiplantae > Streptophyta > Magnoliopsida > Poales > Poaceae > Triticum > Triticum aestivum. Next base: position 80,401,721 of record NC_057813.1, on the reverse strand, counting down.
GCTACTACTATTGCTACTGCTACCAAGCTACCATACTACTGTGCTACTGATGACCTTGTTGCAGATATTTAGTCTCCAGGTGTGGTTGAATTGACAACTCAACTGCTAATACTTGCAAATATTCTTTGGCTCCCCTTGTGTCGAATCAATAAATTTGAGTTGAATACTCTACCCTCGAAAATTGTTGCGACCCTTGATACTTGTGGGTTATCAAGACCTTTTCTTGGTGCCATTCCCTGGGAGCATAGCTACATTAATTGAGTCACTTGGGATTTATATCTGTTGATCACTATGAAGAATCTTAAGGATGAAAGAACCAAGATCTTTCCCTCTAAGACGAGGGGAGGTAAGGAACTATTAACTAGCTCTACAATTGATTGACCTTCTATTTTGAGTAAGCTTGCAACACCACCGCATGCTATTAATCCTGATATGTCACAAGTAATTGATCATGCTACTTCTACTATGTATGATGCTATTGATGATGCTAGTACTTGCTTGATAAAGATTTGCTATTAGGTGAATTTCTCGATGAACAACTTGTTAGAGCTAAAGAAATTGAAAATGTTGGAACTGATGAAACTACTAAAACTGAAAATTATGAAATGTCTATTAGACCTAGATCTCCTAGATATGAATTGCCTGAAGTACCTGAGGGTTATGTTATGGATGGATAGGTAGCTAGAGACTTTCTTGCTTGTAAGGATAGAGATGATCTTAAGAAATTACTATGCAAGTTGAAAGTAAAATCTTTGAATGCTAGAATGAAATATGATCCTAAGTTTGCTACTTCACCTATCTTTATTACTGATAAGGATTATAAATTCTCTATTGACCTAGAGTTAATTACTTTAGTTGAATCTAATCCTTTCCATGGCTATGAAACTGAAACTGTTGTGGCACACCTTACTAGATAAAATGATATAGCTACCCTATTTGCTCATGAGGAAATTTTTTTGCTACTACTATATTCTCAAGTTATTTCCTTTCTCAGTAAAGGGTGATGCTAAGATATGGTATAATACTCTTGCTCTTGGTTGTGTGTGTAGTCCCTAGGATATGATTTATTACTTCTCTGGAAAAAAAATTCCTTCTCATAAGAAACAAGCTGCCTTACAGGAAATATTTAACTTTGTGCAAATTGAAGAAGGGAGTCTCCCACAAGCTTGGGGGAGGCTTCTACAATTACTTAATGCTTTGCCTGATCATTCTCTTAAGAAAAATGAAATACTTGATATCTTTTATAATGGACTAACCGATGCTTCTAGGGACCACCTAAATAGTTGTGCTGGTTGTGTTTTCAGGGAATGAACTATTGAACAAGATGAGGATTTATTGAATAACATATTGAAGAATTATGATGATTGGACACTTCCTGAACCACCGCCTAAACCCATTCTGAAGAAGAGGGGTGTTTTATTTCTCCGTCCTGAAGATATGCAAGAGGTAAGGAAATGTACGAAGAAAAAAGGTATTAAAGCTGAAGATGCTAAGAATTTACCACCCATTGAAGAAATACATGGTATTAGCACACCACCATAGGTGGTAGAGGTAAATTCTCTCTTAAAGTTTGATGAAAAAGGTGACATCCCTTACAATAAACCCCCTAGTCAATGCTTATATGAATTCGACAATTACATTATGAAGGAAGATCATTTCAATGCCTATGTTATGAAGATCATTTCAATGCCTTTGTTATGAAGCAGTTAAAGATTTTTTTGATATGATAGCTCGCTTAAGTGACTTGTTATTTAGAATCACTAATGATGTTATAAGAGTAGGAAAACATGCTTCTATGGTTCAAACTCAGTTAGAACAAGTTGCTAAATCTCAAAGTGAGTTACTCAATGAAATGTACAATAATGATCATGTTGTTAGAGTAGTCACCAGAGGGTTTACAATGACTCAAGAGCTACTTTATCCTGAGGGACACCCTAAAAGAATTGAACAAGACTCTCAAAGAATAAATGTAGATGCACCTAGTCCTTCTAAAAGAAAAAGAAAAAGAAAAATGATAGGACTTTGCATAATTCTAGTGAACCTGAGGTGGAAAAAGCTTCTGATGATATTGTTGTTTCTATTTCTGATGTTGAAACTCAATCTGGTAATGAACATCCACCTAGTGATAATGAAAATGACAATGATGATTTTCATGTAGTTGTTCAATTAGACGTTGATAAAAAACCATATAATGATGTTGAAATAGAACCTACTGTTGATCTTGATAACCCACCTTCTAAAAATAAACGATATGATAAGAGAGACTTTGTTTCTAGAAAACATGGTAAAGAAAGAGAACCACAGGTTCAGAAACCCATGCCGTTTCCACCTAAACCTTCTAAGAAAAAGGGTAGGAAGAATTTGAATGCTTTGCTGAAATGCTTAAGCCAGTCTTTTTGCGCACTCATTTGACCGATATTTTAAACATGGCCCCTTATGCTAAATACATGAAAGATATTGTCACTAATAAAAGAAAAATACATGAAGCTAAAATCTCGACTATGCTTGCTAATTATTCTTTGAAGGATGGAGTACCTAAGAAACTAGGAAATCCGGGAATACGAACTATACCATGTTCCATCAAAATAAGTTATGTCAAAACTGCCTTATGTGATTTAGGAGCTGCTGTTAGTGTTATGTGTTTATCTTTATACAAAAGACTTGATTTGAATAAACTCACACCCACTGAAATGTCGTTGAAAATGATTGACAAATCAAGTGCCATACCTATCGGTGTTTGTGAGTATGTGCCTATTGTGCTTGTGAATGTTACTATCTTAACAGACTATGTTATACTTGATATGCCCGAGTGAAAGTGCAAGTGGCACTTTACTATGTTTTGGTGTGATGACAATGTGGTTAGTTGAACTAATATTGGCTGATAAAGTTTATCTCAGGATATTGGTTCCAAATGCTTCGTGATGGAGATGTGCGACCCCCCAATTCAAAAAGGTCAAAGGCGTAGTCTACCGGCGAGTCGAAGGTTTTAGTTTTTGGTTTGCTTCGAGTCGTAGGAAAGATTGCACTATTAAGAGGGGTTGGTGAGGAAGAAAGTTGAGTGGGAATGTCTTTGTCGAACCTTATACACTAGCCTACCCATTCCTACCACCTAAAGTCTTAGTGTGCATGTATGTGGTATTCACAAAGCTTATAACAGAAAGTTACTGGGTACCCAGTGCGCACGGGGTCTTTTGACCCCAGTGTGCACAGGGTACTGCGTAACTCTCTGGGTACCCCATGCGCACGGGGTCTTTTGACCCCAGTGTGCACAGGGTACTGCGTAACTCTCTGGGTACCCCATGCGCACGGGGTATGTTGACCCCCGTGTGCATGGGGTACTGCATGAACTCTCTGAGTACCCCGTGTGCATTGGGTATTTTTTACCCCCGTGCGCACGGAGTTGTGTGAAAGTCTCTGACTACCCCATGCGCACGGGGTCCAATGGGCAGAAACGGCCATCCCGGGACAAACACTATAAAACCCTGCCTTCTTCTTCCTCCATCCCTAACCCTAATGTCTTGTTGAGCCCCACCATTGCTACACCTCATTTTGTTCAATACTCTCAGTCCCTCCACCCAAACTTGTTGAAACTTTGGGAATTGGGAGAGCAAGACCTGGTCTACATCTTGACCAAACCAAATCACGTTCCCCACAACATTTCTTCCCCATTGACTTGTTACTCTTGGAGCTTGGGCTCCTAGGCTGTTAGAGGTTTCTCCGGAAGCTTCCTTTGCTTGTGTTGTGCTCCGGAGAAGTTTGTAAAGGTGTGGTGGTCGCCTTCAAGACCAACCCCGAGTGATTCGAGGCTCATCCGTTGTGGGTGACTCGAAAGAGACTACAGTGAGCCTTCATGGCATTCCGCAAGCTTTGGCTCTGGCACCGCTCTAAACAAAGAGTAGCTCTTCCTCAGGGAAGAGTGAACTTCAGGATAAAATCCGCGTCCTCGCCTCACTTGTGGTTAATCCTTTCCCGCACCTTTTTTCCCTTGTATGCTGCTTGCTAATTAGATTGTTGCCTAGAATATCTTGCTTTAAGCTTGCTTGTTATATAGGTTGTGTCTACCTATGGTTGCATATTTAGTGAACCCTATTTATCCACTAAACCTTAAAACTGAAAAGAAAGTTTAAAATTTGTAGTCTCCTATTCACCCTCTCTAGTCAACCATGATCCTTTCAATAGGTATCAAAGCCTCGTGCGCTAATATAAGGTTTTACAACCTTAGAGGATATGGTCGATCTAGGGAATGAGGGAGGTGGCGCACCCATTGCAGAGATGGTCAAAACCTACCCCCCTGCGCCCGAGGTACTTGGTGCCCCGGTCGTTGCTCCCGCCGCACCTGTTAACCCGGGTGCTCCTTTGATCGCGACCGATATTCTTTCATTGTTTGCGGACCTTAAATCCTCTATGTTGAAAGAAGTGTGGTCCTTGGGCAATGAGGAAATTGATGCTCGCTTAAAGCCCTCAACATCCGCATCAAACTCATTTGATCCAAATGCCATTCATGATGTGGATGACTCGAGAGAACCTCTTGCATCTCCGGCTCATACTCAAGTTACCAAGTACAATGTCGTGGAACCCTTTTACTCACCTCAACCTTTGCAACATCCTCGCATTAATCCTGTTGGGCCTCCGCCCCCTTTGAAAGCTAATGCATTTGCTAAGTGGAAGCTAGATATGGAGTCTTACATGCGCAGTGCTTCAACTCAACTATGGTGGATTGTGGTCAATGGATTCAACCCCAAGGACCCAATGAATCTCACTCCAAGAGAAGCGGTTGATGACCAACTCAATGCAACTGCACACAACATGTTGCGCACCGCTGTGACCGAAGACTATAGTGACTCCATTGCTCTCCTTAAAACTGCAAAGGAAATATGGGCTTGCCATGAGGAGGCTCTCAAAGGAGATGAAGCAATTCGAACATATCGATTGGCTTTGCTCAAGCAAGAAGTCAATCTCTTTGTGAGGAATGAGGGTGAGTCCGCGGAAGAGGTATACCGAAGGTTGAAGTCCCTTGTGCTCAACTTGAGAACCTTTGGGTGCACTTGGGCAAATGATGACTTCATCAAGGACAAGTTCATAGATGCTATTGTTCTCGTGGAACATACCATGGTCATGATGATACATCAACGTCCGGATTATCACAAGTTGACCGCGGCTCAATTTGTTTCCACTTTCTCAACTCATGTTCTCTAGAAACCAAGTCCAAGAAGATCTTTGCAATTGCTCAAGAAACCAAGAACTCCAATCTTGCCTCGAAGGCCAAGAAAGTGACAAGCCAACCCTCAAGGGATGAAGAAGTGAGTGAAGAGATATGTGAGGAAGATGTTGACACCTCTTGCTCGGCAAATGACGTTGCGGAAGTGTCGTAGAATTGTCATGGAAGATGCCCTAGCAATAGGACTTAGGTGTGGATCCATTGCAACGTAGTTAGCTTGAAGGGGTTAAACGGGACAAAGGACATATAGAGTTTTACCCAGGTTCGTCCCCTCTCAACGAGGTAAAGGCCTACTCCTGATTTAGGTTGTATTGCTTGGGTTTCGATTACCAAGGAGCGAATATGTTTGACCTAGTTCTCGACTTTGCTGTTTCTTGCCCTAACCCGCTACCGGGTCACCCCTTTATATACACAGGTTGATGCCCGATGGCTTAAAGAGTTTTGGCCGGCTCATACACAACGTGTCCGACTCGGTGACCAAATAAACTTTCCTTAACATACAAGTTACACTTATGGCAGTTTATGCCCATGGGCCTCAAGTCACCTCCGGGTCTTGGGCCTTCAATAAGCTTGCTTCATGAACCACCATCTTCAACATCTTCTTGGGCCTTACCATTATGAACCGCCAGTGGGATGACCCGGCCCCTCCTGGGCGGGTCATACCCAATAGTTATATCCCCAACATTAGGCCCCAGGTTGATGTGAACTTGTTCATATCAATCTTCAATGCTTGACTTAGAAAAATCCTTTATTGTCAATCCTTATGAAATCTTATAACCCGCCATGACACCAGCTCACAGAATTGTGTTAACCCGCCATGGCATCATATTGCATTAATATCGCACGAGGCCCAAATCTCAATCTTAATATATCTTCATCTTTAATGAACCTCTCGAAAATTGAGGCATCTGTGCTGTCACATAATCATTTTTCGGCCTCCTCGAATCCTGCGCATGCCATCTATCCACTGCCTTCTAAATAGGGACAAGGGTCCTTTTCATTCCCCCAGCCCTTGCCTCCTCGTCTTCGTCCTCTTCCTTGCAACGCCACACGCACCCGAGCTCCGCCGCCACCGTCGACCTCGCGCACAACCTCAACCCCGGCCGCTGCATCGACCTGAACAAACCAGAGTACCGCGGCGCACCCTCGCTGTCTATCAGCCCCGGTAAGTTGTTCTCTTTTTTCCACCGTAGATTTCCATTAGGGTTTGCTCGAGTTCATCGGAGTTCATGTCCGTTCATCTCTGTTCATCCTTAGATCATGTAGTTTTTGATCTGAATATGGTACCAAACTTGTGTGGTAGCAGTTTAGCACTTGTTTTTAATTTCCGAATGCCTCCCCTTCATAGGAAATCCCATCTGAGCACATGAACTGTCCTGCTGTCGCCACCTTAGGTTTAAAAAAATTTCTTCAGTTTCTGAACTGCTGTCGATCCAGGATTACAATATCAATCTGTGAAAACTGTTTATCCAACACTTAGCAATCCTTCACTCATAGATCTAAAACTGACAACTGTGTGGGCGGCTTAACCGATAAAATCATAACCCGCCAGGTGCCATTAGTCCCCTTTTAAGCTGCCAGTAGATATCTCTGCATAACTCAACACGATCCTCCTACTTAACACACTACCTATTTATAGTTCATACCTTTGAATCGATGGCTGGCTTAGCAACATAATTTTAAATCGGCAATATTTTATTTTTAGACCTTCATCATCAACAACGACTAAGACCTTCACTTCATGCAATTGGGTAGCATCCCCAGTTACCGAGGAAGACTTGAACAATTTTTTTCAGACAGGTGTCTTAGCCAAAAAAGATGTCATCCACTGGAGGGTCCCAGGCACTAAAAATCCTCCTGAGCCCAAGGAAGGCGAAGTAATCGTTTTTACTGATCATATGATCCGGGGGTTTACCCCGCCTAATTCAAAATTCTTCCGAGACATGCTACACTTTTTTCAGCTCCATCCTCAAGATATTGGACCGAATTTTGTCTCCAACATCTACAATTTCCAAGTCTTTTGCGAAGCTTATCTTCAACAAGAGCCCACGGTCGAACTGTTCAGGGAATTCTATTACTTAAACCGCAGACTGAATTCACAGACGGGCCCATCTTGGAGCTAGGCAGAGTTTCAATTCAGAAGCGGAAAGAAGCCACCTTCCCATATGCCAAGATGCCCAGTCATCCTAAGGACTGGAACCAGACTTGGTTTTATTGCCAAGATACATCTCCAGAGGATGAAAATCCCCTGCCGGGTTGCCGTGAACACCGGCTTAGCAACAGACATCCACTCCTAGAGCGGATCAGCACAAAGGAACGAGCCAAATATGTGCCCATTTTTTCAAAAATTAGAGCCTTCATGGCTAACGGCTTAACCGACATCGACCTTGTTCGGTGCTGGGTCGCCTGAAGAATTTTGCCCTTATGCCACCGCCCCGGCTTAACACCGGCGACTTAAAAGATCCGCAATGCCACTGCAAGATCCAATTGACTGATGAAGACATCAATGAATCGACCAAGGCTTTATTGAACAAGAGCTTGGCAGATTGCAGCAAAGCTGGACTTAATCCTTTCTGCACTCTCCACAAGCCACCAGCTGTAAGTTTTGCACATAGTTTTCCAGTTGAATCATGTTTTCATTAAAACTGTCCTCATAATCATCTGACTTCCACAGGCTGATTCTGCTTTTTGGAAGAAGAAGTTGCAGGACAAGCCGGCCAAGAAGACCCGGACAAAGACCAAGGCTAATAAAAAGCCTACCAAGAAGAAGACTGACCCCTCCGAGTTACTTAACTTGGATGACGATGAAGATGATGAGTCGGAGGTAGAACTTGATTCTCTTGGCTCATTTTTTGTACATATCATTGACAACGACTATTATCAGGATGACACGGAAGCTAGCCGTGCGGGTGATGAAGAGGTAATTATTCTTTCCTCTGGCTCAGAACCTTTGCCAAAACAGAAATCTCGACAAGATGGAAAGTAAGGTTTTCTCATCCTTTAGCTTATTTGGATCCCAACTTTATTTTTAAGAAGCAACAACATGAAGCTTGCCGTACAACCCAGAATAACGGAGGCGGGATCCTTTCCTCCGGCTTACCAAACACACCAGTTCCCCACAAGCATCGTCCAGAGGTTTCACCAATTTCTGACTTAACTTATCACAAGGCGGGTCTTTTTCGACAACCTCTTAATCCTTCCAACTCAAATTACCAGGGAACATCTCATTCCTCTTCTGGCGACTCAACGGGGACTCACGTCCCAGTCTTCAAGACTGTGCCTGGGTAAGAATGTTAAATCTCTGCTTTCAATCATGTACTGAATTGTTGTGTTAACCTCGTCTTGTGCTTTATGTATAGAGCTATGGCAAAGCCCAGCAAGAAGTTGAAGGTGACAAAAACAACTAAAAACCCTTCTGAACCGGAGAAGCAGTCAACAGAAACTTCCCTCCATGCCACTGAGGCCATAGTTGACGAGCCTCCACTGGAAGAGCACAACGTCACCATAGATCATATGGACGTTGACCCAGACACCACCAAGCTGCCAAGTCCCATCAAGCCTACTGAAGAAAAGGATGATGATGTTATCATTACAGGGCTTGGTTATACAGCACCAGGAACCCCCACTGTCTTGTGAAAACACAATGCCAAAGAAGAAATATCTGTTGCTGACAAAGGCAAGTGGTCAGTGAACTTAGAGAGCTATGCCCAATATAGCGCTCAAGAGATCCACTCTAGATATCTGAACTGTCTATACACAAGCCGTGACTTTGAAGCCGGCTTAGTTAATTTGATGAAGGAGCATTTTGAGGTAAACACCACAGACTTCTTCAGATGAATATACTTCTATCAGCCGCCAAGTCTACTGGATATGATATAATTGAATGTATTATAGACTTTAGATAGCCTTGTAGATCAAATCAAGTAGCCCCAAGGGCCGACTTATACTTTCAAGATAAGTCGGGACTTCAAATAGTAATGCTTCAACTTTGCACGTGTAGCCCCCAAGGGCTAGCTTAAATGTCAAGATAAGCCAGGACTTCAAATAGTAATGATTCAATTTTGCACCTGTAGCCCCCAAGGGCTTGCTTAAACTGTTAAGATCAGCCGGGTCTCATTACCATAGTTGTCAATAAAATCCAAGTATATAGCCCCAATGAATCGGCTATAGTCATCATAGTGTAGCTGAGTCATCATGAAATTGTCTTCAAAAAAGAGCAATGTGCATTAGCCCCCAAGTGCTAAGTGAAATACTTGTATTGTGCTTGGGACTTTTAAATAAGATGATTGTAACACCGTCTATTGTTTGCTTACTGCAGGCTAAACTCAATCTGAAAGAATCCCAAGTCGCCGATCTTTAAGAAAAAAATTAAGTCTCAACAATCCGAAACTTCCAAGGCCAAAGCAGAATTGACACCGCCTTGGCAGAGATGTAGAAGTTGAAAAAGGACTTCAAGGCTGACTAGGCAGGTTGGGATACTAAGAAAAAGCTCTGTTGAAGAGAGCATAAGAAGCAGAAGCGGCCCTTAAGCCGGTGGCTGAAGAGCTTTCTGGCTTAAAGCATCAAATAAATGCCATGACAGGTGCCATATTTGGTAAATAACATCATCTCAATTTGTTACCACTAATGCATTGTAATATTCATTCATCCGGCTTATAGATTTACTTGGTACTATAGGCTCCAGAATGCCCATCTTGGCTCAGACATGTGCATGAAGCTGAAAGCCGCGTATACTCTTATAGAGCAACTGTACACTGGCGCGCAACGAGCTATCTCTGCTGCCTCACATAAAAAACAACCACCAACCCTCATCAAAGACATGCTAGAAAAGCTGTGCTGCCTCAAAGGGTTGAGGATATGAAGCGATCAGCTGCTAGAGCCGGTGCAATCACTATGCTACGGGCAAAGGCGTGCCAAGTAGATCTTGACCCAGAAGACTTGGCCAATGGCTGCCCAAGTGTAAAGGAGGACAAGTCGCCTTTTAGTGTTGAGGACTTTGCTACAATAGCAAGAGAAATGCACCCTTTAGCAAGCAAACTGACTGAAGACACCGACCTGTCCCATTATCATGTGGTTTATGATGCTGACAACAAGAAGGTTAAATCGTCGGTTCATGAATCCCGGGACCTTATTCCTCCAATTTGTAAGCACACTTTTGCCCCTAATATTGACCCGCCAACACTTATTTATGGCGAAGCTGTGTTCAAAGCTTTGACTGGGATCAATTGGGCCACCTCTGACTTCCAGCAAATGGATCAAGAGGAAGGAGATGAACCAGTGCAAGATGACCCGGAGTCCTCTACATGCCAAGGTCAAGATCATTAATCCAAGGACCGGCTTAGCATCTGCCACTTGAGATACTTTATGCATCAAAACACTTATTCTTTTGGGCCGTCCGATGCCTTGTAATAGGCTAGCTTCAAAACAATGATCTTCCATGCCATCGCGCATGTTGATTTACATAACACATATGAGCCGTTTGATCTTATTTGATGATCCATTGTTAATGCTCATAATAATTGTCAACTTTGCTGATCATGTTTTCATAAACCCTGCATACAAATAGAGAACAAGTGCCTTGGCGGTTTACCCCAAGGCGGGTCATAATGCCCCATATGAAAGCTACTAGTGACTGCATCGTCCATAACCAGGGCATGTTTATCTAAAACTCATATAATCATAACAAAATAAATATCATACATGTGATACTTATGCTTATTGCTGGCTTACCATGCCACATGCAGTAAGGGTAACAGCCCAGACTTAGATCGCGGCGCTCTGTGCAATTTATTCATATTGCCGGCTTACAACACCATAGACAGTAAAGGGTAACATCCCAAAATCTTTAGAGTACAGAACTCCAAACATATGATCATCATACACTGGCGACTTAACATCCAAAGCTAGGCCAGGTTAGCAAAACACTGGATATTTTCAAATATGAATCATAAAGATCAAGGCAACATGGCCCGAATCAACTTTCAACCATATATCAATATGGTACAAACATAAATCACCAAGAAAGACTCAAAGTCAATATAAACCAGAAAAAGGCATTCAAAGGCTGCCAAGCCTCAACATCAAGTGCTATTCAAGGGATGCACAACAACTGAGTTACTCCTTAATTCAAACATGTAAGCCGGGCCACACATGACCAATCGCCGTTTTAACTTTGACAAGTTCAGGGTCTTTATAAGATTGACTATCAAGAGTACGACGAGTCATTCCAGGATTACTTCGTCGGAGTGGCAAGCATACAAAGACAAGATAACCCGGATTTTTGGTGAATACACCTGGCATCCAAGCCTATTACGAGGGACAACAAAGCTCTGTTCATTTAACAAGAAGCCCCCAAGTAATATTTCGATCCAGGCGTACAAGCCGGACTAGTAGGGTAGTCATAGCTATGCTCAATGAGCAGGAAGCCCCCAAGTGACCTTATGAAGTGACAATAAAGACTCAGATTCTCAGAAATGAAATGACAGAGGCCCCGAATTATCAGGGATGTCGGATTTATTATACTAATCATAATATATACATTGGTAAAAGTATGTACATTACAAGAGCCGGTGGCTCAAGTGTAATAAGGCCAAAGATGAGCAATATTCCATGGCTAGTGGGTCTCCTCTTCCAACGTGCGTGATTCCTTGTGGTCTCGAACATCGATAAGGTAGTATGACCCGTTTTTCAAATTTTTACTGACCACAAAGGGCCCTTCCCAAGGTGGGGATAGCTTGTGCATATCAATTTGATCCTAGATGAACCGGAGCACCAAATCTCATTCTTGAAAAGTCCTGGTTTTAACCCGACGGCTGTGATAACGACACATATCTTGCTGGTAAATCACTGAACAGGCCTCCGCAAGGTCACGCTCCTCATCCAGAAGGTCAATAGCATCCTGACGTGCTTTCTCATTACGAGCTTCAACATAAGCCGCCACACAAGGCGAGTCGTGACGTATGTCACTAGGGAGAACCGCCTCTGCTCCATAAACCATGAAGAAAGGCATGTAACCCGTAGATCTGTTGGGGGTGGTACTGATACTCCAAAGCACTGAGGGCAATTCTTCCACCCAACAACCAAGCGTCCTCTACAAAGGGACCATAAGCCGGAGTTTGATACCTCTCAAGATTTCTTGATTGGCTCTTTCAGCTTGACCATTAGACTGGGGGTGAGCCAGAGACGATACATCAAGCCGGATATGCTCTTGCTGATAGAATTCTTTCATTTCACCCTTAAACAAGTTGGTACCATTATCAATAATGATACTATGAGGGTATCCAAAACGAAAGATCACCTTTTTGATGAATTGAACCATCGTTGCTGCATCACATTTGCTAACTGGCTCAGCTTCAACCCACTTTGTAAACTTGTCAACAGCTACCACGAGATGAGTCTTTTTGTCCTTGGACCTTTTAAAAGGCCCAACCATATCAAGCCCCAGACTGCAAACGACCAAGTAATTGGAATCATCCTCAATTCTTGAGCCTGTTGGGGAACGTAGCAGAAATTCAAAATTTTCCTACGAGTCACCAAGATCTATCTATGGAGAGACTAGCAATGAGAGAGAGAGGAGTGCATCTACATACCCTTGTAGATCGCTAAGCAGAAGCGTTCAAGAGAACGGGGTTGAAGGAGTCGTACTCGTCATGATCCAAATCACCGGAGATCCTAGTGCCGAACGGACGGCACCTCCGCGTTCAACACACGTACAGCCCGGTGATGTCTCCCATGCCTTGATCCAGCAAGGAGAGAGGGAGAGGTTGGGGAAGACTCCATCCAGTAGCAGCACAACGGCGTGGTGGTGATGGAGGAGCGTGGTAATCCAGCAGGGCTTCACCAAGCACCGCGAGAGACAAGGATAAAGAGAGGTAGGGCTGCGCCAGGGAGAGGTGGAAAACCTTTGTGTATGGCAGCCCCAAAACCTCAAGTATATATAGGGGAGAGGGAGGGGGGTGCGCCCCCTCTAGGGTTCCCACCCCATGGGGTGCGGCAGCCCCAAACCCATCTAGGGTGGCGGCCAAGGGGGGAGAGGGGGAAACTTGCCCCCCAAGCAAGGTGGAGGTGCCCCCTCCCAAACTTGGCCCATGCAGCCCTCTGGGGCCGGTGGCCCCACTTGGTGGACCCCCGGGACCCTCCCGGTGGTCCCGGTACATTACCGATAACACCCGAAACTTTTCCGGTGACCAAAACAGGACTTCCCATATATAAATCTTTACCTACGGACCATTCCGGAACTCCTTGTGATGTCCGGGATCTCATCCGGGACTCCGAACAACATTCGTTAACCACGTATATCTATTCCCTATAACCCTAGTGTCATCGAACCTTAAGTGTGTAGACCCTACGGGTTCGGGAACCATGCAACCATGACCGAGATGTTCTCCGGTCAATAACCAACAACGGGATCTGGATACCCATGTTGGATCACACATGTTCCACGATGATCTCATCAGATGAACCACGATGTCAAGGACTCAATCAATCCCGTATTAAATTCCCTTTGTCTAGCAGTATTGTACTTGCCCAAGATTCGATCGTCGGTAACCGATACCTTGTTCAATCTCGTTACCGGTAAGTCTCTTTACTCGTTCTGTAACACATCATCCCATGATCAACCCCTTGGTCACATTGTGCACATTATGATGATGTCCTACCGAGTGGGCCCAGAGATACCTCTCCGTTACACGGAGTGACAAATCCCAGTCTCGGTTCGTGCCAACCCAACAGACACTTTCAGAGATACCCGTAGTGCACCTTTATAGCCACCCAATTACATTGTGACGTTTGGTACACCCAAAGCATACCTACGGTATCCGGGAGTTGCACAATCTCATGGTCTAAGGAAATGATACTTGACATTAGAAAAGCTTTAGCATACGAACTACACGATCTTTGTGCTAGGGTTAGGATTGGGTCTTGTCCATCACATCATTCTCCTAATGATGTGATCCCGTTATCAACGACATCCAATGTCCATGGTCAGGAAACCGTAACCATCTATTGATCAACGAGCTAGTCGATTAGAGGCTTACTAGGGACATGGTGTTGTCTATGTACCCACACATGTATCTGAGTTTCCTATCGTACAATTATAGCATGGATAATAAACGATTATCATGAACAAGGAAATATAATAATAATAACTAATTTATTATTGCCTCTAGGGCATATTTCCAACAGTCTCCCACTTGCACTAGAGTCAATAATCTAGTTCACATCGCCATGTGATTAACATTGACAGGTCACATCACCATGTGACCAACATCCAAAGAGTTTACTAGTGTCACTAAACTAGTACTCAATGAGTTCTGGGGTTTGATCATATTTTTCTTGTGAGAGAGGTTTTAGTCAACGGGTCTGCAACATTCAGATCCGTATGTATTTTGCAATTATCTATGTCATATTGTAAATGCTACTTCCACGCTCCACTTGGAACTATTCCAAATGGTTGCTCCACTATACGTATCCGATTTGCTACTCAGAATCATTCGAATAGGTGTTAAAGCTTGCATCGACGTAACCCTTTACGCCGAACTCTTTATCACCTCCATAATCGAGAAACATGTCCGTTATTTACTCCAAGGACAATTTTGACCGCTGTCCAATGATCCATTCCTGGATCATTCTTGTACCCCTTGACTGACTCATGGCAAGGCACACTTCCGGTGCGGTACACAACATAGCATACTATAGAGCCTACGTCTGAAGCATAGGGGACGACCTTCATCTTTTCTCTCTCTTTTGCCATGGTCGAGCTTTAACTCTTAACTTCATACCTTACAACTTAGGCAAGAACTCGTTCTTTGACTGATCCATCTTGAACACCTTCAAAATCATGTCAAGTTATGTGCTCATTTGAAAGTACCATTTAGCGTTTTTGATCTATCCTCATAGATCTTGATGCTCAATGTTCAAGCAGCTTATTCCAGGTTTTCTATTGAAAAACACCTTTCAAATAACCCTATATGCTTTCCAGAAATTCTACATCATTTCTGATCAACAATATGTCAACAACATATACTCATCAGAAATTCTATAGTGCTCCCACTCACTTCTTTGGAAATACAAGTTTCTCATAAACCTTGTATAAACCAAAATCTTTGATCATCTCATCAAAGCGTATATTCCAACTCCGAGATGCTTACTCCAGTCCTTAGAAGGATTGCTGGAGATTTGCATACTTGTTAGCATCTTTCAGGATTGTCAAAACCTTCTGCTTGTATCACATACAATCTTTCCTCAAGAAAATCATCGACGAAACAATGTTTTGACATCCTATATGCAAGATTTCATAAATAATGCAGTAATTGCTAATATAATTCCAACAGACTTTTAGCATCGCTACGAGTGAGAAAGTCTCATCGTAGTCAACTCCTTGAACTTGTCGGAAAACATCTTAGCGACAAGTCGAGTTTTGTTAATGGTGACACTTACCATCATTGTCTGTCTTCCCTTTTACAATCCATCTATACCCAATAGTCCTTACGACCATCAAGTAGTTCTGCCAAAGTCTACACTTTGTTTTCATACATGGATCCTCTCTCGGATTTTATGGCCTCGAGCCATTTGTCGGAATCCGGGCCCACCATTGCTTCTCCATAGCTCGTAGGTTCATTGTTGTCTAGCAACATGACCTCCAAGACAGGATTACGTACCACTATGGAGTAATACGTATCTTTGTTGACCTATGAGTTTCGGTAGTGACTTGATCCGAAGTTTCATGATCACTATCATAAGCTTCTACTTCAATTGGTGCAGGTGCCACAGGAACAACTTCGTGTGCCCTGCTACATACTAGTTGAAGTGATGGTTCAATAACCTCATCAAGTCTTCACCATCCTCCCACTCAATTCTTTCAAGAGAAACTTTTCCTCGAGAAAGGACCCGTTTCTAGAAACAATTACTATTGCTTCCGGATCTGAGATAGGAGGTTTACCCAACCATTTTGGGTATCCTATGAAGATGTATTTATCCGTTTTGGGTTCGAGCTTATCATGGTGAAACTTTTTCACATAAGCGTCGCAGCCCCAAACTTTCAAGAAACGACTACTTAGGTTTCTCCAAACCATAGTTCAAATGGTGTCATCTCAACGGAATTACGTGGTGCCCTATTAAAGTGAGTGCGGTTGTCTCTAATGCCTAACCCATGAACGATAGTGGTAATTCGATAAGAGACATCATGGTACGCACCATATCCAATAGGGTGCAACTATGATGTCCGGACACACCATCACACTATGGTGTTCCAGGCGGTATTTATTGTGAAACAATTTCCACAATGTCTTAATTGCGTGCCAAAGCTCGTAACTCAGATACTCATCTCTATGATCATATCATAGACATTTTATCCTCTTGTCACGATGATCTTAAACTTCACTATGAAATTACTTGAACCTTTCAATAATTCAGACTTGTGTTTCATCAAGTAAATGTACTCAACATCTACTCAAATCATCTTGAAGTAAGAACATAACGATATTCACTGCATGCCTCAACACTCATTGGACTGCACACATCAAAATGTGTTACTTCCAACAAGTTTCTATCTTGTTCCATCTTACTGAAAACGAGACTTTTCAGTCATCTTGCCCATGTGGTATGATTTGCATATCTCAAGTGATTCAAAATCAAGTGAGTCCAAACGATCCATCTGCATGGAGTTTCTTCATGCGTATACACCAATAGACATGGTTCGCATGTCTCAAACTTTTCAAAAACGAGTGAGTCTAAAGATCCATCAACATGGAGCTTCTTCATGCGTTTTATACCAATATGACTTACATGGCAGTGCCACAAGTAAGTGGTACTATCATTACTATCTTATATCTTTTGGCATGAAAATGTGTATCACTACGATCGAGATTCAATAAACCATTCATTTTAGGTGCAAGACCATTGAAGGTATTATTCAAATAAACAGAGTAACCATTATTCTCCTTAAATGAATAACCGTATTGCGATTGACATAATCCAATCATGTCTATGCTCAACGCAAACACCAAATCTCGATGGTAGAGGGAGCGTGCGATGCTTGATCACATCAACCTTGGAAACACTTCCAACACATATCGTCAGCTCACCGTTAGCTAGTCTCCGTTTATTCCGTAGCTTTTATTTCGAGTTACTAACACTTAGCAACCAAACCGGTATCTAATACCCTGGTGCTATTAGGAGTACTAGTAAAGTACACATTAACATAATGTATATCCAATATACTTCTATCGACCTTGCCAGCCTTCTCATCTACCAAGTATCTAGGGTAATTCTGCTCCAGTGGCTGTTCCCCTTATTACAGAAGCACTTAGTCTCGGGTTTGGGTTTAATCTTGGGTTTCTTCATTAGAGCAGTAGCGGATTTGCCGTTTCATGAAGTATCCCTTCTTGCCCTTGCCCTTCTTGAAACTAGTGGTTTTACCAACCATCAACAATTGATGCTCCTTCTTGATTTCTACTTTTGCGGTGTCAAACATCGCGAATATCTCAAGGATCATCATATCTATCCCTGATATGTTATAGTTCATCATGAAGCTCTAGCGGCTTGGTGGAAATAACTATGGAGAAACATCACTATCTCATCTGGAAGATCCACTCCCACTCGATTCAAGTGATTGTTGTACTCAGACAATCAGAGCACAAGCTCAACGATTGAGCTTTTGTCCCTTAGTTTGCAGGCTAAGAAAATCGTCGGAGGTCTTATACCTCTTGACGTGGGCACGAGCCTGAAATCCCAATTTTAGCCCTCGAAACATCTCATATGTTCCGCGATGTTTCGAAAAACGTCTTTGGTGCCTCAACTCTAAACCGTTTAACTGAACTATCACGTAGTTATCAAAACGTGTATGTCCGATGTTCGCAACATCCATAGACGACATTCGGGGTTCAGCACACTGAGTGGTGCATTAAGGACATAAGCTTTCTACGAAGCAATGAGGACAATCCTCAGTTTATGGACCCAGTCCGCATAATTGCTACTATCAACTTTCAACTAAATTTTCTCTAGGAACATATCTAAAACAGTAGAACTAAAATGCGAGCTACGACATAATTTGCAAAAACATTTTGACTATGTTCAAGATAATTAAGTTCATCTTATGAACTCCCACTCAGATAGACATCCCTCTAGTCATCTAAGTGATTACATGATCCGAGTCAACTAGGCCGTGTCCGATCATCACGTGATACGGACTAGTCATCATCGGTGAACATCTTCATGTTGATCGTATCTACCATACGACTCATGCTCGACCTTTCGATATCTTGTCTTCCGAGGCCATGTCTGTACATGCTAGGCTCGTCAAGTCAACCTAAGTGTTTCGCGTGTGTAAATCTGGCTTACACCCGTTGTATGTGAATGTTAGAATCTATCACACCCGATCATCACGTGGTGCTTCGAAACAACGAACTTTCGCAACGGTGCACAGTTAGGGGGAACACTTTCTTGAAATTTTAATGAGGGATCATCTTATTTACTACCGTTGTTCTAAGAAAATAATATGCATAAACATGATAAACATCAGATGCAATCAAAAAATGACATGATATGGCCAATATCATTTTGCTCCTTTTGATCTCCATCTTCGGGGCTCCATGATCATCATCGTCACCGGCATGACACCATGATCTCCATCATCATGATCTCCATCATCGTGTTTCCATGAAGTTGTCTCGCCAACAATTACTTCTACTACTATGGCTAACGGTTTAGCAATAAAGTAAAGTAATTACATGGTGTTGTTCAGTGACACGCATGTCATACAATAAATAAAGACAACTCCTATGGCTCCTGCCGGTTGTCATACTCATCGACATGCAAGTCGTGATTCCTATTACAAGAACATGATCAATCTCATACATCACATATCATTCATCACATTCTTTTCGGCCATATCACACATAGCATACCCAGCAAAAACAAGTTAGACGTCCTCTAATTGTTGTTTGCATGTTTTACGTGGCTGCTATGGGTTTCTAGCAAGAATGTTTCTTACCTACGCAAAAACCACAACGTGATATGTCAATTGCTATTTACCCTTCATAAGGACCCTTTTCATCGAATCCGATCCGACTAAAGTGGGAGAGACTGGCACCCGCTAGCCACCTTATGCAACAAGTGCATGTCAGTCGGTGGAACCCATCTCACGTAAGTGTACGTGTAAGGTCGGTCCGGGCCGCTTCATCCCACAATACCGTCGAAACAAGATTGGACTAGTAACGATAAGCATATTGAACAAAATCAACGCCCACAACTACTTTGTGTTCTACTTGTGCATAGAATCTACGCAATAGACCTAGCTCATGATGCCACTCTTGGGGAACATAGCAGAAATTCAAAATTTCCTACGAGTCACCAAGATCTATCTATGGAGAGACTAGCAACGAGAGAGAGGGAGTGCATCTACATACCCTTGTAGATCGCTAAGCGGAAGCGTTCAAGAGAACGGGGTTGAAGGAGTCATACTCGTCGTGATCCAAATCACCGGAGATCCTAGTGCCGAACGGACGGCACCTCCGCGTTCAACACACATACATCCCGGTGATGTCTCCCATGCCTTGATCCAGCAAGGAGAGAGGGAGAGGTTGGGGAAGACTCTGTCCAGCAGCAGCACAACGGCGTGGTGGTGATGGAGGAGCGTGGTAATCCAGCAGGGTTTCGCCAAGCAACGCGAGAGACAAGGAGAAAGAGAGGTAGGGCTACGCCAGGGAGAGGTGGAAAACCTTTGTGCATGGCAGCCCCAAAACCTCAAGTATATATAGGGGAGAGGGAGGGGGTGCGCCCCCTCTAGGGTTTCCACCCCAAGGGGTGCGACAGCCCCAAACCCATCTAGGGTGGTTGCCAAGGGGGGAGAGGGGGAAACTTGCCCCCCAAGCAAGGTGGAGGCGCCCCCTCCCCAAACCCTAGGCGCCTTGGGCCCTTGTGTGTGTGGGGGGGGGGGAGCACCAGCCCACTTGGGGCTGGTCCCCTCCCACACTTGTCCCATGCAGCCCTCTGGGGCCGGTGGCCCCACTTGGTGGACCCCCGGGACCCTCCCGGTGGTCCCGGTACATTACCGATAACACCCGAAACTTTTCCGGTGACCAAAACAAGACTTCCTATATACAAATCTTTACCTCCGGACCATTCCGGAACTCCTAGTGATGTCCGGTATCTCATCCGGGACTCCGAACAACATTCGGTAACCACGTATATCTATTCCCTATAACCCTAGCGTCATCGAACCTTAAGTGTGTAGACCCTACGGGTTCGGGAACCATGCAGACATGACCGAGACGTTCTCCGGTCAATAACCAATAGCGGGATCTGGATACCCATGTTGGCTCCCACATGTTCCACGATGATCTCATCGGATGAACCACGATGTCAAGGACTCAATCAATCCCGTATTCAATTCCCTTTGTCTAGCGGTATTGTACTTGCCCGAGATTCGATCGTCGGTATACCGATACCTTGTTCAATCTCGTTACCGGTAAGTCTCTTTACTCGTTTCGTAACACAACATCCCGTGATCAACCCCTTGGTCACATTGTGCACATTATGATGATGTCCTACCAAGTGGGCCCAGAGATACCTGTCCGTTACACGGAGTGACAAATCCCAGTCTCGATTCGTGCCAACCCAACAGACACTTTCGGAGATACCCGTAGTGCACCTTTATAGCCACCCAGTTACGTTGTGACGTTTGGTACACCCAAAGCATTCCTACGGTATCCGGGAGTTGCACAATCTCATGGTCTAAGGAAATGATACTTGACATTAGAAAAGCTTTAGCATACGAACTACATGATCTTTGTGCTAGGCTTAGGATTGGGTCTTGTCCATCACATCATTCTCCTAATGATGTGATCCCGTTATCAACGACATCCAATGTCCATGGTCAGGAAACCGTAACCATCTATTGATCAACGAGCTAGTCGATTAGAGGCTTACTAGGGACATGGTGTTGTCTATGTACCCACACATGTATCTGAGTTTCCTATCAATACAATTATAGCATGTATAATAAACGATTATCATGAACAAGGAAATATAATAATAATAACTAACTTATTATTGCCTCTAGGTCATATTTCCAACAGAGCCGGCACATGAGCTTGTCTTGAAAATTTCTGACAGCCATCACATTTACTGACCAGATCTTCCGCATCAGCATGAGCCGTCAGCCAATAAAACCCATGATGAAAAGCTTTAGCAACGAGGGATTTAGAGCCGGCATGATGGCCGCAATATCCTTCATGAATCTCCCTTAAAATTTCACGGCCCTCATCAGGAGAAATGTATCTTTGAAACACCCATGTAACACTGCATCGGTGGAGCTCACCATTGATAATAGTCATTGACTTAGACCTCCAGGTTATTTGCCTGGCCAAAGTTTCATCATCAGGTAACTCGCCCCGGCTTATATAAGCCAAATATGGAACAGTACAATTAGGAAGAACATGTAAAGTTGCCACCAACTGTGCCTCCGGGTCAGGAATTGCAAGGTCTTCCTCCGTAGGCAATTTAACTGGTGGGTTATGCAAAACATCGAGGAAAACATTAGTGGGCACCGGCTTACGCAGAGACCCTAGCCAGCTTAAAGCATCAACAACTTCATTTTTCCTGCGATCCACATGCTCCACTTGATAACCTTTGAAATGACCAGCAATAGTATCAACCTCTCGGCTAAGCCGCCATGAGTGGATCCTTTGAATCCCAAGTTCCTGAAACTTGCTGAGCCACCAAGTCTGAGTCACCAAAACACCTCGCCCGGCTTAGATTCATCTCTTTAGCCATCCGAAGACCATGGAGTAAGGCTTCATACTCAGCTGCATTATTAGTACAAGGGAACATTAACCTTAAAACATAACAAAATTTATCACCATGCGGGGAAGTCAATATAACTCTATCCCCCGAGCCTTCCAATTGCCTGGATCCATCAAAGTGAATAGTACAATATGTGATATCCGGTTTATCCTCAGGGGTCTACAATTCCGTCCAGTTATTGTTGAAATCCATAAGTGCTTGAGACTTTATAGTTGTCCGAGGCATATACTTCAAGCCATTGGGTCCAAGCTTAATGGCCCACTTAGCTACCCGACCTGTGGCTTCCTTGTTTTGAATAATATCCCCAAGGGAGCAAAACTAACCACAGTGATGGGATGACCAAGGAAATATTGTTTCAACTTACGGCTAGCCGTGAACACGCCATAAACCAATTTTTTCCAATGTGGGTATCTTTGCTTAGACTCAATGAGCACCTCCCTGACATAATAAACTGGCCGCTGAACCAGATATTCCTTGCCCGACTTTTCCATTCCACCATGACGGCCACACTGACAGCTTTGTTGTTAGTAGCCACATACAATAGCAAGGGCTCCTTCCCAATAGGAGCCGCAAGAACCGGTGGTTCAGCCAGCTGTCTCTTAAGTGCCTCAAATGCCTCATTAGCAGCATCACTCCAGACAAAGTTATCTGTCTTCCTCATCATTTGATACAAAGGGATAGCCTTCTCTCCCAGGCGGCTTATAAATCGGCTCAAAGCCGCAATACGACCCACCAAACGCTGGACATCATTGATACATGCTGACTTAGCCAAGGAAGTGATAGACTTGATTTTCTTTGGGTTAGCTTAATGCCTCTCTCAGAAACTAGGAAACCCAATAGTTTGCCCGCTGGCATGCCAAAGACACACTTGGCCGGGTTAAGCATCATTTATAGACCCGAAGATTGGCAAAGGTCTCTTTCAAATCATCTATCAAAGTATCTTTCTTTCTGAATTTCACAACAATATCATCCACATAGGCGTGAACATTGCGTCCGATCTGGTCATGGAGGCAATTCTGAACACACCATTGGTAAGTCGCCAGGGCACTCTTTAGCCCAAAAGGCATAGACACATAGCAAAAGGCTCCAAAGGGAGTAATGAAAGTTGTCTTCTCCTGGTCCTTAACTGCCATCTTGATCTAATGATAACCAGAACAAGCATCCAAAAAGCTCAAACACTCACAACCCGCGGTAGCATCAATAATTTGATCAATATGAGGGAGTGCAAAAGGGTTAGCTGGACATGCTTTATTAAGGTCTGTATAATCCACACACATACGCCAAGTGTCATTTTTCTTAAGCACCAGCACCGGGTTAGCCAACCACTCAGGATGAAAAACTTCAATGATGAACCTAGCCGCCAAGAGCCGGGCCACCTCTTCATCAATGGCCTTACACCTCTCTTCATTGAAACGACAAAGAAACTGCTAGACCGACTTAAACTTTGGATCATAATTAAGAGTGTGCTCAACGAGTTCCCTCGGTACACCTGGCATGTCAGAAGGTTTCCATGCAAAGATGTCCCGGTTCTCACGGATGTACTTGATGAGCACGCTTTCCTATTTTGGATCCATATTAGCACTGATGCTGAACTGCTTGGACGAGTCGCCCGGAACAAAATCGACCAAATTAGTGTCATCTGCCAACATAAACTTCAATAGGGGGTCATTCTCTGTAGTTGGGTTCTTCAAAGGTGTCATATCCGCCGGGTCAACATTATCTTTATAAAACTTCAACTCCTCGGTGGCACAGGCCGACTCAGCATATGCAGCATCACCCTCTTCACAATCCAGAGCGATTTTCCTATCACCATGCACCGTAATGGTGCCCTTATGACCCGACATTTTGAGCTGCAAATAAACATAACAAAGCTGCGCCATGAATTTGGCATACACTACTGCAGGATGCTGCTAACGCGACACTACGATCAGAGACCCTTTGACGAAACTGTGTACGTTGCAATAATCGCAAACAGTGTTGTAAAAAACCTGTCAAAAAAGGTGCAAAACATTTGCGATGACGGATGCATCAAACACGGTTCAGATTTTTGTTGCGTGTGTGATTCAGGGCATATGGTTCAGTTCAATTAACTGTTTGCAATGATGAGGAACAAAAGAAACGGGCTGCCAGATGAAGGCGTGTGCGATGTAGAGCATATGGTTCACTCGAATGAACTGTTTGTGATGAGGCAGAACAACAGAAACGGGTAGTCATATGAAGGTGTGTGCGATATAAGGCATACAGTTCACTCGGATGAACTGTTTGCGTTGCGCCAAGAGAACAAAAACACTTCGACTTAACAAGATGTGTGTGATACACGACAAACAGGTCTGTAATCAGAAATGTGTGGGAGGACCAATAACAACACAAACGATTCCTATTAACAAGCCGTGTGTGTTGTGAGCAAATGATTGCTGGTATACAATTGTCAGTGGTTGATGAAATCATCACCGACGGGCTCCTTTGTTTAGTCCGTGTGCGATGTGATTTTCTCTGTCTACAGAGCATCAACATATATACTTAAAAAGATAGCATTGCATAACCAAATTAAGCATACAATTACACAAGTGACTACACACGTATCATTTTCACACACCAAAGTAACCAATTACATGCATACTAAACTAGGAGAAACGAGAATCTAATCATCTACTTCTTGTTGCGACGATGCTTGCCATTTCTCTGCTTCCAGCTGGATCCCTGGCCGTTTTGGGGAACGAGGCACTTCCTCATCTCAACGATCCGCCTATACATGTCATAGCACGTGTACGCCTCCTTGGCTGCGTACATGCCGTGAGCTTTGTCGAGTTTCTCCATCCAGGCTGAGTGCCAGGCACGCTTGTCGTTGTTGTAGGAATCCTTCGTGTCTCTATAGTAGGGGTCGATGATGGCCTCAAGGAGGTGAACCAGTGAGTCCTTCTCATGCTCCTTGCTGCCCCAGATCTTGTAGTGGCCCTAGATGTTGACAAGATTCTGGAAGGCGATGCCCGAATTCTTGAGCACGTTGACATCATTGGTGATGTCCACCGTAGCGAACATGTAGTGGGGGCTGTTGACAAACATGGCGAAATGCTCGCAAGGCCTTTTGGCCAGGCAGTAGTGGTAGATGAGGACGTGGTGGCGCATGCACATCTGGGCAACGACGACCTTGGTATGAGACCCGGCACGAGCGCGGGTGTGCTCGAGGTCGAACCCCACCACCTTGTACTTCTCGTCGGCAAGCAACAACTCCATGATGCGGATGGAGTGCTCCACCAAGACCGGATTGTTGGTGTACACCACCGAGAGCTCCGTGAACCTTCGGTGGGTGTCCACCACGGCATGCATGGTGAACTGCTGCTCGTCGTTGACAACCGCTTGGAGCGTTGTTGGAGCCGCGTAGGATACTCTCTAAGAATTTGTCGTGGTGGGTGTGCTTCTTGCAATGGTGGGGCATGATTGAAAGGTTGATGAGACACAAGGATTTAATAGCCGATGTAACAAATGGGGGCAAGCCGGCCTGTAATTGTCACATCTTGTCACGACATTCATAGCGGAGGATTCCAGTGCACGCTTGACAACACCCACCGCAGTGAGGATTCCAGTGCATGCTTGACAACACCCCACCGCAGTTTGACCATGCGTGGGCTCGTAGAGGCGCCAAATGTATTGTTGGTGAGCCTGTTCCCGCACTACCGCGCAAGCTTCCCGCCTGGCTTGGTTTGCCATGCATCGGCTAGAAGAGGGACAAATCGTGGGCGTTTATTGGCAAAAAGCTTTGTAAAAACAAAGTGTGTGGAATGACTTCGGTCGTAAGTTTACCCGTGGGTGATGAGGTCAAAGTTACACAGAAGGGTGATGATGGACACTCGAGTGCGATAATTAATTCTGCGCTCTACAGGGTACACAGTGGAAGAAACCAACTGTGTGCAATAATGTCCAAGATCATAGTCGAGTTAGCTATGTAGATTGTGTGCTGTGAGATCGACAAGGTAAACAGATTTAAAATCAAATCTAAGACCATTGCATATTAATTTCAAAATAGTGCTACCAATATACGAGTCTCATACGATGCCATTTCAATGATTGTACCACAAAGGCTCAAAATATTACAAGGTTCAAATTCCAGAGTTATATGGCTCAAATTCGAAGATTACAAGGTTCAAACTAATATTAGAAATGAAATTAAACTCATCAGCTGAAAACGCTCGCGCTGATCCGCTGAACATGGATATCAGAGAGGTTCAAACTAATATTACCACTTCTTAGTCCAGTTTCAAAACCTCACAACTTTTGCAAAGGGGTCAGACACTGTGAAGACATGTATGGGGTTGACATGATGAGTTCCGATTACTCTGTCATCTGAAGTTCCAAAATGAAATTCAGCATTTTTGGACCCTATTCCATTCCGCCGCAGGCATCGGCGCTGATCAACAAACCATTCATTTTTCCGAAATAAATGTAGGGCAAACCTCATTACCTTCAGCACCCTTTCTCCAACAACAAAGAACCTAGCGAATATAATCTCCGATAAGGTCCCCCGGTAGGAGTTCAAAGTAATTTATGAGAAATGCAGATCTAGGCATTTGACATGATTGTTATATTGTATCACATTATCCACCACTTGGCCTAATCTTATGTGCAAAAGAAGAAAACATGTTAGTGCCTAGATGCATTTTTGAACACTACTACAGGCCTATTTGGTTTGCAGGATTTGTAAAATGCACTAACATGCCATCTTCGATCTGACATGATTAACATGGGCATTAACATGCCATCTTCGATCTTCACAAGATGTTGGAGTGGATGAAAAGTTCCCTAAGAAAACTTGTACAGATGAATCCAAAGGAGAAATGCATATGGATTGTAACCATATGGATCAAGCATTGTCATTGTAAACTTGGAAAAGGAGACATGTATGTACTGAGCTCCTCCAAAAGAATCCTTCAGAAATCGTAGTACATTGTCATTGTAAACTTGGAAAAAGGTGTCAAAAATTGAACTCCCTTATGGTTAACATTTAATAGGAAAGGAACATCACCTAGATATATAGCTTCTCCAGGCACGGAAAACATCTCAGGAAAGTGACAACTTGCTCCAGGTTGGGGCCGATAGATTCTAGTGCCAAGACCTTCACTGTGTGCAGTTTCGCGGTGAGGCTTGTCGGAATAATTTTCTGAATGACAAACGAACAAACATCTTCAAAATTATAAATAATGTTAATTTGTAGAAAGAGAGGTAGTAGGCGGCTGTTGTACCCGAACGAGTGTGGATCCAATAACAAGTTCAGAGTATTTGTCAGATGAGTAGCCCAACACTGTCAATTTCGGTGCAGAAATGACACTGATTCTTGTTAGAACTACTTGATCAAGTATAAGTAATCTATCAAGTGCAGGTGTGTCCTCAATGACCATATCGTGGTACACATCTTGTGATGTCTTCCTGCTGAACCAGCAACACACATGAATAGTCTGGAGAGTCATGGAGGTGATGTGGAATGTACTCAACCCATTGATTGCCTGAAGAAGAAGGTGCTCGAGTGAAGTACAGCCACGGAGCAGGCGCTCCATGTCACTATTTGAGAGGCAGACGATGACGAGCTCGAGGTGCTTCAGTCATTGTAGAATAAGAGCAGGCACGTCATTTAGGGGGTGGGGGGGGATGGCAGTTCCTGAACTTGGTGACGCACAGCATGGGCGCGAGGCGGAGCGCAGACGTTAGCAGCGAGCGCATATGCCCATCATCAAAAGCGGGCTTGGTCCCTGCCGTTGGAGCCGAACTTTCCCATTCTAAGGCCTTTGGTTGGGCCAGGGTGACTGCCGAGGATCTTGGAGAACGCATCCAAGCTTTTGCGATAGCCATGGCAGAGCTCGTGGGTGTCGATGAGGTCGAGAGGGGTGAAGTTCCATAGGGGGCGCCACTGAGGGAGTCCTGGATTAGGGGGTCCTCGGACAGCCGGACTATATACTTTGGCCGGACTGTTGGACTATGAAGATACAAGATTGAAGACTTCGTCCCGTGTCCGGATGGAACTCTCCTTTGCGTGGAAGGAAAGCTTGGCGATTTAGATATGTAGATCTCCTTCTCTGTAACCGACTCTGTGTAACCCTAGCCCCCTCCGGTGTCTATATAAACCGGAGGGTTTAGTCCGTAGGACAACAACAATCATAATCATAGGCTAGCTTCTAGGGTTTAGCCTCTACGATCTCGTGGTAGATCAACTCTTGTAATACTCATATCATCAAGATCAATCAAGCAGGAAGTAGTGTATTACCTCCATCGAGAGGGCCCGAACCTGGGTAAACATCGTATCCCCCACCTCCTGTTACCATTAGCCTTAGACGCACACTTCGGGACCCCCTACCCGAGATCCGCTGGTTTGACACCGACATTGGTGCTTTCATTGAGAGTTCCATTGTGCCGTCGCGGTAAGGCTTGATGGCTCACCTTGTTGTCAAGGACCAGATCACCTCTGGGGGAGCTCTGGCTCTAGGCCAAACTCTCCGACTAGGCGGCTTCGTCATGACCGCCCGATCGGCCGTCGCGCCGACAATGACTTCTCAGGTCATCAAAAATAGCCTCCATGTCAACTCGGAACTTGCCGAAAAGATGGATCCAATGGAGCTCTCCTCCCTGAACGAGCTATTGGATCGCATCGCCGCTACGGACTATGATCGGATTGGGCTTAAACCCGACCAAAGGAGATTAATTCTCCGCCGGCCACCCATCAGATAGCGGTAGTGGAAGAGCAATGCATTGATTCTTCCTCTATTTTGAGGACAAAATATGTCTGGATTCCCGAGCTCTCTGAGCCGGATACCCGTCAACGGGAGGACATGTCCCAGGCTCCGAACTTAGAATCGGATAACGGACCAGGAAAATTGGGCAACATCCCGGAGCCCGAGCTGTCAATCTCGGAAGCTTCTCTGCCCCTGGGTCTCAGATCGGGTCAGGGTTTGGACTTAAATCTACCCACCCACCCAGATACAAGCAATCTTTCCCTCATCAGACAAGAGCCCCAAGAAACAGTACATCACTTCTGGGCTAGATTCCTCCTTGTAATGAACAAGGTTAAGGACTATCGCGAGGAAGACGCAATCTCATTCTTTTGCAAAAATTGCACGGACAAGGGAATCCTCAACGCCATAAGTCGCCGTGACATAGTACACTTTGCTGACTTGGTGGCCATAGTACAAAAGTACTGTGCGATGGAAAGTGCCTGGAAAACGCAAACGAAATTCTGGGATCCTCCGGCTCTCACTAAACCCTTTATCCGAGCTAAAAGGGCAAACTCTTGCAAGTCACCCGATTCGATTACCAAGAAACCAAGGCCCGCTACAGGGCGCAGAACCGTATTGGAGGAATGGCTCAATGGGCCATGCAAAATTCACAGCACACCGGATACCATACCAACACACAGCCTTAGAGCATGTTGGATACTCCGACAGGTAGCCAAGAGCAGCGAGGATCTCCTCATTAACCATACCGCAGAGCAACATCCCGCCGAAAATAACAATATGGTACTGGCAGTCTTCGAGACTTTTGCCTCAAATAATGGGCGCAAGCGAGCACTCCGCAGCCTCGCTGAAGTCTGTCACTTTGTAGCAATAAATCCATGGAACGACACGGCTATAACGTTCAATGCCAGTGACAAACCTCAATTCCGAACAGTTCGGGCACCAGCCACTTTGGTCCTTAGTCCAATCGTGGATGGCTTCCGGCTTACTAAAGTCCTCATGGATGGCGGCAGCGTATTAAACCTCATCTCCGAGGAGACCTCAACAAGATGGAAATAGACAAGAGCCGCATTGAGTGGAGCAGCACGACCTTTAGGGGAATCATCCCTAGTCAGGAGGCACGATGTGCAGGAAAAATCACACTAGATGTGGTATTCGGCACACCGGAGAATTATAGGTCGGAAGAAATCACATTCCAAGTGGCCCCGTTCAGTAGCGGATACCACGCCCTTTTAGGGCGGGACACATTCATGAACTTTCAGGCTATACCTCATTACGGGTACATGAAGCTCAAAATGCCCGGGCCCAATGGAATCATCACTCTAGCTAGTGATCCGGACGTAGCACTCCACGCCGAAAATAAAACCGCCGCACTAGCCCTTGAGGCATTATCCGAATCCCTAGCGGCTGAAGAACTAACCCCGTTGCGCTCCATAGTGGACAGGGACGACGTGATACTCGACAAACGACCCAAGTCCACCTCTTTCAAACTAGCGGATGAGATAGTCAAATTCCAGGTCCACCCAACGGACCCTACAAAAACAACATCCATCGGGACACAACTGAACCCCACAATAGACGCCACACTGTGAGAGTTCTTGCGTGAGAATTGGGACATCTTCTCCTGGCATCCTTCTGACATGCCAGGCATCCCACGCGGGCTGGCCGAACATAGCCTAAACATACTGAAGGGATACAAGCTGGTCAAGCAGACGCTCTAGCGCTTCTCAGAACCTAAGGGACAAGCCATGGGAGAAGAGCTAGCCAAGTTACTCGAAGCCGGATTCATCAGAGAAATAAAACATCTGGATTGGCTAGCAAACCTGGTGATGGTACCAAAGAAGTACAAATCCTGGCGCCTATGTGTCGATTTCAAGGACCTTAATAAGGCTTGCCCCAATGATCCCTTCCCCCTCCCTCGCATTGATCAAATCATCGATGCCACCGCATGACATGGCTCATTGTGTTTCCTCGACGCATACTTCGGATACCACCAAATCAAGATGGCGGGGTCCGACCAAGCCGCAACAACATTCATCACACCATACGGCCCCTTCTGTTTCAGTACCATGCCTTTCGGGCTCAAAAATGCCGGTGCAACCTATCAACGCATGATTCAGACATGCCTGGAGAAGCAGATCGGCAAAATAGTGGAGGCATATGTAGACGATGTGGTCATCAAAACTAGACACATCGAATCTTTAATAGATGACTTGAGGCTTACGTTCGATAATCTCCGAACATACGACATCAAGCTCAACCCGGAAAAATGTGTTTTCGGCATACCTGCCGGAAAGTTGCTAGGATTCATCATTTCCAATATAGGAATTGAAGCAAATCCGACAAAAAATCTAGCTCTGTCATAGTTGGCTACCCCAACTGACCTCAAGCAAATCCAGAAATTAACTGGATGCGTGGCTGCCCTAAGCCGCTTTATATCCCGATTGGGAGAAAAGGCACTACCTCTTTATCGCCTTCTTCGACGCACCGAACACTTCGAGTGGACGGATGCAGCCACGGTCGGACTGGAAGAAATAAAGGCCCTCTTGGCCAGCAATCCAATCTTGGCCATGCCAAATACTGGCGAACCCATGCTATTATATATAGCCACAACACACCAGGTTGTAAGCGCAGTGCTCATCATCGAACGAGAAACGGACGGACATAAGTTCCCGCTTCAAAAGCCGGTATACTACGTATCCACTGTCCTCACTCCATGAAAGTCCCGGTACCCACATTATCAAAAGATAGCATACACGGTCTTCATGGCATCCTGGAAACTACGACACTACTTTCAAGAGTGCTCAATCACGGTGGCCTCCGAAGTACCACTCAACGATATAATAAATAACCGCGATGCCATGGGCCGGATTGCTAAATGGGCTATCGAGCTCCTCCCGTTCAACATAACATATAAACCGCGACGAGCCATTAAGTCACAAGTACTGGCTGACTTCGTTGCCGAATGGACAGAATCCGAACTCCCTAAAGAGTACGACGCATACTCCAATTGGATCATGCACTTCGATGGCTCTAAAATGCTGGCCAGATTGGGAGCGGTTGTTGTCCTCACATCCCCCACCGGAGACACAGTCCAGTATGTACTCCAAATACTATACACAGACTCCAACAATGCAGCCGAATACGAGGCTCTGTTCCATGGTCTTCGGATGGCAGTCTCCATGGGAATCCAATGCCTAGAAGTGCGCGGGGATTCGAACCTTGCAATATCTCATATAAATGGAGACTTTGATGCCAAGGATCCGAAAATGGAGGCCTACCGTAATGCCGTCCTCAAAATGTCAGCTCGGTTTGAGGGGCTCGAATTCCACCACGTGGTCCAAGAAAACAATCAAGCGGCGGATATCCTCGCCCGCATCGGCGCTAAACGCGACCCTGTCCCACCTAATATCTTCTTGGAAAGGCTGTTCAAGCCATTCGTGTTATGGGAAGGGGAGACCGACAATACCAGTCCGGATCCGAATATAACCCCAGATCCAGAACAATCTAATGTAATCAGAGGCTCTGCCACCAAAATAACACCTTCAGCCCACGTGATCAATGTCGGTGTTCTGGGAATGGGGGTCCCCAGACTTGCCTGCCTGCGGCCTATGGCGTGGCTCATGCAGTGGCCCAGTACGGCCCATCTTCAACAACTCAAGCTCAAGACCCTCGCGAGGGGCCAAGCCTCGCAGGGTGGACGACGGAAAGCTTCCTCAGGTGCGGCCTCATCAGGAAGGCTCGCGAGGAGGCAGAGAGATCAAGGCAGGGGTACCTCGCGAGGTGCCCGTGACGCAAGTCATGACGACCCAAGCCAGGCGGGCGCCAGCCTGCGCAGTGTCCTTGTTTCCTCTTTGGTGCAAAGGGGGCAAGCACATGCCAAGGCATCAGGCAAAGGCTACCATTTCGGTGCAACAAGACCAAGACCAGCAGAGCGGCAGGATGGAGGTCACCGTGGAGCCCAAGACGGCGTCATCATCAGAGCCTTTGGTAGGCGAGGACCAACTTTAGTCAGGATAAGTGTACTAGATGTTCCCCTTCAAGATGGCCAATTGTTGGCGCCCTTCCCGCTAAATATTTGGGAAGAGGACCAGGGCCTCGCTCTATAAATAGGGCTAGCCACCACAGTAGAAGGGGGGCGAATCCAATCCTTCCCAAGAGACAACACCACCACAAGAACATCCCTCGCGAGGCTGTTCTCCCTTTGTATTGTTCATCATCAGCCCTTGAGGCAATCCACCACACCACACAATGGAGTAGGGTATTACACCACAATGGTGGCCTGAACCAGTATAAACCTTGTGTCTCTTGTGTTGTTCGTCTTCGCTAGCTTAGATTCCGCGCGGAGCTTTGGGACATGAGTTGGTAGAGGAGAGATCTCTGCGCGCACCCCAGAGTTCGAACCTCAAGGGTCTGCCGGAACCCGAAATCCGACAATCATGGATGTCATTGCCCCGTGGACAGAACCCTTCTTAGCCTACCTAAATAGGAAAGAACTCCATAAGGACCAAAATGAAGCACATTGCATTATGCGGTGCTCTAAAGCCTACAAAGTCCACGAGGGAGAGCTTTATAAGAAAAGCGCCACCAGAGTGCTCCAAGGATGCATCTCCGAAGAGGAAGGGCGACAGCTCTTGGCCGAAATCCATGCCGGACTGGGCGACCACCACGCCGCAGCTCGGGCACTTGTAAGAAAGGCCTTCCATATAGGTTTTTACTGGCCGACATCCCGAGCAGACGCACAGGACCTTGTCCAACATTGCATTGGTTGCCAACTTTTCACCAATCAGAGCCATATGGCCCCTACCGCTCTCCAAACGATCCCCATAACTTGGCCCTTCGCAGTCTGGGGGCTTGATATGGCCAGACCCCTTAAAGGAGGAATCCATAAGAAAAATTATGTATTGGTCATGGTGGACAAGTTCACCAAATGGATAGAGGCCAAACTAGTTACATCGGCCGAATCCGGACCAGTGATAGACTTCATATCGGGGGTCACGCACCGTTACGGTGTCCCCCATAGCATCATCACCGACAATGGCTCAAACTTCACAGCCGATGAGGTGAAAATTTGGGGCGGCAACATGGGCATTAAGCTCGATTACACCTTTGTCGATCACCCCCAAACAAATGGTCAAGTCGAATGAGCAAATGGTCTCATTATAAGCGAAATAAAACCCAGACTAGTGCGGTCCTTGAAGGAATCAGATACGTACTGGGTCGAGGAGCTCGACTCCATACTATGAGGACTACGGACCACGCCGAATCGCACTACCGGATACACACCATTATTTATGGTGTATGGCGCAGAGGCGGTATTGCCCTACGATATCATTCATGACTCACCTCGAGTGTGCATGTACGAAGAGAGAGAAGCCGAGCTAGATCCACAGGACAGTTTGGATGCCCTGGAGGAGGAGCGTGACATCGCAAAGGCCCGTTCCGCATTCTATCAGTAGCAGGCTCGACGGTACCAAAGCAGAGAAGTACAGGCCAAAACTTATAACATTGGCGAACTCGTTCTGCGCCTACCGGAGAAGAAAAAGGACAAGCTCAAGCCCAAGTGGGAGGGTCCCTTCATCATTGATAAAGTTCTCGCCGGAGGAGTGTACCATCTGCGTGATGCATCAGATAACCACCTCGAGCCGAACCCGTGGAACGCGGCCAGACTCCAAAGATTCTACGCCTAGTGCCAAACTCTGTGTTCGTCTCCCTACCTTTTTTTAATTATGTCCTCCTTTTTCTTTCTTTTCTTCGTTCCTTTTTATACATATAGCCTTAAAAGCTTTACGTGTGCTTCAATCACACCGACCGCACTATGCGTGCTCCATATACCTGGGGGCTTCTTATACAGAAGCTTAATATAATTATCTTCCGGCCTTTATGCCCACCACATATGCGTCACTTATCCATATGTGCCTTTTTTCGCCATTATATGCATCGATACGACTTAAGTTTTGGCCAAGATGGGTTGCCTGGGTCTTGTGTTTATGCCCTACATTCTCATTAATTCGGCTAGGGCATAAGGGGAGCACCTCTGCGATTGTTACTGCTGGGTCAGCCGGATGTGTACCTCAGATTGGGTGAAGCCGAAAGCTAGCGTTCTTAAGGGAATATTCGGTCGGTGAACAAAAGATGTTTTTACCTATTACAATATAAATCCCCAGATTTTTTGTATCCTGCGTCTCTGTTCGCAGTTTGGACATGCACATTAATGCATGCATACCCAGGGAGAGGAACCCTTAATGGAACTATTCTCTCTGGAAGATGTTTCTTACTATCCATGTAATATAACATAACTAGTTGGGTACTTGTCTGTTCAAGCACTTATGACCCCTATGCCTGGTTTCCACGCATACCCCGATTTACATAACTGAGCAGGTATTCGGATACACTTCGGACTGTCGGGTCCGGAGGCTGAAGCGAAAAGGTTCGCCAAGACAAATGATTTACAATCCGGCTAGGGACTACATATGTCCACTGAAGTACATAGTCACTTGGACTGGCTAAATTCTTCTTCTATACCATCCAACAGGCTATCTAGTCTACAATCCTGTTGGGAATACTTTGCGGCTAAACCTACTTGGTCATATACCAAACTAACGGGAATTTCCTTCCCATCTGACCCGACAGGACCGACCAAGGCCATTTGATTCAGATACACCTTGGTGTACCGTGTCTTTACCATGGCCCAGGCTTCCCTCGCACCTTGTCGACAAGCTGATATCTTCCATAGTCGGAAGCGCGCCGCGCTCCCTTGAGCAGCTGTACAAGCTCTCCCATGCTTCTTGGCTGGGAGGCGGACGGCCACAAGGCCTGGGCAATACCCTGCATCACCTGCCGAACTTGTTCGTGCAGTTGTGGAAGTTCTTGCAGAAGATCGCCTGTGGATCCGGGCATCTCCTCTTCAGGACGGCCTGTCAGCATACCTACAGACATAACTCTGTTAACTCGTTTCTATGCCGAACTGTACAAAGGTTCGCTTAAGCACTTACTATAAATGCCATGTCGAAGCCTCTTATTCTCCTTCACGGAGTCAGCAAGCTGGGCCCGAACATCTTTTAATTCGATGCCCAGCCGGGTATTGGCATATTGGAGATCGTTCTTCTCTTGCCTAACCCATGTAAGCACACGCTCACCAGCCTCTATCTGTCGTCGAGCTTGTGGCTCATCGTCTCGTACGATCTCCGGATTCTCTCCGGGATTGTCTGCAGAATCTATTGTTAGATTTGTCAAACATGGAGAATATTAACTGGTATACGTACTTACATTCTCTTTGATCGAGACAAGTATTACCAGATGAGGCCTTTTTGGATTTCTCTATTTTGGCAACTGCGGCCCTCAGTTGGGCCTTGCATTCCTCTAGCTCTTGAGATAAATGGGTATTCTTCTCTGCAAGAACCTATGCATACAATGATCCTTAAATCAGTTGTGCCAACTATTTCAAGTCTCAGGGGCTACTGATATACATACTTATCAAATTTTCTTACCCGTATATCCTTTACATACTGGTCCGTGGCTCGGGCGAGTCCATCTTGAGCAGCTCGGATGTACGCATCCCCTGAGTTGAAGGCATTGAACGCCTCTTCAGAGAAATTGGCATCACAGAGTACGGCCCATCAGCGCCGATGATTCATAGCGCTCTCCACTTCAGAGTTCGCAGCGGAAATTCTATCAGCATCCTCTGTAGGAGGATAGTTCGGCGTTGTCCCCACGTTAGCCTCCACCCTCGAGGCTGACTCTGGAATCTGGCTGGTGGAGGCATGGCCGGCAGGGTCCCCGGACATAGTCCGGCGACTACTCTTTCTGCCAGGACGTGATGAACGCTGTTACATTTCAAAGACGATAATCACGGAGCAGGTTTGAATTATACCTCTGCGACGATGTCTCAATCCTAACCGCCTTCCTCTTAAGCCTGCCCGGCTTGGGCGCCCCTTGTTGATGAGCCCCTGCGGGCTCGGCACGGCGTCCCGGTAGCCATTTCTATAAAGTACAATATATGTGCATGGGGTAAGGCATAATGAAGGGATCCTTCTAGGAAGTTAGGACTCTGGTTTTACTTACATTCGATGCAGGGAGCAGTCCGGGGTAGTCGGTGATGATGGCCACCAAGGTGCCGTCACAGCTTGCCTGGTAAAAGGTCCCGTCGACAAGGTCCACAGATATGTCCGGATCTTCTTCAAGTCCGGGGTTGAGGGCCCGGTCAGGGTCCTCTGGCTGAGGAGACGGGCTATTAACCTCTCTCACGGCCTTTTTCAGTTCCTGCTATGAACTAGCAAAGTGAATATTTGTGATAAGGAATGCGGGAATGAATCGAGTTGAGTAAAAGATAGCACCTCACCCAGCTTGGGGGGTTGTATATGGAAAATCCCTCCCGTGGCTTAATACGGAGGAACTCCTCTTCTTCTCCTTTGCACAAATTGGACAGTATTTTCGCCAGAGCGGTGGCGGAGTACGGACCTTTATGACCGCAACGGGTGGCATCATCTTCTCCATTGAAGTGCCACATGGGTTTCCCCCGATATTGAAGTGGCTGCACCCCCCGCATTATGCATATTGACATAACTTCGATTATTGTCAGTCCTGATTGGGCCAGCATTTTTATCCTGCTCATCAGGTAAAGGACTTCTCTGTTGTCTTCCTCCTGGGGGCTCCGGGGGCGCCAGCTGTGGCGTTTCTTCAGCGGGGCATTATTGAACTCAGGAAGGCCCGTCCGAATTGGGTCCGGAAGAGGGATGCACTCTACATAAAACCACTCCGAAGGCCAGTCTTCAGATGTCTTCTTTGGAGTGCCGTACAAGTATCTGGTCTCGGCGACACGCCATATTTTGGCTCCGCACACTTGATATATTGATCCCTCCTGATTACCAGGCACGAGGCAGAACAATCTCTTCCATAGCTCAAAATGAGCCTCGCAGCACAGAAATAGCTCACAAAGAGTGACATAACCCGCGATGTGCAGTAGTGAGGCAGGGGTGAAGTTATGCAGCTGGAGGCCATAAAACTTCAGGAGCTCACGGAGGAATGGGTGGATTGGAAAGCCAAGTCCCCTCAGCAAATAGGGGACAAGGCATACTCGCTCCCCCTTGGACGGGTTGGGAAAACTCTCCGCTTGCTCCCCGCCATTGTAGGTGGCTAGTCCGGCTCGGACGGGACCATATATGCAGGTGGAAGAAACCCCTGGGTCTGAAACTCTACTAATCGGCTATGGGGGACAGAACACTTTTCCCAATCGCCTGGCTTAGTGCTACGGGTGCGAGAGGAGGAGCTGCGATGACCGGCCATGATGGTATGGTTTCTTCAGGGCGTGCTCTGATGAATGCTTGCTGGGGGAAGATGGTGTGATTTGGATCTGAGGATCCCCGTCTCTTCAAATAGACGGTTTGCTTACATGGTCAGGGTGGCAAATGTAAAAATGCCCCGAATTCTCGTATTCACTTGACACGTGGAGATAACCATTATTGAAGCACAGAAGCCGAGGAGTACAACATTAATGGGAAGCCGGGCACTACTTGCTACAATAAGTACTCTGGATTCGCAGAAGAATCCGCCTTGCAATGCTGAAGACAATTTTTGCGGGCCGGACTCATCGTCATTGAACCCTGGTTTGGGGGCTACTGAGGGAGTCCTGGATTAGGGGGTCCTCGGACAGACGGACTATATACTTTGGCCGGACTGTTGGACTATGAAGATAGAAGATTGAAGACTTCGTCCGGTGTCCGGATGGGACTCTCCTTTGCGTGGAAGGCAAGCTTGGCGATTCGGATATGTAGATCTCTTTCTCTATAACCGACTCTGTGTAACCCTAGCCCCCTCTGGTGTCTATATAAACCGGAGGGTTTAGTCCGTAGGGCAACAACAATCATAATCATAGGCTAGCTTCTAGGGTTTAGCCTCTACGATCTCGTGGTAGATAAACTCTTGTAGTACTCATATCATCAAGATCAATCAAGCAGGAAGTAGGGTATTACCTCCATCGAGAGGGCCCGAACCTGGGTAAACATCGTGTCCCCCGCCTCCTGTTACCATTAGCCTTATACGCATAGTTCGAGACCCCCTACCCGAGATCCGCAGGTTTTGACACCGACAGCCACCGTCGGGAAAGGACAGTTGTCCGTGCCCCACATTTGATTGGGAGGACGGAGATGATGACTG
Source organism: Triticum aestivum (assembly GCF_018294505.1). NCBI lineage: Eukaryota > Viridiplantae > Streptophyta > Magnoliopsida > Poales > Poaceae > Triticum > Triticum aestivum. The sequence goes on along the minus strand of NC_057813.1, from coordinate 80,362,829 downwards.
TCAACATATCATCGGGGAGGTTGCTGATGAAGTTTATGCCTGCTGGAGTCGCTTGCCGTTCTAGCTCGCCCCACCGCCGCTTGTTGGTAGCCCCATTCTCCACCTTTGGAGTCTCCTTGTCAGCGGCGCTTTTTCTGATAGAAATGAGAGTACAGGGAATATTTACTTAAAACAAGGCATAGAAAAGTGTATTGGTAACTAGAAGTTATTATGTAGGAATATAGTAAGAAAAGGGAATAACAATTGGTTGCTTAAATACTACACAGTTCATTTAACATTGATGGGTTTAAGTCAACATGCAGATAGTTGAAAAGAAAACTTACTTCGAACAAAGTCAGGATGTATGATTTTGTCGGGGAAGTTAGCATATATCTCATGACCAGGCCCTTTGATGTGCAGTACAATTTTAGTGCCAACTTTTAGTACATAAAACTTAGAAATTTCTTTCTAAAAGCCAGCGCCAAAATAGGAGTCACCACGTTCATCAAGTATTACAGTAGCAACGATTGTAAATCCATGGTTTGTGTGCAGTATGACATCTATGCAGCCTTGATCTATGTAAAGGGAAAAATTGTGCACTACATAATCTGTTCCATAGCAAGGGATGCGCTGCAGAAAATGGTAGGATTGTTAAAGAAAATATGGTAAAATGCCAATATGGGCCGAAATTGAAAGAACTGTACGATAGTTAAATTCGAAGGACAAAAATCTATAATTAAACAGATAGAGTAAACATGATGTCATGGAAATATGAGAGTAATTGAAAGAACAATACATAATTAATTTGCCTAATATAGAAAGAAGAGGGGGAAAATCCCCTTTGACGTATATGGTGCATGTGGCACCTTTTATCCAAATGTAGCAATATTTAGACTATCTCCAGGAAAGTAGGCCATGCCAACTGATTTAGGGTGAGATTGAACATACCGTGCACATCTTCAAGTCATTTGGTACGGTGAGATGGAATCTCTGGCGGAGGTCGCAAGGTCCTGATGTGTCGGCGCACTGTACACTCTATGAATGACAGAAAACCCTCAAATCAACTCGAATAAAAATGAATTCACGGTGATTTCCGCTGAGTGATTAAAGGAGGTAGATGAACTGGGATGAGAGATGAGATAATATCTCATTAAATTAGTTACCTTGTCGTCCAAGAGAAAAAACCCCGCAGTATGGCAGATTTCCCAACCATGCGGAGCTGGGTCGACCGCGAGCAGCGTCGAGAAAGTCGATGGTGATAGGCGGCATTAAGCGGAAGTGGCGGAATGCGGTGGGGTTTGCCGGCAGCCTGGCGGCGGCGGCAGGCATCGATCTAAGTGGTTACCGCCATGATAGGCGGTGCCATGCATAGACGCGGATGAGCTTGTATAGGAGTGAATGGGGACCGGAGGCATGGGGTGGTGGGCGAGGGTGAGGGTTTTTGTGACGTGGGAATGGTGAGGGTTTTCTTTTTTCTTTTTTGAATTAGGTGCTAAGGGTTTTATGTCCCACAAAGAATTTTGGAGGCAACGGTTTGCTAGAGCCAACCATGTGTGATTGACGCAATTAAGAAAACGGAAGTCATTGCACACGGTTCCAATTTTGGGAACCGTGTGTGATTGAAGCAACAGGAAAAATGAAAGTCATTGCATACGGTTCCAATTTTGGGAACCGTGTGTGATTGATGTACGACCTCCGTCCTAGTTTATTGGTCCCCTCTGTAATTTGTATAAAATTTCGACCAAATATTTGACTCAGAAATGTTTATGCATGTCACCAAAAATTATATCATTGAACACTATGTACAAATACGCATCCAACGATATCATTTTTAGTGACCTTCACTAACATTTTGCCAGTTAAATCTTTGGTGAACATTTAACACAAATTACAAAGGGGACCAATAAATGAGGACGGAGTTAGATTCCATCAACCGAACTGATTGCATCCATATCCCACAGTTATACATAAGTAAACATAGATTACACATACTCAGACATAGATAATAAGCATACACGTACACAAGCATAGTTCAACCGTCATTAATCATGCTCAAGCATACATAGTTCGATCCCACATCTCATCTCACATGCTGGCACAATCCTGAAGCTTCTCTAGGTACTCGGTGTACGCGCCGTGCGGCACCCTGCGAGAATACTTCTGCTTGAAGGAGCAAACGGCCCGTCCTCTTGCATGCACCAGAACACTTTGGTGCGTGTCATGAAGCTTGTGGTTGCAAAATGAGCATCGATAGTCGCCGTCCCAGGTCCTAATATGCCTGTTATGCATTCCCGCATAAAGCTCCCTCAGGATTTTCCTCTTGTACCTCCTCTGGACATTTTCATCCTCGATGTCCACATCATCAGACAGCACCTATACAAATAGTAAAAAAATGTGGCATCAAATTAATGGTTACAAACTAATATCTAAAGAACATTTGGTAGTTGCCAAAAATGGGCATCAAATCAATGATTACATGCTATGAAGTAGGATTAGGAATCTGTGGCTATTTATTTATACATATCCAGAGATTATGGTTTGATTTTTAAGCACATTCGTCTATGTACAGACCAATCTTGAAGAAAATAATGGCAGAAACATATGTAGGTCATTCAAAATCAATTGTCAAGTCCTGGTTAGGAATTATTAGCACGAACACTAACCCTGGTCGGATTACTAGCAGAAATCATTTCCACAGATGAAACAACTAATCACTTATCACTTGTACCATTCAAACAATCAATACACTACACGGATCTAATGAAACTTACTCAGATTTCATGGATTGGGAGAACATAACCATAGGATTTCTATTCCAAAAGGGGGAGGCAGGAGTAACCAGAGAAACCCTGGGATCTATTTGACACATAAATGGGTATAGATGACTAACCAGTTGTCCGTCATCATCGGAGTCATCGCCGGAGTGGTCATCAGAGTCATCGCCCGAGTCGTCACCAAATTCAGTGTGGAACTCCGCCTCCGGCTATGGAAGCTCGATGCCATCAACGATGTCAGGTTGCAGTGATAACTTGCCGGCAGTGATGGCAACCTCTATCTCCATCTTCACGCCGTTCACCGGTGCTTTAGCATCCCCGGCATAGCCACTCCCTCCGATGGGGCGCTTCGGCGGCATCCTCATACACTGATGGCTTTGATGACTGAGAGCGGCGTCGAGGATGCAAGCGGAGAGAGGGGATTGTGTGTGTGTCAAGGATGGGGGTGCAGCCGCTCAGGCGCACCATTAATATGGGAGAGCTCTTAATATGGAGTAGTGGGAGAGAGGCGGGCGACGGTCAAACCGCTGGCTCACCTCCCGGTGAGCCTGCGCACCGGACTGTTGGCATGCCTACCGTTGTTTCACATAGCTACTTGCACACCTCCCGATGACACTATGCATCGAGCATGCCTCCGTCAATTCACACAGCTGCACGCACGCCTCCTGGTCTGCTTGCATGCATCCCGTCAACTCACGCCTGCTCGCACAATACACGAGTCGCGTGGCAGCACACATATTGTTTTTCTATCTGGATGATTAATGATTTTGCTTTATTTTTTGCTTAACCGAAGAATGGCACGTATCCATTGTTCGAATAAATAGTCCGTTTGGGATATTGGTTCCCAATTATTAATAATCTCCCGTTTGTAATTAGATAAAGATTACATCAAAACTGGTCTCAAATTTGACCAAAAAAAGTACAATGCAACTTTGTATTGGTGTCCATATGACAACATGATAAGTTTCATGAACTTCAAATAAGTTTTGGATGTACTAGAATTTAAAAATCAAGATTCTCATTGTTTGAAATTTCTTGCACGGGGAGTAAACATGCAAGCAGTGAGACACATGTGTTTTTGCAATCCATTTAGGTGCACTATCACATGTGCATGTAGCTCGAATTTGATTTTTGCACATTATACCCGTAGAAAATCAATTAATTGATGTACTAAAACGTCTTAATGATCTCTGATTTTTTTCAAAATTAAAACGTTGCTCCTTTGGTAACATATATATGTTCACCGCGGGATAATTAATTTAACATGCATCGTAGTTGTGGTGGATTCGCGGTGTGGGTGTGGGTGTGTGCGTCTAGGGGTGGCGAGTGGCTCATAATACACTACGAGTTGTGAGCCACCGTGTGGGTTGGCCATTTTGTTAGGCAGGCCGGTGCCATATCAGAGTCATGAATTCGTAATTTAAAACATTACACAACCCTTTCATACAAAGATGTTTTGGCCACATGTAGTCGATGGTTGTCCTACACGACACTCGATACTCGCGTATGAAGCTTTCTATGGTCCCGTGGGGCCGTCGTCCATCACTTTGAGGAACAGCCGGGAGTGAGGTTAATTTGACCAGCAAGGTAGAATCTTTTTTGCTTGTGTTATGGTGGTATATATATACTATATGTACGCGTTGATACGTCTCCAACGTATCTACTTTTTCTCACATTTTTCCTCTTGTTTTGTTCTCTAATTTGCATGTTTGAATGAAACTAACACCGGACTAACGCTGTTTTCAGCAGAACTACCATGGTGTTGTTTTTGTGCAGAAATGAAAGTTCTCGGAATGGAACGAAACTTTGCGAGGATTTTTTATATCGATAATAAGAATTTCTGGATCCAAGACCTACCGAAGAGGGGCACCTGGGTGGGTACAACCCACCAGGGCGCACCCCCTCTCCTGGCTCGCCCAGGTGAGTTGTACCCACATGGTGGCCCCGCAGACGACCCCCCTGACACTATAAAATCACATATTTCCAGAAAAAATGAGGGAGAAAGAAATATCACGATCCACGAGACGGAGCCACCGCCAAGCCATGTTCTTCCTTGGAAGGACAGATCTGGAGTCTGTTTGGGGCTCTGGAGAGGGGGATGTTCATTCTTCATCATCACCAACCCATCTCAATTGCCAATTCCATGATGATCCCCACTGGGAGTGAGTAATTCCTTCATAGGCTCGCTAGTCCGTGAGGAGTTGGATGAGATTCATCATGTAATCGAGTTAGTTATGTTAGGGCCTGATCCCTAGTATCCACTATGTTCTTAGATTGATGTTGTTATGACTTTGTTACGCTTAATGCTTGTCACTTTGGTCTCGGGTGCCAGGAATTCAGATCTGAACCGTTTATGAATTGATCATTATATCCATGTTTAAGATCCGTTCTTGCAAGTTAGAGTCACCTACTACGGTTATGATCCGACAACCCCGGAGTGACAACAACCGGGCCCACTCTCGGTGATGACCGTAGTTTGAGGAGTTCATGTATTCATTATGTGTTAATGCTTTGTTCCAATTCTCTATTAAAAGGAGGCCTTAATATTACTTAGTTTCCAATATGGACCCTGCTGCCATGGGAGGGTAGGACAAAAGATGTCACGCAAGTTCTTTTAATAAAGCACATATGACTATTTACGGAATACATGCCTACATTATATCGATGAACTGGAGCTAGTGCCGTATTGCCCTAGGTTATAACTGTCACATGATGAATATCATCCAACAAGTCACCGATCCGATGCCTACGAATTTATCTTATATTGTTCTTGCTAAGTTACTACTGTTACTACTGCTATCGTTACTGACACGTCTCCAACGTATCAAGTTTTTCTCACGCTTTCCTCTTGTTTTGGACTCTAATTTGCATAATTTCAATGAAACTAACCCTGCACTGACGCTATTTTCAGCAGAACTAACATGGTGTTGTTTTTGTGCAGAAATAAAAGTTCTCAGAATGGAACAAAACTTTGTGAGGAATGTTTATGGAATAAAAGAGGATTTTTGGAGCCAAGACCCACCAGAGAGGGGCCCTTGGGTGGGCACAACCCACCAGGGCACGCCCCCTCTCCTGGCGGGCCCAGGTGGGTTGTACCACCTGGTGGCCCCGCTGACAACCCCCTGATACTATAAATTCACATTATTCTAGAAAAAAAATTAGGGAGAAAGAATTATTGCGATCCACGAGACGGAGCCGTCGCCAAGCCCTATTCTTCCTCAGGAGGGCAGATCCGGAGTCCGTTTGGGGCTCTGGAGAGGGGGGATCTTCATTCTTCGTTATCACCAACCCATTTCCATGGCCAATTCCATGATGCTCCCCACCGGGATTGAGTAATTCCTTCATAGGCTCGCTAGTCGGTGAGGAGTTGGATGAGATTCATCATGTAATCGAGTTAGTTTTGTTAGAGCCTGATCCCTAGTATCCACTATGTTCTTAGATTGATGTTGCTATGACTTTGCTATGCTTACTTGTCACTTTGGGCCCGGGTGCCATGAACTCAGATCTGAACCGTTTATGAATTCATCATTATATCCATGTTTTAGATCCGATCTTGCAAGTTATAGTCACCTACTACAGTTATGATCCGACAACCCCGGAGTGACAACAACCGGGCCCACTTTCAATGATGACCATAGTTTGAGGAGTTCATGTATTCACTATGTGTTAATGCTTTGTTCGGGTTCTCTATTAAAAGGAGGCCTTCATATCCCTTAGTTTCCAATATGGACACCACTGCCATGGGAGGGTAGGACAAAAGATGCCATGCAAGTTCTTTAATAAAGCACGTATGACCATTTATGAAATACATGCCTACATTATATCGATGAACTGAAGCTAGTGCCGTATCGCCCTAGGTTATAACTGTCACATGATGAATATCATCCAAGAAGTAACTGATCCAATCCCTCGAATTTATCATATATTGTTCTTGCTAAGTTACTATCGTTGCTAGTGCTATCGTTACTGCTACAATACCACTGCTATCACTGTTACCGTTACTGTTACTACTGCTGCTATCATCAAAACTATCAAACTACTTTGCTACTGATCACTTTGCTGCAGATAATTAATCTCCAGGTATGGTTGAATTGACAACTCAGCTGCTAATACCTTCAAATATTCGTTGGCTCCCCTTGTATCGAATCTATAAATTTGGGTTAAATACTTACCCTCGAAAACTGTTGCGATCCCCTATACTTGTGGGTTATCAAGACCTTTTTCTGTCGCCATTGCCGGGGAGCATAGCTATATTTGTTGAGTCACTTGGGATTATTATCAATTTATCACTATGAAGAATCTGAAGGATGCTAAGACTAAGATATTTCCCTCAAAGATGAGGGGAGGTAAGGATTTGCCATCTAGTTCTGCTTTAGATTCACCTTCTTTTATGAGTAAACTTGCAACACCACCACCACATGCTATTAATTCTGATATGTCGCAAGTTATTGATGATGCTACTTCTACTATGAATGATGCTAGTACCATGCTTAATAATGATAATGTGCCACTTGGTGAATTTCTTGATGAACAAATTGCTAGAGTAATACAACATGATGTTGTTGAATCTGATGATGAGCTTGAAACTAAAACTCCTGAAACACTTTCTTTAGCTATCCCTGCTAGATATGAATTGCCTAAGGTACTGGAAGGCTATGTTATGAGTGAAGAAGCAACTAGAGATATTCTTGCTTGTAAGGATAGAGATGATCTAGAGAAATTATTACACAAGTATAAAGAAAAATCTCTGAATGCTAGAATGAAATGTGATCCTAAGTTTGCTACTTCACCTATTGCTATGCTTATAAGGATTATGAATTCTATGTCAACCCATAGTTAATTAGTTTGGTTGCATCTAATGCTTTTCATGGTTATGAAACTGAATCTGTTGTGGCACATCTTACTAAGTTGAATGATATAGCAACCCTTTTTACTCATGATGAGAAAACTCGATACTACTTTATTCTCAAATTATTTCCTTTCTCATTAAAGGGTGATGCTAAAGCTTGGTACAATACTCTTGCTCCTGGTTGTTTGTGTAGTCCCCGGGATATGATTTACTACTTCTCTGAAAAATATTTTCCTCCTCATAAGAAACAAGCTGCCTTACAGGAAATATTTAACTTTGTTCAAACTAAAGAAGAGAGTCTCCCACAAGCTTGGGGAGGGTTTGCCAGTTACTTAATGCTTTGCCTGATCATCCTCTTAAGAAAAATGAAATACTTGATATCTTCTATAATGGACTAATTGATGCTTCTAAGGACTTCCTAGATAGTTGTGCTGGTTGTGTTTTCAGGGAACGAACTATTGTTCAAGCTGAAGAATTATTGAATAACATATTGAAAAATTATGATGATTGGACTATTCCTGAACCACCACCTAAACCCACTTTAAAGAAGAGGGGTATATTATATCTCAGTCCTGAAGATATGCAAGAGGCAAAGAAATCTATGAAGGAAAAAGGTATTAAGGCCGAGGATGATAAATATTTACCACCTATCGAAGAAATACATGGCTTGAAGCACCACCAACACCCAAGGTGGTAGAGGTAAAATCTTCAATCAAATTCAATGATAGTGATGATCCTCATAATAAACATCCTAGTCAATGCCTTTATGAGTTTGACAATTACATTAGAAAACAAGACCACTTCAATGCAAATGTTATGAAACAAATGAAATATAATTTTGATATGATTTCTCGCTTGAGTGACTTGTTATTTAGAATCTCAAATGATGTTAGAGGTATTGGAAAACATGCTTCTATGGTTCAAACCCAGTTAGAACAAGTTGCTAAATCACAAAGAGAATTACTTGATGAAATGAATCATAATATTCATGACTTTGCTGTTAGAGTCGCAACTAGAGGAGGTAAAATGACCCAAGGACCACTTTATCCTGAGGGACACCCAAAAATAATTGAACAAGATTCTCAAAGGAACAACACCACTACACCTTGTACTTCTAAAAAGAAAAAGAAAAAGAAAAATGATAGGACTTTGCATGCTTCTAATGAACCTGAAATAGACAAACCTCCTGATAATGAAAATGAAAATTCTATCTCTGATGCTGAGACTCAATCTAGTAATGAACATCCACCTAGTGATACTGAAAAAGATAATGATGAGGTTCATGAAGACACTCAAACAAATAATGATAAGGAACCAGATAATGATGTGAGATAGAACCACCTGTTGATCTTGATAACCCACAACCTAAGAATAAAGTGTAACATCCCAAAATTCTAAATTTTGGAATGTTATATTAAATAGATAGATTGATTGTTTGTTTGATTGTTGTGTGATTGATTGAGTGAAATTTGAAACTTTTGAAAGTTAAATGAGAGGGAATAAAAAGGACTTTCCCAAAATTTCACCTTTGCTTTCTGATCTCCATGGATTCAAATACTTTTCAAACACAAAACCCTGGAGTGAAGATAATATGACTTCTTCCATTTAAATAAATGAAAAAGGGTTTTGAAAAGATTTGAATTTCATTCGAAAATATTTCCAATTCATAAACTTCATGCAACTCGATGATTTTCATGAGAGAAGATAAAATGACTTCTTCAAAACATATGAAATATGAGTTGGGAGTTTAAAAGGAATCCAATTTAAAGTCCCTTTGAAAATTATTTCCAATTTGGACTTATTTAGGTTTTATTCAAATTATTTTTCTCCAAAAATAAAATATATGGAAATTAGGATAAAATGATTCCCTACAATAGAAAATTGGAGAGAAATAAATTTGAAATAATTTTGGTATTTTTAAAATGATTTTTAGTGGATTTTAGTAGAACAGTAGCACTCTTTGCTTTATTTAACATTTTGAGGATTTTATTTGATGCTAGAAAAATGTTCATGCTGTAGGAAATAATTTTCTGAAAATTTTGATATATTATGTGCCTATAGTAAATTTTTATTTTTGCTGTTTATTCTATTTTTGTTTTCTGGAAAATGTTTTAAAAAAATACTTCCCTCCGCCGAACTGGGCCGGCCCAGCTCCTGCTAGGCCAAGGCCCATCCCAGCGCGCCGCCCCTCTCCTTCCCCGAGTGGAGTCCCGCTCGGGCACGCCGTCCGCCGCCGCCGTGGCCGACCCGGCCACCTCCGCGCTGCCTTGCCTCACCCCCTCCTCCAAGTCTCCTCCTCCCTTTTATATAGCCCGGATCCCGGTCCCGTTTCTCTCAAAACCGGAGCCACCGGAGTCCGCTGCCGCCACCACGCCCTTGCCAGAGTTGCCGCGGCCGCCAACGAGATCCATCGCCGCCGCCCCGCTCCGTCCCATCGCTTGGACCACCGCCGACGCCGCCATCCTCCTTGCCTCGCCGCGCCGCCCCTCCCCGGCCCCTTCACCGCCTTCCTGGATGACCAGAGTCACCGCCCTGGCCGGATTCGAGCCGTCGCCGCTGCCCCATCTCGCTGTTGACCGCCGCCGCTGCCGCAGTAACTCCCTGCTCCTCCCTCGCCGTCAGATCTGGATCCAATGGACCAGATCGACTCTTTTTTTTAAAAACGATTTTCTTTAATTAGTGAACGCTCGTCAGATTAGATCTGGAGCGAATAGTTTTTCGTTCGTTAGCGTTCGTTAGCGAACACTCGTTAAATAGCCTTCTCATTTTATTTTATTTTCTGCCAGGGACCCGTCCGCGATTAAAGTTTTTACAGATTAGTCCCTAGTCTTGAAACGATCACTACTTTTTGCTCGTTAGTCAGAATTAGACGAAACCAACGCCTACTTCTTCGTTATGATCCCCTCTATCCAGATAAAAAACTTAACATGTTTTTGAAAGTTTAAAATTTTGAATTTCAAATAGTTTAGTATTTGAACTTCGTTTGATCGTAACTCGAGTTTTATAACTCCGTTTGAGTTGATTCTTTTTGCAAATCAAAGCTCTTGACATAAACTTTCTGATAAGGCAAAATTCACCTAATTTTGGTACTGTTAGAAATTGTTTTCTGTTACAAGAGTTGTTTGCTTAGTTTCGAAGTTTTCCGAGATCTTTTCTTTGATTCTTTTGTATGAGTGCTTATGTATGCAATTGCTTGCTCACGATAGATTGAACGGAGTGTGACGAGTAAAACTATCAAGAGTTTTGAGTGAGAATCATCTTCATCAACAGTACATGCAAGTTCACACTTTGATCATACTTTTCATACCTAGTTTTTATGCATTAGTCTTCACCCTCAAACATTTCATGGTTAGGATCTGAATAACATGTGGGTTTGGGAAGTAGATGATGAGGTAGAACCTATTGCCCTTTTATTATCAAACCTTGGGAGTTACTTCTACGCTATGCTTATATTGCTATGCTATGCTCGTAGACGTGGTTTGGTTTGAGTGATTCATGACAGATGTGGCAATTATTATTAATGGTTAACTTAAGGTGGCAACTTTAATACACATCTGGGTGGATTGAGGCACCTGGAGTACCCAGTGTTGTCTGTTTTTCTGGAAATCCTGGGGTACCGTGTGATTTTCCTATGGACCGTCACCCAGGCTCAAAGGGATCATAAGATTATTCATGCTAGAAACTTCCGTGTGCAGCCACAAGCTATTATGGGCTCTAGCATAGTTGATTAAGTTGCGTGAGCTCTTGAAGTGGTAGACTAGCAGATGTAGTGGGTTGTAGGAGGTACTGTCTACCCGGAGTAGAGAGTTAATGCTTCTAAAAGACTATGTCTCAGTCGTCCATTTCTCAAAAACCATGTAGTGCGAGAAATCCAACGGAGGAGATCGAGTCTTGTTGGGAAAAGTGCGCAAACCTCTGCAGAGTGTACAAACTAATCATGATTAGTCGTGTCCCCGGTTATGGACATCTTGAGTATATGGTTCTTGGATTTTCATGTTGATCTCATCACGTTACTTAAATAATTTGTTGGGTTATTGATGTTAATTTGGGATTGAGTTGGAGGAACCTTCTCAATGTTTTCAACAAACTTTGTAGTTAAATAAAATATATTCCTTTGCTATAGGGGAAAATTGGCTTTTCGCAAAACATTATAAACTTAGAGCTTTCCACCAGCCAAATATGCATGTAGTGATAGCCATTATTCAGCATTTGCTCTATGGTGTGAATTTGCCAGTACATTCAATGTACTGACCTACATGGCTGCAACGTCTCATGTTGTAGGGTTCTTACGACGAGTAAGTGATACGTTCGGGTTATGATTTCTACACTCAACCTTGCCATTGGTGTTGATGGGAATCCACAACCTTGTTGTTACTTCCGCTATTTGGATTGAGGTAATAGTATTTACATTACTTTATACATGTGATTTACCTCTGTTATAAATCCTCGAGTACTGTGTGTGTCAGCATACCAATCCAGGGATGACACTTAAGCACAGAGACTTGACCGTCTGAGGTCGGGTCGCTACAAGATGGTATCAGAGCACATGTTTACTGTAGGATGTGACCCTAGAGACTGGCAAGCCCATAGGAAAGATTTTCTCTATAACTTTCTTTTCAAAAAGGATCTTTTACCTCTCTTCTCTTCTGAGCTTATTCAAATATTCCCTTTTAGTGAGACTATACCCTTTCCCCTTTTGACCATATGAAGATTTGGCTGATGAGACCACACCAAGGACTACAAGATATCGGACAACTAAGACTACTTTGTAATAAAGAGGATTTTTACTGTGCATTACAATGATGGAAACTACAACATTTGAAGACTCCGAAGACCAGGAGAATTTGAAGGCTTTGAAGATTTTCCAGATTTGTAAGACCTAGGAAGGCTACCCTTATGGAATTTGTCAGACTATGGAAGCTGTCGATACCCGAGATCAAGGTGTATCGGAGAAAGACCAAAACATGGAGCATTAGAACTTGAAGTTTTCATCAAGGAAAACCCTAAGACAGGAGATATCAATTATGGAATGAAAGCTCATGGCAGTAACATGGGCATAGACATGGCTATCCATGATGCCATCGCCGCTTATGCTATTGTCACCGAGTTGAGTTAAGCATGCATATGCATAGAAGGATTGAATGGTAGAAGGCTGATGGAGCATCTGTCAACAATGGATGCAGTTTTAACCTTTGCTAGTGTATCACCAGGATCTGGAGTATTACATCAAGAAGTTTAGGGTGGAACTTTAGGAAGCCGTATTTGACAAGGAAGCAGTTCGTGAAGAACTCAGGACCCCGAAGTTGAAAGTAGCCAAGCTGGAGGAGCTAAACCTCGAGATACCGGAGATTTGTCAGGAACTGAAGGATAGTAGGACCATGGCTCATGCCAAGGGTGTTGAAACCCAGAAGTTTGGAATGCAACTCCAGAAATATTTAATGATGTCACTAGAGACTTCGCGTCAACATAGATCTGATAGAGGAACTTGAGAAGGACAAGCATGATCGGAAGAAGCCATCAGAGGCATGAACAAGACTTGAAGAGTTTGGCGACTTTGAAGATTTGTTGACCTTTAGAAGACCAAACCCCTGTTTTATACTTACGTTAGACGCGACGTTTGTGAGCTGTCATTTGTTTGATGTTTTTCCGACAGCCACAAAAATAAAATGCATTTTCAAAATTTTTGTTTGTATTGTGTGTATCCCCCTATCTCTCTTATCCCACCCCAAAACCGATGGACCCAATAGAGGATGAATGGAGATGAGCTTGTATTTTCTGGACCGATAGATTCAGAACATGGAAGATCATATGGAGAATAACCCTATAGTCAGAAAGGATATGGCCCAACATGCTCTTTAATGCTTTGAAAGAGGTGCTGCTACTTGCTAGAGGATGTACCAAACCATCAATGGATGGCAAAGAGTGACCACTTGGGAAGAATTTAAGATGACTCTGCTAAAGTCTCGACTTGTGTCCCAGAAGATGAAGTCTTATGGAAATGATATGAAGAAACTCTGTGCATGCAAGCGTTGTGGAGAAATAGGACATAACCATAAGGAGCACATGAATGCCCTAATAGTGAAGAAAGTCACCCAGGTGAAGAATGCCCAATTAGGCACATCACTTGTTTCTTGTGTGAAGGGACTACCCACTACCCTACTCAGTGTCACATTTACCCCATGGTACAAAGAACCATTCAGCAGAAGATAGAAACAATGAAAGGAGCCCTCATGGAAATTTTAGAAGAACCTGTGATGAAGGAAGAGGTGGAGGACACACCTAAAGAAGAACCAATTAGACCATGCACTAAGTCTTGCTATTCATGTGGAGAAGGATGACACATCTCCCAGGATTGTATGAATGTGGATCTAGTAGAATTCCCGACAGAGGAAGTAGAGTATGACCCACAGGAAATAGAAGCCCTGATTGGAATGGAAAAGTCCAGGAAGAGAAATAGATTGGAATCTAGGAAGGACGTGAGCCATATCACCTGTTTCAGGTGCAAGGAGTCAGGGCACTACTTCAGCAGTTGCCCAAAAAGGAAGCCGAGGACCCAAGGAGGCTATGTAGTCATGAGGAAACCAAGAGACTTGTCAGAAGTAATATGTTTCCGCTGTAATGAAGTAGGGCACTTTGCTAGAGATTTTCCCAATGAGAAGGAGGCTTGTGCTAAATAGTTGAGTCTGTGAGAAGTATAGTAGAAGTAGTGAGAACGTTTTTATTATTGTGGTGTTGAGTTGAGACATGTAATGGAAATGCAGGAGATTGTAATACTTTGAGAATCAATGAAGTTAGCATCATTGGTACAGATTTGGATTTTATGAGTTGTTACTCTATGAAGAAAGATTTTGACCATTTTCGAGGATATGAGACATATGGTCTATGTATGAGCTTGTGCATTTCAAGGGTGGTAGTAACTGTGAGAACCCTTGACCCCTAGAAAAGATAAGGATATTCCACGAAGTGGACTTTGGACAAAAATAAGTATTAGTTTTGTCTCGATATGTGGGACACCCCAAGAATATGAGGGGATGAAGTACTATTTGGATATAAAGGAGGTATGATGTTGATAATATGGAGAAATAGTGACTCTCTGATGAGTCTGAGTAATCACTCTTAGTTTGGTACCAATAGAAGGAAGGGAGATAGTACAATTGGATGGATTTAAGAATGCTAGGAAGGTGGATGTTGGAATAATGATCAGTTGCCCCCGATGATGAGTTCAACGATTACAAGTGATGAGATGGGCCATAACCCACAGGCCCCAGGACCTGCCAAGAAGCAAGCACACTCTTGCTGAAGGAAAAACCCTGGAAGAAGTTACGACTTTGTCAACCGACGATCTTATAGGAGTTTATGCAAAACTTCAGAGTTGTGAAGGAACGATAGACATTTGTTTGGCTTGCAGAATCAATGGATTTATCCGAACTTGGTTCGTCGACAAAAGAAATTCTGCAATGCTTCTGACGATGACCGAGTGTTAGAATGCGAGATTCGCTAAACTATATACAAGGTAATGATTTGGGTGCGGGATGGATTGATCACTGTACCGACTTACTCTTATTATTCGCCTTGCTATGTGGGATGGTAAATCTGAGTGACTTACCTATAGCAGAGCGACGATGATCAAAACCTTGTTTAAACCCTAGAATGGTATGAAGTTTTTCCCTTGTACAAGGCAGCTGCTGCCAATCGTAGGTTATACAGTGAGAAATGAAGCCCAGACCCATTTCCTGCAGGAAAAACCATAAATTGTTGACCACCATGAGATATCGATAGTTGTTTAGTATTGGTGCCAGACCCGTCAGCTAAGAAGACCCAGTTGTCGGTGTACAAAAAGAGGGGTACACTTTTTGTACCCCTATAATTGTTCACGGGCAGTCTGAGCCACGGACACCACCACACCGAGCAAGGCAAGGGAGGTGAGCCAAGGTAAGGCCAAAGCTCGAAAGGAGCAGAACAACGCCAAGACCAAGACCACAAAGAGCAAAGGGGATGAAGTAGACTCCCCCGGCAAGATCCTTGCTGGGGGGCGGTTTTAGCAAACCCGGCAAGACCCTTGCCGTGGCAGCTCGCCCACACCTACGGAGCGAACCACCCTTGAGTCCACTGCCCCCATGGGGCAAGGATTCGGGAGACATCCCCGTGGTGGCATGCAGATCTTTGTGAAGACATTCAAGATCAGATACACACTATAGAAGATGACGACCCTTGGCGGGATCCCTGCCAAGGAGGACCACAAGGCCCCCGACAAGAGCCTTGCCGGGGTGACAGCAGGCGCCGAGGCAAGACCCTTGCCGGGGCCCCGACAAGACCCTTGCCGGGGCTACGGCGAGGCCCTTGCCAAGGACACTCGTAGGGCCACCATCAGGCCCACGCAAATCCAAACCTCCAGCACCGTTCGCATGCAGCTGCCGACCCAACCAGTTGGGCAGGCACCTGCGTGGCGACGAGCAGATCTTCGTGGAGACCCACCGCTACGGCACCTCAGCTGCCTGCCTGCCTACATGGCACCACGGGCACCGCTGGCCAGGGCGCGTGTCGACACGAAAGGAAGCGGCGACGGACGAGACTGGGCACTCCCCCGTCCCCGATAAAGCAAGGACACCTAAGCAAGACGCATTAAATGCGCCTTGTCATGTAATGCGAGGGATAAACTCGTATCACTGTACCCTTTCCACCTCCTGTGTGCCACTGTGGCAACCCCTTTTCCCTATAAAAGGAGGCCCAAGGCGACCAGGAGGAGGATTCGGCTTTTTGGAGCTCCTCACGCCCCATTGCTAGTTCAAGAACACAGATAAACAAACCACCAAAGCAGGAGTAGGGTTTTACGCATCCTCGCGGCCCGAACCTGGATAAAGAACCCATGTGCTATCTGTTTGATCCGCTCTTCTCGCAACCCCGTGCCCCGCAACCGTAGTAGGGATTCTTGTGATCCCATAGGTGTCGTCCTCGCACCGACATCTTTGGTGCGCCAGGTAGCGGGGCGCAGTTGTGAGAATCGGCTCTAGCAGTTAGTTCGACGCTTCTTCATCGTCATGGCGCCCAAGAAGAAGATGACGGTGGCGGTTGGACCGTCGGAAGCCGGACATTCCGTCCCGACGCGGGCGAGCAGCAGACGTGTCGCAGAAAGGACCCGGGGCGCCATTCGCGAACACCAACACCGTCCCAGCAGCCGAAGTTTGGGAGGCGGCGATGTTCGTACGCCTGGTAACGGTCCGCACACCGCCAAGTCCAAAGACGGAGCCAGGCCCTCCGTGGGTGGCGCGGGGCCTTCCGAGATTGCTGCCACCCCGCCCGAAGGCGACGCGAGGGCTTCCAAGACTCCCACGCCGGCGCCGACGGCGCGCTCCTCGCAAGCGGAAAGAGCCCCGAGCGCCACTCCCGGGATTTAGAAGACCTGCCTGCTCGCCGAGGCACCGGTGAAGATGGCATGCGACCGCGGGGTCGTGATAGAGCTCCTTCTGACATGGTCAGAAGTCGAAGAGCGTCGCGATCCGTGCAGGTTTCGCTGCCACCAACGCCAGCAGAAGCCCAGGCGCACGCGGAGTTGCTCCTCGATTTCCCTCCCACTACGGGGAAACTCGACGAATGGAGAGCCACTATCCGAAGCCTTGTTGCGGTGGCCAACAAAGACGAACCGAGTCCGGTGGAGCCCCCGGGTCGACGCTCCGACGGAATCCCACGCACCAGTGGCAGGAGAGCCGGTGGCGCCGTGACCACGGTGCACTCGCCTCCTCCTCGCCCGGTACCGCGGACGCCAGCCCGTCGCGACATTACGGGCGACGAGATCTCCGTGGCATCATCCGACCCGCGGGCCCACTGTGACCAGCGCCAAGTTCTTCGGGAACGAGAACATGAAGACGCTCGAACCACTATCGGGCGCCGGTGCGAAGCGCGCCACCAATCAGACAGGCGAGCAGGGCCTGCTGTGAGCCACCCGGCACCGGGGAGCCCTGGAGGCCTACCTTACGAGGTAGGCTGTCCGGCTTTTACCCGTGAGCTGCGGCAGTTCTAGTGGCCCACTCACCGCACCTTCAAACCCGACGTGGGCGAAAAGTACAGTGGCAAGACCCACCCATCCGAGTTCCTTAGCGTCTACAGCATCGTGATGCAAGCTGCCGGAGCCCGCGACGATAAGGTTCTTGCGAATTACTTTCCGTTGGCTCTTAAACCCAACGCCATGTCATGGTTGATGCACTTGCCGGTAGACTCTATTTCCTCCTGGTCGGATTTGTGCCATGAGTTCGTAGGCGCCTTTACTGGAGGCCACCAAGCCCATGGCCAAGAAAGCGACCTGCACGTCATTCCCCAGAAGGGAGGCGAGAGTCTCCGCAAGTATATACAGAGGTTCAGCCGGGTACAGTACAATATCCCTGATGTTCACCCTGCCGCCATCATCAGCGCGTTCCATCAGAACGTGCGTAACCGCAAGATGCGCGAAGAGCTGGCAATGAACAAGGTGAGAGATGTAGCAGAACTCTATGTTCTTGCTGACAAATGTGCCCGAGCTAAAGAGGGAAGGAAGTACCCTGGCGAAGATGCCGGCGTGGAAACCGACTCCTCAGATGAGGATAGCTGCCCCAGCGAACAAAGGCCGGCGCCGCAACAGGAAGCGCAAAGGAAAAGCCGTGCTTGCCGTCGAGGGATCTGATGACGCCGGCTCCACCAAGAAAACCAAGGCAGATGACCCCGGCAAGGAGGTTGCCGGATGTGTCGCCTGCCGGGCCTTGGCGGCTGCCGAGAAGCCAGGAAACTCCGACAAGCGATACTGCAAGATCCATCGCACCAAAGGCCATGCTCTCCAGGACTGCCGACAGGTTGAGCTCCTCGCTGAGAAGCAGAGGGCTGAGTATGAGAGGCGGGACAAGGAGAAGGGCCCAGACGGTGCTGAGGGGTCCAGCAAGAAGCGTGACGGCCAGGCGGGCCGTCGCGGCAAGGATAAGCAACAGGAGAGGCCCGCCCGGGGCCGTGACAGAAAGCCAGAAGACGACGATCACGAAGAGGACGACGAATCCGGCGACCAAGAGTTTCAGAAAGCTACAGAGGCCATGTGCATCGACGGCGGTGCCTCGCTGCATACTTCTCATCGCCGGCTTAAACAGTGGGCGCGAGAGATTACAGCGGCAGAGCCGTCGTTTGATGCCCAAAGGCCGCTGAAGTGGTCCAGCACACCTATCATTTTTGACACTGAGGACCACCCTGATCGCACTACTGCGGTCGGGTGCTTGCCATTGTTGGTTTCACCAACAATACGCAACCTCAAGGTGACGAAGATGCTAGTCGATGGCGGGGCCGGTCTGAACTTGATCTCGCCTGCCGTGATCGAGAAACTGTAGATTCCTGATGGAGACTCAAAGAGACGGGCACGTTTCAGGGGGTCAACCCGGGAAGAAGCCAACCCAAGGGAAAGGTCACGCTGCCCGTGACTTTTGGAAGCGACCTGAACTTCAGGACGGAGAGGATCGTGTTCGATGTTGCCAAGATCCCCTTGCCCTACAACGGGATCCTTGGCCGCCCAGCGCTGGCCAAGTTCATGGCGGCGTCACACTACGCCTACAACACCCTGAAGATGCCAGGACCTGTGACGATCATCACCATCCCCTCCGACAAGAAAGATGCGCTGATTTGCGCTGACCAACTATACCAGCAAGCAGTTGCAGCAGCTGCCGCCGCTAGGGCACTTGCTCCTGCCGCTGGGACCCCGGGAGGGAAGAAGAAGAAGAAGACCGGTGAGACCTCGGACACCCACTCCGGCAAGCGCACCTCTTCGGAGTGTAGCGCTGCCGTCGAGGACGTGCCAGAGAGCTCCACCGGCGGAAACAAGAAGCCCAGGGCCATACCGCCAGGAACCAAGAAGGTTTCTGTCAATGAGGACGGCACGGGAGGAGCTTTTACCATAAGCTCCACCCTTGACGACAAATAGGAAGACGCGCTCGTCACCTTCCTGCGGGCGAATGTCGATGTGTTTGCATGGCAAGCTTCCGACATCCCCGGTGTTCCCAGGGAGGTGATTGAGCACCACCTTGCTGTCTGCCCTCATGCGCGGCCCGTCAAGCAGAAGGTCAGAAAGCAAGCTTTGGAACGACAAGAGTTCATCACAGAAGAGATCCGGAAACTGGAAGCAGCGGGTTTGGTAAGAGGAGTGCTCCATCCAACGTGGTTGGCCAATCCGGTCGTGGTGCGCAAGGCAAATGGGAAGTGGAGACTGTGTATTGATTACACAGATATCAATAAGGCTTGCCCTAAAGACCCCTTCCCGTTGCCGCGCATCGACCAGATTGTTGACTCCACGGCTGGGTGTGATCTGCTGTCATTCCTCGACGCCTACTCCGGCTACCACCAGATCTTCATGACAAGAGAAGACGAAGAGAAAACAGCATTCATCACCCCATGTGGTACGTATTGTTTCATACGGATGCCTTTCGGGTTGAAGAGTGCTGGTTCGACGTTTGCAAGGGCGGTCCAGATTGGTTTTGAACCCCAGCTCCATAGAAATATGGAAGCTTATATGGATGACATAGTGGTCAAAACCAAGGACAGGGCAACCCTCATACCAGATTTGCAAGAAACATTTGCAAACCTGCGCAAGATCAATCTCAAGCTGAACCCTGAGAAGTGCGTCTTTGGCGTCCCGTCCGGCAAGCTTCTCGGGTTCTTGGTGTCACAACGTGGGATAGAGGCCAATCCGGACAAAATCAAAGCTATAGAGCAGATTGAAGCACCCAAGCGAATCAAGGATGTGCGTCAGCTTGCTGGTTGCGTCGCCGCCATGGGCAGGTTCATTTCCAAGTCTGCCGAGCGCGCCCTTCCCTTTTTCAAGATCCTGAAAAAGGCAGGCCCGATGGAGTGGACGCCCGAAGCCGAAGCAGCATTGCAAGGTTTGTAGAAGTACCTCTCCTCCGCGCCAGTACTAGTTGCGCCTAGGCCACAGGAGCCGTTGCTGCTATACCTGGCGGCAACGGACCAGGTGGTCAGCGCCGCACTGGTGGCGCAGAGAGAGGTTGACGACGAGGAGATGGCAGCGGCAGAGCCCGACACCACCAATGCAGAGACGACACAGCCAGTTGAAGTGCCACCGAAGAAGAAATTGATGCAGCACCCGATCTACTTTGTTAGTTCCCTCCTGCAGGGGGCTAGATCAAGGTACTCCGGCATGCAAAAACTGCTCTTCGGCCTTCTTATGGCCTCGAGGAAGCTGCGTCACTACTTCCAGGCACACGAGAT
The DNA here is from genome assembly GCF_018294505.1 of Triticum aestivum. Classification (NCBI taxonomy): domain Eukaryota; kingdom Viridiplantae; phylum Streptophyta; class Magnoliopsida; order Poales; family Poaceae; genus Triticum; species Triticum aestivum. Next base: position 80,342,000 of record NC_057813.1, on the reverse strand, counting down.
CACTGTCGTCACTCGCTTCCCTCTGCAACGGATATTGCACAATCCGGATGCAACAGGAAGAATTGTGGAATGGGCACTGGAGCTGTCCAGCTTTGGCCTCAAGTTTGAAAGCACTTCGACGATTCAGAGCCGAGTTATAGCGGAGTTCATTGCAGAATGGACCGCAACGCCTGACGAAGAAGCCCAAGAGACTGCTCTTCCCGGCAAGGAGGCAAGTTGTGATTGGACCATGTACTTTGATGGAGCTTTCTCCCTACAAGGCGCCGGGGCTGGCGTACTGCTTGTCGCGCCCACCGGAGAGCACCTCAAGTACGTGATCCAGATGCACTTCCCCAGGGAGGTGTCAACCAACAATACGACAGAGTAGGAAGGGCTGCTTGCCGGTCTTAGGATCGCGGCGGACCTCGGAATCAAGAAACTCATCGTCAGGGGGGACTCGCAGCTTGTCGTCAAGCAAGTCAACAAGGATTACCAGAGCCCGTTGATGAAGGCCTACGTCGATGAAGTGAGAAAGCTGGAAGAGCGTTTCGACGGTATACAGGCTGAACACGTTCCCCGAGCGGAGAACGATATCGCCAATTACCTGTCAAAACGCGCTGCCCTCAAGCTACCTGTGGAACCAAGTACCTTTGTGCTTCAACTAACTCAGCCATCCGTTGATCCATCAACAGAGCAGAATAAGAGGAGGAAATCAGGGCCCGGCAAGTACTTTCCCGCCGAGCTCCCCGGAGCCGCCGGCAAGGATGTTGCCAGGGATACTGAGCCCGCCACGGGACGACTGGCTCCGGCGGAGCGTCAAGCTCTTGCCGTCGAGGCAGCCGCTCCTATAGCGGAGGAGATGCCTTTAGTCCTCGCCGTCGAGCCCCAGGCTCCAGCGTTGGCACAACATACCGTCCGATTCCTCCAAACAGGGGAACTTCCAGAGGAGCAGGAAGAAGCAGAAAAAGTAGCCCGTCGCTCTACCATGTACCAGTTCGTCGATGACGTCCTGTACAGAAAGAGGCCGAACGGTGTGAAATTGAAGTGTATCCCTCGAGAGGAAGGACTGGAGCTGTTGGCGGAGATACACGGAGGCATATGTGGATCCCACATTGGGTCGAGGGCCCTTGCCGGCAAGGCATTCCGGCAAGGCTTCTTCTGGCCCACCGCCCTCCAGGATGCGGCGACACTAGTCACCAGGTGTGAAGCGTGTCAGTTCCATTCAAAGAAGCTTCATCAGCCAGCTCAAGCCCTTCAAACCATTCCCCTCTCCTGGCCCTTCTCGGTCTGGGGGCTCGACATACTGGGCCCCTTTCCCGCGCTATCGGGGGCTTTGAGTACTTGTACGTTGCAATCGACAAGTTCACAAAGTGGCCAGAGTTGGAGGCAGCGAGGAAGGTCGCAGCTCAGTCAGCCGTCAGGTTGTTCAAGGAACTAGTGTGCCGTTTTGGTGTACCCAACAGGGTTACCACCGACAACGGCACACAGTTCACAAGCCGCACCTTCATGCAATATACCCAAGACCTCGACAGCAAAGTCTGTTTTGCTTCTGTTGCTCACCCCCGAAGCAATGGTCAAGCTGAGAGGGCAAATGCTGAAGTACTGCGAGGCTTAAGGACTAAGACCTTTGACAGGCTGCACAAGAGTGGAAGGCGCTGGATTGATGAATTGCCGACGGTTCTTTGGTCGATCAGGACGACGCCAAATCGAGCCACCGGCCAGACACCTTTTGCCCTGGTATACGGGGCAGAAGCAGTTCTCCCCACTGAACTCATATACGGGTCACCTCGAGTGCTCGCTTATGAGGAGCTTGAGCAAGAGCAACGGTGGCAAGATGACGCAGTGCTCCTTGAGGAAGATCGTCTTCGGGCGGCTGTAAGAGCAGCATGCTACCAGCAAGCCTTGCGCCGCTACCATAGCCGCAAAGTTCATGCACGAAGCCTTGAGGAAGGCGACCTTGTCCTTCGGCGCGTTCAATCGGCCAAGAATTCCAACAAGTTGATGCCAAAGTGGGAAGGCCCTTATCGAGTAATACGAGTCACCAGGCCCGGCGCAGTCCTCCTGGAGACCAAAGATGCTGTTCGGGTGAGTAACTCCTGGAACATTGAGCATCTTCGCAAGTTTTACCCATGAGGCGCGGCTTGCCGGGCCCCCCGACAAGCCACCTTTTGTACAAGCATTGCCGATGATGCATGTAACCCTTTGTACAAAGCCAGGCACAGACCCTGAGCATAAATAAATGAAGCGCTGGTGCCCTAAGTTATAGCATGCATGCTAGGTCGAGTCTCGTCCTAGGTTAGGGTTAATGGTGCTTAGCGGTGACTAACCCCTAGCTTAGAGGTTGAGTGTGCGTCTCTTTGCCGTTCTTTTGTCTTCTTTGGTTTGCAGGACTCACAGATATCCTTGCCGGATCACCTGAGGACGAAAAAGAAAAGAGGGACAGACTGGCATCTAAACCCCGGCAAACCAGCATTGCCGGGGGCTGCGAGTACAAAGATCCACCCACGGCAAACCAGAGTTGCCGGGGGCTACAGCTTCAGATAAGTTCTTCATCCCTTATCATGCATTCCCTTATGGACTGAGAGATGTGAAACCTCGTTTTTTCCCAAAGCTACCGTGCTCCCCTAAAACTCTAGGCCCTAGGGTTCGTTCCTGGGGCCAGGTTTGGTCGTAGTCGCGGCAGCAAAAGGATGAAACGAGGAGCCTGAACCCACCTCATCCCTGCCTCTGCCGAAAGCGTGAGAAAGGTCGAGCGAAGTGGGAAGACGGCGGGGCCTGTTGCCGGGCAAGGAAATGTTTATCTTGGGGATATCAAGAATTTACTCCTTGTCGTGGGTTCTACCCGCAAACAAATGACCCGGCAAGCATCCCTTTTTCATTAAAAACATTCCACTCAGGTACATCCCATGGGGAATGAAAAACATGAATGGTGGGATTACAAGTTTTAAATTCAGCTAAGGCCTAAAGGCTTACAAACTAAAAAGAGATAAGGTGCCCGTAACCCCTTTCTTGTCCCTCTCCTCAGGAGGCAGGTCAAGGAGGCGAAAAGGGCAAAAGGGGCGCCTAGGCGAGCTACAGGTGGCGGGAGGCACCAAGAGAACATCTCGGTGACCGTCCGAAGGCTGGATGGTGATGGCAGCGCCGGAAGCAGAGCTCGAAGACGTGGCGACAGGACGTCAGCACGCGTCGAAGGCGTCGGTGCCCGCGTACGCCGATTTGACGGCCTTGCCATCCGCCCTCTTCCTCTTCCGCAGCCTCCCAACGCCAGCCGCCCAAGGAGACGACCTCGAGAAGTTCAGGAAGCCGGCGACACGGATGATGGGATCGCCAGTGCCGCACGGAGCGGCGCCCGACACCTAGTCGGACCCGTCATCCTGCTGCCTGCTACCCTCGTCGTCGCTGCCGCTGTCCTCCTCGTCACTCCTGCCCGAGGAGGAGTCTTCGCTATCAGAAGAGCTCTCCACGCAGCACCTTGCTCGAGTCCCGAAGCACCCGAAGACCTTCACGGAGAGGAGGCCGCCCTCCATCAACTTGAAATGGAGAGTGAGCCCCGCCGTCAAGCAGTGGATTTGAGCGAACATCTTCCACCCTCGACCAAGATAGATCACGTGAGGGGCTGGAGAGTCGACGCGAGCTCGCGTACCGCTGATCCAACAGCCCTTCATGTGCAACCGCAATGACTCCGGCAGATCCTGCTCCATCTCGCTCGCGAATGGAGTCGGGAGACGAAGACGACGGCGAGGCGGCCGGCGCAGCCTGACGAAGAACTCGCAAGGGTCATCCCCAACATGGCCCTCCATGGGGGGAGGAACTACTGGCGGAGGCGAGACCGGCGCGCCGCCCCATTCTCCTCTTCCCTGAGCGCCTCGGCCTTGCCCACGGCCTCGCCCCCTCCCCCTTCCCCTTGCGGCTGGTTCTGCCACTGCAGGTGAAGGAGAAGGAAGGACGCGTTGTCGAGCGGCGACCCTCGCCGCCACCGTTG